>NC_141193.1:7500000-8125000 GCF_055505025.1 Bos grunniens
AAACTATACCAAAAATGAGATGGCTCTTTGCATCAGGTGGCCAAAGTATTGGAGCTTCAGCTCCAGCATCAGTCCTTCTAGTGAATATTCAGGGTTGATTTCCTTTAGGATTGACTGGTTTGATCTCCTTGCTGTCCAGAGGACTCTCAAGAGCCGACTCATTGGAAAAGACCCCAGTGCTGCAAAGATTGCAGGCAGGAGGAGAAGGGGATGACAGAGGATGAGATGGTTGGATGGCATCATCGACTCAATGGATGAGCAACCTCTGGGAGATAGTGAAGGACAGGGAAGCCTGGTGTGCTGCAGTTCATAGGTTTGCAAAGAGTCAGACACGACTTAGTAACTGAACAACAACAATACCAATAATAGCTACACTAAGGGGTATTTTTTGGGGGTGAGTGAAAGCACAGAAGCAAAGCATCAGTACTTGGCACAAAGTAGGTGGTCAATAAACATTAGACTCTTTCTGTTTTCTCATGTACCTTGTCCAGTGTCTTATAATAACCCCTGTATTTATGCTGCATTTTAACTGTATATATACAGTGAATTTTTTTTCTAATAGGCAGGACAAAGGTTAATATTTCTAATCAAAAACTAAAAGACTGAGGACAAGTTCAGTGACTCACTGAAGGTCACACAGCGAGACTGTGACAGTAGACAGGCCAGGCCCTCCGGTGGTGGTCTGTGGATTCCCCAGTCTTGACCTCATCAGCCCCTGGTGAAGTGTGCCAGGCTGCTTGTCCTTCACTAAGCGGCCTCTGCATTTGTACCTTTGGAATTCTTCTTTTTAATTTCTCCCTGTTTTGAGTCTGGCAGCCCGTTGCCCACCTGCAGCAATCCTGCTACTCATGGTAATTTGTTGTTTCTTAGTGGCTCTGGCAGGATTCCTTGGTAGCTCTGCTGGTAAAGAATCTGTCTGCAAAATGCAGGAGACCCTGGTTTGATTCCTGGGTTCGGAAGAACCCCTGGAGAAAGTATGGCAAGCCACTCCAGTATTCTTGCCTGGAGAATCCCTATGGACAGAGGTACCTGGCAGGCTACAGTCCATGGGGTTGCAAAGAGTCAGACACGACTGAGTGACTAAGCGCATGCACACACACACACACACACACACACACACACACGCACTGGCTTTGGAGGAAATCAGACCCCACATGATACAAATATACGTAAAATAGAAATCAGGAAGCTGTGAGGTGGGGATTCCAAGAGCTATGTTCTTGCTTATTTTATTTTTACTTTATTTGGCCATACCACGCAGCTTGCAGGATCTTAGTTCCCGACCAGAGGCTGAACCCAGGCTACAGCAGTGAAAGCAGTGAGTCCTGACTTCTGGTTTTTGTTATCGCTTAGTCACTCAGTCATATCCAATTCTTTGTGACCCTATGGACCGCAGCACGCCAGGCTTCCCTGTCCTTCAGCATCTGCTGGAGTTTGCTCAAACTCATGTCTGTTGAGTCGGTAATGCCATCCAACCATCTCATCCTTGTCATCCTCTTCTCCTCCTGCCCTCAATCTTTCCCAGCATCAGGGTCTTTTCCAATAAGTGGGCTCTTCGCATCAGGTGGCCAAAGGGTTGGAGTTTCAGCGTCAGCATCAGTCCTTCCAATGAATATTCAGGGTTGATTTCCTTTAGGATCGACTGGTTTGACCTCCTTGCTCTCCAAGGGACTCTCAAGAGTCTTCTCCAGCACTATAATTCGAAAGCATCAATTCTTTGACGCTCAGCCTTCTTTATGGTCCAACTCTCATATCCTTACGTGACTACTGGAAAAACCATAACTTTGACTATATAGACCTTTGTCAGCAAAGTCATGTCTGCTTTTTAATATGCTAACTTCTGGACCACCAGGGAATTCCCTATTAATTTTAACTGCTCAGCGGCCTTCAAGACTCCCTTTTGGGATGCAGGAAGCCCCCTACTGGGTATGTAGTACCCTGCCCGCCTGCCTGATCCAAGCACAATCTTACAACAGCAGTGGACCAGTCAATGCCTACTGAATAAATAGTCTAAAAGTTCTGAGAAAGTGTCAGCTTTGATGTTGCCCCTAATAACACCACCAAAGGGCTCTCTCCAAGGTCACTAGGGATTCTAGTCTCTAAACCCAGGGAACAAGTTTCAATGGCTGTGGGCTATGGAGAAGAAGGGAACAAAGGAGAAGGCCAGGGTCTTCAGTCTGAGCAGTAGGAATACCAGAACTGCCATCAACCACAGCAGGAGATTTTGAAGAGAAAAATCAGCAGCTCTGTTTTGGAGTTAGGAAAGAGAGGTCTAGCAGGAGGTACAACTTTGGGAGTTAGGAGCACATTAACACCCATTTAAAACCAGGAGAACAAGAGGAATGTGCGTCAGGGGAGGGAGTGTAAATGAAAAAGAACAGAGCCTGAGGAGCTATAACATTTAGAATTTGGGAAGTGACAAAGAATCAGAAAGGAGGCTGAGAAAGAGTTGCCAGTGTGGTGAAAGGGAAGCAACTTGGACATGTGAGGAGACATCAACTGTGTCAGATTCCGTTATTAACCCCCCCAAGACTGCCATGCTGGAGAGCTCATGTATAGCCAACTGGAGCTCCCAGCTTAAACCAGGACCACAGCTGGTTTGCCATCATGAACATCCAGCCCAGCTAAGCCTTCAGACTGACTGCAGCCCCAGCTGACAGCTGACTGCAACCACAGGGAGAGCCTTCACTGTATTTTCTGCAGGAAGGAATGGGCAAGGCAGAACGGCTGGGTTTAGTATTGGTAACTCTGAATAATTTCATCAGGCTCTGAGTCACAGGGACTGTCTGATGCCTGGCCTTGAAGTGATTAGGATATACGGACAGTGGCCTAGAGTGTTAGAGCCTGACAAAGGAGGTGGTTGTGGGCATAAGCTCTGATTGGTTAGTTTATATCCCTTGGGATTGGCTAATCTTAGGGTCAGCACGGCCCCAGATGTTAGAGCATCAGAACACAGAAAATAAAATACATGATAAATACAGTGACTAACAGAATAAGACAGAAGCGATGGTGTGTCGCTTTCAAGATCAGGTTATAAAGATACTGTGTCTTTCTCTTTCACACCATTTGCTTCAGGAAAGTCAGCCACCATGCTGTGAGCAGCCCTACAGATAGGCCCAGGTGGCCAAGGACTGAGGCCTCTTGCCAACAGCCATGTGTGTGCCATCTTGGATGCAGATCCTCTCATCCTGCTGAAGCCTTCAGAGAACTGCAGGCCCAGCTGACAATTTGATTGCAAACTCTTAAGAGACCCTCGCTGAAACCACCCTGCTAAGCCACTCCCAGATTCCTGACCTAGAAATACCAGTATGATAATATTTGTTGTTTTAAGCCATTTCACACTGATATAACTTGAATGCAGTAACAGAAAACTAATATGTGCAGTAATAGCCTCATTTTATGAATAAAGGTAAAGCTCAAAGGGACAAGGTAACCAGATCAAGGTCAAGGAATGAACAAAAGACAGAACTGACTTGCACTCAGAGTAGGGCCTTGCATATAGTATATTGCCAACAAATATTTGTTGAATTGGCTCAATCATTTTTTTTTTCTTGTTATCAAATTAGTTTAGGGAATTCCCCGGCAGCCCAATGGTTAGGACTTCATGCTTTCACTGGCATGGCTTGGGTTCATTCCCTAATTAGAGAACTAGAATCCTGAAAGATATGTGGCATAGCCCCCCCAAAAAAAAAAAATTAGCTTAAAGTTGAGGTACAATAGTTATCAGATAAAACCAACTATTATAAACATAATTAAGAGTCTGCCTAATTAAGTGTTACAGGTCCCAGGGACATCTGCTTTTTGTTAGGTGACTTGCTGACTCAAGTAAAGGCAAAGACAAAGGCAAAGGCCTCTTTGTTGCCCAGAACCCAGTCTTATTTGGGGGGAATCCCAAGACAGATAAGAAAAAATAGGGTCTGAGTCTGTCAGGGTGCAATCAGGAGAAAGAAAACACACAGTAACTTGAACAGGGACAATTTAATATAAAGAATTAACTACAATGGGCATAAGGAAAACTCTAAAGAAAGAGCAGGTCCAAGAAGCAGCCACTACCCCCAGGGCTGAAACAGGTGCCCAAGGAAGAAGTTTCCCACTGCAGGGCTAAAATTCACACCTGGTTGGATAGGGTATGGTTCAGGCTTATGGAATAACAGAGAAATAGCTTCTATGTCACAGTGAAAGAATTTGCTGGAAATCTGCCCTCTAGGGTACTAGGGAAAGCTGTTCATGGGGAAATGTCTCAGCAGACGGATTCAATTATGTAACTGCTGGAAGCAGGGGAGGCCGCTGGTTCCTGGGGGCTGCTGACTGCTGGGCACTGCAGGAGCCTGGTACCTGCCATCCGTCACCCATACTGCAGGAACCTGCCAAGTGAGCAGACCAGAAAGGAAAACTCCTTTCTTTGGCAATGCGTGTCCAGTGCCCTCTACCGACAAAGCTTAACATCATGCCAGGTGTCAAAGGAAAGATATTTAAAGGCCCAGATCTGTTTTTGGAGAGCAGACAATGAAGGATAAATCTGGGGCTAAGAGGCAAAAATTAATAACAGCCACAATTTCATTCAAACAGCCACAGAAATTCTACAACTCAGGTACATTTTGCTCAAGGTGTGAGACCAGTAGAAAAACACAAAAAATAAGTGTGGTAACTTAATTTTTTTATTAAACATAGTATAAGCACATAACATACAAAATTTATAATACTAGATATTTCAAAGATAAAATTTAGAAATACACATTTAAAAATAGAGATCTTATAATTATTAAACATTTCTTTCATTATCTGTTACTCCTTTGACTTGGAACCAGAAACCTGACACCTTTTTTTTCTGCACCAAGATATCAAGGTCTGGTCTCATATTTTGAAGTTCGGTGTGTAGGACTGAATTCAATCTTATATCCTTTAACTGGGAGCAAAATTTAGTTATACTCAATTTCATGACAGAAAATAGCTGTTCACAGACATAGGTGCTTCCAAACATGGACAGAATCTTCGCACAATGGTTTCTATATCTAGGGGAACTCTTGCTCAAGTATCTGTAGAATTCTGGTACCCCAATGCCATCATATTTAGTCTTCAGTACTGTATCACACCGCAGTTCAATAACTTCCATTTGTAATTCTTCGTTAAAGCTATCAATGTTAGTTAAGAAAGGTGAGCTAAACAATGTGAGCTGATTTTCATAATGTTTGAAATCAAAAGAATCTTTTTTGGGATGCAATGCTCAACTCTACAATTTTGGAGATGTAGATTAAACCATAACTTTCATTTCTGTAAACTAATCTCAATGTGAGCCAGATTGTTTACTCCAAATGAGTAGCCCAAGGTTTCAGTTTTACTAGGAAAGAGCAAACTATCATACATTTGTGTAACTATTTGGTGAACGTCTTTGCAGAAAAGTATTCAAAATGCTTAGATGGTTTGTAATGTCACCCAAAAAGGCCAGACCTCTGATCCAATCTTCACTGGTGAGCTGGGGAAGGGATTTGCCCTTGGATGACATGAACTAATCTATCTCTTTTATCAATTCAAAAAATCTCTTCAATACCATGACAGACTAAGCCACCTTACCTTTGTATAGTAAAGGAGATTATCATATTGTATATTCAATTCCTCAAGCAAAACACTGAATTATCTATGACTGGAGCCATGAGAGTGTATCCAGTTCACTGTGTTAATGACTACATCCATGACATGTTCTAGTTTTAACTTCTTAGTATAAAACAATTCCTGGGGAATAATGCAGTGAATGGATTTAAGTTCTGCATCCTTGCAAAAACATTTTGACCTTGCATTAAAGTTTTACAGCAAGCCCGATGTTATCACAGACCATCACATGGGAACCATTGTGATCACACTTACTAATTTTGACTAGTCAACATCAAACTTTTTGAGACTTTTCTAAACATGCAAAAATAAGTCATCTTCAGATGCTGAGTAAGTCATAAAGTACCATGTCCAAAAGTTCTTCAGTGATGTCAAAATTCTCAACGCTGCAGATAAATATAATTAACTGGCTCATATTATTTATGTATGTGCTGTCATCAACTGCAATAGAAAATGTCACAAATAATTTATTTAACTTTTTCTCACAACTTATCCTGTAAGTTCTCAGCCATATCTTTTACTTGCTGAGCAACAGTGTTTCCATGTAGAACTTATGTTTGCAAATGCTTCTGTTCAGGTCGCATGATTTCAGCTGCACTGGATAGACAAGCTTTTATAAACTCACCATCTGTGAAAGGTTTTGATGCCTGGGCAATTTTTTCGCTTATGTAACTGCACTTCATAGCAGCATCACTTGTTTTATTTGTATTTGATGATAAACGCTGTAGAAAGTTTAGTCTTTTTTTTGAGCTCATGAAGGTTTTCATCATGCATCTTTTCTGCGTACCAGTCAAAATTCTTACTATGGTTTGTTTCATGATGGTGTCTTAAGTTGGATTCTTTTGACACAAGGTTTGGTTGCATATTAAACACACGGGGCTATTCTTTACTTCCAAAAAAAAAAAAATTGGCTCCTTCCCGCTTTTCTTGAAACATGCAATGCCCTGGATCCATCTTTCATTGTCCCACTTTTGATAGAGATACAAAAAGAGAGCTCATTTTTCTTTTCTCTGAGAGAAGCAGCAGCACAAACCTGCTGAAAAATGGTAACTGACACCGTTTTGAGGAGTAACAGGGAGGAGGAGGGACTCTAGCAAACTGGAGAGCCTTCCAAGGGGAGCAGCCCTTAGTCAGGTAGGGCAGACTCTTGGTATTTGATAACACAGGTTATTGTCACTAGATCTTCCCAATTTTTGAAGCTAGATATTGCATTTTATCCAGAGAAGGCAATGGCACCCCACTCCAGTACTTTTGCCTAGAAAATCCCATGGACGGAGGAGCCTGGTAGGCTGCAGTCCATGGGGTCGCTAAGAGCCGGACACGACTGAGCGACTTCACTTTCACTTTCCACTTTCATGCATTGGAGGAGGAAATGGCAACCCACTCCAGTGTTCTTGCCTTGAGAATCCCGGGGAAGGGGGAGCCTGGTGGGCTGCTGTCTATGGGGTCGCACAGGGTCAGACACGACTGAAGCGACTTAGCAGCAGCAGCATTGCATTTGATCACAAAATGAGCTGGCTCATTAAGATATTGTAAATTAAAACAAAAAATGTTAGACGCTGTGCAGGGCAAACAAAATAAACCTAAGGGTCAAAAACACCCTCTGGGCACCAGTCTGGGGCCTCTGTAGCTCCACTCACCTCCTAGCATGCCGCCCACCACTTCCAGGGTAGTCAGGGCTTCTACCCACACTGGCCCAGGGGGGCTTCATTCTGAGGGGAAATCTGCCGGAAGCACACCCTTAGCCTCAGGAGTGAGCCCCTCCAGGGAGGCTACATGGGACGAGGAAGGAAAGGGAGAGCCAAGAGTATTCTCTGAGGGAGCCACAGGATTGGCAAAGGGCGGATGGCTCGGTGATACTCTGTTATCTTTGCCTAGATCTGGACAACGGTCTCCAGGCCGGTCACTTCAAGAGTGTGCAGCTCCCGGCCACAGACAAACAGCTGCATCTTGGCGACTGGAGGATAGACAATAGTGAAGTCAGGAGCTGGGCGAGGTAGGGGAAGGAGTATGGGAATCCAGGACAGTTCGTGGCTCTTAAGGGTGTCTGTGGACCAGATAGCATCCTAGAGAGCCACAGAAGGGGCATGTGCCGGGCAAGCCAGGCCTCCTGAGACCCAGGGTGAGGCACTGCTTTCCCATTCCTCGGAGCCCTGAAGACTTCAGTCTCTCAGGTTTCATGTTTCAGTTCTACCTAGATCTTACCTGGGACACTGTCTCGCAAGGCCGCCGTAACCGTGGAAACGGAATCCAACGGAGGCAGAGCAGGAGCACGAACCCAGCCGCCACTAGAGGCGCATTGCATCACTGCCTCACGCCTTCCACTGAGGCCACACCCCCATCCTCTTCGCCACGCCCCCTGCGATCCACAGCGGGGCGCAGGCATCCTCCTGGGCGCACAACGGCTTTCGGAGGGCGTGCCCAAGATGGCGTCCTCAGTTCTCGTCCGGCCTTGAGGAGCTGGAAAATTGGCACCCTGCCGGGCTGTGGAACGTCGCAGATGCTGGAATCTTAACCACTGGACCACCAGGGAAGTCCCCAAGTTCACGTATTTATAAAATATTCAGAACAGTGTTTGGCACAGACTAGATAAGTAGCCTCTTGAGTTAGACCTGTAATTAAAACTTGCCTCAGAATTCTTCAAATGCATCTCCTTACTCGAGTCCCACAGGTCGGAGGAGCAGACACATCGGAGCCCAACCCTTTTTCCAACCTTGTTTGTAGCCCACTAGTCTCCCAGACTCCTGGCAAATTGAACCCAATGCTTTTCTACCTCCAGGCCCCTGCCGCCTTGCTTCCTACTTGGAATGTTCTCCTTTCACCTGTTGGGTTTCTTCCCATCCTTGGAGGCCAGTGGCTGAGAGAAAGGTGGTTGTTTCTTTGCTTCAGACACAGACCCAAGGCCTGCCTAATCATGCTGTCATGGTGTGATCTGTGGTTGAGGGCTAGTTTATGGAGCTCCTGCTGCCCCCAGCAGCCTCCCACAGCAGCTCTAGATGAGGAGAGGGAGAGACATTCGGCCAGTGGGTGGGTCAGACTTCTTGGTCTCTGCCTTTTCAGGGATAGGGGATTAGGAACCTAGAAGGCTAGACTGCTGTCTGGAGGGTGCCCCTGGCGAGGCCTGCCTGACCTTACCCCTGGCCCACAGCAGGACGTGGAGGGCTTCCCCCGCTGGGTTTGATGCCCATCACCCACATCAGTGAGGTAAAGGGGACCATGCTGGCCAAGGGCGGCTCCCTCCTGGCCCCTAGGGAAGGGCTTCTGAAGTTCGGCCAAGCAGCCAGCATTCGTGTCCCCTGTATTACAGACAAGCTCAAGGGGCCTCTAAGCTGGGGAGAGATGCTGGAATTGTGACTGAGAGAGCACAGTGACTGGATCCGTGGAACCAGGCTCTGCCCTGAAAGGGGTGGAGGTGGGAACCCACGGAGGGATCAGCAGCAGAAGACAGGCTCTGAGTACCTTCAGGGAGGGGTATTTATAGAGACCCACCAGGAGTAGGCAGGCAGTGTGTGGGAAAGCTGCTGGTGTCCACTTCCTTCCCTCTTCACTTGTGAGGCCACTGGCTCTTCTGCTTGGTGGGAGCATGTATCCTAACCCAGCTCCAGCAGGAGGCAACTTAAACTCTGGAAGTGGGTGTGGTACTCAAGACGGGGTGGGCTTTCCTCCTAGGCCAACTGTCCCTACAGTCCCCTGTGAAAATGGTTGAGCCCCTGCCCCGTGCCCTGCCAGGTGGTGTTGGGCCCTACAGAGCTGGCCCAGAGATGGGCCTGAAGGACAGTGCCCTTGGGTGGTAGGACTCTAGGGTGGTAGACCAGCTGTGATGCCCCCACCAGTCTCTTCCACTTCAGAACCTCTCTTCACTCAGACATGGCAGCTTTGGGTTCTCACAGACCTGAGTTTAAATCCCACTACACTTTCCCTGGTGGCTCAGTGGTAAATGTGCCATTGCAGGAGATGCTGTAGACATGGGTTTGATCCCTGGGTCGGGAAGATCTGCTGGAGAAGAGCATGGCAACCCACTGCAGTATTCTTGCCTGGAGAATTCCCTGGACAGAGGAGCTTGGCAGCCTACAGTCCATAGGGTCACAGAGGGTCGGACATGACTGACCATGCACGCACACATGCAAATTAAGCAATGTTAGCCCTGATTTTCTCAACAACCCTGCAAGGCAGGTATCACTGACTCTATTTTGGAAATGGGGAAACTGACTCTCACAGGCTAGGTTGGACTCAGAGACCTAGGTTCTTTTTGCCATGTGTTGGCTCCCCTCTGGCATTAAGTCTGGTGCCTCTGTGCCTTTGCTCATGCATGCGCATAAGCCTGTCAGCCAGGTCCCACAGCTTCTTTTTGCCCTTGCGCCTGCCAAGCTTCAGATAGATGGGCACCTTGGTGGACATGGTGATCTCACCACCCAGGCCTGGACAGTCTGCTCGTTGGGATCATAGCCTCCTCTGTCTCCTCTTACCACCCTCAAGAAACACCATCTCCAAAGAGGGATTCTGTCACCAGAACTTGCCAAGGGGCTGAGGCATTGCAGATGATGGCAAAGCAGCCACTGCTCTCATTCAGGAGGCCCAAGCCAAGGCCCCTTATTAAGGAATTCTTTAACCAAGGCTGGCTGGCCCGCACCCTTCTCTTTCCTGGTTCTGCCCCCCATCCCTCCCCCGACCCCACTCCAGGCTTGCAGCCTGTGTCTGCCTCAGGCTTGTCCAGGTATGGGAGCCCGGCTTCCTGGGAGAACCTGTCCCATCATGTGACTGGAGTTTGAGCTGAGAAGACCTACAGGGGCCTGGTGTTCAAACTGGGCTCCGAGAGCCCTGTGTCCCAGGCCAACTTGGCATACCTCCCCTCCTGCTTCCAGCTGTTCTTTATGGGATGCGTGTTGTTAAAGGGAGAGATTATTGCAGTGATGGGCAGGGGCTCCCTCGGGAATCGCAGGGTTTGACTGGAGCCCAGGCAGCCCTGTTCCGAGTTGCAGACTGTCAGCACCAGGTCCAGCAAAATGGGCTGTGATCCTCTTGACCTCTTGCAAGGTGGGAATGAGGGAAGCTGGTCAAAGTTAGGGGACGGGCAGAGGGAAACTCTGAGGCTGAGAGACGAGGCACCTAATGTCAGCTTGTGTTGGGGCTTGCCTAGGATCACGGCCACCCCTGTTGGGTTCTGAGCTGGGGTCTCCTGGGGTCCTGCGTCCAGTCCCAGGTGCCAGGAGAGTGCAGGCTCAGGGCCACTCAGGCCCCTCTTGCGTTTTCTGCACCGAGGCCTGCTTATTGTTGAGGCCCCGCTCCCCAGGGCCACTCCACGACCTGCCCACTTCGGCCAGGCCTACCTTGTCCACCCAGCCCTTCCTGGCCCTCAGAAGCAGAGAGGAGGGCAGTGGTGAGTTGATCCCAGGAGCCCTGGGTGCATAAGGCCAGGTGGGGAGCACACCCTGGCTGTCCTCCCCTTTCCGCGTCCGCCCACCACACGTGGCCTGGGGGAGGGGGGCTGCAACCTGTAGAGCCCTTGAGCTCCAGCCACCTTCCATGTCTGCTGTCTCAGCCAGGCCCCTCCAGGGGTTGAGGGGCCGAGCGGGGCTGGAGGGCTCCTGGGAGAGGCCCTGGGTGCCCCACCCCCACACCTCTCTCCTTGGGGACCACAATGCCTGATGAGGCGGGAAGGGCCTGGAGTGGGGAGCCGGAAGGAAGCAGGGACGCTGCAGGGACTCGAACCCCAGCCCAGCAGTGCCAGGCGTGCCACCACCAGCGCCTTTTGCTTTTTCCTGCTCATTTTCTCACAGACTCAAAGGTGAAAAGCAAAACCTGGATGCGGCCATGAGCCGCATCTAGGAAAAGAAACACCTGCGGCGGCTCCGTGCTCTCCGTCCCCCAGGCTCAGTCCTCCCCGGACACCCCTTTCACAGGCACAGCCAGGGGACACGCGTCCCCTCAGCTTCACAGAGATGTGTCTGCTGTCGTGCTGTGCTGCACAGCGTCCGGGAGCACGTGACATCCGACGGGCAAACCCACCCACGAGTTACAATCCTGATGCTTCTAGGACAGGGCCAGCGGTGACAGGATGTGTGTGGGTGCAGAAACCTCCGAGACCCTGAGACACTTGAGAAGTCACTTCTGCGTAGTAGGGCTGGGATGGGTGAGGGAAAGGAATTTTACTTTTGTTTTCTAGCTTTTCCATGGCTTGATTTTTTAACTCTATGCAGATTACTTTTATGATGAAAGACAAAAATCTTAAGTCTTTCATCACAACAGGAAATCTAAGAGCCAGGGGAAACTTGAGCACTCAGGCCTAGCACCAATGCCAACGGTCCTGCAGGTCTGCTGTGCCCCGGCTGCCTGGGGTCAGAGACATGCCCACCTGCCTCGCCTGCTGTCCTCCGTCTCAGCCATCGTCATCTGTGGAATCCCTCCTGGGAACTGCCTTGACTGGAAGACGAAGTCGGAAGCACAGGGTCCCCACCAGTGTCTCCTCTCACCGACTCAGTGGGGCCTGCGTTCCAGGGTCCAGAGGTACAAGGGGCTCACTGTGGACCCTGGCCAGTACCTCCCGCAGCTCTCCCTCTCAGCCCCCTGCCCGCAGCACCCACTGCTCCCAGGCCAGGCTCTGCCTCCCCTGGGCCCACGACTGGTCCAGTGGGTGCACCCTCCCAGCTCCGTAATCTTCATCCGGAAGTTCTGCCCCGGCCTCTCAAAGGGAGAGGGCTCCTGGCCCCCTGCTGTCAGCCCCGAGAAGCTCAGAAGCCCCTTCCTTTGCAAAGTCCAGATGAAAGGCTGAGAGGCTCAGAGGGGACCCAGACCTGCTCGGGGCCACAAACATCAGGCTGAGAGGTGTGAGCGGAGCTGACCCCGTTCACACACACCCCACACCCCAAGGCCTGGGGCCCACCAGGCGGGCTCAGAGCCAGGCCTGTGACCCGAGCCTCCATCCCCTCACCCACATCCCTTGTGTCCCTTTCCCTCTCTCTAGCCCATCTCCCCTCACAGCCTTCCTTCAACTCACCTCCCCCAAACACACAACAAAAGGCAGCACTTACTTATTGCAGCAGGAGAGAGAGACGTGCATGGCCATCTAAGTCCCAACCTGATGAAGAAGCAACAAAGCTCTGACCTTAAAAGGCCCCAGAAATGGGGGTAGTCAAAACACACTCTGCAAGATGAGCAAAGAGTTAATTTGACACGTTAGTGACAAGGCCCTCACTGTTTGTACTTTGGGAAACCCAGAGGGTGATCTACACAGGGAAACATGCCACCGACCAAAGGGTTGAAATTAAGGTGGTGTCAAGAAACCACCACACACTCATAGTCAGTGAGCAAATGTAAGCGCGTCACTGGCCACTGAGAGCCATCTGGGGGGCACAGGGCAGTGAGCAAGGAGCACTAGGCAACTGCTGCTTCCCTTTGGGGTTCCAGTGGGGAATGCAAGGCCATGAGGGATTTGCCCAAAGGCATCTGTGACAGTCATCTGTCATCACAAAATGCTGGGCCCCAGCTGCTGTGGCTCACAAGGCACCAGTAACAGTCTCCCACCTGGGATGCCCAGGGGCCTCAACTAGAGCAGGTGCATGCTTTCAGAGGGTAACTGTGCCCACAAGGTGACCTCAAGTGGAAAAAGCAAAATAGCACCAATTTAACAATGTAAAGTGAACACATATACATAGGCAGAAAGGCGTAAAAATAGTTTCAAATTCCAGTTGAAAATACTCTCCACAGGTACTTCAGTCAAATGCAAATGAGACATGGCCAGGCCGGGGGTGGGGTGGGGTGAAGGTCTGCCCTGTCTACATCAGACAAAGGGAATTCCAAGCAGGCAGCAGTCAAACAGGCAGATCTTGTTCCAATGATGCTGCAGCAAAACACAGAGAACAGAGCTGCTGAACGATCTTGGGAGACGTGGGGAGAACCAGAAGAGGTGCTGAGAGTGTAACCACACTCCTCATACAAAAAGACTGGATTTGAACCAGACCAAAAAACACACAGAAAGACTGATCCAGAATGTGGAACGTATCAGAGAATACCTTCTTGAGTGCCGTGGAACATTTATAAAAATAATACTTTAAGCAATGAACAAAGGGAGCCATAGATTCAAAAAAGCAGTAGTGTTTAGAACTACTTCTCGTCACTTCTTCAAGTAACCATTCAGTAAACCACAGCCTGATTACCATAGTTAAAAAACAACGTGTACCATGAAGGCAGGGCCAGTCATCATGTTTACCTGTGTTCCTGGGGACCAGCTCAGGGTCTGGCCATGGAGATGAACGTTAGAAGTCAAAGCTTGAAGGAGGCGACAGCAGCTCACTGCTTCTCTTTGCTGAATTCCCTGTGTGTCTGCCAGGCCCCAGCCACCAGCTGGCATTGGTACATCCTCCTGGGTGGCATCAGTAGCCTCTCTTAGGCCCCACACCCCAGTAGTTGAGGGCCCTGTCCAAGGTCACAGGGATGACAGAGCCACAGGGCTGGAGCAGGACCTCAGGCCACAGCCACCCTGTGCCATTCTCCACCTCCTTCCGTTGTTAAAAGTGTGTGAGTCTGAACATGAGTGAATGAGGTATGCAAGACTCTAGAAAGAGAGTAACAGAACAAAGTCCAAGGAAAGCCAGAGAGAAGAATGAAATAAAAGCAGAAATTTATGAATTACAAAATGAAAGCAGTAGAACTGGTTATTTTATCTAAAGCTGCTTCTTTGAAAAGGTCAATAAAATAGAGTTCTTAAAAGACTATTCAAGAAAAAGAAAAACCAGTAGGAAGAACATAGTGAAGGACTTCGTGGTGGTCCAGTGGTTCGGAGTCCACCTGCAGGGGACACAGGTGTGATCCCTGGTCCAGGAAGGTTCCACATGCCACCGGACAGCTAAGCCCGTGCTCCACAACTGCTGAGCTCACCTGCCCTGGAGCTGGGGCTCCACAACGGGAGAAACCACTGACAGTGAGGATTCTGCTCGGGGCAACTAGAGAGCAGCCCAAGCTTACCGCAGCTAGAGACAGCCCGTGCACGACAACGAGGACTCAGCACAGTCAGCAATAAGTTCATTTAAAACAAAGAACAAAGTGAAGAAAACTACTCATAAGGATATTAAAATGTAAATAAAATGTAAAAGGATATTGCACACTAATACATATGAACGACGTGATTTTCTTAGAAAATAAACCTAGAAAGTGTATGATCAGATAGAAATATTGACTAGTCCAGGACTGAGTTTTCAAAGAATCACTCAACCTCCACAAAGAAGTGGCAAACACCCCACTGTGTGCGATCTGGGAAGAGAAGGCTGGGAACTTTCCATCCTTAGGTGTTTCTGTCATAACGGACAGGAAGGGTGGCGCCGCCCCCTCACTTCAGCTTCACACATGCACCCCTCACTTCAGCTTCACACCTTTGGAGAGCGATGCACTGTTTTTACCCCCATTCTCAGGAAATTGGCTTTAAGAATTTAAGGAATTTGGCCAAAAGCATGTGCCCATAAGCACCAAAGCAGGGAACAGGGACCAGCTATCAGAGCTGAGCTCAAACCAATGCCCTGAAGTTATGTCTGCCTTTCCTGAGATCCCCACACCTGCCTGCCTGGCAAGGCCCCAAGTCAAAGTCGACCCTCTGGTTCATTTCTGTCAACAAAATAGAGCTCCAGGCCTGGAAAAGTTTGTTTCAGAAGTCAAAGGAGGGCTTACCATCCCATTAATTCTTAATCATTAGAAAATGCAAGGAGAAAACCCTGATGCTCCATCTCAAAAGATGCAGAAAAGACATTAATAAATCCCTATCACTGATTTAAAAAATACAATAGAAGCTTCCTCATAATCTACTAACAAATGATCCCAGTGCATCTAGCAGTGAACCCGCTGACATCAGTATGGAGGGACGGTGCTCCTCATTCACTTACTTCTCATTTAAGGTTCACACTCTTTTTTCCCCCAAACGCTTGTGGTTTCACAGAAGACACTTTCCCAAACCATAATTCACACATCTTTTTGCCACATCTGAATACAGCAGTCCTATTTCCCCCACTTAAATCAACTAACTTTTAAAATATAAATTAACTTATTTCAAAAGACAGTATCAAGAAAGTAGAGTTGCAACCTACAGAATGGGAGAAAACATGAGGAGATCATATATCACATAAGGGTATAGCATCCAGAATATATAAAGAACTCACAGCTCAATGATGAGAAGACAAACACCCAATTGAAAAGATGGCAAAGGATCAGTATAGACACTTCCTTAAAGAAGATACACACGTGGCTAACAAACACGTTAAAAATGTGCTTGACATTATCAGTCATCACAGAAAGGCAAATCAAAATTATGAGATGCCACCATCATTTTCACTCAGATGGCTACAACCAAAAGGTAAGAACAAGTGTTGGCAAGAATGTGGGAAAACTGGAACCCTCGTAAATTACTGATGGGAATGTAAAACAGCATAGCTCCACTGAGAAACACTCTGGTTAAAGTTAAACAGAGTTGTTGTATGAACCAGCAGTTCCACGCCTAGGTATACACGAGAACTTAAAACTTGTGTTTTCACAAGAACTTGTACACAAATGTTCACAGAAGAATTACTTCTAATTGCACAAATGGTGGGACAATTCAAATGTCCAACTGATGAATGGATAAACAAATATGGTATATCCATACCATGAAATATTACTCAGTCACAAAAAGAAGTATTATTGCCTGCCACAACATGAATGAACCTTGAAAACACCACACTAAATAAGACAGACACAAAAGGACAAACATCGTATGGTTCCACTTATACAAGGTATCAAGAAAAGGCAAATTCACAGAGCCAGAGAGTGTAATAAAGGAACCAGGGATGGGGGGGGGGGAGGGGGGGGTAGGGTTGGAAGATGGGAAACTGCAAGGGTAGAGAACTTCTGTTTGAAATAATGAAACGTCCTGGAAATGGATAATGGAAATGGAACATTAGTGCATGTGAACTAATGTGAACACACAGCACATTCACAACATACTGAACATACTGCTGCTGCGTCACTTCAGTCGTGTCCAACTGTGCAACCCCATAGACGGCAGCCCACCAGGCTTCCCATCCCTGGGATTCTCCAGGCAAGAACACTGGAGTGGGTTGCCATTTCCTTCTCCAATGCATGAAAGTGAAAAGTGAAAGTGAAGCCGCTCAGTCGTGTCCAACTCTATTGACCCCATGGACTGCAGCCTACCAGGCTCCTCCGTCCATGGGATTTTCTAGGCAAAAGTACTGGAGTGGGGTGCCATTGCCTTCTCCACTGAACATACTAAAACCCACTTAATCATACACTTTGAAAGCATGAATTTTACGGTACTGTGAATATTTCAGTTAAAAAAGGAAAAATAAATCTAGTTAAAAGGAAACTTTGTATTACCACAAGTGGAAAACAAGGAATTTCCAAGTACATGTTAAAAAAATACATAAATATTGAAATTTAGAATGTATATCAGCAGATCACCCCAACTCGCCTTGAGGACCACCAGCAGAACAATCACTCCCTTGGGCAACCTGGTGTGGGCTGCCTGCGTGGCCTCCTCCATTTGCTAGTGGGTGGCTCAGAAGGGAACAGGATCACAATGTAATTACAGCCAATGCAAACAAGACAGGAGAGAAGCATGAAAACGGAATAAATCATATGGATAATATGATTAAAGATGACGTTAGTTACTTGGAAACCACTTTGAACAGTGCTCATGCCATGGCAGGCCAGCACCAAGCACAAAGCTTACATTGCTCCGTTAGTCCTCATCCCACTTCTTCACAGATAATACGATTAGCACTCCCCTCCCTGTACAGATGGGAAAACCGAGGCAGAGAGATGGTCACACAGAAATGAGGCAGGCCCAGCATGAAAGTAGGATCACCCAACTCAAAAGTCCACACTTTTAGCCAAGATGCTATATTGCATCTCAACCGGCTCTAGTAATAAAGTTCAATGTGTTTGTTTATAAAATACATAAAACCAGTCTTACCATATGCTACCATAGTCAGAAAGTTTAATAGAAAAATGTATCCAACCACAATACAGAATACTTCTAGGAACATACTTTATAAACGTGCTTAATTTGAATGAAGTCTAAAATTCCCAAGAGAGGTGAAAATCATCCTATCCTGAATTAACAGGGAGGCCAGTTCCTAAACGGGAAGTTTCAGTAACATATATATATAAATGCAATTCAACTCCAATAAAATCCAAATACTTGAAAAAAGAATGGTGGGGGCCTGTATTACTTATATTAAAGCAGATATTATAAAGCTAAATACTTAAAACATTGGGTTGGCACAAGGAAAGACATCAGTGGAGCAGACTGAAGAGTTCATGAACAGATTCAGAGTATTTAGCCCATAATTAACAAATCAGTAGAGAGAGCAATTATTTAGTAAAGGTGTGGGAAAATTTGTTAACCATTTCAAAAGATCTAAATTAGATTCTTACCTCATACGGTACACCAAAACTTCTAGATGGAGTAAAACGTTAAATGTCAAAAATGAAACCAAAAAAGAACCAGAAAAAGGACTTCCCTGGTAGGTCAGTGGTTACGACTCTGCGTTTCCACTGCAGGGGTCTGGATTCGAACTAAGATCTCACAGGCTGTGCAGTGACACCGAAGTACATAACCCTAATGATAAAATCAGATTTGGTTACAAAATTTAAAACCAACAGCAAGATCCAAGATGTAAACTTAAAAAGCAAATTACAAACTTGAAAAACATTTTGTAGTTATCTACAGTAAATGTCCTCAACATAAAAAAGGATTCTCAGGAAGCGATGAAAATAAAAGTGAAGCACAAAGCAGATGCAGAGACCAACTAACAAACACAGATAGTGTATATTCAGCCCTACAGAGTCATATGTGCAAATTAAAACACTAAGACACTGCTTAAACTGCCTATCAGTTTGGCTTAAACTGCCAAGAAAAGGGCAGGGCCGGGCTGAAGTGTGCTGGCCTTTCAAGAAGGCACTCAGAAACGTGAGACCAAAGCCTTCACACTGGCCATGCCCACTGAGCCAGTAATGTCACCAGTAAGAAATTCCCCTAAGGAAACAATCAGGTTTCTGCACAACGACATCTTCCAAGACAAAGAAAAGCATCCTGGTGTATTTCAACAGTAAATGAGAAAAAAATCATAATCAGAAAACAGAATTGTGTTGGGTTGAAAAACAAACCCATACACATTACCTCTGAAGAGACGCAGGCCACCACTGACGCACAGGTGAAACAGTAAAATAACTGAAGGGAAGGCCTGGCTGTCTCACCTCCAGTCACCTCCAGTCCGCCCCTAGTACAGACACCGCAAGTCTGGTACAGGAGGGGTGGGCCAACCCTGAGGAAGGGCTGCGCTGGGGAGGGTGGTCAGCGAGGGGACAAACAGGCCACTGAAGCAGACCCCAAATCAACTGCCGTGTGCCAGACAGGACAACATGGCTGTGGATGGCGGCCTTGAGACGCTAAAGCAATGGTAAATTCTAGTTTGCATAACCACTCTGATAAGGCAGGAAAGCATGAAAGACATTCTGTAAACAGTCTGTCAGGCGTTGACAGGAGAAAAAGGCAGTTCAGGGTCAGGCGCTGCTTTCCAGGACAGGATTCCCCTTGACATTCTGGGTACACAGATCATCCTAGCTGACAGGAGTCAGCCACACAGGGACAGAGGTTCAGAATGCAAACCCTCCCGCTGAACTCCCTTCCTAGGAGGTCACCTCCTAGAATATGCCCAATTCATTCTTCACGCTGGGTCTGCAGAAAGCTATTGGCATTGTTGGCAGTATGTTTTGGAGCATTTCACCTGTAAAGTCCACTGAACAGGACATAGTCAGTTCAATAGTGACAAGTACCCATTAGGCTCAGCAGAAAAACATGTAAGTACTGTGATGGGGGTGGTCATGAGGGTGGCTGCTGGGGGCTCTCTCGAAGCAGGTTAGGATGCCCAGACACACAGGAAGAAAATGGCTAAAATAGTCATACAAATGTGTGAGAGTAACCATTACAGAGTCATGAAAATATTAATAACAGACAGATTAAGATCAGTCTAAGGGACCACAGCTTTCCACATCCTATGGACCCAAATCAAAATAACGGGGGTAAACAGGAGGACATGCCTTATCCTCGCACCGGGAGACAACAGCATGAAGACATCATACGGAAGGAAAAGGAAACAGGCAAGAACCCCCAGGAAAATCTGGGAGTGAGATAATGAGGCGGGCCTATCTTCACCGTATAATGAGGCACAGAACTACAGTATTGAAAACTGGAACTGGAACATGGACAGATAAATGGTGAACAGGTACATAAACCAGTAAGTCTTGGAGGGATGATAGGCTGATTACCAGTCACTCATTATGACAAGATTAAGTCCAGATGGAGCTAAGATTCAAATAAAAATAAAATCTTAAAAGAACTGGGTAAAACACAAGGTTTAACAAAAAATAATCTTGAGCTGGATTAGTCTTTCTGAAAGAAAGAAAGTGAAGCCGCTCAGTCGTGTCCACCTCTTTGCGATCCCATGGACTGTAGCCTACCAGGATCCTCCATCCTTGGGATTTTTCAGGCAAGGGTACTGGAGTGGGTTGCCATTTCCTCTCATAAAATCCAGAAGTCATAAAAGAAAACACTCATAAAAAAGCTTAAATATATTTAAAACTCTTGAACACCAAAAAATCTAGAAGCATAAAATCTAAAGGTAAATGACAAACAAATCACAAAGGGTTATTAACTAATATGTTAAGAGCTCTTCTTTACCAGCTGAGCCACAAGGGGAGCCCTAAGAGCTCTTAAAATTCCCTAAGTACACACCCCAATAGAAATGCAAATCAAAACTGCAATGAAATAACTGTTTTTACTTTTCACATAGACAAATAACCAAGTTCAAGAACAGTGTCAGTAAAGGTGTAGGAAATGGTCAACCAGAACAGCCTTCCTGGAGTGTAAGCTGATGGCTCCCTCATGTTTGGAAAGGAAGAACTACGGGCCAGAATTTCCCTCAAAAGAAGCGTACGACACAGATATAGCTGCCATGTACATAGAAACACATAGAAACTGACACTTAGCATAGATTTACATACAGTAAAAGTTGCTGGAAACAACCTTAGTTGTTCCTCAAAAGGGGAATGGGCAATTCAAACATGGACCTGCACGCAGACACTGAAGTGCCCAAGGCAGACAAGAGCACAGGTGCACAGTGAGTTCAGTGCACCGTTATCTGAACCACGCGGAGTAACACAGGGCCTGTGGTTTATCAGGGCCTCACAGCAAAGTGCATACAAGAGCTCTCCAGAAAACTCCAGCAACTACCTGGCCACAATAGCAGTCTCTACGGGACGGGAGGCCGGGGTTAGAGGAAAACACATCACAGTAACTCTCATGGGTTTGGATTTTAACATGTGCAGGTTTTACTTTGAACATTTTTTACACCTTTAAGTTGAATTAGAGGAGTCTTTGCCCTTAGGGTCAGCTCAGGGCAGAGGCAGAGCCTGGATCTGACACCCAGACGGCGGGTCACACAGTTGTCACATCGAAAGAAGAGTAAGGGGGACATTGCAGCAATCACCCCAGACGCTGCGAGGAGAGAACAAGGCTGGGGGACACATCCCGAACTCCTCGTGACCCTACAAGGAGAGTGAAAGACAGAGGGATTCACACCTGTGTTCCCGCCATCGAGTGGCCTCTCAGAGGAGAGCGAGCATGCACCTAAACCAGAAAGCAGCCAAGGCAGCGCTGAGGAGACAGGGAGCAGACTGTGCCTCACCTGAACACTCCTCTTTCCCCTGAGGAGAGAAATGCCTACAGACAGCGGCCAGTCAGGTTTCAACAGACCAAACACATAAGGTAATTTTGCAAATGTCACAACTGCTTTTCTAGAAGTTTGTTTTTCAACCTTAGGGGAAGAACACTGGAAAAGACTGAGGTTTGTTAGGCCTGTCCTTGTTTTGTGCTAAAAAGTTGGATACCATCTTCAGTTAAAATCTGGTATGAACAAGCAGTTTCAACTGAACTCCACAGCACATTAGGAGAAGACCAGCATTATTCTACTTGGGCAGCAGAAACTCTCAACCCACCGCACAAGACTGTGAGCCCCAGACCTGGACAGCACCAGGGCAGGCGAGCTGGGCGCAGGGCGTTTGGAGCAGGTGTGCCTGGAGTTCACGCTTCCTGCAGCATCATGACCCGAGGGCTGGCATAGCACATGCACAGAAAGGTATTTGTAAGACGCTCACTGCAGCACTGTTTGTAGGCCAGAAAACCCTGGAAACCACCTTAAAAACTCATCAACAGGAAAATGGTTAAGATGACTATACCAACATGTGCAAGATTAAGTAAATATTATAGAATCATGAAAATAATAAAGATGTTGCAGAACAGTCACACCGCATGTTTGCGATTGAGCAGATAATAATAGGATAAAACTGTTGTATGTCCAAGGAGGGGAAATCTCTGAAGGACAATAAATGAAGTTTCTATTAGTAACTATTCTTGGGAGAAGAACTACAGAGAAACATCTTCTATGTTTTTTTACACAGTGTTTAAAATTTAAATGCAAAACCAGTGATTTATAAAGGGATTAATATAAATTCTGCCACAAACATACACTCCACAGTCCCATCCATTATACAGTACACAGTATAGTGACATTAACCACGAACTTACCTAAATCTTCCGGGTTTTGGTCCCTTCGAGAGTTGCTGCAATGCAGACAAGTGGAGAACAAAGCCACAGGGTGACGTGGATGGAGAGTGTTTGGCTGGGTACTCTCAGCAGCCTCATGACATGAATAATTTACAAAATTATACCTCAAGAAGATTACCAATGATGATATGCCTTGGATCTGGCACCTCCATCAGCTTCAAGCCCACAAATGTAAACCCACAGATGACAGGAGTCCACTGTACCCATTAGAGTCTCAGTGGGTCACTGTGAACATGACAGATCAAAGACAGCATCTGGCAGGAATTTCAGAGCTTGCTCTTCAGACTGTCTAAGAGGACATGGACATACGCACTATACTCTGGCAAGCACATTTGTACGCCCACTCTGGAGAACGGGGCAGAATTGAGTATACAACGTCTGACATTTTGGTACCGACTCTGAGAAACATTCATGTGTATGCACACAGGGTGTGTCTGACAATGATCACACAGCATCCAAAAGGACTGGAAAGAGTGTAAATATCCATCAGCAGCAGAAGCTCTAAATAACCCACGGAACGTCCAAGTGAAGGACTAGTGCCCAGCAGCTTAATACAAGGCTGGCAGTTCAACACGTACTCATGGGAATCTCCCTACTGCCAAGTGAAAAAAGCAAGTCAGTAATGATATATGCTATAAAACAGTATTTTACCACTTACATAGATTTTTTAATATTAGATGTGGATAAAAGTGTACAGAAAAACGTCTAGCAGGAAACAGCACTCAAGGTGGTAGGGGCTGGGGTCAGGGGGTGGTGTTTGGTAGTGACAACCTAGTCAAACTTTAATTCTGTATAAGAGAGCATCCACCTACCACTTATCCAATGACACTGACCAGAATAAAAAACAATGGGAAAAATGGAATCATTAACTATGTCCATATAGTCACATGAGAGGCTCCAAAACAACTACACACTAAGGTAAAGGATGAATGGTAACCTCATTAAATGAGAAAATTCCAGAAACTTATATACTTTTTCTATAAAGTTAAAAACTACTAAAATGAAAATTATAGTTCATTTAGGTAAGTTTTTTCCTTTTTCCAAAGTTAGATGAGAAAAGAATAAGTAAAAGAAAAACTTAGTATTCAGGATCATAACCACTTTGGCTTAGAGGGAGGCAGGAAGGGGAATGAGCAGAACCACACAGGTGGCCAAAGTCAGTGTCTACAAGTCCTAGTTATATACTAGAAGATTCAGAAATGTTTGCCACAGCATTAAAACATCACGGAACCAAAAAAAAGACAGCCATGTTTTATGTCTCGAACCAAAGATTAGCCCAGTTCTGTCTGCTCAAGTTCCAACAAAGAGAAGGAATAGTCTTGTCTTAAGGAGTATCATATCTTCCACTTACTAGATTTTATAATGAACACTAAGTCATTACAATCCAAAGCATTTGATTAGAAACAACAAAAACTAGAGACTAAAAATTTGAGAAGCAGATTCAGGCAGATAATGACAAGAAGCTAATACTGACAGACCTGGAACAAAAGAGTGATGACAGTATTTACTTGAAGTCTGATAATTCAACTCTGATAATTCAACTTTATCAGTGTAATTAGTTTAGAGACATCAAGTAGGCTGGACACATAACTCCTTAAATGGAGGAGAGCATTTACTGTAAGGTGGGAGTACACACATGTTTAGCTACTAAAGAAAAAGTAATCAGAAGCAAACCCAACAGTCTTAATTCATTGTTATTATTAGTCTTGTTACATCAATCTTTAAAATGTCTTTGTATAATACTTTCTAAGCACAACAATAAAAGGAAAAAATGAGAGTAAGTTTGATAATCACTGGCAAAAGCTTCCCTTCCCAACTATACAAGGAATTCATGATCTTTATAAAAATCAATATAGAAATTTTAAATGATAAATGGTCAAAGAAAAAATACAAATGGTAAATCAAGTGGTAAAATAGACTAAAAAGTTATTACATAAATACAGGCTGACCATGTAAGTAGTTTTAAAATAAAGTAACAATAAATACTTTATAACATTCAACATGGCAACAGTTTCTTGGACATGACACCAAAAGCAGGGGAAACAAAAGTAAAAACAGATAAATTGAATTACATCAAAATTAGAACCTTCTGTGCATCAATAGACACAATCAACAGTGAAAAGGCAACCTATGGAATGGAAAAACATGTTTGAAACCATGTATCTGATAAGAGGTCAATATTCAGAATATGTAAATAACTCCCATAAATCAACAACAAAAAATAAACCATTTTTTCAATGGGCAAAGGTGAAAGGACATTTCTCCAAAGATACAGAATTGGGCAGACAGCATACGAAAAGATGCAACACCACTACTAGGGAAGTGTAAATCAGATCACAACGAAGTATCTCTTCACACCCGTTAAGATGGCTACACTAAAAACAAGTGTTGCTGAGGATATGAGACCTTGTAAATTGTCCACAGGAGTATAAAATGGTGCAGCTGCTACAGAAGATAGCATGAAAGTTCGCCCCAGATTTAAAATAGCAATATCCTATGAGGCAACAATACCCCTTCTGAGTACTGTTCTCTATATCCAAAAGAATCGAAAGCAGTGTCTCAAGAAGGCATTGTACACCCATGTTCATAACAGGATCATTCACAACTTACAAGTAGAAGCAACCCAATGCTCAAGGATGAGCTGGTCAATAGCTATGTCCAATATAAACAAGTTGTGATGTATACGTACAATGGAATCTTCTTCTAAAAAGGAAAAAAACCTTGACTCATGGTACAATATGCATGAACCTAGGGGACATTATGCTACATAAAATAAGCCAGTCACAAAACACAAATATCACATGATTCCACTTAATACGAGGTACCCAGAGTTCTCAAACTCATAGAAACAGAGAAGCAGAATGGTGGTTGCCCAGGGTTAGGGAGAAGAGGATGAGTTTAATGGGTACAGAGTTTCAATTTTACTAAATGAGAAAGTTCTGGAGATTATCTGAACGCTACTGAACTGTACAGTAGAATGGTTAAGATGGTGAAATTCATGTTATGCATATTTTACCACTCGTTTTTTAGAAAGTAGCAATAAATAAAACAGAAAAACCGGATGCTAGCAATTATGAAGGGAAATGGATATTCTCACAAGAGGAAGTGTAAGGTATCTGGAGAGTATCTGAGAGTCTGTGACAAAAGCTAGAAAACCATGCATGCTCAGTGCCCAGGCTGTGCCACCCTAGAAAACAGATATGGATATACATATATTTCTATCAATACATATTTACATATTTTCACAAAACTTAAGAGATGCTCATACTAGCACAACTGAAAACAGTTAAAACGCTGTTTACAACTTAAGAAACCGGCTCAACGTCTTATAGCATACGCATAATAGGATAAAGTACTGCAACTGTTCATTATGGTATTTTCTTGAGGTCATGAACCCCTTCAGCAAGCTTATGCTTTCTGTGGAAAAACAGTTTCAGAGCACTCACAGGCTTCTAGAAGAGTCCTCCATGGGATTTCTGTGGGAGAATTATTAATATTCCTGAGAAAAAGCACTTCCAACACATTTATTTGTGGACTCTGCTGATACAGGGAAATCTGCATGGAAACAAACTTAAGGTGGAAAACCAGAACAGCCCAGAACACGAACACGGATTATACGACATGAAAGGCCCAGAGAAGGCGGGGAACTAGTGGGAACCAGAAGGAAGAGGCTGGACCTAGGCTGGCCACAAAGGAGGCGAAGGAATCACCATCACCACTCAGTGGGGAGCGGCCACGTGCCAAATACAGACATCCATTCTCCCACCTCACACTGGAGGAAAACCAGCCCCGCGAGGCTCAGAAACTGCTCCCAGTCAGGAGTAGATCCGCACGTCTGTCTGCACCAGAACCGCCCCACCCAGGGGTGCCAGGTGGGCTCAGTTAACACAATAGCCACCTGCCCCCACGTCTTCAGCGAACTGTCCAGTTGTGACAAGTCTCCCAGCTGACAGCACTCTCTGCCACTCCATCATCCAGCCACAGGGAAGGAGCAAGCCCGGGGGCTCTGGGCGGGCACCAGGCCTCCTCTTGTATACACACACACACACCCCCAGCCCCGACTGCTAATAAAACCCAGTTGGATTGAACGTTTAAATGTAAAAAAATGAAACCATACAATTGTCACAAAATAAGAGATTGATACATACTTTGGGGTTGGGAGAGATCTAGACATAACACAAGTACAGAAACCACATGAAGAATGACGGACTCAGAAACACTAACTTTTATATGACTGAAAAATGAAAAGGCAATCTACAAACTGGGAAAATATTTGCATCAAACAGAATGAAGCATTATTAATACATAAGTGCTTTTACAAAATAGAAAAATGAGCCATTTCGAAGTACGAAGTCACACATGGACGCAAATACAACACTGCAGATGTCGAAACACACGGATTTCAGCGTCACTAGCAGGGCTCACACACAAAAAACGCTGCTGGATCCAAAACGGAAGCAAAGGTTTTTAGTGTGAAACTACCTCGTTCGAGAAAAAGCGGGGCCAACAAGGTTTACCTTAAGATTGAGGATGCTATTTACAAAACCCCTCCCAGGAGGGCAACTTAGCAACATGAACTCAGACGTAAGAAGTCTGACAAAGGCAATTCATGTGCTGAAATACATTCATGTACCCCAAAGAAATACTATCAGGTATGATAAAGTTTGAGCTAGAAGGAGGGTTATCACAGCATTACTTACTAAAAAAAAGTGGAAAATAACTTACATGTTGTCTAAATGAAAATATTTTAAATTGATAAAGTCACACAATGCACATTATGTCACCACAAAGATGCCTAAGTGAAAAGAGTTGCACAACAGAATCTACAGTATAATTCCAATTTTGTGTAAAAAGGTATAAATATCCTATGCATAGGAAAAAAACCAAACCTCTAGAAGCAAAGAGGCCAATAACAATTGTCAATAAGATTACTGAGTTTTTTTTATCAATTTTCTTATTTGTAAACTTTACAATAAAGCCCTTTACAACATGAGAACTCACAGTTACTTGGTGCAACGCTGAAGGGCCCTGGAAGGTGGAGCCTTCAACAGAAGGCATCCTACTTGGGAGACCAAGGGTAGAAGCAGCTGCCTTCACCCAAAGGTCAAGGCCACCCTCCCCAAATACAGCTTTCTTATTTCTGGTTATTTTTCTATCTTCCTCTTGTCATTTCCAGACTGCATCTGTATATTTTTGCATGTTAACCATTTAAAATTTACCACAAATATCCAAAGCCTGTCTTGCCGTTTCATTTAATATCAGCACTGCACAATAGCAAGTACTGCTCAAGGCCAGAGGTTAACATTTCCTCCAGAAACTTAAGTACACAAGAGGTTAGCCCTGGCATAAGAGGTTCAAGGAGTCCCTTCATGGCCACAACCAGTAAGACAAACCAGGGGCAGCCAAGAGAGTGAAGTGGGGGTGAGGAACCCCTTCTGTAACACAGGCCATTTCCACAGTTCTCAGGGTGTCCAGTCTGGGCCCACAAAGGAGCCTAAACCAACACTTCCTCTCCGGCTATTTCTTTTTGAAAGAACTTCCAAATTCACCTCTTGTTATTTTTATACCCCATTACATTTAGCTGCACCAGGTCTCCATTGTCTACTAAATGCTACAAGCCCATTCACTGAATTTCATTGTACCATCCACTGCCTCTCAGAGTTCAGAGGGAAGGCTGAATTCAGATCTGTGTATGAAGACAAAAACTGATCAGCAGTGATCACCAACACCATCAATACCTTTGACCTATCCCACCTGACCTGTGAACAGAGGATAAAGAACAGGCAGGGCCCTGGGACAAGGCAGAGGCCAGGAGGGCATGGGCACAGCCTCTAGCTGCCTGCTCTGCTCCTGTACCATCAGGTCCACCTCACAGTCCCTTTTCAAAGACGAACATTTACACCCCTGCGGAGAAACCCTTCATCAGCCCACCGGTCGCTAGGTAACAGCACCCAGAGGCACTCATAGCAGCTACCCTTGAGTTTGATAACCACTGTATAAAAACAAAAGAAAAAATAAGTTCTGAAAAAAAGGAAAAGCAGGCAGAAGAGAGCTGAGCAAAAACAAGAAGGGCAAGGTAGGAAAGGAAGCCTCGATTGTTCTGGGGAAATCAGAGAACAAGGTGCCGAGCAGGGAAAGATCCTGGAACCTGGACAGCTGTGAGCCTCGGACAGGCGGGAACCTAATTCCAGTCTCTGCAGGGGCCACACCCAGCTGCTCTCCCAGCCCCTCACTGTGGTCAGAGCACAACCTGTCCCTGTCCCCTTCCCACTCCCTTGGACATAAAAGCCTTCTCAGTAGAGGCGGGTGGTGGTTTCTATTCCAAGTTCATCTCGCGCAAAGCAAAACCTTAGGGCCCCAATGAACACACAACAGCATCACTGCTGGGCTCTCCCCGCCCAGGACACAGGGTCAGCTTAGACACAACACACACCCTGGATTCCAAATTGCTTAGCACAGCACTTACGCAACTCTTTAGTAAAATGAGAAGTATGTGCTTAAACCCAAATCCTAGACACATTCCAGCCTCCCAAAGACCACAAGTACGTCAAACATATATTACATGTTCTTTCCATTTGTTAGGCTGCTTACAGTCATCGAGAGAGATCCCCTTTTTGACAATATCATTTGGAAACAGAATTGGGTAAAATTCCAAGAATTTAGGAAACAGTCCCCCCACCCTGACAATGACCTTCGTTGGCTTGTGCTTTGTCATCACATTTTGCACAACCATCACACACTCCCAGTCAGCAGAGTCCATCCCCAACTGCCACTGGGGATGCAGGCCATTCAGGACCTACCCGTTCTGTTGAGGTTACCACACCGAGCTCAACGAGCTCAGTCTGGAGTTATATTAGTGAATCCAAGCCTAAATCTACAGTATGAAGGTACATTTCACTTCATGATACACAGGCAAGATCAGGGTTGAAAAAATATAGCAATACAAGCAATTCTAATGAGTCCAGAACGCAAACCTTTATTTGTGCTGTAAAGGGGAAGAAAGTGTTAGTAGTCACATACATGATGCAACAAGGACTGGTTCTTACCATACAGAACAACGTACAAGAACCCTTTCCACCTGTTTTTACAGTTTCAGTTTCACAACAGCTTACCGGAACATATTTCCCCATAGACACATGACTAATACTCTAAATTCATGACAGTAACTGTATCACATGCCCAAGTTACAGGTTAAGATCGGATCAACATACTTGTAAACATTCAAGAGAGAACCCAGAAAAATTCCGTGTCGTAAGTATTGAGGGTTTAAAATTCTCAAAACGAAATTCAATGGGAAAATGGACAGGATAGTCACTGGTATTCTCACAAAACTGATACTTCCCTAAATGTTTACAAATACCATAATCCAGGAAAGAAACTCCCCACCCCCAGTTTTGCTTATTTCCCTACCTGATTTTGGTTAAGTTTCCCCTCTAGTACCACCTTCACTAACACAAACATTCAAACTGAAGATGGAGTAAACTATTAACTGGAACCTTAGCAAGGGTACATAGATTGTTTGCTACCAAATATTACAGTAATTAGAGTGATCACGATTTAAGTTCTCCTTGTTACAATGAGGATGAAAAGCAAGCACTTTGGCTATTACTAATTACTCATCACAAAGAAAAGATAAGATGTTTATAAGGCAGGAAGTAACATATAAAACTCCTTTAAAAACCATTGTGTTTTCACTTTGCTCAAACTTTCAACTGCAAAATATCAAGTGAACAAAAATGTTACAAACCCAGAAGAGGGCATCTAAGCCTGTACCAAAATCTCAAAATACTTTAAAAGCCCACAATTAGGGTACTGAAAGTCTTTTCTGAAACTAGTCCCTGAACATTGCACACCTTCAGATAAACCACTTAAGAAGCTTGCAAAGGAGTGAAAGATGTTAATCTGCTGATGCAAGTCCCTAACAATCTTTCAAGAGACTGATATCCAGGTTTCAGTTAACTTTTCAGTCTTCCCCTTCTTGTAGCAAAGCAAAACAATTTTGCTTTTTTCCTTCCCCACACTTAGCAGTTTTAAGCATTGTAGAAACTTTTCAAGTAACAATTTAACATTAACAATGTACTATTAACTAGCATTTTCTTTGCCTTTGAGCTCTATTCCCCAGAGCTCTGCCTACTGATCTTTTCTCCAGAGAATTCCCTTCAACCCACTTTCCCTACCCTCCCACCCTCCGCAAGCCACACCTAATCACAGCCTTCTCTTCAGCTCACCCTCCCCAGCCCAGGCTGTTTCCCACCCAAACCCTCACCTCAGGGCCCTCCCATTTGAACACGAAGATTCCTCTGAAATCTAATCAAGTAAGATAAATTAAGCATATAGAGCAAGATGAACAGAAGATTACTCTTGGTACCCCAACTATTCCCTTCTGGTAGCAGAAGTGACCAAACGAAACCTGCCATTTTTATCACCATCTGGACATGACCATATCGCGCCCTCCCACCTAGCACAGCACAATGACACCCCACCCCCACTTCGCCAGTTGGCTTCATTTAAGTCAGTTGGCTTCATTTAAGTATTTGCCTAATGCATTTCAGTCTGGAACGCTTTCCCAACACACACATTATATATCACACTAAGAATTCCTCTGACAAAAGCACAGGCAGGCAGGTGGGTAGATGAGGGTCACTGGGATCCATGTGCAAGCTCCATCTACAAGGCATCATCTGTGTTGTGGCATCAGCGTTAAAATGTTCTACAGCTTAAGAGTCTTCTGGAAACAAGGTTCGTAGCACACTAGTATGACAGGAGACAATTTAGAAGATGGCAGCATCTGAAACCTCCAACCCAGGAGACGTGCTTGCTGACATTCACGTGCCCAGAGATCGTTGCTCCCGGATCAAATACTCAAAGCAACACATCTGCTGACGGCCCGGCTCCATCTGCTTTGGCCTTTTAAAGACTGCCCCTCATAAGCTCATGAAAACCTTAAAGGATGGCCTCCTGAATACAGGGCTTCCTGAGCAAGGCCTGGAAACATATGCCACTGGAGAACTTCCTCCTCCTAAGCCTCTGGAAATTCACTCTGCAGACAGCAATTTAGGCGGGCTCTTTCCTCCAGGGTCTCCCCTCCTGCACCGCTACGACTCACACTGGCCAGGGGCTCCATTTCTCCTGGTGCCATCAGATCGCCATGATGAACACTACAGTAACAAACCACCGTCTATGAGGCATTTTCGTAGCTTTTAGATGGTACCGTCGCTGCGGGCCCACCCAAGGGTGCATTCAATCCCCACCCTTTCCACTGGCAAGCAACACCACCCCGCCCACCCAGAGTCTCAGCAGGGGATGCCTCTCCTCTTGACGGTTACCAAGATACCGACTCCAATGGCAACAACTTTCCCGTCTTACCAGATTACCAGAAGCAATGTTTTAAGTGAATGGGTAACCTCGAGAGAGTGAAGGGGAGGAGGGGGAGTGGGGGGTGGGCAGAGTGAGCTCGCAGAAGAGGTTAGCGCAGAACCTAGAGGAAAAGTCCAAAGGGGAGCACTGCCACCTGGAAAATAAAGTGAGGGTCAATTTTGTCTGCCTACAGCTCCCGCCTGCCAGACATAATAGTAACCGCTTGGACCGGCACCTTACCTCCTCACTCACTCCCTAGACCACCCTCACACCCAGACCTGGGTTTCACCAGGCTGGGCCTGGCTGGACCCTGTCCCGGGCCGAGCCAGACTTACATACCGCCCTGGGCCAGAGCTGTCAGCCCCGCGAAGCTAAGGGCAGCTTCCACCACATGAGGCCTCATCCCCAGGCAGGCTCACAACCCTTTGTCTGGAAAAAAAGGGGGCTGCTGGTATTGACAAGTTCAAGTCCTGCCCTCCCTGCCCACCTGCCACCCTGCACCCCACTGCCTGCCTTCCAGCTCCTTTTCAAAGCATCGACTGACCAACTCCGCCTCCAGCAAGGGAGACAAGACCCTCAACCTCCTCCACCTCTCCGTCTCTGTCTTCCTCCTCCTACACAAACCAGGGCACCGGGGGCCGCTCAGCCTACGCAGGAGCGGCGCCCACCCGAAGGTCAAGTTCCCCTTCTCCAGCAGACAGCTGCGACAGCCAGGCCTGGGGTGTCGTCTTCCCCCTGGACTACTAAGAGCCCTTTCAACACAGCTCTCCCCAGCACAATTTCCCCAAGATCTAGTCCGCCCGTTAACCCTCCTTCTCTTGGCACCCCAAATCCCCCAGGCTCATCTAACTCTGCCATCGCTCTCATCGGTCCCCTAAGACCCTAAACTGGTCTACTCCGCCCTCCACAACTAAGCCCAGGCCCCCGGCCCTCCCTGTCGCTAACTCCTGCTGGACAGGCCACAACTTTTGCTTTTATAGTCCTGGGCCGCGTCACTGGGGCACTGCTCAACGGGACGATTCCTCCACTGCCACTAGAAAAAAAGTCCCTCCCCGACCCTGGCCAAGTAGACGACTCGGGGCGGCTCCCAGTTTCCCGAGTGTCCAGGTCTCGAATTCCCCAATTATCCCCACTCCTCTAAGCAAGTGCTTCCTGAGATCGACGACAGATCTCAAGGTCACCTTGGGGGGGAGGCGGATTCCAACGGGGACGAGGATGGGGAGAGAAATCCCCTTCTCAGCCTGTGATGGAGCCGAGGGTTGGCAGGCTTCCTGTTCCTTGAGGGGAGGTGTGGGTGGGGAGTGGATGAGGCGGGTTGGGGCTGCTCTCTGGAAGCGAAGGGAACTGCTGGGGGTCGCCTCAGGTCACCCCTGCCCAGCAGAAGTCCGAAAGAAGCGCCGGCAGAGCGTCTGGAAAATTCCAGGCGGCGGCCGCGGAGGGATCTCTGCAGAGGGCGCATCACTCCCTAGCGGCGGGGGTGGGGTTGGAGCGGCAGCGCGTGACTCCTCGGGCGTCGGCTGGGCCTCGTGAGCGCCGGTGACGTCAGCGCTGAGGCCTGCGGGTGGGAGCGGGGCGGGGGAGGGGAAGCCCGCGGCCCGACGGGCTGGAGCCAGGGCTCCGCCTGCGGGGGTCGTGGATTGTGAGCACGTCTGCACCGGGGCGGCTCTTAGAGAACCGCACCCACAGCTGTGCTCAGTGTCTCTGGCTAAGAAACATCGCTGTGATTTTTAAAACGTTGATTAAAAAGTTAAGCCCCCATGTTGCTGCTTGGTAGCTTGAGGGACGTGTGTCATCGCTTTGTTATTCTGTTACCAGGGGCCTGGAAGCTTGAAGTATTTCATCACAAAAGTTGTGCCTGTTGGGTTAGAGTACTTTATGATTATTCATTCTCTATTAACTGGGAAAAGGTAGTTGTGAGGTAATGAAAAGCAAGAGCTTGTTTGTGCAGAAAACAAAACGTGTAATTGTATGGCAACAAGACTAAAAGGATATAGATAACCCTCTTTCCTTTGGGGTTGGGAGGTGAGGGAAAACATTTGGGGTGCGAAGGGAACTAGTTTGTCCAAGCTACTTGACAACCTGTGATGGGCCTCAGGGAGTCTGCCTGATGATTGTGGGGGGCACCTCCCGGTGACTGCCTACAGGGAGCAGGCCCTCAATGTGGCTCTTCCAAAGTGGAAGCAAAAGCAACCCCGTGAGCGCCTGTCCACTTCACCGAGGCCTGGCAGCGCCTGCGGGACTGGTGAGAATTTGGAAAGGGTCGCTGGCACCTCCCTTGCCCATGTAGGGACCAGAGTAAGGGGAGTCGCAGCCCCAGACCCCCACGGGGCGTCCTCTCAGCCCTGCCGCATGGGATGGAAGGACAGTGGTCAGGAGTAAGGAGAACTGAGAAGGGCCTCTTGGACCAACTCCAGCCAGGAAGTCTTCTCCCAGGATAAACACCCACACCCTAAACAAACCCACCTGTGACAACAGGCTCCCTTGGCAACAAGGGGAAAACTGGGGAAGGAGGTTTTTCCCCTCAGCCTCTGCAAGATGGCATCTGCAGCTGCTAGGTGGGGGCTGGGGCCAGCTGCTGCACCCTTCCTGGTTCTCGGAAAACTGCTGTTGCTCATGTGACCGTCGACCCAGAAGGTTGAGTATGTGGCAAGCCCAGGCTTGTTCACAGGGCAGCTCAGCTGCTCTCTCCAGCCAGGGAAAGATTATGGAAGCTCACTTTTCCCCAAGGTCTGGCTCATCTGTCTTGTCCTGACATTTCCGTAGGTGGGTTGGGGAGACTAGACCTGAAAGAACAGTGTGGAAAAAGGGAATTGCATGTCAGAATGTTCTAGAAAGGCTGAGAGGTGTGTGTAATACCAAGCAAGTACCTTCTCTGCTGAGTCACAGTACCAGGCTGTGGGCTCAGCTCTATATTTATCTACAAGGTGCCTGAGAGGATGTAGTCACTGCTGTGTGTCTGCTTGATGTCTCAGCTTGCCGCTTTCTGTGTGTTAGTCTCTCGGTCGTGTCCGACTCTTTGTGATCCCATGGACTGTAGCCCGCCAGGCTTCTCTGTCCATGGAATTCTCCAGGCGAGAATATTGGAGTGGGTTGCCATGCCCTTCTCCAGATGCTGCTCTCTACCTGGTCTAATAACTTTCTCATTCACACATACTCCCAAATTCCAGGACCACACTACCTTAGGTTTTCTTTTTCAGGAGAGCAGGAGTACGTGGAAGTAGGCACAAAGAAAGCATTAGGATCCTACAGATCTGATGACTCCAGCACAAAAGGAATGAACCACCTCCTCTGTGCCCTTATGTCTGGAGGAGCCCAGCTCCATTTCAAGGACAAAATGACAGGGTTGCAGTGGGTCCTGGTTTGTTTCTCCTGGCCATGGACTTTTCCACAGCTAGTTTTCTTTGGAAACGGGATGTGGGACGTGTTTGAGCTCAGATGAGGGTAGAAAGCCACACAGGGACCACTCTGTGCTGCCTTAAGGGGCCAAGGCAGTGCTCACAGTACGGTGGACAAATGTGGGACCTGGGTTCTGCCTCTTTCTCTGCAAATAAGGCTAAAAATACTTCCATCCTGACAGAGGAGGAGGGGCAAGGCGGCCAGTGTGTCAGCAGATTTCTGTAGATCAAAACAAGCTGTTCCAGGAAACAGGCGTAAACAAGATGACCTTGGATCCCTGGGTGGGGCTGGGTAGTGATGGGTCTGCCACACCCGGGTGGGTGGCTGAAGCCTGCTGCTTCTGGCCAGCCAGCTTAGGAGCTCATGGTTGGAGGGGAAAGGAGGTTAGGAAGGACCCCTTGGGCAACCGGTGTTGCCCAGGATTTCAGGGTCAAAGTCCAGGTTCCAAGTCTTTTCTCACAGCCAGGGTTGCCTCCCCGACTTGTTCTGCAGCCTGCTCAGCTGGATTGTTAACTAGCATACACACCACCTGGAAAAGGATCCAGCAGAGAGAAGATGAGGGGTGAGGGACATCCCTGGTGGTCCAGTGGTTAGAACTCCTCACTTCCACTGCAGGGGGAACGAGTGCCATCTCTGGTTAGGGAACCAGGATCCCATAAGGGGTGAAGTGTGGCCAAAAATGGAGAAGGAGAGGGGTGAGAAGGGGTGGTACTTCAGGTTCAAATGGGGACAGGATGACAGTATTGCTGCAGCCATTAGAGAAGGTGCCAGAACCCTGCCCCCCACCGCCCCCAGGTCCAATTCCAGAGCCATGGCCTCCTGGGTCACCTTGGGCTCACCACTCACAGGAGACCAGCGGCGGGGGCCTTTTCCCTCTGAGCCCTGAGGCCCCTGGTCCCCGGGCCTGAGTGAGGAACTGCACAGTCACCGCGTACTGGCCCAGAGCCCTTCCTGCCCTGGCCCGCCTCACTGCAGCCCAGCAGGAACCACAACCAGGAACTCCTGCCCAGCCTGCCCTGGCCTCTCCTGCCCTGGCAGGAAGCGGGCCTCAGCCTGGGCTTCAGCCTGCTCCCCGCACCCCCCTGCAGCATGACCCTGGCAGGCCCTCACATGCTCACAGCGCGCCTTCCTGTTCTCACTTCATAATTCTGATGAATACTGTCCTGCCTAAAAGCACTTCACCCAGTGGTCGCCTGGCCCAGTCCACACTCAGCTCCTCCTGGCTTCTGCCGGGGTCACCTTCTCATTGAGTCCCCCGCTCCCTACCCCTTCCCTGTGGCTCAGATGGTAAAGAATCTGCCTGCAATGCAGAAGACCTGAATTTTATCCCTGGGTGGGAAAGATCCCCTGGAGAAGAGAATGGTAACCCACTCTAGTATTCTTGTCTGGAGAATCCCATGGACAGAGGTACAGTCTATGGGGTAGCAAAGAGTTGGACATGACTGAGCCACTAACACCTTCATCCTACCCTACTCCACCCCCACTGGGACTTGAGCTCCTCAAGGGAGGGGTTTCTCTCTGTTTTGTCCTCCACTGGGCCCGGCAGTCTCTGAAAATGGCTCTGGCATGGAACAGACCTCCAGGCATGTGTTGACCACACAATTTACGTTGGTTTGGTTTTGTTATTTTGTCACTCAGCATGCAGGATCTTATTTCCCTGACCAGGGATTGAACCTGTATCCCCTGCAGTGAAAGCACAGAGTCTTAACCACTGGACTGACAGGGAAGTCCCTAACAATTATGTTTTGTAAAGGTCACTTTGCAAAAGGAGGTTATGGTTGGATGGCATCACTGACTCAACCAACATGAATTTGAGCAAACTCCAGGAGATCGTGAAGGACAGTGAAGCCTGGCAGGCCGCAGACCATGAGGTTGCAAGGAGTGGAACACAACTTAGCAACTGAACAACAAAAAGCTTGCTGTCCACTGTGAGGCTCTCAGTAAATATTTGGGATGTTTCTGGACAGATGGAAGGAAGGAAATGAGTTCCCAGGTCAGCAGCAGGCCCACAAGCTCGATTACAGATCCAGCTCTGGCGGCCTGTCCAGCCCTGGACTCCCAGGTCTTGAGAGGAGGAGAAAGGAGAGGGTTGCTCCCTGTGGCCCCCGACCAGCAGTTCACATGAAGGGTGGCCCTGGTCACTGCTGAGCAGCTCCAGCTGGGCCTCCGAGGTGGTGCTAGTGGTAACGAACCCCCCTGCTAATGCAGGAGACATAAGAGAGGCAGGTTCGATCCCTGGGTCTGGAAGATCCCATGGAGGCATTGGACAAGACTGAAGTGATTCAGCAGGCAAGCTCTTTTTTTTATGGCTCCCCTGGTGGCTCAGCTGGTAAAGAATCTGCCTGCAACGTGGGAGACCTGGTTCAATTCCTGGGTTGGGAAAATCACCTGCAGAAGGGAATGGCTACCCACTCCAGTATTCTGGCCTGGAGAATTCCATGGACAGAGGAGCCTGGCAGACTGTAGTCCATGGGGTCACTAAGAGTTGGACACGACTGAGTGACTTTCACTTTCATTTTTTGGGCGGCTAAGGGAACCAGGGGGCGCCTCTCTCAGCCACTGCTGGTGGGAGGCATTCCAGGGAGAGGGTGCCAGGGGTGGATACTCCCAGACCCTGGTGTGTAAGACAGAGGAGTAGATGGGCCAGCCCACCTGCAGTTCACACTCATTTTTTGGATCCATGTGTGTAGAAAAGTGGGAGGAAGGCAAGGAGGGGATGCTAAGTTAGGAGAGGGCTTTTCACAGGTGTGACCCACGCCTCCTCTGGGGGTCCCAGGCCACGTAGGTTCTGGGTTCCTGAAGTCCTTTCTTGGCCACTGCCAGGCAGCTCCAACCAGGAGCACCACCCAGTTCCTAAGGCCAGGCCTCAGGCCTCAGGCCATGCCTCCAGGAAATAACTTTGTCAATGTGTTTCTTGCATCCGGATGTTTGGGACTCCCTGCCACGTAAAGGGCATCAGGCCCTTGGTGCCTCAGCCCTTCTACCTGCCTCCCTGCCATCCCTGAGCCTTGCCCATGCTGGCCTCCTGCCTGGAGCTCTCTCTGCCCTTCTCCTGCCAGCTCCTTTACAGGTTCATGGTCCTTGTGCCCTGAAGCCCTGCCCCTAAGTGCTGACCAGATTCAGTTGTCCCCTCTGCCCCACCCTGAGCGGTTGTGTCCTCACCCCCAAGCCCCCAGCAGAGGGAAGGCCTGTGGAATGAGGGACTTGGTCCCACACGTCTTGCCCCCCTTGACCACTGTTGCCCCACTAGTGGCTTCCAGATCTCCTTGCCAGCCCCCCTGTTGCAGACTGTCAACTACAAATTGGCACGTGCCAAAAGCTTTGCCAAGGACTGAACAACAAGGCCATTTGCCATCTGCTTCTGTGGAGACTGAACCCTGTGCTCTGCAGCTGTTGACCTTCAACCCCTGGAGGGAGTTCCAGGTGGAGTGAGGCACTCTGTACCCTGGTAGGGCAGGTCTGTAGATAATTGGATATTTTCAGGAACTGATTTCATGGTCTCAATCCTGCATCTCCTCATATCTAGAAAAGCACTAAATCCCTTCATGATGACATCAGATGCTTGTGACTAGCAGAAAACCTCTTGTAAAGTAAGTGCTTGATTGCATGGAACTCCCCCTTCACCAAATCTTACATATTGACCTTCCGCCACTGCCTCTCTTTTGGACAAGGAAATGGCAACCCACTCCAGTATTCTTGCCTGGAGAATCCCATGGACAGAGGAGCGGTGCTGACACCTCCCATGTCTGGGTCTGCACAGCCCCCCTCCTCCTCTCCCAGACCCGCCTGCAGCCCCCACTGCCAGAGCTCGCTTAGGCTGCGTCCCTGCGGATGGGACTGTCTTCCGGCCTGAGCCTGTCTCACCCCCTCAGTGACCTCGCTGGAGCACTGGTTGTTCAGACTCTCCTTGACCCTCTGAAGGAGACTTTTCTGTTCCGACTCCCTTTGGCCGCCTGAGTGGCATCGGAGGGAGAGAGAGAGAGAGAGAGAGAGAAAGAGAGAAAGGCGTGTGTGGTGCCAGGGCTGCCTCTGGGCAGAGGAACCCCTCCAAATGGTTCATCTGCCCCTGGAGGCTGCTGACCTTGATGCTGGGAGCAAGGCCTGTGCTTACTGACCCAGAGAGTCAGCTATCACCACTTCCCCCTCCTCCCCAAACGCCAAGTTCAAAGGGGTAGGGGACACAGAGGTCCTGGGAAGAGCTGGAGCTATTATTACTCTGCTGCTTGCAAATTATACCTATGACAAGTAGCTCAAAATAGCTGAGGGCGCAGTAGGGGTGGGGGAAGGGAGGTGCTTAGAGATGGGCGGGACTGCCAGGAAGTGGGGTGGGGGGAGGGTTGGGGCCTGGGACAGTCAGCTCCTCCTGTGCGCAAGGTGGGGAGCAGGGCGGACCCCGGATGTGCCCACCCCACTTCCTGGATTCCATGGTTTTAAATATTTTGACTCTGTTTTCATTACATACACACAGCACACACACAATCCCAAAGCAGAATCTGTTTTCATCACACACACACACACAGTCCCAAAGCAGAATCTGTTCTTGGGATGTAGATCCTGATCTTTGAAGAACATGGTCCCTCACCAACCTAGACAGCATATTAAGAAGCAAGCAGAGATACTACTTTACCAACAAAGGTCCATCTAGTCAAGGCTATGGTTTTTCCAGTAGTCATGTATGGATGTGAGAGTGGGACCATAAAGAAGGCTGAGTGCCGAAGAACTGATGGTTTTGAACTGTGGTGTTGGGGAAGACTCTTGAGAGTCCCTTGGACTGCAAGGAGATCCAACCAGTCCATCCTTAAGGAGGTCAGTCCTGAGTGTTCATTGGAAGGACTGATGTTGAAGCTGAAACTCCAATACTTTGGCCACCTGATGTGAAGAGCTGACTCATCTGGAAAGACCCTGATGCTGGGAAAGATTGAAGGCGGGTGAAGGGGACGACAGAGGATGAGATGGTTGGATGGCATCACTGACTCAATGGACGTGAGTTTGAGTAAACTCCGGGAGTTGGTGATGGACAGGGAGGCCTGGCATGCTGCAGTCCATGGGGTCACAAGAGTAGGACATGACTGAGCGACTGAACTGAACACCAACTGGGGACCACAGGGAGAAACCCTGTATCTGGTGCTCTTGAAGGCCCAAAACCCCTGATGGTGGACCAGAGGAAGGTGGCGGCGGTCAGAAGCCAGGGGGCCCCTCTGAGAAGCAGCAGGCATGCAGCGCCAGACCCGAGGACCGCAGAGCTGCTCCGGGTTCCGGGCTGCGTAGGATACGGGCAGGAAGTGCGGGCTCCGCCTCTGCCGCTGAGCTGGAGAGGAAAGGGCGGGCTCAACTGCCCCCTGCTGGCCACAGCCGGACCAGCAACCTACAGGCAGCCGCTCCAGCTCCCCTGCAACTGCCTACGCAGGCCTGGTCAGAGCCCGCTGAGAGGAGTCAAACCCATTGCCGCATGCAGCACAAAGCAGGAAAGATGGCGCGGTAGACAGAATAAGGACCCCCAGGATGTCTGCATCCTAACCCCGGAGCCTGTGAATGTTAAGTTACATGGCGAAGGGGAATTCAAATTGCTAATCAGTAGACTTTAATAGATGGACTTCCCTGGTGGCTCAGATGGTAAAGCATCTGTCTACAATGCGGGAGACCTGGGTTCGATCCCTGGGTCGGAAAGATTCCCTGGAGAAGGAAATGGCAACCCACTCCAGTACTCTTGCCTAGAAAATGCCATGGATGGAGGAGCCTGGTGCAGGCTACTGTCCATGGGGTCGCAAAGAGTCGGACACGACTGAGCAACTTCACTTTCACTTTCAGACTTTAATAGGGAAATTATCCTAGATTATCTGCCTTCAGTTCAGTTCAGTCGCTCAGTCGTGTCCGTCCCTTTTGCGACCCTATGGACCACAGCACGCCAGGCTTTCCTGTCCATCACCAACTCCTGGAGCTTGCTCAAACTCATGTCCATCCAGTTGGTGATGCCATCCAACCATCTCATCCTCTGTTGTCCCCTTCTCCCGCCTTCAGTCTTTCCCAGCATCAGGGTCTTTTCCAATGAATCAGTTCTTCCCATCAGGTGGTCAAAGTGTTGGAACTTCAGCATCAGTCCTTCCAGTGAATATTCAGGACTGATTATCTGCCTTGGCCCAGTGTAATCGTGAGGAAGAGGAAGGCAGAAAAGCCAGAGAGAAACATGGAGAGAGAAGGCAGAGAGCACTGCTGTGAGGACCCCACTGGCCTTCACTGGCTTTAGGGATGGAGGAAGGGGTCCCAGGAAATAGATTTATTCTCCCTTGGAGCTTCCAAAAGGAATGTGGCCCTGCCGACATGGATCTCAGCTTGGTGAGACTTCAGTTCAGACTGACCTCGAGAACTGTGAGATCATGAATGTGGGTTGTTTTATTTGTATTTATTTGGCCATGCCACATGGCTTGTGGTTTCTTCATTCCTGCACCAGGGATTGAAGCCGGGGCTTTAGCAGTGATAGCAGTGAGTCCTAACCGCTGGACCACCTGGCAATTCCCTGTGGGTTGTTTTATTTACTTTTTATCAAGTATTTTAATTGATTTTTTATTTTAAAAAGTATTTATTTGGCTGTGCCAGGAGTCAGTTGCAGCACGTGGGATCTTTGATCTTCCTTGCAGCACTTGAGATCTTAGTTCCCCAACTAGGGACTGAACCTGTGCCCCTTGAATTGGGAGCATGGAGTCTTAACCACTGGACTGCCAGGTAAGTCCTTCTTCATGCATATTTAACAAAAAACAAATATGCAGCCTATAATCAACTCCCAGACTGTAATTAACACACTCTCATTATTTGATAACATAAACCACCCCACAGTTTGCTGGAAATGGATTTTATTAATAATAAGTCACATGATGAGATGGTTGGATGGCATCGCCAGCTCAATGGACATGAGTTTGAGCAAACTCCGGGAGACAGTGAAGGACAGGGAAGCCTGGAGTGCTGCAGTCCACGACTTAGCAACAGAACAACAATAACAAAGTTTGCTGGAAATTGATTTTAATAAGTCACATGATACAAAAGGATAGGAACATTCAAAAGGCACTTAGTGAAACACTGCTTTGTCCCACAAGGGCAGAGAGAAAAAGTTAAGGCACAATGGATGCTCAGAAAACAGGAAGAGGAGGCTGAAGAGTCAAAACAAGTAATCTGTGTACACACACACACCCATCACGTCCCTCAGGCCCCTCAATCTGTCAGATAAGAATTCACTTGGCATCAAAACAGTGCACGGGAGCAGATAACCAGAGGGCTAGGAGCCGGAGGGGCTGGGAGCCAATGAGGTCTCCAGGAGAGATGAGATGTCCTCTAGCTGGGACATTTGCAAAGGCTGGAGACACCTATTCATTATGACAGATAACAAAGGCCCTACTGCTGGAGGGCAAGCCCCCCCCCCCAAACATCTGGAGTGTTCAAGAGCCAACAAAGGGAGGAGGAGGTGAGTGGGCTCTGACATCCGGAGACAAGAGGTTCACATTCCCTTCCCCACATTCTCCACCGGGAAGGAAAGACAATGCAAACCCTGTGTCGGGCTGGATCTGCCTCCTTCCTGTGGAAAGTCCCCGGAAGCGCCCCAGTGGTGGTGGTGAGGGGGGTGACCGCTGAGAAAGAGCCCAAGGCTGAGAGGCCAGCTCTTCTGGGAGGAGGCAGGAGGCCATGGGAAGAGCCCCACCCAGGCCACATCAACCGCCCTACAAGGTCCCCGAGAAAGAACAGACCCCTCCCTGCCAGGGACTTCCCGTGCATGGGCCTAGGGCTGGATGAAACCTCAGTATCATCCTGGAAGGAGCGCCAGCAGCTCCGAGATGGTGGGGGCACCCTCGTGAGTAGCCTGAGTTTGCAGGCTTCATGGAACCAAAGCGGATCAAAAAAAGATCAAAACTGAAACTGGAAGCCTCAAGGGGGTTTGGGAGCTCCTCTGGGTGTGGAATGTGGGCCCGCGGGCTGGTGGGTCCACAGGGCAGCCACCTCCCAGCACAGTGACATCACCAAAGATCAGCAGGCTTGCTTTCCTGCTGGTCAGAGTCTCCTGCTTACAAAGGAGACCAGAGTGAGGGGCACAGGGGGCCCTCCAGTTCCATCGAACTGGAGAGGGTTTTGTGGGGGCCTCACTGTGGAGGCCCCGACCCTCTCCTCGCAGGGCCATGTCCCAGCCTGGCCACATGAGCTGGAATGTGGGGATGTGGTCACCAATGTCCAGGGAAAAAACCAAAGACACACATGCTCCTCTAGAGTGTCCTGAGCCCTACTGCTCAGCCACCTGCCAACCGAGGGACTTCAGAGCGGGGGATACTCTGTCTTGAGAGGGCACAAAGGCGAGTCCCTGGGTGGGAGGGGGTGGCTGGGGCCTAGTCAGATTGGTTCTGAGACTGCAGCGGAGCCCGGAGTCCAGGGACAGCAGGCAGGCTGCAAGAGGGTGCCTGCAGCAGCCCCCAGCCAGTTCTGCACACCCCAGCCCGGCACAGCAGCGGCTTGGCCACACACGGAGGCCGCCCTACCCCCGGCACACGCCTTCAGGCAGCACGATGCCCCCATGCTCTCCCGCCTGCACGGCGGCCCTCAGCCTTGCTCCAGGCTGTCGGCGGGCTGGACCACGGTGTAGCTCCCCTGGCCCAGGGACAGCTGCCGGCTGAAGAAGGATGTGGTGCGTTTCGGTTTCACCCGCTTGATCGTCTCACCTGTTGGGGGAACAAGAGGGACGCACTGAGGAGGGTGCCCCCCCGGGGAGGGGCCCGGCCCCAGGGGAGCCCCTTCTGGAGCCTGTTCAGGCTGAGCTCCCCTCTTCACTCCCACCAGCTTCGTGAGCCTCAGCCCGACCCCCAACCCTCCCATAGTGAGAGGATCGGGGTTGGGGGGGGGGCCCAGTCTCCTATATCAGGTCACCAGGGTTTCCATTTGATGGTGGGCCTGCTGTGGTGTCTAAACCTGTTCGAAAAGAGACTGGAGAGGGGTACAAACGTCCAGCTAAAAAAGAACTCACAGGGATGTCCTGGATAGTATAAGGAATATGGTCAGTAATACTATAGTAACTCTGTATGGTGACAGATGACCAGACTCAGGAAGATCACTTCATAACGTATAAAAATACTGAATCACTATGGCAAAATCACTATATATACGAATATATAATATGTCAACTGTAGTTCAGTTCTGGAGTAGGAAAGGGCAGCCCACTCCAGTATTCTTGCCTGGAAAATCCCATGGTCAGAGGAGCCCGGCGGGGTGTAGTACATGGGGTCGCAAAGAGTCAGACATGACTGAGCACACACATCATTCAATTACAAAAAAGAAGAAAGAAGAGACCAACATCACAAAATACCTACACTACATACCACTGGCTGAAAATGATCCGTGATGAAACAGACAGACTTTTGCTGGGGGAGGGAGGAGAGGGTGGTGCTTGTGGAATTTTAGTTCCCCAACCTGGGATCGAACCTGGCAGTAGAAGCCTGGAATCCTAACCAGTGGACTGCCAGGAAAGTCCCTAAAAAGACTTCTTAAAAGTTAAAAATTTCAAGCCAGGTGATCAAGGTCAACATCAAAAGTCACAAATCATGTTGATAATGCACCTTTGATATGATGTGGCAAAAATGGCACATTACCTCTGTGACTTTCCTCCCCCAAACCCTTCACTCTTGTCTAATAAGGAGAAAAACAGAAGAGAGATTCCAGTAAAGGGGCATCCTACAATATGCCTGACCAGTCCTCCTCAAGACTTCAAGGTCATCAAAACCAGGAAGGTCTGAGAAACTTGTCACAGCCAAGAGGAGCCTAAGGAGACACAACAGCCACATGAGGTGTGGTGTTCTGGATGGGACCATGCATCTGAAAGAGGATGTTAGGTAGGTTAAAACTAAGGACTTCAGTTAATTTACTGCATCGTGTCAGTTCATTAATTCTAACAAACATACCGTATTAACATAATACGTTCATGTTAAAAAGCAAGTGACAGAAGAAAAACAGGCAACAGAAATAAATGGTAACGCATGATGAAAGTGAAAGTGGAGAGTGAAAAAGTTGGCTTAAAGCTCAACATTCAGAAAACGAAGATCATGGCATCTGGTCCCATCACTTCATGGCAAATAGATGGGGAAACAGTGGAAACAGTGTCAGACTTTATTTTTTTGGGCTCCAAAATCACTGCAGATGGTGACTGCAGCCATGAAATTAAAAGACACTTACTTCTTGGAAGGAAAGTTACGACCAACCTAGATAGCACATTCAAAAGCAGAGACATTACTTTGCCAACAAAGGTTCGTCTAGTCAAGGCTATGGTTTTTCCAGTGGTCATGTATGGATGTGAGAGTTGGACTGTGAAGAAGGCTGAGCGCTGAATTGATGCTTTTGAACTGTGGTGTTGGAGAAGACTCTTGAGAGTCCCTAGGACTGCAGGGAGATCCAACCAGTCCATTCTGAAGGAGATCAGCCCTGGGATTTCTTTGGAAGGAATGATGCTAAAGCTGAAACTCCAGTACTTTGGCCACCTCATGTGAAGAGTTGACTCATTGGAAAAGACCCTGATGCTGGGAAGGATTGGGGGCAGGAGGAGAAGGGGATGACAGAGGATGAGATGGCTGGATGGCATCACTGACTCGATGGACATGAGTCTGGGTGAACTCCGGGAGTTGGTGATGGACAGGGAGGCCTGGTGTGCTGTGATTCATGGGGTCGCAAACAGTCAGACACGACTTAGCGACTGAACTGAACTGAACTGATGAAGAAACTGCACGGAAAAACGGCCCTGCTTCACCAGCATCCGAACACCAACTCTGATGAGCCCACAGCCCTCAGGGTGATAACACCTGTCATGGGTGAGGATGGAGAGGCACGTGCGTCCTTCTCACTGCGGGGGTACAGTGGCTGCACACTTTGACCTGGCAACCCTATTTCCAGTAATTTATCTCGAGGAAACAGTTATGGATTCCAGGTAAGGATCTGGTATGCTGTTTATAGTAGCTGATGAACTACAAATACAGTTGGCCCTTAGATAACAGGCGGGTTGAGATGCCAACCCTCTGTGCAGTCGAAAATCCAAGTATAACTTCTCGCTGGCCCTTCATAGACGTGGTTCCGTCTCACCCACCAGTTCAATCAACTGCAGATCACGTGTGTATGTTTGTTAGTCGCTCAGTCGTGTCTTGCGTCTGCGATCCTATGGACGGTAGCCCGCCAGATTCCTCTGTCCATGGGATTCTCCAGGCAAGAATACTGAAATGGGCTGTCATTCTCTTCTGTAGGGGATCTTCCTGACCCAGGGATCAAAATTGCATCTCCTGCACTGCAGGCGGATTCTTTACCACTGAGCCAGCAGGCAAAGCATGCATTAGGGCACCTATGTCATCTTTACCAGCTGCACCGATTCCACAGGGTGTGTATCCGTCCTTCCTATACCCATAGCTTTAGTAACTAAGAACTACTAAAAACCAGTAGTTTCTAGTTTTTCATGTCTGGATATGCCTGTGGACACAGCAGTGAGGGGCTCTTACTGCTGGGGCCCCAGAGAGAAGCCTCCGACTCTCCATCAAACGATGGGATGCTCAAACCCAGCCCTTGTCCCCCGCCAGGTCCTGCCGGCTGGAAGCTAACTCATTGCATCTGGAACTGCTTCCCACTTCCAGAACTCCCCGTGGTGTGCATGTGCACCACGTGTAGGTGTGTGTGCACAGCATGAGGTGGTCACTCACCCTCCTCCACGTAGTCGATGGTGGAGAGATGCTGGATGCGGCTGCACACCACGCTGCCCTGCCTCCGCAGCTGGGGGCGCTGGTGAGGGGGTGGTGAGGAGCCAGAGGCCGAGGTGGGGCCGGCCTCCTGGGAGGCGGCGGGCTCTGCAGCCTGGCTCAGCTCGATGCAGTACTCGATGAGGCTGCTCATCAGCTCGGCCTGGGGAGGAGAAGGGGCTGGTGTGAGGCCTGGGGGGCTCTCTATTACCTGCTGCAGAGCGAGAGGATCCAGACCCACATGCCCTACCAGCTGGTGAGGGAGGCCGATGAGGAAACAAATACCTTTTACACAATAGAAGAAGGGGAGTCTGCTCTGTGGGCCAGGGGAGGCACCCCATTTGGGTTGACTTCAGGGGTCAGATTGTTGCTGTTTAATTGTGTGGTTGTGTCTGACTCTTGCGACCCCATGGACTGTAGCGCTCTAGGCGCCTCTGTCTATGGGATTTCTCGGGTAAGAATACTGGAGTGGGTTGCCATTTCCTCCTCCAGGGGATCTTCCCGAAAGAAAGGAGAGTGAAAAAGCTGGCTTGAAACTCATCATTAAAAAAATAAGATCATGGCATCCGGTCCCATCACTTAATGGCAAACAGATGGGGAAAAAGTGGAAGCAGTGACAGATTTTATTTTATTGGGCTCCAAAATCACTACGGATGGTGATAGCAGCCACGAAATTAAGATGCTTGCTCCTTGGAAGGAAAGCTATGACAAACCCAGACAGTGTATTAAAAAGCAGAGACATCACTTTGCTGACAAAAGTCTGAATAGTTTGAAAAGCAATGGTTTTTCCAGTAGTCATGTAAGGATGTGAGAGCTGGATCATAAAGAAGGACCATAAAGAATTGATGCTTTTGAACTGTGGTGTTGGAAAAGACTCTTGAGAGTCCCTTGGACTGCAAGGAGATCAAACCAGTCCATCCTAAAGGAAATCAGTCCTGAATATTCATTGGAAGGACTGATGCTGAAGGTGAAGCTCAAATACTTTGGCCACCTGATGTGAAGAATTGACTCATTGGAAAAGACCCTGATGCTGGGGAAGACTTAAGGCACGAGGAGAAGGGGGTGGTAGAGGATGGGGTGGTAGGAGAGCATCACCGACTCAGTGGACACGAATCTCAGCAAACTCCAGCAGAGAGTGAAGGACAGGGGAGCCTGGCTTGCTAAATAGTGAGGTCAGCTGAGTGGAGTAGGCGGTTCCCCTGAACACATTCCTGAAGCCTTCTCAACAGACTTGAACATCACACACATTGACATAAAAGGTGATGTGACCAGATGTGAGAGGGCAGGGTCTGGGCACCTTAGGGCGGGGACAGCCAGGGCTGGCAGATCCACAGACAGAAAGTTGCCAGCAGGTGGCGTCGCCTAGGCAGGGCATGTTCAGGGAGCAGGACACAGCAAGGACTGGGGTAGACACAGGCTGGCCTTGGACCCCAAGATGAGAACCCACTGGGGAGCAGGGTCAGAGGCCAAGGGGGCGGTCGGTGACTGCCTGCCCGATGGGGGGACCCGAGGCTGCTCCAGAGCAACACAAGCCACCCTGAGGAGGGCAAGCAGGGCAGGAAACTGCATGGGAGGTCCGGGCCCCACACACCCTCCTCTCCTCCCTGAGGGAGCTGCAAGGAGCTGAGCACACCAGGGCGCCCTCTGAGATCCTCCAACACAGCTCCTGAGGTTGGGGGAGGCTGCCATTACAGCTCAGCTGCCTCCAACAAAATGAAATATTCACTCAGGATAAGACTCAGCAAGCTAGAAATGGAAGAGAACTTCCTTGACCTGATGAAGGGCATCTATGAAGAACGCACAGCCAACACCACGCTGACTTAGAGCAAGACTGAAGGCTTTCCCCTCAGGCCCAGGATGTCTGCTCACCCCGCCTCACCAGGTGAGACCAGGGAGAGGCACGCAGCCTGCAAAGTTAGAACACAACTGCCCCCTTCACAGACGACGCTGAACGGCCCAGAGACAATCCCAAAGGAGCCTCAAAAAACCTGCTTTCAACGAGTGAGTTTCACAGGGTTATAGGATATGAGGAAAACAAAATCAACTGTGTTTCTATACGCCACAGCCAACAACTGGAAATTGAAATTAAAAAACGGTGTACCATCTCTGGCAGCACCAAACAAATAGGGAGGGGGATAAATCTAATAAAAGATAGATACGATATGTATGCTGAAAACCACAGAATGTTAGTGAAAGAAATCAAAGACAGATAAATGGAGATGTAAAATAAATGGACCAGGGGCTTCCCTGGTGGGTGAGTGGTAAAGAATACCCCTGCCAATGCAGGAGACACGGGTTCGATCCCTGATCCCGGAAGATCTCACGTGCCAAGGAGCAACTAAGCTGGTGTGCCACAACTACTGAGCCTGTGTCTAGAGCCCACGTGCCCCAACTACTGAAGCCTGTGCGCCTTAGAGCCCGTACTCCACAGCAAGGGAAGCTACCACAATGAGAAGCTCTATACCAAAACTCTGAAGTAGCCACCGCTCGCCACAACTAGAGAAAAGCCCGTGCAGCAATGAAGACCCAGTACAAAGTCAAAGTCGTGTGTTTGACTCTTTGCGACCCCATGGACTGTAGCTTGCCAGCCTCCTCTGTCCATGGAATTCTCCAGGCAAGAATACTGTAGTGGGTTGCCATTCCCTTCACCAGGGGATCTTCCTGACCCAGGGATCAAACCTGGGTTTCCTGCATTGCAGGCAAATTCTTTACTGTCTGAGCCACCAGAAAAGCCAAAAATAAATAAATAAAATAATTTTTAAAATATCATTTAAAATAAATGGACTGGAAGATTTAAAAACATCTCTTCAAAAGACACTTTTAAGAAAATAAAAAGTTGTAGACAAAGTTATAGACTTTGTCAAGTTATTAGACAAAACGTTTGTAAAATATTTATCTGATACCCTTATCTGATAAGGCACTGGTATGCAGAACATATAATGAACTCCTATAGCTCACTAAGAAAACAAATAAGCCAGTTCAGGAACTTCCCTGGTGACACGAGGGATCAGAACCTGCCTGCCAATGCAGGGGACACAGGTTCGATCCCTGGTCCAGGAAGACTCCACGTGCTGCAGAGCAACTAAGCCCGCGCTGCAGCGACGAGCCTGTGCCGCGACCACCGCAGCCCCTAGCGCCTGGAGCCCTTGTTGCTCTGCAACGAGAGAGGCCATCGCAACAAGGAGCCAGAGCACCGCCATGAGGAGTAGCCCCCACTTGCTGCAACTAGAGAAAGCCTGCACAAAAAGCAATGAATACCCAGCACGGTCAGAAATAAAACACATAAATAAAACTATGTTACAAATTTCCCGATTTTAACCAAGTGGAGAAATGATTTGAACAGACATTCCATCAAAGACCTACAGATAACAAATAAACACACAGAAGGATAATCAACATCATAAGTCACAATGAAAATGCAAACGACAGCCACACTGACCTGTCACTACCGCAGTCATTACAATGGCAAACTAACCAACAACACTGACACCACCAAGCGCTGAGCAAGGATGCGGAGCTCTGGACTCGGACGCGGCTGGAGGGACTGCAGGATGGCACAGTCCCTTTGGAAGACGGTTTGGTAGCTTCCAGTAAGGCTGTTCTGATACAACCCAGTAACCCCACTCCTAGGTATTCACACCAGAGAACTGAGGCATATGCCACCCAACAGCCTGCACACAAATGTCTAGAGCAGCTTTATTCACAGAAGTCCCAAACTGGAAATACCCTTCAGTGGGTAAAGAGTATCCGCCCGGTGGAACACTACTCAACAGTCAAAAGGGAAAAACCGGTACACTGTGAAATGTGGACCATCTCAGGGGTGTGAACCTTAGTGAAAGTGGCCAGGCTCAAAAGGCTGCAGAGAGTGTGTATGCTGCAGCGTTGGGTTGCTATTTGTTCATCATCTACCAGCTGACAGGCATTCGTGTGGTTTTCAGTTCTTTGGTTATGACACACAAGCTGTATGAACATCTTAGTGTAAGTCTGTATGTGGACATATGTCTCTTTCTCCTGGGTAAATAAGATAAGTGTGTTTATATGACATTCTGGAGAAAGCAAAACTCTAGGTACAGCTAAGAGGAGGTATCAGATAGCAAGTGAAGAGATGAGTCTGAAGTCAGAAGAGATATGTATAAAACAGTTAAAAAAAAAAAGAGAGAGAAAAAACTCCAAAGAAAAATTGGCAGACTTCAACAAACAGGACATCCACATGGCAGATATATATGAGCCATCTATATATATATAAAGGTTGAGCATCATTATATATATATATATAAAGGTGCTCAACCTCATTTGTGTGTGTGTATGTGGGGGGAATGCCAACTAAAATCACGTGGAGATTTGGGGGTGATGGAAATAATGCCCATAAAAAATGGGCAAAAGATGTGAAGAGACGTTTCACTTCTAGGAAGATACGTGGACAGCAAACAAGCAGCTCTGTAGTTTGCCTGTGGTGGCGGTGGGTATGTGAACATGTTAAAACTCACCTCTCAAAACGGGTGCATTTTATTGTAAATTATATCTCATAAAGTTGACTAGAAAGTAAAGAAAAGAAGCACGAGGAGATATCCCTCCTCAACCACCAGAGTGGCTGAAGGGACCAGTCGGCTCCTGGGCCTGAAGCTGGGCGTGCGCACAGAGGATACAGGCAGCATCTTCTGCCACAGTCAGAACTGAACACCCAAGGGCCCGTCAGCAACGGGACGGAAAAGTCAAGAGGGGCAAATTCATACGCGGGACTGCCCAGTGCAAGTGGGAGACCACGGCACTGGCACCTACAGTGGGGACGAGGATGGAGCCCCCGATACAGGGCTGAGCGCGAGACTGGGCAGAACAGAACGCGCCGTGGGGACCCTCTGCCGTAAAGCTCGAAGCCAGGCACAAAGACTCTGGGGTGACACAAGTCAGGATGCGGGGGTCCCTGGGTGGGAGGCACGGCTGGGAGGGGGATCGAGGAGGGGACTTCTTAATCTGAAAGGTGTTACATGGGTTTCTTTTTTAAATATATAATTTATTTAATTTTGGCTGCACTGGGTCTTCGCTGCTGCTTGGACTTTTCCCTAGTTGCGGTGAACGGGAGCTACTCTCCAGGCACAGGCTTCTCATCGCGGTGGCTTCTCTTGTTGCGGAGTGTGGGCTCAGCAGTGTGGCACACGGGCTTTTGGTTGCTCCTCGGCCTGTGGAATCTTCCTGGACCAGGGACCGAACCTGTGTCCCCTACACTGGCAGGCAGATTCCCACCCATTGTCCACCCGGGAAGTCTGTTTCACGGGTTTCTTTTAGGAAATGTGTTGAGCCATATACACTTAGGAGTTGGGCACTTTTCTGTATGTATGTTGTAATTCAATAAAGTGGAGACTTCCCTGGTGGTCCAGTGGTTAAGAATCTGTCTTGCCATGCAGGGGACACAGGTTCGATCCCTGGTCAGGAACTAAGATTCCACATGCTGCAGAGCAACTAGGCCCGTGCACTGCAGCCACTGAGGCTGTGTGCTCCGGAGCCCACACGCCGCAACCAGAGGACTCGTGTGCTGCGACGAAAGATCCCGCGTGACGTGACAAAGATCACGCGTACCGCAGTTAGGACCCAATGTAGCCGAATGAGCCTATTTTTAAAAAGAAAAGGACGTTTGAGATTTAGAAAAAAAAAAACTGTGCTAAAGAAATAAAAGAGAACATTTAGATTAAAAAAAAGAGACCTGGGTAATTCCCTGGTGTTCCAGTGGTTGGGACTCTGCTTTCATCACTCAGGGCCCAAGTCTGATCCCCGGTCAGGGAACTAGAATTCCACAGGCTCCAGTGTGACAAAAAAAAGAGTCTAGGCCAGTAATAAGCGGGGGCAGAGGGAGCAGAGTGGCCAGGAGGGGTGAGAGGCTCAAGGTGGCGGCAGGAAGGGCCGTGTGCTTTCACCGATGGGGAGTCCCTGGAGCGTATCTCTGTGCTTGGGCAGGGCAGCACCGAGGCACACAGTCCTGGAAGGGCCCTCGGCCGTGACCAAGGTGGGAGGAGAAGGGGCAGGGGTGGAGTTTGGGGTGGGAAGACAGGGTGCTGAGCACACAAGAGTGAAACAAAGGCACGCTGGTCACACAGCGCTGGGCAGCCCCCCACCAACCACTGCCCCAGCTGCCCCACCACCTGGCTAGGCCTTCCCAACCCTCAAGGGTGGCTCCCGGTCGGCAGCAGTCACCTCCGTGGTGTCCAGGCCCTCAGCAGCCCTCTCACCTCTTTGCTAGCCAGGCTGAGACCTCCAATAACCTGAGGCCCCTAAGTCCACCCTCTCCATGCCCATCCCCGGGATGCAGGCAGCACCCACCCCTACCTGCTTGGAATAGATCTTGAGGAGTTTGTTGACCGGTGTGCCCTCGTTGTCGCCGTCGAACTCCAGCCACAGCACAGACTCCTCCTCCTCGGGGGAGGTATGGTCCCAGGACAGCTCCTGGAAGCGCAGGCCCAGCAGGACGTGCTGGCCAGCGGGAAACAGAGCTTGGACTCCTCTGGGCTGAGGCCCATTGCCCTGCCCCATCCCCGAGGGCATCACTAGGAGGGGACACCTGGCCAGGCTAATATTTACCTCCAAGGCTGAGCTGAAACTCACGTATGAGTTTCTCTCTGGAGAGGAATCCCCGCTCCCATCAGACCCTCAAGGAGGGCTGTGGTCCAGGAACTGAGACCCCGTAACCCACAGCCCTTCTCATCAGTGGGACAAGCCCCTGAGAGTTGGGATGGGGGGCAGGGGAGACCCTCCTTCCCCAGAGATCAGCTGGGTGGCATCTCGGCAGGAGGTGCAGCTGGACCCGGCATGTCGGGGAGCAGGTGCCCAGGAAGGGCTGGGGTCCCTCTCTGGGAACCACCAGAAGTACCCCCAAAACTTGTCTGCTGGCATGGGAGGGACTCCCGCTCAGGTGCATAGAAGCCCCCAGGGCGGGCTGTTGACACCACTTCTACACAGACTGAGACAACCAGCGGAGACAGCCAGCGCCAAAAGCAGGAGGCAGAGCAAGACTCCGACAGCCAGGAGGGCTCCCAATCGTGGGGTTTTTCCAGAAAACCACCAGTGTGCAGCCCCTGGTCGGGCAGAGCAGCCAGGCCCTGCCAAGCGCTCTCCATCAGCTGCAGCCCCTCCCCCCGGTCACCTCCATGCCCTGCAGGCTGGGCAGGAAAGCTGACCCACAGTAGGCTCAGCAAAGCCCCCAGAATGACAGTGGAAGCCCCAGAGACATCTGAGAGAGGGAGGCCAGAAAGGCTGCCCACCCTGCCCCGAGGCCAACCACAGGCCCCAGGGAACCAGGAAGGCCTGGGTAAGGACCCCACTGCCCGCCTCTCCACTGAGGCTCCCGCTCCAGGTGCCCCCTGGAGGAGCAGGACGTACCTTCTCTCTGCAGTCGATGACATGCACGCCATCCAGGCTGATGGCCACAGACACTGGCTTGCGCCCGCCCCGGTGCAGAAAGCCCTGGGCCGGCTTGTCAATCTCGCCGTGGAAGAAGGCACACCTGGGGAGGGAAGCTGGGGTTAGTCTGTCCCCTCCAGCACCAAGAACAAGGTCAGGGTCGGGGTTCAACCACCAGTGAGTGCACCGGCCAGGCCCTGTCCCAGGCACCTGAGATGCTTACGCTGTTTGGGTGACTAAAGGTTAAGTGGAAACCCATCCCAGGGAGGGAGGAACAGAGGAGGTGGGCAAGAGAGAGGCTTTGTGGAGGTGGTGGCCTCTGAGCTGATCGGGCAGGATAGGAGGGCTGGGATAGATAGGACAGGAGGGGAACTGGGTGGCTCAGAGCGAGCTGGGCACCATGGGCAGAAGGCAGAGCATGAACACAGGTGTCAGACAGAGTGAGTGATGTTCCAGGAATGGCCAGGAGCCCGAGAGCTCAGAGATGGGAGCTGAAGCTGCTGGAGGCTGGGAGAGCCTGGGGGCGGAGGCTGGGACAGCCTGGGGGCTGAGGCTGCCCACCGTCCCCCGACGGGCTGCTCAGGCAGGGAAGCCACTTCAGGACTCGACGCTGACAAAGGGAAAGGGGCAGGGGCCTTGGGACACGCAGGCACTGAGCTGCCACCCTCTCCCTCCGGCCCCCTCGTGGCCTGTCGCACTCCGGCTGCCCTGGGCCCTCACCCCTGGCTAAGCCAGTGAAAGCAAAGGTGTTAATCGCTCAGTCGTGTTCAACTCTTTGAGACCCTATGGACTGTAGCCCGCCAAGCTCCTCTGTCCATGATATTCTCCAGGCAAGAACACTGGAGTGGGTTGCCATGCCCTCCTCCAGGGGATCTTCCCAACCTAGGGATCAAACCCAGGTCTCTGGCAAAGCCAGAGCCTTAGTTAAATCCTGAAGCCCCAGGAGGGGAGCAGCACCGCCCTCGGCCTGAGCCTCGGCACTCTCTGGAGTGTGGCCACTGTCCTCACAGCTCATCCTGCCTGCCCACGGTCTGTTCTCTGATTCTACTGTTTGCTGTCTCTCTTGCCCCTAGAACAGCCTCTTCACGGGCAGGAAGGTGGTCTCTTTTGCTCACCGAGGGGTCTCTAGCACCTCAAGGGTGCTGGCACCCAGTAGGAACCCAAGAGCTAAGGGCTAGAAGTGCCTATGTGAACAAGAGCTGGCGGAAGGGGAGGTGGCAGGTCCACGGGCCATGTGACTGTAGCAGGAGAGAGGAGAGGACCTGCCCGGTGTCTGAGCTCGTGACAGGGGAACGGGAGGAAGAGTGTCCAGCCCGGGACCCGCGGAGCCTGAGGCGCTGGCATCTAGACGCACCTCGAGTGAGGACAGAGCTCAGTGGGATTGGAGATGGGTTCACAGGCCGGGGAGGGACACAGCGCCCAGGGCTGTGGCCGCACTTGGGAGCTGCTCACCCGTAGAAGGGCAGCTCGTGGCACTTGAGGAGGTAGGCGCGGTAGTGGGGGCTCAGGGAGGCCTCGCGCTCGCCGTCACTGCCGGCCGCCTCCTGCACCCGGCGGTAGGCATTCAGCAGGCCCTGCTCGCCCGTTCCGGCCTTGGCCCCACGGCCCCGGAGAGCAGCGAAAAGCCCGTGGCCCCGCTTGCAGAGGTGGGCAGGGAGGAAGGAGTCCAGCTTCTCCCTGTGGAGGAAGGGAGATGGGGCTGGGCTGAGGACGGCTCCGTGCCTGCGGGCTGGGAAGATGCCACGGTCCTGGGGTGTGGGGAGCATGGGGGGCGCCTGGACACAAGCCCCCAGAGAGCCCACTGCCCCTATCCCTGCAGCGCGCCTGGTTGGTGAGAGGCCAGAAGGCAAAGCCAGGAGACAAGATGAGAGCTGAAACCAGGCCCACCCCAGAACCAGACTGTGACCAGAGGGTCTCGGGATCAAGTCTGTGTCATCAAGTCAGGAAGCTTTGGAATCCTAAGCCAGCAATTTTACGATCAAAAGATAGTGCAAATGACCTAGAGCTGGTGATGTTCTGTTCTGCTAAACACAGATGTTAAAAAAAATCACCACCAGCACAGGCTCATGAAGGAAAGGGCATTTTCAATCACACAGACTCAAGAATCCTGGCGTGACAGCACCGTGTCTCCCCCTCAGGCAGCCCTCCGACTGTGGCTGGGCGCCGCCCCTTCCAGTGGACCGCAGCTGGGGCTCGGGGCATGAGCGCCTCTCCAAGCCCGTTTCCCCATGTTTCAATGACAGGGATCCCTACTCATATAGATGGGTGCTGACACGTGCTTGGCACATGGCAGGGGCCGAACACACACAGTTGAGGTTGTCATTTTCACTGAAGAGGGAAGGAGGCTTTTGGAGGAGCAAGACTCCAGGCCACGGAGGGGGTGGCCAGCCCTGCGGCCCTGACACAGAAAGGAACATAATGCGGGGAGAGGCCTGGCCGTAGAGCAGCAGGAGGAGGGGCGTCCAGGGGGCTGCCCCTCCACTTCTCAGGGCCACCCACATCTCTGCTTCCAGCCACAGCTCCCCCTTGTCGTTTGGAAATCTGGCCTCCTACCCTCAGTCCATGGGGTCTGTGCAGGCTTATGGCGGGTCCAAGGGAGGATCTGGACCTCAGCCAATCAGTGTCCTGGCCACGCTGTCTCCTTTGGGTGGACCTGGGCCTAGCCGTCATCATGAGTCTCAGGACTCTGGTCACGTGAGGGATGAGGTCTCTTCTTGCCAACGTGTAACCACTGTGGCCACCTGGCCACTGTGAGGCAAGAGCTTGCCTGAGTGCAAGCTGGTCCAGAGGACAAAGGGCTGGCCAAGGAGAGCGAGGACCGGGTCTGGTGGGTGGGAGGGACCCAATCAGAGCCCCTGAACCTCAGTCACCCTCCACTGTCTCAGTTGTGTTCGACCTTTTGTGACCCCGTGGATTGTAACCCGCCAGGCTCCTCTGTCCATGGGACTCTCCAAGCAAGAATACTGGAGTGGGTTGCCATTTCCTTCTCCAGGGGATCTTCCTGACTCAGCGATCAAACCCGGGTCTCCATCATCTCCTGCACTGCAGGTGGATTCTTTACCCATCGAGCCACCTGGGAAGCCCTCAGTCACCCTGGGCCCGTCCATGTCCTGACAAAGTCCCTCAAGTCCAAACAGTCTGAGCTGGGTCTGCTGTCACCCGCAACAGGACCAGACATGCCATCACAAGAGCCGGGATTTCTATGGCTGCCAGCCTCAAGCCAGCTCAGCTGGGCGCGTTCAGGCTCCGCTGAGGTTGGGTGGCCCTGCTGGGCCCCAGCTGTTAGTCACCAGGCACAGGGCCCAACCTCTGCACATCCTTCCCCCCGCAACACAGCCATACACCAAAGGGCTGGTGTGGGGGGAACCCTGAGTCTAGGACAGGCTGTGTTTCAAGTACATCCTCATTGCAATTATTGCTAAACCTCAGGATTTGTCTACAGAGGTCAGAGGCAGGCCTGGTCTACTACCCGGGTAGACTCAGTTGTCACAATCCCAGGCCCTGCCAATCAAAGAGCACAGTTTCTTGAAAGACAGCTGGGAAGCACGGACCAGCATGCTGGAGTGTCAGGAAATGGGGCCTCTTCCCTGGAGTTCAGGACTAAACAGGACAATCGGTGGCAACTGGGACTCAGAATGTGGTCAGTCCCCGGCGATGACTTCCAAGAGAACAAGCCCAGCTCCCTCTGACCTCAGACGGGGGCTGGGCTCCACCCTTGTGCACAAGTAGGGGTCCTCTCACGGGTATCACTTCACCTGTCTCCCACTGCCCAGGCCCCTCAGCCTAGAGCAGATGAGGAAGAGGAGGTCCAGAGAGGTGGGGTGACTCACTCAAGGTCACACAGCATCAGGGCCTCCTGACTCCAGGACCTGGCAAGACCACTTGGAACCAGGATTCCGAGACCAGGGGCTCCCCTCCATGGGCCCTCACCTCAGGGCGCAGGCGGTGGGCTGGCCAGGCTGGTAGGGCCCAAGCTGCACGCGGCACACCAGGGCACCCAGGGCCTCGCAGTCCTCCACGTCGCAGGGGTACCGGGAGGCCAGCACATTGCCCTTGGCCTCCTCGTAGAGCAGCCGCAGGACCTCCTTGTCATGGATCTGCGAGCCGGTGTGGCAGGGAGGAATGGCTCAGTCCAGAGGGACACCCGTGTCCAGGGGCCAAGGGCCAAGGGAAGGCTGGATACCCTGGGGAGGTAGTACCGCCTGGGGCTCCCTGACTCACCTGGAGCTCCCGCCGTTTGGGGAAAAACACGTTTCTCCGGAACTGTAGGGAAGGCTCATCTGGGGAGAGAGGAGGGGGTCACCGGCCGCCTTGCACAGCCACCCTGCCTTCCCCACTGAGTGACCCAGTCTCCTTAGTCTTGGGGGAGTCTTCTCCACTACCGCTCAGGAAACCCCAGAGCCGTCCAGAGATGTGTGGCTTATCTCGAGGTGCTCACTGTTCCCCTCAGCCCACCCTATCCTGGGCTCCCCTCCCCTGGGGGAGATGCCGGCCCTGCCCTCAGCGAGCACAGCTCCACCTGCCAGGGGAGGTCTGGATGGGCCGGGAGGTCACACCCCAGACCCAGGTGGGCCCCCAAGCCAGGGACACACAGGCAGCAGCACTGACCCATGGCCACGTCGTCGTCCGGGGCGTCAGTGAATCGCAGCAGCAGCTCCTGCCACTGGCGGCCCAGCTTGTAGGGCTGGTGCTTGGGCTTCAGCTGCACCTCTGCGAGAGGAGAGGGAAAGCAGCTGTGAAGCTGTGAGCAGCGCAACTGCCCACGCTCACAGCAGCGATGCGCTCAGGGCCAACGTTCACCAAACCATGTCAAGTGCTTTACAGCAACTGCCCTGGAATAACCCTACTCTCACTTCATCCACAGGGAAAACTGAGGCTCAGAGAGGTTAAGCTGTTTGTCCAAAGTCAAACAGCAAGTGAGAGGGGGTCAGGTTCCAGGCAGCCAGCCTGACTGTTCCCTACAGTGCCCAGGGTGGGCTATAGCCGAGAGGCTGAGGCAGACGGAAGGTGCTGGGGGTGGAGGTCCTGCTGCCCCTGGCACTACCTGGAAAGCAGAGCCCAAAGCTGGTGACAGGCTCAGAGGCCCAGGGAGCTGTTCTCCCTGCTCCAGGCCCTGCCTGGGCCTCTCCCTTGCTAGCCCCCACCCAAGCATGTCCCCTGGGGGCTCTGGGCTCCAGATGGCCTTACCCCAAGCCCCGGCAGCTCAGAGGACTCCTGTTATCAGTATGGGACCCTGGTCCCACACTTCCAGATGGGGCCTTCCTGCCTAGAGGTTGGCCCCTCAGCGAGACGGACTGTCCCTGGAGCCCTGTTCCACGCAGAGTAACAATGGCACTCTGAAGGTCAAACCCTCCCAAACATCCAGCTTGAAGGGTGGCTCCAGCAGGCAGCACCCCTCCCTGCCTCACAGCCCTGGGGCGTGGGTCACCACCACACCCACTCTGGGGGCGGACTGGGGCCAAGAGTCCTGAGGGCCCGCGTCAAAGCTGAAGTGGCCTTTCAGCCTTCCTGAACCCAGCCTGGGAACAGAGTGGGCGCTGACCCCGTGCTGGGGCCCCCTGGCTGGGGTGGTGCCCAGCATAACCCACTGGCCACACAGGCAGCCCATTCATGTTCTTGTGAGGGGGCAGATGGAATGCGACGAGGAGGGAGTGGGGGAGGAAGTCAGCTGGCCGACTGCAGGGACAGGAGCTGAAGGCCGGGCAGGGGCCACATGAAACCACCACCCCCAGATTTCCAGAGACACAAGCAGAGGGGCCCGCAGTCCTGCCCAATAGCCAGAGGGTGAAGGTGGGGCGGCTGAGCTGGGTGGGGAGCGGCCAAGAGAGACTGGTCAGCAGGAAGAGGGTGGGCGAGAGCAACAGCTGGGCAGGAAGCTCCCACCGGTGGGTGGGGGTGGGGAGACAGGCATTCCCCTTCCCACCAAGCCAGCATATCTTCCCTCCAGGGCAGAGGCACAAACTCCTGGGGGCCCAGGGACCAGGCATACCCTTCTGCCCCTGTTTCTCTACAAGGGAGAGTATCTAATCCCAGAACAAGCCTGGCCCTGGCACCAGTTGGAGCATCCTCTCACTGGCCCCTTTCCCAACCCAGTCAGCAGGCTAGTGGCCCTGTTCAGAGGCCCCGGGGGCTCTCTGCAAGCCCGCCGCACATCCCCCAGGCCTGAGGGCTGGAGAGCCCCCACTGCCCTCACTCTTGCTACACTCCCACCTTGGGATCTCAGCCTGAAAAAGCAGGACAAGGTGATCAGAAACCGGGCAGGGCTGGAGGGTCCCTGCAGAGAAGCTGGGTTCCCACTCATCATCCGCGCTCTTTAAAGTCTCACCCTTGGGGTGGCTGCGTCCTGGGGCAGGTCCCACCTTCCTCCCAGCCTCCAAAGAGCAGGGTGCAGTTCAAAGAGGCTGGTTGGGGGCCCACCCAGGCTTCTGTTCCGATCTCTGTCCCACCACTCAATGCCCCCGCTGCTCCAAACCTCAATTTCCTCATCAGTATGATCAGGCTGGGCCATGAGGATAAGGTGAAACTCTACTTGCAAAATGCCAGCTCAGGTTGTGGCATGGACCATGTGCTCTGTGAACGTGCACAGCTCCCTCTCTGTCCCCCATCCCACTCCTCCTGATGATCAGGCTCCAGCAGCCCTGAGGTAAGGGGCAGGCACGGCCTCTTCTCTGCCACCAGCATCAAGAAAGGAGACGGGGGCAGAGAAGCCAGGCATCATTCCAAGGCTCTGGGTCCTGGAAGGCATGGGTGGCTCCAGGACACATGTGAGTCCCACCTTTCCCTGATGTAGAGTGGCCAGAGGTTCTAGAAGCTGCCCCCTCCTCCCCTGCCTGTGCCCTTCCAGCCCCCCAACCTGGGCTTCTCAGTGCCAAGCCTTACCCAGCAGAGGGGAGACAAGCCAGAGTGCAAAGGCGTCCAGGGCGATGTCTGGAAGCTGTAGGACCTCGCGGATGGCCCGATGCAGCTCGTGGGCGCTGAGTGAGGGCAGGTTCTCCACGGCCAGGGGCACCATCGAATCATCCGCCAGGTACACCAGCACGTCGGCTGCTGCAATGAGGGCCGGACAAGGTCAGCTGAGCCAGCTGGCACAGGCGTGCCATCTAAGCATCTTCCATTCCCCTGCTAGGGTTGGACCCTGTAACCCTTGGGGTGACCAAGGCTACACTCCAGAGGCAGAGCCCCAGCATCCCCGAAGGACACTGTGAAGAGTGCTTGTTAGCTCCATGCTGTCAACGCAGAGGCCCCAGGTTCAATCCCTGGTCAGGGAGCTAGATCCCACGTACCTCAACTAAGAGTTCACATGCAGCAACTAAAGATCCTGCACATGGCAACTAAGCCACAGTGCAGCTGAAATAAATGCATAATTTTTTTTTTAAGTCTGTTAGGACTTGCTGGAGACCTTCAAACCACCCAGGAAGACTGCAACTCTGGCCCAGGAATCAGCCTTGTCCCACCCTAAACCTCCAAAATTTCAAACTGGGGCTGGCTGCTTCACCGGCAACACACTCCCCCGGCAGCCCCAAGGACTCTGCTGTGCTTCTCCCCTGAAAGAGAACATTCCACAGGTGGGACTGGGGCAGAGAGACTGAACCCATCCTGAGGTTACAGCAGTTAGTAAATCAAGCAAGGAGGAAGAGAGCTGGTGACAAGCTATTACCTTAAACAAGCCACTACCTCTCTCTGGCCCAAGCTAACGTGGGGACAGAGGAATCCCAAGGCCACCCCGCGGTATAGCAAGTTTCAGGGCTCAGCCTCCTTAGGATTCTTCAGGCCTCAGGACTCAACACAATGGCCTTTCAGAAGGACTTAAGTCTTAAACAGGCCAGCTGAGGTACAACCCTGAAAGCTGAGTGTTCCCTGGTGACAGCCTATGGATGCCTGTTTGGAGCCTGGAGCCCAAAGGAGACCCTTGGAAGGGCAGCTAGATTCAAATCTCCATCACTGGAACCACAGGCACTGTGAAGAAGCCCTGAGGGCTCCAATCCTGCCTGGCCTCCGGCTGGCTGACTGGCTTCAGCAAGTCAGTGCATCACACGCCTCAGGCACCAAGTAGGGCTAATTCCTATTCCCCACTACCCATCATCCTCTACCCCACCCAGAGCTTCTGTGAATCAAATGAGGTGAAGCCTGCGAAACACATAGGTATAGTTTATTACTAACACAAATGAAAGTGCTTTTTGGATCCCCAGTCTGTTAGGCTCTAACAGTCACTTTCTTGAGAGATCATAAAATAGTGTTCAGTTCAGTCAGTTCAGCTCAGTCGTATCGACTCTTTGCGACACCATGGTCTGCAGCACGCCAGGAGGCTGAAATTCAGAGGGACGTCTAGGGCAGTAAAGGCTCCAGTGTCCTGTACTTAACCTCTCTAGGGCCCAATTTTCTTCCTACAAAATGTAAATAACAGAGAAAGTGAATATGTCACTTTTCATTCATGAGATTTTATGTGAATTTCACAGCTACCTAAGGTTTTACAAGTGAGGAAGATTTACAAGCGAGTACCCAACTCTGCAAGTAGCCTAGTGTGACAGAGCCCAGGTCCTCGGACTGACTTGTCACTTTTCCACATCCCAACAGACCTTACTTGTTAATTAATAAATAAAATTCTCTTCAATGACAGAGATGATGAGCCAGGGCCACTTCCTCAGGGCTGGAACCCTAGGAAGTTACGGCGGGGTGGGGACTGGGGTCAGGGACCCACCTCGGGCTCCCACGGAGGACACACTGCTTCGATGGGACCGATCAGCTGGGCCGGGCTGCCCGGTACTGTCTTCCGGCCCGTCCATCTGCAGAAGAAAAGAGAAAAAGTTGTTCCTGGAGGGTCCAAGGATGGGGGTGCTGGGAAGCCCTTCAAGCTGTCACTGAGCAAGGAAGGGGTTCAGAGCTATCTACGAAGGTGAACACCAGGGCTGAAGGCACAGGTGTGCAGACTAGCGGGGTGAGGGACTGCGGGGGGCGGGTTCCTCAGTCAACTTTAGATCGGGGCCGTGGTGGTCAGGAGAAGGGTCAAGCTCGGCTCGCCGAGATGCCCAGGCACGACACTGCAACACCCCTGTCCGGGGCGGAGGCCCGTGCAGGGCGTCGCCGCTCTCTCACCTCGCAGGAACGCAGCGCCCGCTGCCTCAGTCCAGGTTCCTGCCCTGACCGGGGCCCCCAGGTGCCGCTCCGACCTCACCGCCACCGGAGACGCAGGATCCCGCCCGCGCCCGGGTTCCCGGGGCTGCGACGCGGAAGCCGGGGCGGAGGAAGCGCGGCGCGCACGGCCCCGCCTCTTCGGGCCGCGCGAGCCAATCGGAGCCCGGGGCCGCCGCGCACGCGCCCTGCCTCCCGCCCGCGCGCGCACGCCCCTTGCAGGCTCGCGTTTATCCCGGCCGCCCGCCTAAGGCTCCTGGTGGCCGACCGAAGAAACTGCCCCGCCACCTACCAGAGTAACTAGGGGGCCCTTGATCCCCACACACAGGCCCCGTCTGTTGGCCTGTAGCAGAATGTGGCGAAGGTTCAAGGAAATAGGGAATGGGGGCGCGAGCTCTGGCGCTCACACGCGTGTGACTTTGGACTAGTCCCCTCACTTCTGAAAGGGAGATGCTTCGTGGGGACGTGTCCCGGAGCCACACTGTGCTGGGTGCTGGGTAAAGGTGATGCTGGCAACCTGCTGTACCGCAGTGCCTCGAGGCCGGGAGTGGGGATGAGGTGGTCAGTTCCCCACAGTAGTCAGGAACTGGGGTACCTGTCTTGACTATTCCAGACAAGTCCTTTCCCCTCGGGTCCCCAGTTACCCCTTCTGTCAGACGAAGACATTGGATTCGATGACCTCCAAAGATCCTCAGATTACGTGTCAGGAATCCAGGCTGGGCACTCTTGTTAATCCAGGGAGCAGTCACATGAGCCTTCACTATCTTAGACACACATCCTGGGACACCTTGCGGCATTCCCAGGCTGGGTAGAGGGGTTGGGGCCCAGAGGAGGCAGGTGTGAAAGCACCTATCCCCAGGGTCATGTCACCAACGTGTCCTGGCAAGGCCAGCATGTGTGTGCCTGGCGTGTAGATCTCAGAAAAAACAGGTCCATGGATCACCTTCCTGAGACAGAGAAGCCAGAGATTGTTCCAAATGACAGCAATGGGCTGGGTGATCAGGAGGTGGGGTGAGGGGTGGAGGGTAGAGGGCTCACCTGCCCTGATTGCAGTGTGTTGGAAGGCAGCTCCAGCCTAACACAATCCAAGTCTCAATATTTGAAACAGCTCTCTGCCTAGCCTCCAGGACCCAGGTTGCCCCACGATTGGCCCATTATATCTTGTCTTCCTTCCCAACATGACCTAAGGACTCAGAGAAGTTCAGATGTGAACAGTGGGAAGCGGCACCCGCCTCCAGGTTCCCGGCTCTGGGATGGGACACAATGGCTCGGTGTCTTCCCTAAACTGGCTGGGGTAAAGTGCAAACACAGTTCAGTACGTTGAGTGCTTACTGTGGTGTCGGGCTTGGGCTGGGGCAGGGCGTGGAGACCTTGGTGAAACAAGGCTCCTGCCCTCAGAAAGGTTATGTTATGGTTTCACTGAGGGGGTGGGGGTGGAGGGAGAGAGGAGAGAGAACACTGAGAAAGATGCATGTTTTTTTTGTTTTTGCATTAAAAATTTTTTTAAATTGAAGTATAGTTGATTTACAATGTTGTGTTTATTTATTTATTTTAAAAATGTTGGCTGCACCCTGTGGCATGCTGGATATAGTTCCCTAACTAGGGATTGAATCCATACCCTCTGCATAGGAAGGCAGAATCTTTACCACTGAACTGCCAGGGAAGTCCCAAGTTGCGCCACCTGGGAAGCCCTTAAAGCCCCATAAGGTGACAGAAATGCCATAAGAGCTATAAAATGTCAAAAGCAGGAAGAACAAGGTCCTCAATTCCTGAGCACCTACTGCGTGCTAGGCCCTTTCATGTGTGTTTCCTCATGTCAACCTCAGGGACGACCCTGTGAGTGCTGATAAGAATAATGGTAGCTGCTATTTGTGGAGCATAGAAAACGTGCCAGATCCTTTTCTAAGTGCTATAATCTTTCTCAGACGTTAAGAGGTGAGCATCAGATTTCCATTTCATGAGAAAACAGGATCAGCAGGTTCAATAACAAAGCTGATGTCTGGCAGTATGTGTGGTGGTGGTGGTGAAGCGACGAACCCAGGTCCGGCGAGGAGGGGAGCTGGAAGAGATTCCTAAAAGCATTCCAGGTAGTGAGAGCTGCAGGAGCATGGTTAGGACACCAGGGAAGGCCTGAGCAAACAGCACAGCAGGTGGGAAGGTGGGGTGGCACCCAGTGGGGGTCAGGGATGGCATGAACACCAGGAGTAGAAGTATGTGGGGGGGGGCACGGAGGGGGGTGTTGGCAGGCAGTGAAGCCATTTTGGAGGTTGTGAGCTAGAGAATGTCAAGACTTGAGCTCTGCTTTGCCAGGCCGAGGGTTAACCTGGTAGACCTTGCTGGAGAATTGGAGAAGAGCTAGCCGGGCGTGGGGTTGCCCTTCTGTAAGGCTCTGGGGAGTGGTCTCCCTTGAGCTGGGGGCGTGTGGTAGGCTTAGGGGACAGACTGGGGCCCATTCTGAAGAGACAGGCAGCCTGATGGCCTTTACAGCCAAGAAGCCTGGGACTCAGCTATCTGCTGGGCTGGTCCCTGACTTTTGCAAACAGTAAAGGCCCACGGAGGGATTGCCCAGCATCACTCAGGAGAGAACAAGCTGCAAAACTAGGATTACAGCTTAGCCATCGTGAGGGACCAGGGCTCGGGAAGGTCTTTGGGGGCAGCCTAAAGAGCCCAGGATAGTTCCAGGGGGAGGAGGTCGGAGGTTCTGCTCCCACCCACGAGTAAGTGGTGGTGGGGGATGCGTTCTGCTTTGGCAGCTGTGGGAGAGGAGAAGCACCATCAGGACTGATCCTTGGGCTGGTGGGAAACTAAGAGCTGGAGGAGACCTGGAGGGGCAGGTAGGGGGTGTTTGGGAACTGTACATTCTTTGGGGCCCTTTGGAAACGGGGAGAGAGAACTGGAGACCCAGGGCTCTCTAATGCTCTTCCCTGACTTGTCCGCTCATTCATATCTCATTCATTGCCTACTCTGTACCACGCATAGTTCTAAGCCTTTAAGATAACATGAGGGAACAAAACAGCCAGAGATACCTGCCCAGACAGACAAGTTAATTGCTTGGTGTGTCAGAAGGTGATGAGTGAAAGAGAAGGTTGGGCTAGGGAAGGGGCACCGGGAACGCTGGGCAGGTGGGGCAGACGACAGCGGTCACCGAGCCAGTCAGGGCGGGCTCACTGTGTAGGCGATGTCTGAGCCCATGGAGAGGAAGCCAACTGGAGGAGGGAGCAGCGGTGTGGGCCATTGCAGGGTGTGGAGCAGGGGAGAGACATGGTCTACTTCAATTTCAGTTGCATTATCGGGCTGCTGGTGAAGGACAGGCAGGAAGGGGAAGTGGAAGGGATGGGGCGGGGGCAGAGAGGCCAGCTGCAGGGAGGTATTCAAGTGGCTGTGATGGTGGTCTGGGGCCAGGGCAGAAGCAATGGGGGAGCCGGCAAGAGATTGGATTCAGGGGTATGTTTTGGAGGTACTATGAATGCGTTTCCTCATGGAAAGGTGGTGAAGTAGAGAGAAAGGGAGGTGTCCAGGCAATTCCAGGGGTTGGGGCTGCTTTGGGGCCATCACAGCTTTCTCTGAGAAGTGACACCTGAGCCTGAGGTCTCCGTGCCCTTGAGAGAAGACCCCTTTCTCCTCAACCTCCACCCCAAGGCCCCAATTGCCCAACATTCCTGAGAATAGAAATCGGAGAGAATATTTCATGTTTGTCAATGTGAAGCCCGTGTTCCATTGGAGTGCCCCCATGCTCTCCTAATGCCATATTCCTCCGGGTTTGCAGCCAAACTTGCAGTCAGCACCTTGCCTGCATCCGGGCATACCTCATAGGAATACATGTGAGATTAACAGACAATCAGAAACATGATCCTGCATGATGTGGTCCTGAACGGGGACACTGACAAAAGGAATGTTCACTTACTGAGGTGTGGGGGAGTCACTCTGGCTTATACATGAGTTAACTTGAATTTGATGCTAACTAAAACAGCCTGTTTGTGGCCTATCAAACATACACTGTAGATCTGCTTTAATTATTGACCAGAAGTAAAGAACATCCATGTTAAGGGACTTCCCTGGCAGTCTAGCAGTTAAGACTCTGGGCTTCCACTGCAGGGGACGTGGTTTCGATCCCTGATCAGGGAACTAAGATCCCACATACTGGGCAGCCGGAAAAAAAACAAAAAAAAAAAACAAAAAAAAAGAATGTCCATCTTAAAAATAAAGATGAACTGCCCCTCTTCCTGGGACACCAACACAGGTGCTCCCTCAGTGATGACACCCTTCCCAGGCACCAAGGCCATATTGCCTTGCCGTGTTTGTGCTGATTTGTTTTTCTGAAACTTTGAAGGAATATATCACTGATTCGCTTGATGTTCTTTGTCCTTGTCCTTGTTGTTCAGTCACTAAGTCTTGTCTGACTCTTTGCGACCTCATGAAGTGCAGCAGAGCAGTCCAGCGGGGCAGAAGACAGGCTTCTCTGTCACTCACTATCTCCCAGAGTTTGCTCAAACTCATGTCCATTCAGTCAGTGATGCCATCCAACCATCTTATCCTCTGTCATCCCCTTCTCCTCTTGCCTTCAATCTTTCCCAGCATCAGGGTCTATTCCAATAAGTCGGTTGTTTACATCAGGTGGCCAAAGTATTGGAGTTTCAGCTTCAGCATCAGTCCTTCCAATGAATATCCAGGGTTGATTTCCTCTAGGATTGACTGGTTGGACTTCCTTGCTGTCCAAGGGACTCAGGAGTCTTCTCCAACACCATAGTTCAAAAGCACAATTCTTCGGCGCTCAGCTTTCTTTATGGTCCAACTCTCACATCCATACATGACTACTGGAAAAACCATAGCTTTGACTAGATGGATCTTTGTTCTGATCAGACATAAAACTGTGCTGAAAACCATGCTTCTCCAGAGCTGTTCCTCAGGGTTATCTGAGGCTGTCTTCTGGGGCATAGTCTTCAGTTTGACTCAAATAAAACTCTTTTCAATTCTTATTGCAGATTGTTGTTGATTATTTTTGTAGACAACACCAATACCGGGAAAGCCCCTTTGATGGCCTCCCAAGCCTCCCAGATGACATGGGACAAGAGAGCCTCAAAAAGCACGTGCCTGACCAGATCACCTTGCTGGCCGGGGCAGCTGAGACTGGAACTCAGTTTCAGATCAGATCAGATCAGTCACTCAGTCGTGTCCGACTCTTTGTGACCCCATGAATCGCAGCACGCCAGGCCTCCCTGTCCATCACCAACTCCCGGAGTTCACCCAGACTCACGTCCATCGAGTCAGTGATGCCATCCAGCCATCTCATCCTCTATCGTCCCCTTTTCCTCTTGCCCCCAATCCCTCCCAGCATCAGAGTCTTTTCCAATGAGTCAACTCTTCACATGAGGTGGCCAAAGTACTGGAGTTTCAGCTTTAGCATCATTCCTTCCAAAGAAATCCCAGGGCTGATCTCCTTCAGAATGGACTGGTTGGATCTCCTTGCAGTCCAAGGGACTCTCAAGAATCTTCTCCAACACCACAGTTCAAAAGCATCAATTCTTTGGCGCTCAGCCTTCTTCACAGTCCAACTCTCACATCCATACATGACCACTGGAAAAACCATAGCCTTGACTAGACGGACCTTTGTTGGCAAAGTAATGTCTCTGCTTTTGAATATGCTATCTAGGTTGGTCATAACTTTCCTTCCAAGGAGTAAGCGTCTTTTAATTTCATGGCTGCAGTCACCATCTGCAGTGATTTTGGAGCCCCCAAAAATAAAGTCTGACACTGTTTCCACTGTTTCCCCATCTATTTCCCATGAAGTGATGGGACCAGATGCCATGATCTTCGTTTTCTGAATGTTGAGCTTTAAGCCAACTTTTTCACTCTCCTCTTTTACTTTCATCAAGAGGCTTTTCAGTTCCTCTTCACTTTCTGCCAAGGGTGGTGTCATCTGCATATCTGAGGTTATTGATATTTCTCCTGGCAATCTTGATTCCAGCTTGTGTTTCCTCCAGTCCAGCATTTCTCATGATGTACTCTGCATATAAGTTAAATAAGCAGGGTGACAATATACAGCCTTGACGTACTCCTTTTCCTATTTGGAACCAGTCTGTTGTTCCATGTCCAGTTCTAACTGTTGCTTCCTGACCTGCATACAGATTTATCAAGAGGCAGGTCAGGTGGTCTGGTATTCCCATCTCTTGAAGAATTTTCCGCAGTTTATTGTGATCCACACAGTCAAAGGCTTTGGCATAGTCAATAAAGCAGAAATAGATGTTTTTCTGGAACTCTCTTGCTTTTTCCATGATCCAGCGGATGTTGGCAATTTGATCTCTGGTTCCTCTGCCTTTTCTAAAACCAGCTTGAACATCAGGAAGTTCACCATTCACATATTGCTGAAGCCTGGCTTGGAGAATTTTGAGCATTACTTTACTAGCGTGTGAGATGAGTGCAATTGTGCGGTAGTCTGAGCATTCTTTGGCATTGGAACTCAGTTTAGAAGATGCCAAACCCTGTGCATCTTTCACTCCATGTACATGTCTCCCCTTGTGGGGCAGAGAGAGATGACAGAGTAGGAAAAATCAAAGTACCAGACACTTATAGAAAACACAACCTATGAGCAATCATCTGATTTATAAAAAGAGGCAACAAAATTTTTTAAGTCGAAGTATCGTTTATTTATTGGAAAAGACCTTGATGCTCAGTAAGATTGAGGGCAGGAAGAGAAAGGGGTGACAGAGAATGAGATGGCTGGACGGCTTCATGGACTCAATGAACATGACTTTGAGCAAACTCCAGGAGATAGTGAAGGGCAGGGAAGCCTGGCGTGCTGCAGTCCATGGGGTTGCAAAGAATGGGACAGGTCTTAGGGACAGAGCAACAGTAACACAGTTGATTTACAATGCTGTGTTAGTTTCCAGGTGTAAGGCCAAGAGGCAACACATTTTCAAATGATACAAAATAGCATTTTCAAAACAAAGCATGTGTGTTTTGGGGCTTCCCGGGTGGCCCTAGTGGTAAAGAACCTGCCTGCCAATGCAGGAGAACTAAGAGATGCTGGTTTGATCCCTGGTTGGGAAGATCCCCTGGAGGAGGAAATGGCAACCCACTCCAATACTCTTGTCTGGAAAACCCCATGAACGGAGAAGCCTGGCCGGCTACAGTTCGTGGGGTCACAAAGAGTCGGACACGACAAAAGTGACTTAGCATGGCTTAGCTCATAACAGAGCAAGAGGGTGACTGGAGTAACCTTTCGTTTAGTGAGCTGGCAGCAGGGGAAGTAGGTTTAAGGAAGCAGAGAGGAAGACAGGGATTCCGGTCCCTAGCCCGTTGGCTTGAGTTGTTGCCCTCAGAGAAGTGGGCATCATAGCTTGGTCACCCCAGGCAGAGAGACACACCATCCTTTATACAACATGTCCCTAGCTCTCCCCTGGGAAAGAGGCTCCAGGAGGAGAAGGCAAGGGAGGCTGTTTCTGACACATGCTGGGGAGTCCGTGGTAAACAACCCTCGGAGAAGGTGGCTTCCGGCCCTGGTGAGTCACTCCTCTTGGCTGGGCCTGGTTCCTGGTGGCCAGGCCCCACCTACCCAAGCTGGGGTGAGCAGCCTGCTGTGCAGGGCTGGGGGATGAACAGGAGTTGGGCCAAGGGAGGGTGGCTCCTTAAATCCTTGTACACTGAGGCAGCCCCGGAGGGACGCCCCCAGGGCCCAAGCCTGGCTGCCGGGCCTGGTCACACCACGAGGCCCTCGCTGGCTGTCAGGGGGCTCAGGCCACGGTGGGCCATCCTCCCTGCCCCGTGAGATCTCACACTCTGCACATCTCTAGAGCTGGTTGGCTCCCCATCCTGGTCCCCTGAGGTCTTGGCACCCGGCCCTCACCCAGGGTTAAACATTAGTAGCAGATTATCAGTCCAGGGTCCGGGGAGGGTGGAATTACACTTTCACCAGCGTCTCCTCTGCTGGAGCCATCTGTGCCCGCCCCTGCCAGACATGCCCGCGGAGGAGTTTGTGGCCGGCTGGATCTCCGGTGAGACACTTTTCTTGCCTCTGTCATATCAATGCCAATTGCAGGTCACTCTTCCTGGGGAAGGTGGGTGACCTGAGAGGAGCTGAAGCCAAAGTCCTGGTGGCCTGGGAGTGTCCAGAACCAGCCGTCCCTGGGCCTCCTGGGAGTTGCCCGAGGGGGCGAGGAGAGGACGGTGCAGTGGGTGGGGGCTACTGCCAAGCCCCAGGCTGCCCCCCGCCAACCTGGACACCTGTCAGGGGTGGGGCCGTGGTGAGCGCTCTCCCAGACTCACCTGTGCCGCAGATCCATCTCCAGGGCTCAGAGGACAGTTCACCTTTGACATCACCCGCTGTCCTGCATTCCGCTCTGGACCTCTGTCCTACCTGGCAATGGGCTGTGAGCCCTGAGGCCAGCTGTGCTGTCGCCCCGGCCCAGCATCTGAGTGACCTCCCCGAAGCTCCAGGACCAGCTTCTGCTAAGCAGGGCAGGACCAGGAGGTGGGGAGATGCTGGGGGGCTGGGCCCCCCTGGTGCCAGCAGGCGTCCTCTCAGAGCCCCCAACTCTGCACTGCCCGGGCAGAGCGCTGGGAAGGCGGGGCCTGGACCAAGGCCCTGCACTCGACAGCAGCTGTGAGCTGAAGGGAGGCCGGAGCCCTGGAATCCCCCAGTTAGACAAGTCAGCAGGATGCTCGGGGGTCAAGTCCGGACGGGCGATGACCCTGTGTGTCTGGGGTTGGCTCCTCCCCTCTGCATGTGCGTCCTCCAGGCAGGGCCAGGCTCGCTCTCTCTCTCTGCTCCCCACACCTTCCCTGCCCAGTGCCTGGCACGGAGGAAGGTGCCAGGGGGCAACTTCTGCTCCCCCCTGACACACCCTGGCTTCCTCAGCCCAGTCCAAGGGGCCTAACTCCTAGCACCTTCTCGTCCCCACAGGAGCTCTGGGCTTGGTCCTGGGACACCCCTTTGACACTGTGAAGGTGAGTCTAGGGGAGGCGCCCAAGGAAGGAAAGATGTCGCCTGAAGCAGACATCAGGGAGAGAGCAGGGCCTGGCTCGCAGAGGCTCTCTCCGCCTCTCCTGCCCTGCTGGGGTCCTGCCCAAAGGGCCCAAGGAATGAGCCGGCTGGACGCCCGGCCTTCCCGCCTGCTCTGTCCTCCCTGTCCAGGTGCGGCTGCAGACCCAGACCACATACCGGGGCATCGTTGACTGTATGGTCAAGACTTACCGCCATGAGTCGGTGGGTGGCCTGCGTTGCGGGGTTTGCGTGTGGGAGGCCTCTGGATTGTCGGGGCCAGCTTCCTTCTCTCCCAGCAGGGCTCTGCCCCCGGGAAGAGAGAAAGAAGACCCAAGTCTGGGGCCACCAGGGGATGGGCTGAACAGTAGCTTCATGCCCCCCAAAGTGGAGCTGAGGCCATCCCCGGCCTTAGCCAGCCTCCACCTGCCTGTGGGCGGACTTGGGAGTGGTTTCCAGCCAGAGGAGGCCGTGCCAGGCCTGGAGAGGGCCAATGGGAGGCTCCCAGAGCCCCTAGCCAGCTCGCACCGTGTCTCTGCAGCTCCTGGGCTTCTTCAAGGGGATGAGTTTCCCCATCGCCAGCATAGCTGTGGTCAACTCCGTCCTGTTCGGGGTCTACAGCAACGCCCTGCTGGCGCTGACGGCCACCTCCCACCAGGAGCGGCGGGCCCAGCCGCCCAGCTACACACACGTCTTCATAGCTGGCTGCACCGGGGGGTTCCTGCAGGTGAGGGGGTGTACAGGCGCGCGCACACACGCACACACACACACACACACTTGCATAGTGATGATCAGTTCACTCCTTTCCCTCCAACCCGCCTCTAGTGACCCACAGCCACAGACCCCCGGCCTTCTCAAGGGGAACGTGAGGAGTGGTGGGGAAAGGCCTGCTCCTGGGACCTGACCTGGCCGAGCAGTGGCCTTCTAGGCTCTAGGTCTGGAGGGGAGAGTCATGGAGAACAGAAGGGGCAAGGGGCAAGAGAGCTGGGGTGAGGGGGGAGACAGTGCCAGGAGGACAGCCGTTGGTGCCCACCTCGGGGGGGGCGGTCTGTTGCCATCTCTGACCCTCACCTGTGGCCCATCCACAGATCTCGCTGGGAGAGGTCCAGGGTGTTAATTATTAAGTGACTAACCATTTGGTTCTGGTCTTTGTTCTCGGCGCTCGAGTACTGGGTTTTGAGGGGTGGGGTGGAGGGGACAGGGCAGCAGGGGGAGCCCTAGCTAAGGGGGGCCCTGAGTGCAGAGGTCCAAGGGTGTGCACCTGGCTCCACGCCCCCCCAGCTAGTACCCCAGGTCACCCTCTACTTGACACCTGCCCTGATGCTCTGTCCACTTCAGGGTAGAGAGCAAGGACAAAGAACAGAGTCAGGGGCTCATTGAGTGAATTAATAATTCATGAGACGTGAAAGGTCCAGGCTTTGCTTCTGCCCCTAGTGCGGGGTTCATGCCTGCATATTTCCCAAACCCTGAGACATGCATCCAGCAAAAACAAGGAAGAGAGTGAGCCCCCAGGCCAAGTGGCCTGATTTAGGCTCAACCGGGCCCAACTTCTCCATTTCCTTCCTCTCTGGTTCCTCAGAAAGCAGAACAGATGGTGGAACTGGGGACTGTCCAGTCATTGATGGGGATAGGGTCCAGGGACCACATGGAGCCCCGTTTACTACCAAGACCAAGGCTCTGATTTCCACCTGGGACGGAAAATGTATATTTTGCGTGGAGATGGACAGGAAGACTCTAGTTAGCATAAAGCAGGGAATGACAACCTCTTGTGTACAAACGTTGCATTTGACTCGGCTAAGTCTGGTATAGTGTCTGACATCCCCACGGCCCCTGTGGTGGGCACAGGGTGGGGAGGGCAGGGACCCGAGCCCACCTCTCCCCGCCACCCTGCCTTTGGCCCAGCCATGTCTTCACCCCCAGGGACCCACCCCCCAGAGCAGCCCTCAGCTCAGTACTGCCCATGGGCTCTGCTGGGAGGGTGACATCACAGCACCACCTCACAGGGAGGGACCCCAGCCCACGGCCCTTCCTGTGGGGGAGTAAGTAAGCCAACTGCCACCCTCTAAAGATCACCACCAGAGCCAGCCTGCAGGCTCCGCCGCCGTCAGCCGTCTCCAGGGCTGCGAGCTTGGGTACCTTCCACGAAAGAAAAACAAAAAACACCCAAGTCCAGAAATGATGTGCCGATCTCGGCTGGGACTTCAGTCCTCACCTGAACGTGCCCTAGTTGCACCCCTGACTCACACCTCGGCCCCTCCCTTCCCTCCGAGCCCCCAGCACCAATGTTACCCCAGATCTGTCTCGTCCGCCTCAGCCATCGTGTTCGAGGACCGTCAGATCCCACCCTGTCACCCACCTTCTTGGGACGCTAGAGTCTGGGGCTTTGTGAGGCCAATTTCCCCACCCAGGGGCCTCTGAGAGGCGTCTGGCAGCAGGTGAGGCCGGAGGAGTCTATGAAGTTGAGTCCTCAACACTATCGAGGTGACCTCTTTATCCGTGGGGAGGGGTCCATCCCCCGCTGTTTTGTGAGCACAGATGGAATTCTCTTTTTGTTTTTTTTGGGCCCAGCCATGGCAATGAAAGCACCGAGTCCTAAGCACTGGCCCGCTAGGGAACTCTTTCTTTAGCGCCATGGGTGTGTCAGCAAGTTCGGCCGAGGAGAGGGCCAGGCCTCCTTGCTGTCAGGGGTCTCTGGCCCGTTCCCCACTGCGCGTGAGAGAGGCTGAGAGCGGCCACGGGAGCCCGCGAGGCCCTGCGGAAAGATGCTGCCGTGTCTGCTCGCTGCCTTCCTCCCGTCAAGACAACTCGGAGGGATTGTTCCTGTCCCAAGGTCTGCCCAGGTCCTTCCTGCTTCCTTCCCTACAGGCCTACTGCTTGGCTCCCTTTGATCTCATCAAAGTCCGGCTACAAAACCAGACGGAGCCCAGGGCTAAGCCGGGGAGCCCCCCGCCCCGGTACCGGGGGCCCGTGCACTGTGCGGCCTCCATCTTCCAGGCCGAGGGGCCCCGGGGGCTGTTCCGGGGAGCCTGGGCCCTGACCCTGAGGGACACCCCCACTCTGGGAATCTATTTCGTCACCTATGAGTGGCTGTGTCGCCAATTCACGCTGGACGGCCAGACCCCTAGTAAGTGAAGTGGCGTCAGAGGGCGGGGGACAGAGAGGAGGAAGGAAGGGGAGGACGGGGAGGGGGACTGTGACGGGGGCTGTTTCGTCCCTCGGCTGAATGCCTCTCCACTCCTGCCCCCCAGGCTCGGGCACAGTGCTGGTGGCAGGGGGCTTTGCCGGCATCACCTCCTGGGTCGCCGCCACCCCCTTGGACGTGATCAAGTCCCGGATGCAGATGGCGGGGCTGAAGCAGAGGGCCTACGGGGGGCTGCTGGACTGCATGGTGAGCAGCGCCCGGCAGGAAGGACTGGGGGTCTTCTTCCGGGGGCTCACCATCAACAGTGCCCGCGCCTTTCCCGTCAACGCTGTCACCTTCCTCAGCTACGAGCACCTCCTCCTCTCCTGGGGGTGAGCCGCCGGGCGACTCCAGCAGCTCCCTGGCGGGACCACCGCCCACCTGCCCAGACTGGAGGCCAAGCTGAGAGCACTGACTTGTGGGTCTGATGCAGAGGGTGAACCCCCTTTTACCAAGTCACCTCCAGTGCTCAGACCAGATGGGGCTGGGGAGACGGCATGGGAGCAGGAGGCCTGGGGTCCCTGGCGCGCCCCGCCCCCAAAGTCCAAGCCTGCTCTGGGCCTCTTGGCAGCACGTGCCCTGATTCCTTGGCTTCCTGAATCTGAGAAGTAAACTCAGAGCCAGCGGTGCTGGTGACATTCCGGCCCCCCCGCCCCACCCGTCCTGTGACTTTGCCCCTTTAAGAGCTGCCTGGTGCTAACCACCCTCCCTGGATTTGAGTGAGGAGATCCCCATTGGCCCCCCACCTCACTTCCCTTCAAACCTCTCCGTGCAGGACTTGAGGGTAGCCTTTATGCCTCCTCTAGTCCAGAATCCTTCAGTGACTCCGTCACCTTCAGGAAAAGGCCCCCTCCTCCCCTCTGCCCCCCAGCTGTCTTCTCCTTCTGTTCTCAGCAGCCCAGTCCTGCTTGAGGTCCCTGAACAAGCCGTACTCTCTCATCGCCTCCCACCTAGAAGGTTCCTTTCCTCTCAGCCAGCAGTGGGCAGTGCTTGCAGGCTGACTCCCCCATCCCAGGGCTGAGCCAGCTCCAACCTGGGCCTGTCTCCTGGAGTTCTTCCTTGGCTTGCCTCCCCCTGCCCGGAACTGACTCTGGGGTTTCCAGACCTTTCTGCTCATCCCCATGCCTTGATCACAGCCTTGGCCTATACTTAATCATGGTTGCGGGTTTGCTTCTCGGCTTCCCAATTAGACTGGGTGCTCCTTGAGGTCAAGGGTCCTATTTCTGGTCGTTTCCCAGCATGGAGCCCCATGCTTGAAGGAGCCTGATAAATGCTTGTGAAATGAAGCGCAGTCCTAACCTCCATCCTTCACTCCAACCACCACACCGTCCTCCCGGGCACCCTCTTACCAGCTTCCACTGAGATCCCCTCCCCCGACCCCTCTTGGGGTCTCCAGCGGAGTAGTGTCTGCCTAGCCCAATCCCATCGAGGGCACTTGTTTTCTTCACCATCTCTATTGCTAAAGTGGAATTAAAAACTAGCTGAAAAGGTTCACTTAATTGGCAAATAAAGTGAGCAGACATCCTAATCTAGTCTGGGATCAACCAGGGCCCCCTCCGCCCGAGCATGGTGACCTGAACGCCTGGGATGCCTGCCATTTACTGGGGCCCCCGTATAAAGACAATCACAGTGTTATCACCACGGTTCACACAGGAGGTGGCCTTGGCTCAGAGACAGCGCGTCACCCGTCCCAGGCCGCACGGCTGCTGCTTTACACAGCTCGCCTGCACGCATCTGCGCCTCCGCCTCCAGAGCTCAGTTGCTCTGCTATCCTGCTCTGCCTGGGGCTTGTGACCGTCTCCCACAAGACACCTAAGCTCAGATTCACCCGGACTCGACCTCCCCGTGTGCTCTTCGGATCCCTTGTTTATGGGATCATGTGAAACAGCAGCAGACAGGACCCTAAGCATTCCTCCCTTCTCACAGCATGGCCGCTGGGCACGCGGCCGCTGAGTGAGGCTCTGTTCCCCTCGGTGGGGACTGCTGCTTGGCTTCTTGCTAGCGACATGTGAGCAGAAGAAATGTGTGCAAATTGCCCATCGCTTGCTTCAGAGGAGTTTCCTCACTGTTGGCTGGAAATAGGGGCCACTGGTGAGGATATAGGGGGCTCCTGGAACCCAGGGACTCAGTGAACACTGCTGACTGGCCGCCCTGGGCTGCTGCATTCTGACATCTCTTTAGCCTTCACCCGAACTAACACAGTGGGTAGGGTCGGGGTGATCCCAGCGTGGTTCATGGAGCAGCAGCAAGAGGACTTCCTAGGGGGGGTTAGAAAGGCAGAGTCCCAGGCCCCACCCTGAACTGACGGAATCAGAACCTCTGAGGCTGGGGCCTGGGAATCAGTGTTGCACAAAACTCTCATTGTGATCTTCTGTTGTTGTTCAGTTGCTCAGTCGTGTCCGACCCTCAGTCGTGTCCCATGAACTGCAGCACGCCAGGCTTCCCAGTCCTTCATTATCTCCCGGAGTTTGCTCAAACTCATGTGCATTGAACTGGTGATGCCATTTAATTGTCTCATCCTCTGTCGCCCCCTTCAATCTTTTCCAGCATCAAGGTCTCTTCCAACGAGTTCACTCTTTGCATCAGGTAGTCAAAGTACTGGAGCTTCAGCTTCAGCATCAGTCCTTCCAATGGATATCCAGGGTTTCTTCCCTTTGGGATTGACTGGTTTGATCTCTCAAGAGTTTTCTCCAACACCACAGTTCAAAAGCATCAGTTCTTTGACACTCAGCCTTTTTCTATTGTCCAGCTCTCACATCCATACATGATTAGTAGAAAAGCCATAGCTTTGGCTATATGGACCTTTCCAGGCTAAAGTTTAAGAAATGGTGCTCTGGATGCTTCTAAGGGAAAAAACGCATCACCTTTTCAAGCTGAGGAAGCTGTCATTCTGGTGACTGGAACTCCAGTTCCGGTGGCCTCCTCTCTTACACAGATTTCACGCAGATTCAGGCAGCCCATGTTCCTGGTGTGGAAAAACAGGGTCTGTCTGAGGCAGCCAGTGCCCGTTCTGTGCCCCAGTTTCCTCTGAGATCCCTTCTAACTGGTCCGTCCTTGAGCCCAAGTGGCCAGTCCAAGATCTCCAGGGTCACTGCAGTGTCAGGGATTTCAGGCCAGACACCGCAGTGTTGGGGAGTAGTCATCGGAACTTCTCAGGGGAGTCGGGGGCTGGTTCCGAGGGAGCGAACAGCATGCATGTGAAATAGGAGGTGGTTCTTAGAAATGGGGCAGGAGGCCAGAGTGGTCCTCTGTAGTTCGTCATTTCTCACCACCTCACCAGTTAGCAAGAAAAGAAAATTTAAAAATGCTTTTTTTTGGACTTTCGTGGTGATCCAATGGTTTAGCTTCAGCACTTCCAATGCAGGGGGTGCAGGTTCAATCCCTGGTTGGGGGACTAAGACTCCACATGCTGTGTGGTGCAGCCAAAAAATAAAAAATAAAACAGAATCACACAGCTTCAAAAAAAATTAAAATAATAATGATAAAATTTCCAAAATTCTTTTTTGACTTTTTTTTCCCCAAGATTTTTTGATGTAGATCATTTTTTAAAAGTCTTTGTTGAATTTGTTATAGTATCGCTTCTGTTTATGGGTTGTTTTTTTGGCTGCGCTGTATCTTCCTTGCTGCAAGCAGGCTTTCTCTAGGGGTAGAAAGCGGGGGCTACTCTCCAGTTGCGGCGCACAGGCTTCTCACTGCAGTGGCTTCTCTTGTTGCGGAGCACGGGCTCAAGGCGCTTCAGCAGTTGTGGCACAGGGCTCATTCGGTGTGGCTCACAGGCGCCAGGGCAGGCAGGCTTCAATCATGACACGTGGGCTCAGTCATTGTTGCTTGCAGGCTCTAGAGCACAGGCTCAATAGTTGTTGCACACTTGCTTAGTTGCTCGGCGGCATGGGAAATCTTCCCAGACCAGGGATCAAACTCATGTCCTCTGCACTGTCAAGCAGATGCTTATCCACTGTGCCACCAGGGAAGTCCTGCAACTTTGTTTTAATTAGATCCTTTGGGGGCTGTAATTCCACCCGAAAGCTTGCCTTTGCACTGCAGGGCACAGTTTGTTTCCTCGCTGTGTGGAGGGGCGGGAGCTCCCTTCCTCTGTGCTCCTCGTTAGAACCAGAGAGAGTGGCAGGCCCCCCTCTGGCTGGCCATGCGGTCCCAAGCCTGAGTCGCTTCCACTGGCCTATGGCAAGGGCTGCCAGCTGGCCTGGAGAACAGTGCTGTGGTGAGGTGAGGGTTAAGCGCAGTGTGATTAAAGAGAAAACAACTCACTCCTCTTGGAAAGGAGGGTGGAAAGACAAACAAAGATCAGGCAGGAAATGACCAAAGATATTTTTAAAAGCCAGATGGTTTCATATCAGCAGGGGGTCAGAATATGCCTGTTAAACTCCTTAAGGAATTAACACATGTTGTTTGGCCTTATTGGGCTTCCCTTATAGCTCAGCTGGTTAAGAATCCACCTGCAAGGCAGGAGACCTGGGTTTGATCCCTGGGTTGGGGAGATTCCCTGGAGAAGGGAAAGGCTACCCACTCCAGTATTCTGGCCTGGAGAATTCCATAGACTGTATAGTCCATGGGGTCGCAAAGAGTCGGACACAACTGAACGACTTTCACTTTTACGCATCATTATTTGAGACTCATTCAGAGAGGAGTCCCTGAGAACTAGGAAATAGTACAGGAACCTGCTTTGAGGTTGAACATGGGGGTGGTGTCTGAGGGTCACAAGTAAATGGTTTACAACTTGGGTAAACATGTTAAACAGTGTCTCATTGGATTTGGGTCATCAAATGTCGTACTTATTTTTTTAAGGTCTTTATTGAATTTGTTACAGTTGTGCTTATATTTTTTGTTCTGGTTTTTTGGCCCTGAGGCTTGTGGGGTCTTAATTCCCTGACCAGGACTCAACCTGTTCCTCCTGCACTGGAAGGTGAGGTCTTAACCACCGGACCATCAGGGAAGTCCCCTGTCGTATTTATTCTTACAGCATCAATCACAGTAGGAGAAATGGAGGAGATTAATTTCTGGGTATACAGACTTAAGGGCTACACATGCAGGTAAAGGGGGACAAAGCAGAACCCTGGGATGATTCTGGTTAAATCACTTTTGCCAGACTCACTGAGCCAAGAGGAGTCGCCCTTCATTGGCATCTCTGGCCTGAGTGCTGGCCTGAGCTCCCGGCCCACGTGGCCAACTGTCTCTGGTCGCAGATCCTTGAGCATCCCACACGTGCCTAGAGTTTCGGAGGCCAGAAGAGCAGCTTTCCTTCTCCCCTGCTCCCACTTCAAAAGGGTCCCCAACCCCTGTGAATCCTGCTGCTAAACTTGGGACTTGTTCTCCCTTTTCCAATCCTACTAATGCACCCCAAGTCCTGTCTGGAATCTGGACAAATAACTTTTCAAATGCGAATCTGATCAGGTCCCTCTACTCCTCTTGCCCCTGGATGGCCTCCCATTGCTCTGAGGAATCGAGGCAGTTTCCTTCCACGGCCTGTAAAGCACTTGGACATTCCTCCTCTCTCGCTTCCCTCCCATCGCAGGACATCTGCGTTGTGCACGCTATTCTCACTCTCTGTGCCTCTGGCTCTCAGTTCAGCATCACCTCCATAGTGAAACTGTCCTCAGCTCCTCTTTCTAGGTCAGTGTCCTTTGGTTTAGAGAGGGTCTGAGAATTTGCTTTTCACTATATTCCTGGATGCTGCTGGTTTCAGCCGCAGTTTGAGAACCACTGGCTTGTACTTTGATGTTCTCTCCCCTTTTCAGTCTGTAATCACATACTTTCATTTGTGTGGCCCTGGTGGTTCAGATGGTAAGAAATCTACCGCAATGCAGGAGACCCAGGTTCAACTGCTGGTTGGGGAAGATCCCCTGGAGACGGGAATGGCTACCCGCTCTAGTATTCTTGCCTGGAGAATCCCATGGACGGAGGAACCTGGTGGTCTATAGTCCATGGGGTTGCAAAGAGTCGGACATGACTGAGTAACTAACATTTTCTCTTTGGTTATAATTGTCTCTTCTCTAAACTACAAGCTCCACGAGGCAGAGATCTTGACTCTTTTGCTCATTAAAACACTAGTGGGCTTACAGAAGCTCAATATATAATTGTTGAACGAACGAATGAATGAATGAAAACTGGTCTTCCCCACTCTAGATTTTACACAGAGCCCTCCTACTATAAGGCATTAGGTTTCAACCATGATAACAAACATGATTGTAAAACCATTGCTAACTTTGCAAGACGTGAGGGAACGTCCCAAAGACCCCTTCAAAACAAGGCAGTGAGCATGTGTTGGAACTGTGCTGCCCTTGAGGCAAACGGTGACACTGAGAACTTGAAGATGAAAGAAACACAGAAGAACAGAAGACTTTGGCCCAGAGAGTGAGGCAGCCGAACACAACCTTCATAAATTAAGTCAAGATCCTGGAAAGGGCTACACCTTTAGTGAGAGCAGAACAGAAAAACTCCACCCACCAGTAGAGGGAACCTACAAAGAAAACTGCCTTTCCCTGTGGTGGGAAAAAATTCAAAATAAGATGGCCTCCTGAAACTCTGGTCAGTATTATGTAACAACCCAAATAGGAAAAGAATTTGAAAAATAATAGATACATGTGTATGTATAACGGAATCATTTTGCTGTACACCTGAAACTAACATAACACTGTTAATCAACTATAATCCAGTTAAAATAAAAAGTTAAAAAAAAAAAAGATGGGCTCCTATGAACCACAGCATCTGCTACGGGAGTCCTTCAGCTCTGGGACACCTTCCTCCCAGGAATTAATTTATCATGAATGTACTGCCCCCTTGTGTCTCATAGGAATAACTACAGGTTTTTCCAAAGGAGAGTCCCCAAATGGGGATTTTCAGGTTTTCCAGAGATTAAGTGCAACCAATAAAAAAAAATTCCAGGACCAAAAAACCACCAGACCCACTAAGAAAAAAGCCACCACGAATTAAGGCATCAGGAGAAACAAAAGCAACAGATTTAGCCCGCCAGGATTTCAGGTATTACACTCAGCAAATGCAGAATTTAAAATAACCACGCATGAAAGATCTAAATATATAAAAGAATTAAAAGAGAGGAAACAAGAGAGTACAAAAATGACTATAGGGCTTCCCTGGTGGCTCACTGGTAAAGAATCCACCTGCCAGTGTAGGAGGCATGGGTTCGATCCCCGGTCCAGGAAGATCCCATATATCTCGGGGCAACTAAGTCCGTGTGCCACAACTACTGAGCCCATACTCTGAGCAAGAGAAGCCACTGCAGTGAGAAGCCCGTGCACCGCAACTGAAGAGTGGCCCCCACTCACTGCAGCTAGAGAACGGCCTGTGCAGCAGCAAAGGCCCAGCACAGGCAAAAATAAATAAATAAAATCATTTTTTAAAAGTTTTAAAAAATGAGTTATTGTTGTTGTTCAATCGTGTCTGATTCTTTGTGACCCCGTGGGCTGCAGCACGCCAGGCTTCCCTGTCCATCACCAACTCCCGGAGCTTGCTCAACCTCATGTCCATCGAGTCGGTGATGCCATCCAACTATCTCATCCTCTGTCGTCCCCTTCTCTTACTGCCTTCAGTCTTTCCCAGCATCAGGTCTTTTCCAATGAGTTGGCTCTTGGCATCACATAGCCAAAGTATTGGAGCTTCAGCTTCAGCAACAGTCTTTCCAATGAATATTCAGGACTGATTTCCTTTAGGATTGACGAGTTTGATCTTGCAGTCCAAGGGACTCTCAAGAGCCTTCTCCAACACCACAGTTCAAAAGCATCAGTTCTTCAGCACTCAGCCTTCTTTATGGTCCAACCCTCACATCCATACATGACTACTGGAAAAACCATAGCTTTGACTAGACGGACCTTTGCTGGCAAAGTAATGGCTTTGCTTTTTAATACGCTCTCTAGGTTTGTCATCGAAGGTGATGGCACCCCACTCCAGTATTCTTGCCTGGAAAATCCCATGGACGGAGGAGCCTGGTAGGCTGCAGTCCATGGGGTCACTAAGAGCCGGACACGACTGAGAGACTTCACTTTCACTTTTCACTTTCATGCATTGGAGAAGGAAATGGCAACCCACTCCAGTGTTCTTGCCTGGAGAATCCCAGGCACGGGGGAGCCTGGTGGGCTGCCGTCTATGGCGTCGCACAGAGTCGGACACGACTGAAGCGACTTAGCGGCAGCAGGTTTGTCATAGCTTGTCTTCCAAGGAGCAAGCGTCTGTTAATTTCATGGCTGCAGTCACCATCTGCAGTGATTTTGGAGCCCCCCAAAATAAAGTCTGACACTGTTTCCATTGTTTTCCCATCGTTTTGCCATGAAGTGATGGGACTGGATGCCATGATCTTAGTTTTTTAAATGTTGAGTTTCAAGCCAGCTTTTTCACTCTCCTCTTTCAGCTTCATCAAGAGGCTTTTTAGTTCCTCTTCTCTTTCTACCATAAAGGTAGTGTCATCTGCATATCTGAGGTTGTTGATATTTCTCCCAGCAATCTTGATTCCAGCTTGTGCTTCATCCAGCCTGGCATTTCACATGATGTATTCTGCATATAAGTTAAATAAGCAAGGGGACAATATATAGCCTTGATGTACTCCTTTCCCAATTTGTAACCAGTCCATTGTTTCATGTCTAGTTCTAACTGTTGCTTCTTGATCTGCATACAGGTTTCTCAGGAGGCAGATCAGGTGGTCTGGTATTCCCATCTCTTGAAGAATTTTCCACAGTTTGTTGTGATCCACACAGTCAAAGGCTTTAGTGTAGTCAATGAAGCAGAAGTAGATCTTTTTCCGGAATTCCCTTGCTTTTTCTATGATCCAACGGATGTTGGCAATTTGATCTCTGGTTCCTCTGCCTTTTCTAAATCCAGCTTGTACATCTGGAAGTTCTTGGTTCACGTACTGTTGAAACCTAGCTTAGAGAATTTTGAGCATTACTTTGCTAGCATGTGAAATGAGTGCAACTGTGAGGTAGTTTGAACATTCTTTGGCATTGCCTTTCTTTGGGATTGGAATGAAAACTGACCTTTTCCAGTCCTGTGGAGTTTCCAATCCTGTGGAGTCCCTGCTGAGTTTTCCAAATTTGCTGGCATATTGAGTGCAGCACTTAAACAGCATCATCTTTCAGGATTTGAAACAGCTCAGCTGGAATTCCATCACCTCCACTAGCTTTGTCCACAGTGATGCTTCCTAAGGCCCATTTGACTTCGAACTCCAGGATGTCTGACTCTAGGTGAGTGATCACACCATTGTGGTTATCTGGGTCATGAAGATCTTTTTTATATAGTTCTTCTGTGTATTCTTGCCACCTCTTCTTAATATCTTCTGCTTCTGTTAGGTCCATACCATTTCTGTCCTTTATTGTGCCCATCTTTGCATTGGAGAAGGAAATGGCAACCCACTCCAGTGTTTTTGCCTGGAGAATCCCAGGGACAGGGGAGCCTGGTGGGCTGCTGTCTATGGGGTCGCACAGAGTCAGACATGACTGAAGCGACTTAGCAGTAGCAGTAGCAGTTGCATGAAATGTTCCCCTGGTATCTCTAATTTTCTTGAAGAGATCTCTAGTCTTTCCCATTCTATTGTTTTCCTCTATTTCTTTGCATTGAAAAAAATGATTATATATATTAAAAAAACAACCCAAAAGAATTGTCACAGCTGAAGAGAAGCGGAAGGTAGATGGAGAGAGATTTCTCACAGGACAATGCAGATATAAGAAGACAGGGAACCGATCTTCCTACTTTGGGGATCTCTGCACCCCACGTTCATCACCTCTAGACTGATGCTGATGATGAATGTAACAACAGCAATAATTTCTATTGTGTGGATGCGTGCTCAGTCGCTTCCAACTATTTTCTGGCCCCGTGGACTGCAGCCCACCAGGCTCCTGCGTCCATGGGATTTCCCAGGCAAGAATACTGGAGCGGGTTGCCATTTCCTTTTTTCAGGGGGTCTTCCTGGCCAGAGATCAAACCCGTGTCTCCTGCACTGGCAGGAGGATTCTTTACTACCGAGCCACCAGGGAAGCCCTCTCTAGAACGTCGTTATTTTATTTTCATCTTGCACTTATTGCTGTCCAAAATGACCATGTGTATTTCTTTACTTGTCTCTTCTTTATCCCCTCTACCAGGAAAGAAGGGCTTAGCGAGGAAGATTCTCTCTTTTTTCTCTCTGTCTTGTTCAGCACTAGCTTCAGGTCCTGGAATAGGACCCACTTCACAAGCAAAGCATTCAGTAAATGTCAGTGAATGCTGCTTAAATGAGCACATGGAGCCACCCAGGAAGAGGTAAGTATGACACCTGGTAACAGTACAAGAAAGGAAGACGTAATGGATGGGTTTAAAAAAAAGAAAAAAGGCTCTGGGATGAAGTCAATGAGAGAACCCCATGCTGTATCCTGCTCCTGCAACAGGAATAGGACCCCTGGGAACGGAGCTCATCCGTCCCCTCTGTTACTCCGGTCAGGTCTTCACAGATCCTCTAAGTTTTGGCTTCAACATTTAAAGAGTTATGTCAGAACTGGAATGACTTTAGAAAAGGACAACTTAAATGAGTACAGGCAGGGGGACTTCCCAGGTGGTCCAGCGGCTAAGACTCTCACTCTCAGGGCAGGGGCCCTGGGTTCCATCCCTGGTCAGGGAACTAGGTCCCACATGCTACAACTAAGAGTCTGCACACCTCAACTCAAGATCCCAAGTGCCGCAACCAAGACCCAGAGCAGGGAAATAAACAAATACAAGGAAAAAGGAGTGAATGCAGGTAGGAAAGCAGAATCTGTGGGGAAAAGCAGGTGATTTGGGATCTTATGTTGGGAGTGAAAGCTGGCAAGAAGCTTCAGAACAGTTTACGAGTGGACCGTGACATAACTTTGTCTCACTGTTGAGCAGCCAGGCATAGAGGTGGTCAGTGAGGACGACGAGCCAAACTGAAAGAACAGTTGGCCTTATTCACTGAGGTGTCCCTGTGAGGAGCAAAAAAAGGTACCAGCTCCCCAGGGGCCCGTTTTCACCAGTCTGGAGGGGAGGGTCAGATGGCAGGCTGCTGGAGGGGCTCCTTCCACTTTATGGGCTCTGGGGGTCAGAGTAGGGGAGGGAGGAAGGGCTGGGAGTGAAAGATGCTGCATCAGGGTGGAAGAAGTGTCAGCCCGCAACCCCAGTAAGGATCCCAGTAAGACCCAGTAAGGGTCTTGGCTGAGGCCCCATAGGGAGAGGCCTGGGCTGGAGATGCACAGCTGACCTGCGTCCTTGCCAGCGATGCCCCCAGAAAACTGCACTGTTCTGGCTTGTGATTCCTGCAGTCGACCTGAAAGGCCACATGAACGATTTCTGCCATGGGCTGGACTCCTCACCAGCCTGAGTCTGTCTGCGTCCAAAGTCCCGATCCTTTCCAGGTAAACTATGCCCTTCCTGCCCTGCTGCCTCGATCTGGCTCGGGCTGCCCCATCTCTCACGGGGACCAGTGAGTTTCTCTTCCTCTAGGTCTCACATCTCTGACCCATCCTCCACATGTTTTCTAGAACCTTACAAATAACCTGAAACTCTTTGGGGGTGCCCCACCACTAGGCTCAGTGGGCTCCAGGCCCCTCCTGCTCCCCCTGGGCCTCCCTGTGCGCTCTGGGAAAAGCTGCCTCCAAGCCCGCTGCCTTTTGGCCAGGACTGTCCTTGACTCTCCTGTCTGTCTGTCCTTCAGCTGCAACTCAAAGCTCCCCTCCTCCGGAGGCTTCCTGGGCTCACAGCCCTGTGCACACGCCTTTAGGATGGCCGTTAATCACACTCCACCGCCACTGTCTGCAAGGTCCTGCCCGGCAGGGACACGGCCTTTGCAACCTTGCCCTCAAGAAGCCTTGCTAAAGAGATGTGAAATAATCAGACAAATGAAAAAAAAAAGAATGAATGACTTCCAAGTTCTGGCTCCTTCTGTTTCCCTAGAATGTTCTTAGCCTGCCCCTTTTCCTTTCTCAGACAGCACCCCAATAGAGGTGAATTCCCCAAAGAGGGAAATGATCAGAGAAGCAGAATGTCCTGGGAATCTGTCTGTCTGTTAGCCCATGAGGAATCCCCATGCCCAGGGCTCCTTCTTGCTGGAATTCTGGGAGAGGAGGTTCACTCCTGGTCATTTCTCAGACAGCTCTAGACATCTGCATGGCAGCAATCTTTGGCAATCAGTTTAAAAAATCTGAGTCTTGGGACTTCCTTGGTGATCCAGTGTGTAAGACTTCGCCTTCCAATGCAAGGCATGAGGGTTCAAATCCTGGTTGGGGAGCTAAGATCCCACATACTTTGAGGTCAAAAACCAAAACATAAAACAGAAACAATACTGTGACAAATTTAATAAAGACTTTAAAAGTGGCCTGCATAAAACAAAAACAAAAAAACCTGAGTTGAAAGTTTCTATACCCTCCTTTCATGAAAATAATGGGCTTCCCAGGTGGCACAGTGGTGAAGAATCTGCCTGCCAATGCAGGAGATGCAAGAGACACCGGTTGAATCCCTGGGTCGATAAGATCCCCTTGGGGAGAAAATGGCAACCTACTCCAGTATTCTTGCCTGGAAAATTCTATGGACAAAGGAGCCTGGTGAGCTACAGTCCATGGGGTCGCAAAAAGTCGGACATGACTGAGCACACATACACACATAAAGATAAAACCTTGGCCGCTTTTCTGATTAAAAGCTTTATTTCCAGAAGCAGAACTGTTTTGAACACGGAGTTCAAGGGGTCGGTCTGTCTGTAAATTCCTATTCCACCTTCCTAAGTCCCAGCCTCCACAGAGGTTCCGAAACTACGCAGCTGAGCTTCACTGCCCCACCGCCCTGTGTTTAGACTCTCTTTTCTAGGGGTTGGACAACTTTTGCTCAGAGCCTAGACTTGGTCTCCCAACCTGTCTCCCTTCAACACCTTTCACAAAAGCTCCATTTCCACGGGAAAGAGACCAGCCCCCAACCTGCCTTCTGAGAGAGGGCGTTTCCATGGGAAACAGGAGAGAGGGCTGCGGCAGGAAGAGCCCTTCACAGGCAGCAGAGTCGCTCCACCCCCTCTTCACAGGCATAGAAATTTTCAAATAGCTCTGGGGTGGTGCCACTGCACTCCAACCACCTCCTCAAGGTGCCCAGAGCCTGGAGGGCATCAGCCTTGGTGGGCAGGGGCTCGAAGCCGTCCTCTCCGCCTCCCGCCTCGTCTGCAGGGCCCACCTCCTCTTTGCACGCTCCAGACACAGGCTCCTCACTCTCCAGATCCACAAAGCGGGAAAATTCCTCGAGGCTCAGCCCACCGGGGACCTGCAGCACCTCTGAGGCTTGGTCCTGGGCCACTGGCGTTTTGCCGGGAGCCAGCCCTTCCTGAATGAAGCTGCTCACAATGAGCTGGAGAGGCACCTTGGCCCAGGCCGCTGCTGCCATGTGCAGAGCGTCCAGAACTGTGATGCCCGCCCCGATCTCGGCCAGCAACGTGCCAGCCCTCTCGCTCTGGGCGGCAGCCAATTTGCTCAACAGACGCCGCCGATAATGGGCCTTAAATGCCCGGACCACGGAGCTGGGCAGGGGTTGTGTGGGGCTCGCAGCAGACAGAGGCAAGAGCCTCACGTGGCAGAGCCCAGGCAGGCCAGCCACCTCCTCCACCACTCGGGCAGCCATCAGCAAGGCCACCTGCCGGCCCTGCCGCCCCATGTCCCGATCGAATTGTGACAACCACTCCGACCAGGGGATGGCCAGGTCAGGGTGGTAGGAGGCAGGCAGGGCCTCACTGCTGACCCCAAAGAAGCATCGTGGGGCAGCCTGGGGCCCACAGACCAACAGCCGCCGTTTCTCTGTGCCCCTGCTGTTGGCACACAGCAGCACCTGCACCCGATCACACGTACCCGCTCTGCCAGGCACTGCCCGATACAGCAAGGGCACTTCAACACAGCCAAAAATGTCCTCTGGGGAGAAATCTTTAAGAGAAAGAGGCAGCTGGGCCTGGGGAGTGGGAGTTGGGGGAGGCGGCTCAGGGGGGAACGGAGGCGCCAATATGTGGCGGGCCCCGAAGCCCACGTTGTTTCGGCGTTTCCAGCGGACCAGCCAGCCGATGCTGGGCACAAAGTCCTGGCCCAGGATGTCGGCCAGCTCCTTGGCTTTGTGGAGCAGCATGGGCCCTGTCACGTCCCAGGCCTTGGCCCGGGCAATGTGGTACCAGCAGAGCAGAGCCTCGTCGATGCCACTGTACTTGGACTCCCGCTTGCGCTTGCGCTCCCGGTTGGCCGTGCCGCTGCACCAGTCCGCCAGCAGCTTCTCTTTATTCTTGCAGATGCGGGAGATCTGAGGCTGGGAGACCTGGAAGCGCCGGGCCACCTCCGACTGGGACATCTTGGACTCATCCAGGAGTTCCAGCACCTGGATCTTCTCGGCCAGGGACAGGGCGTGAAGCTTCTTCTTGCCACACAGCTCCATGGCCTCTCGGCGGCACCTGGGCAGGGAGGAAAGGGTGAGCGGGGGACTGACAGTGGAGGCCACGCAGGTTAGGAGAGGAGAGCAGCAAGGAAAAGAGAGTATATGAGGCAGGGAGACAGGTTGGTGTGGAGGAGCGGGGGCAGTCCAGGGAAGGCTGGACCAGCTGGGAGAGGGCGAGGGTACCCTGGGTAGGAGGTGAGAAGGCTGGGCTGAAAGGAAGGGAAAAGGCCAGGCTGAGTGGGCAGTGGGCCGGGCGTTGATGGGAGAATGACAGAACAGAGCCTGGAGGGGATGGCCCCCTGGTCAGAGGGAGAAAGGGGTCCCCGGGAGAGGGATGAATAGAGACGAGGGGACAGCTGCAGACACAACAAAGGAGCGTGGACGGGGGAGGACAGGGGCTGGGGCCGAGGGGGGCAGGTGTAGGGGATAATCAGAGCGGGCGGGAGGAACCCCCAGGACAGGGAGGGGGCGCCGGGCCTAGGCTGAATTTAGATGATGTTGGGGGCGGGTGGTGGAGTGAATGAACAGAGTTGGGGTGACAGGTGTACAGACGACAAAGAGGGACGGACTAGGGGCTGAAGAAGCAAGTCTAATTTGGGGCTGGGTCCTGAGCAGGGAAGGCTGGGCCGGGGTCCGGCCTGGAGAGGGGGTGGGTGGAAACACAAGGCCGAAAGGCAGGTGCACAGGCGACAAAGGGCAGGAGGGGTTAGGAGGCCGCGGGCAGCGAGAGGGGCGGGTTGTCCTCAGCGGGGAGGCTTGTGGCCTGGGAGGGCGGGGGGACGAGCGTCCGGGACCCAGGCAGGCGAGGAGTCGGGCTCCGCAACTCGGCTGGCCTCTCCCTCTGGTGACTTGGAGTCCATCGGCAGGGCGGACCCAGTCATCTGCCTGCCCGGCCTCCCCGCCTCCCGGCTTCCAGCCCTTCCGCCCTGCACCCACCTCAGGCGCTCGTCCCGCGGCTGCCGCCCCGGTCCCAACTCTGGCTGGGGCCGGACTCCCGAGCCCCTCTCCCGGCCGCTACCGGAGAGCAGGAGAGGGACGCGCCGAGAGGACAGAGGGGCTGCGCGGGCGGCGGGCGCGCGCACCCTCTGCGCGAAGCCCGCGCGGGGGTCTCTCCTGGCTGGGAAGACCGATGTCCGCCGCTCAGCATCCACCCGCCGCAGCCCCGCCCCGAACCAATTAGATAGGCCTTCGGTGAAGTCCGTCCCGCCCCCGGCTAAGTCTCATTGGACATTGCGAAAGTGGCGGGTCGTCAGGTCCCCGAGGGGACGGAGCTTTCTGCAAGAAGGGATGGCGAGGCGGAGACTGGTCCCGGCGGGAGTCCTGCATGCGCCGCCAGCCTCAGGGACCCGGCCCTCGGAGCCTGACAGGACTCGACAGCGTGGACGCAGTACGTCTTCCTGGCCGTGACCCTAGGCAGCTTCCTCATCTACCAAACAGATCTCGTTCCCCTTACCCAGTGGTCTTTGAAAAATAGAAGCAGGTTATAAGCCACACAAAAGATGTTACCATGGATAGCACTGACCTCAGGTCGGTCAGCCAAGATACAACAGACTGTTGTAGCCATGCATTCTGGGAAACAAACTCACTCAGAAGGACAACGCAGATAGTGGAGTGCAGTTTATTACACCGGCGGGCCCAAGGCAGAGTCTCCTCTTAGGTAAGGACCCCAACCAGTTTTTGTGAAAACCTTATATACCCGTGAAGGAGGAAACAGAGCAAGCTTCATCTTGAAAGCAGGACTCCATCTTCGGCCATACTGTGGACTTTGAGCTGTACGCCCAGTATCTATGGAAATGACATACCAACTGGAAAACCAGACCCCCCTGGATGGAAGAGCCCCAGGGCTCATACCTAGACTCTCTGTCGCCTGAAAGAATACCCTTATTATCTGTGTAACCCAATGGAATCATAAATTTTATTATACTTCTTGGGGTATGACCACAGACCTATTGCTAATTGTCTACTGTTAACTACCTAGGCTACTTTGTATCTTTCTTTTCCTTTGTTCAGACTAGTTACAGGGAATTTGGGGAAGTGGGTTTGGGCACTGTACACTTAGGGTATATAAGGTTTTCACAAAAACCGGTCGGGGTTCTTGGCTAAGCGGAGACTGCTTTGGGCCTGCCGGTGTAATAAACTGCACTCCACTATCTGTATTGTCCAAGTGAGTTTGTTTCCCAGAATGCGTGGCTACAATACCCTAAGTGTATCTGCCCAAACCCACCTCCCCAAATTCCCTGAAACTAGTCTGAACAAAGGAAAAGAAAGATACAAAGTTAACCCATGATTCATATGCCTTAAGTCTACTGTGGTTAACAGGGGACAATTATCAACAGGCCTGTGGTCATACCCCAAGAAGCATAATAAAATTTATGACTATTGGGTTACACAGATAATCAGGGTATTCTTTCAGGCCATGGAGAGTCTAGGTATGAGCCCTGGGGCTCTTCCATCCGGGGGTCTGGTTTTCCTGTTGGTATGTCGTTTCCATAGATACTGGACATACAGCTCAAAGTCCACAGTCTGGCCCAAGATGGAGTCCTGCTTTCAAAATAGAGCCTATTCTGTCTCCTCCTTCAAGACTACTTGCTTGGGGCTAGTTCTGAGTTAGGGCATGTGGAGATTAATTTTTATTTAGTTTTGGTATCTTTTTGGCAAGACTCAAGTTCCTAAAGTCAAGATTTAGTATTCCTTTCCTTGGTAGACTTCAGTTCTTTGAAGTCCAATGTAGACTTTAACCCCGAGTCTGGAGTGCCGAATCCTCAGCTCTAGACTGCTTTCCTCTCCCTTCAGTCAAGTCAAAGTCTGGGGCCACAGGTGAGCCCCCTTTCTCACAGGCTTTCCTTCCTATCCCAACCCTGATCCCTCTTCCATCCTTCTATGTCCCATCCTAAATCCTCCTTCAGCAACCTTTCCAAATCTCTTCTCAATGATACAGGGCTCTCATCAGCATCTCATCTTCTACACTTAATCCACCAGCAAGGATCATTTCACTGCTTTACCCCCTCTGCTCCAGGCCTACTTCCAGGTACAGACAGGAGGATGGGGGCTGTGCTGTGTCCCTAATATGATTCCAAACTGGAGCACCTGGCTTACTTAACTGAGCACAGGGGCCCAGGCCACTCTGCCTTCCAGGAGGAACAAGTGGCCTTCAGGCTGGCCCAGAAAACCCTAAGCATGTTTCAGGGGGTTCATAACTGATTCATACCTTTCACGTGTTGGCTGAAGGAAAAAGAAACTCCTTTTTGTGCTCATAAATCTGTCTGGAAAGGCTGTAGCACTGCACTGTGGGCTCACTCACAAGGTTGGGGTCTCTCATCTCATGTTCACGGCTTATGCAAAAAGTCATGTGTCTCATCATGATGTCATGAGTCTTCTTGTCATTCTATTTATATAATAATCAAGCTTCTGGACCTATTTTTAAGTATCTTAAATTGCAAGGTCAACTGTTATAAAGTTGTCATTACTTGCATGTACAAATCCAGCAGAATCTCCCCCAAAGACACAAAAATACAGAAACAAACAGGATTCTCAAGTTATTTTTAACTGCATTTAAAACATTATTTTTGCCTGCATTGGGTGTTCGTTGCTACACAGGCTTTCCTCCAGGTGCAACGCTCTGGTTTTTCCCTGCGGCGGCTTCTCTCGCTGGGGAGCGCGGGCCCTAGCACGTGGGCCTCCGCAGTTGCAGCTGATAGGCTCTGGTGCACAGGCTTACATAGCTGTGGCCCCCGGGTTAGGGTTAGTTGCTCCGAGGCATATAGAATCTTCCCAGACCAGGGATCAAACCTGTTTCTCCTGTAATGGCAGGTGGATTCTTTACCACTGAGCCACCAGGAGTGCCCTCAAATTTTGTATTAATCAAAACAACTTCATTTTTCTTTATAAGAAATTGTCATAATTTACATAAAAGATTAAAACAAAGTACCCAATTTTGTATCAACTTAATCTACTAAGGTTAAGCAAAAATTTTAAGTTGGGTGAAAAGCTATGCTTCAAAACATTTAAAACCACTGTCCTAAGGAAGTTTTAGGATAAAGTGGCCTTAAACAGCAAAGGAGACCTGGAGATAAAAGAATCCAGCAAAAGGCTCTGTGTAAAAATGTTTATTTGTACTAATGCTTAGAATATAGGAACTAAGGAAAGAAAGAAAAAAAAGACACCTCAACTCCAAAGTGACAGTGAATTAGGGCCTGCCCACAGCCAAGGGGAAGGACATTCCAGGCTGTCCTGGGATGAACAGTCCCCCCTATTATTTAAAGTGTCACCAGGCAGAAAATTAAAGAATCAGGGTGTGAAGACCTTACCAGCTGCTAGCAAGTGTGCGAGGGAAGAAAGAGATGTCTAGGTGGCTTCCCCACGACCCAGGAGCCAGGATACACAGAGCAGGCGGCAGAGGCTCCCAATTCAGTTAAGGGCAGGAGCTGAATGCCCAGGTCCAGGAAGAACAAAAAGGGGATTTTGGAGGTAGGCTTTTTCATCGAGTTAAAAAACAGGCACATTATCCAATATCTCCCAGTGGCCCCCAAGCTTCTGGCCCGGCCCCATGATGCTTCCCCTCTCCCCACAAAACCAAAGGGAATAAGGAGGGGGGTGGGGCAGAAGACAGAAAATAACAAGGGTGGGGAATGCTTCAGTCACTAGAGACCAGGGCCTGTGAGAATGAGACAGGCAAGCACAAGGAACAATCAGGGTGAGGCTGCTACTCCCCCTGGGGTAGGTTTGTGGGAACAGGGTAGAGCCAGGAGCAGGACCAAGAGCATTTACCTGGCTCAGGTAAAGGATCCTGGGCTGCAGGAACAGAGGGCCACAGGAAGCCACTCTGGGGGAAGGAGGCAGTGAGGCTAAGCAGCACGAGGGCATGGGCAGCTGCTTGCCAGCTTGCTCAGTTCTCACTCCCAGCTGCTCTGGCATATGCCCCAGTCTGACTCACCTTCACAGGAAGGGAAAACCGTGGGACCAGAGTGGAGGCTGAGCTGAGAGAAGTGAGCTGCTCTCCCACTCTCTCTTGGAGGACAATGTTTGAACCCTGGCCTCGGCCCAAGGTAGACAGAGTGAATGCTCTTCAGGGAGAGCAGGGAGAAGCTGGGCCCACAGCTATGCCCTGGGCCAGGGTGCTGCTCCGTTCTCCCTGAGGGCCTGGGGCCAGAGGTGGTCAGAGCTGCCACCTCAGCTTGCTGCTGCCAAAGGCAGGCTGGCATGACCACCTGCAATTCTCTGGACTTGAGAAAGAGAGGGGGAAGGGAAAGTGGGTATGGAAAACAGAGAGGAGAGAAACAGCCCTAGATGTATGAGGGGTTGGGGGTGGCCACATCAAGAGGAGTTCTGATTCTGGTAGATGGAAGCTTTTTCCTTCAACAGGTCCAGACACAAATGGCAGCTCCAACTTCCTGCAGAGAAGCACAGAGGGTCAGGAGGGCTCCACACAATCCTCACCTCCAGTGGCAGGACTGGCTACGGGGAGGACTGGAGATGTGCTGCAGCAGCAAAGTTTCAGTTATCTTGAGCAGGGACAAACTCTAGGTCTTCAAACAGCATGAAAAATAATTCTCAATGGAGATGAAAGAAAGCATCACCTGGAGGCCTATTTTAGAAGAGAGATTCCCAGGGCCTCTGGGCCCTATAATTATAATCACTAAAGAGGACCTGGGGAGACAAAGAACTTTTTTAAAGCAACCGAGCTTTAAACTTGTGATTACAGAAGAGCCAGACTTTTGTTCTCATGGCCCCAAAGGCTAGAATAAAGATGATGAATAGAGGGTCTAGAGAAACCAATACTGATTCCACAGAAGACAGTTTTCTGCAAAGCCCACAGACAGAAGAGACGGGCTCTCCACTGTCACCAGCTGTCTGAGCAGAGGCTGAGGACCCAATGAGAGGAAAAGGGGGCCAGCTATGATGATGCAACTTACTGTGACCCAAGTCTGGTTTCATTAAAAAAAAAAAAAAAAAAAAAACCAGAAAATAATATTCCTTATAAGCAAAATAACTGGTTTATTTTGTTCATTTATTAATACTTGCTACAGCTAAATTCTTCTAGGCCTTGAGAAACAAAATTAGCCCTTAATACCTCAAAACTATAAACACAGTTGTACATACGTGTATTTCAACATCATTCTGAGGGAAAGAATCCATAGCTTTTATCAGCTCTTCAGAGGTGACTCTCAAAAAGCTAAGGTCCTTCCTAACCCAAAGGTCAATATATAGCAGCTGATAAATTTTTTCTGTAAACTGCCAGACAGTGTTAACTGCTTTAGGCTTTGTGAGCCACACAGTTTCAGTCATTTTTTTTTTTTTAATTCTGTTTGAAAATGTAAAAATAATTTTTAGCTTGTGAATTATGTATACTAGGTTCGGCTCGATTTGGCCTGGGGTCATAGTTTGGAACTCCTGGCCTAGAGGCTAGACCATCTGATGGTTGTGGCGGGTACTCCCCAGCTGTCTGCAACTCTCTACCACAGCAGTGTCTGACAGCACTTCCACAGGAAAGCCTTTCTACAGTTCATGCAGAATTGTGCCTGTGAATTGGTATTTTATGGTTAAAAAACAATAGAACACAAAACATGCTGCTTCTCCCTAAATGTGGCCTGACAGATAAACAAATGCGGTGTGACAAATGAGCAAGACATCCTCCCTGCAGCTGTTAAAGGGCCCTCAGACTTTGTCAGTGGCATCCTCCTAGGGGGTGACAGCAGTCTGACCTACACTGCAAGTCAGCTCACATCAGGCAGTGAGCTACTTTCTCTCGCCTGCAATGTTGGCCCACATCCTCTGTCACAGTAACAGCTCCTGGGCTTCATGTACTCCTGAGTAAGCTTCTGAATTTCTATAAAGGATGGACTTCAGCACGGAAATCTGGTGCAAAGAGGACTTGCGGAGAGGCAGCCACTTTTTGGTGTCCCCAATGGTTTCATTGAAGACCTTCCATAAATTTGAAGCATCTTACTAAACACTGCTGGAGGGCCTGAGCAAACTGTTCAGGTCCCAGGTTCAGCTCCCTCTCCCAACTGGTGGAAATGAACACTCAATCTGTCAGGCATGGAGTGGTGAAACCACAGTCCCCCACTAGACAAACTATGACTGAGTTTTGTAGGCTGGTTGAAAGATAACAGATCTCTCCTTCTGGTAATTATTTTCTGCTCAGCATCTGTTTTCTTTCAGGCTGTCCGTTTTCTGTGGCTGTGCATGTTATCTGGTGATAATGTACAAACGTTAAACCCCAAAGGTGCAATGCTAGTAAAGCACTCAGAACTGAGTGAAGGCTAAGAGCCTACTCCCTAACCTGGAAGACTGTATCACTGATACAGGAATACACTCACTATATAAGTGATTTTCCAAGTCACTAATAAATACTTGTTCTGAGTAAGAGTACAGGGAAACCTACCTTCAGGAGGCTCAGACATGGACGGGGTTAGACAATACATGTGGTAGCCACGATCGCAGTCATCACAGAAGAGCAGCTGGTCCTAGAGGAGGTGAGATGGAAGAGGAAGGGGGAGGTGAATGACTCCCCTTGCCTGGGCCGCTGGGAATGGGTTAGAAGGGCTCTTCCAAGAGGGGTGGGGGCAGATGGCAGGAAGAACAGACGTGGGACCCTCTGGCCAGAAAACTACTGCTGTCCCTCTCCATCCAGAAAGTCACTGTCATCCCACCGGGACCCCAACAGCCTCAGAAAAGCTCTATCTGAATCAGTTATTCACTTACTCTAACAGTTAACCACACTACTGCATGGAACGTTCTCTGAAGGGAACAGCATAAAGATGCCACTCATTTCCTTGCTAACTGTTTGTTCACACAAGAGGGTGACGCCCATGAAAGTAGGGACGTTGTTTGTCTTTAGTGTCCTGAGTGCCTAAAACAGGGTCTGACACAGATACTCAGTGAACACCTGCCAAACAAATCAAAGTTCCTCCTGGTGGAAAGGACAGGAAAAGCCGAGCAGGAGTGTGCTGGGGGTGGGGTGGGGGGGTGGGGGGGGACACGCACGTCATTCTCGGAGGTGCCGCAGATGTTGCAGCACTTGCACTCAATGCACTGCCAGCGGTAGGTCTTCACTGCTGCCATCATCACGGGGGTGAACTGGAGGCAGGACGGATGCCCTGTGGAGGAGAGCGAGCGAATCAGGGAGCTGAAGGCTGGGGAGCAGTGAGGGGACCCAGCTATGACAGCCACTGGGATGCTGGTGAGCCACGGGCCCTCAGGGTCTGGGTGTCGGCAGGGGCTGCACTGGCTCAGATACCTGAGCGGCCACAGTCAGAACAGGACACCAGCTCCTCGGGCTGTCCTGTCTTCTTGTTGATCTTGGAGTCCCCCAGACAGAAGTCGCAGTAGTTGTTGGGCAGGGCCAATCCATCAGGACCCTTCTTGGCTATAACGAGAAAGGGAAGAACTCAGATGATACCCATGCAGGCCTCTGGGTCTCCTGACATCCCCGCAAGGAGGGTTTTTCACAGCCCGGCCGACTCCTGCTTGCCCCGCCCCTGACACCAGCTTACATTTCTGCTCCTCGGACCTCTGGGAAACTGGGGTGGGTGGCTGTGAGTCTTCCTTGTCCTCGCCCTCCTCCTCAGCCAAGTGGGAGTGGGCATAGTGGTAACTCAGGCCTGGTCGGTTCTTGTAACGTTTTCCACAAACTGAGTGGGGAGAAGATTGCAGAGAAAGGTGTTAGGATCTGAGGGTACCTCATCCCTGCCCCTCTAAGCTGTGGGCTCCACCTGAGGCAGAGGTAACCGCCCCCATCAGCTCTGCTCAGGGACAGACGTCTACTGAGAACCGCCTCCCCGTGGCCAGGAACAGCAGGCCTGGGGCTCAAGCTTCCACGGCTCCTCCACTTACTAAAGCCCAGAGCACGGCCACCTCTGCTCCTCCACTCAAGCTGTCTGGGAGACTGAGCTATTGCCTTCTGCCTGCCCTGGGAATAGTCTGGGGAGCTCCAAGTCAGGAAGGAAAGGGACCTTCTATAGTATTGCAATAATTTTAAAATAATGGCAGGCAGGAGGAAAGCTAAGACTCCAGACTTTTTTTCTCTCTCAGTAAATGTAGGCTCATGCTACTCCCCAAATACAACATAGCCCACCTCTGGATCTCTTGGGGAAAATCTATCAACTGAGTCTCCTGGGGTAGCTGTCCCCCAGAGAAACTCAAAGACATGCCCACATCAGTGCTCTATCCAACCAACGACCCCTCAACCAGCAAGGAAAGCAGATCCCGACGAGGCACCCTGTACCTTTGAGCAGTGATACCAAGAATAGGGGGTAGCAGGAAAGGAATGGGGAAGGGATGGGAAGGGTGGCAGGATGGTGGGGAACATTAGCTGACCACCACATGTCTGTTTTGGGGAAGCGGAAGCAGAGGGATCTGGGACAATGGGTCCCTCAGAATGCTTCTAAAGCCACCCCATGCAGTGGGCCCAAGCAGCCCTAGAGCAACATGGTGGGAGACAAGCAGGGAGAGGCAGCTTCTGGGACTGTGAGCAGTGGACCGCAACAGAAGGGCCAGGGCTCCTCTCTCCATGCCATTCCAGGGACCTTAACACTAGCGTCACAGATGAGAAAGGCAGGAACAAAGGGAGAAGGGAAAAAGGGATAGGAAAACCAAAAGTCTGAGAAGTTGAGAGAGCTACCTCTCTGGGGCGCTTTCGAGGTATGCTTTTGTTTGAAACTATCTGAAAGACAGAAAGAAAAGTCATGAGAAGAGGGCCTTGGTACACTTGAGACAGGTATAGCAGCAGCAGGAAAGCAGAGCAAACGAGAGAGAAACCCCAGTGGCGACGGTGCTCCCAGGGTGGAGGGACAGAAGTGGGGCGAGTCAGAGAAAAGGGGAAGAGGGAACAGACGCTGGAAAAGTTAGCGTTGGACTCCTGGGGCCTGACTAGATTGGGGCCAGCAGGCCCAGATGTCATCTACTGAGAGGCCAACTCTGCCTGCTGTGTGTCCCTCGTGGGCACCCCCACCCCAGAGGACAGGAGAAATCTCCCCCAGAGCATGCAAGGCTCACCCGTCGTGCAGCAGAGGCCAGGGCCTCTCAGGGATTTCAGAGGGAACCAGTCAGCAGGCAGGACAAGAGTCCAAGCTTGTTTTACCACTTTGAGCAAGAATACAACCTTCCCTCCTCTCATATCCCGAGGAGCTGGGTCCAAGGCAAGGACTACCCACCCACTCGTGAGGCACTCACTGTCACAGGCATAGGGTTTGTCCCGATCCTCCAGGATGGAAGCGTCCAGCTTCTTACGGGCACTGCCCACACCTTTACTCTGCAAATAAGAGCAAAAAGATGCCCTTACTAAGGTGTCTAGGCCTGAAGAGTTACTCTCCTGGTAGTGGCTGCTAATCTCATTCAGGAAGGATGATGGCAACAACAAGCGGTAAGACAGTGGGACTCTGCAGGCTCCCCAATCCCCCGGGCTGCCCCTCACCTTGGACTTCCCCTTGCCCCGACGCTTGGGAGTGTCTTCTTCATAGTCCTCATCATCAAGGTCATCCAGGAAGTCATCTGGTTCTAGGATCCGCTGAGTAGACAGGAGGATTAGGATGGGCAGAAATGAGAACATCCAACAGCTCCCCCACGTTGGGACTGGCCAAGGCTGCCAGGGCCGCCTCCATGACCCAGCGGCTCCACTCCAGCCTCACTCCTCACTGCTGTTCTTTCAAGGCTTTGGGCTCTCCTTTCTCTGGGCCTTTCTTCATGTTGTTCCCCTAGCCTGGAATGCCTTTCCCACCATCTCCAAGTAGCTAAATCAAATGCCACATTTTCATAAAACTTTCCGATACCCCAAGTGGCATGCCCTCTCCTGCCTCTGATCTGCCACCTGGGAGCATGTCAGCAGCGGTTCCCTTCCAACACCTAACGTCCCAGAGTTAAACTATGCTGCTTACTTGTGGCAAGTTTTTCTTTTCACTAATGTGCTGCAGCGCCGCCCCCCACCATGTGAAATGGGCAAAGGTACCTATTTCCTAAGATCGTAGAGACTGCAGAAAATGACGGGAAAGTGCTTAGCACAGTGCCTGACGTATTTTTATGTACAGTTTTTGCTTCCTTGTTGGCAGGGACATCACCTAGGTAACCCCAGGCACTAAAAAAACTCAGGTGGCAACAGAAGATGAGAGTCTATAGTTACCAGAAAAGGAGCAGGAAAGACGGGATGATGACAATGAAGCCCATCAGTACCCAGTGCTCATTAAGGAATGGAGCAGGAACAGAACAGCAGGGGCCTCTCCTGGCCCATAGCTTCTGCTTCTATTCTGATTACTGGCTGGCCTCTGATGAAGAGGAGACTGGTTTCCACCACAGTTTCCTTAACCACAGTGTTAATCGTGTACCTTCCGTGCTCGACTGTTCGTCACAGGAAATTCGCCCAGGCTGTCATCATCAACTCGGGGATCGGGGGCGCCTCGCTTCTCCAGGGGGTCGGTGCGTAACAGAGCCTCTAAGCTACTGCCATCCTGAGAGATCAGCCCCTCCTTCTTCAGGGTCTGGTCTGTGTCTGCGGGCAAGGTCAGGAGGAGGTGAGGCTCAGAAGGGCTGAACGCAGATCTGCCTGGTCTACACAGGGTCAGACCAATCACAAGCCAGTCACTGCCTTCTGGTTTCTGGGTGCCCAGGAACCAAGATGCTCTGGTTTACTTGGCACCATAACTTGTCTGTTTACTTGTCTCTTAACTATTAGGCTGAATTCTTTACAGAAAGACTCACATCTCATTCATTTTAGTATCTTTAGAATCTAGCACTGGGCCTGGTACGTAACAGGTGATTAGCAGGCCTCTGACTCTGCAGCAGGGTATATCCCGCTCAGGAGGGACTATGCTTCACCTGGTTTAATAGATGGGAAAGAAAGCCTTGGATCCTCAGGAGGGTGGGCTCGCCGCTTTTTCCGCCAGCGCCGGGCAGGGTAAGAATACAGCTGCCCAGAGGCCAATCCTAAGGAAGGAAGGAAAAGAGAGAAATTAAACCCTAACACAGCTCTAGAAAATAGTATCAAACACTTTCCACATGAGTACCGTTCTAGAGCAAGGGAGGAATATGGCTGGTGAGCACCTGGGGCTGGAGGAGGCATGGCTTATGGACAAGAAAACAGATTAAGCTCAGGAGCTTTGGCTAACACATAGCTCTCCAGAGCCCAGCAAGACCCTGAGCAGTGTAGCCCTGTGGAAAACAAAAGGTGTTTCGACCTCTCCAGGATTCTAATCACGGGAAGACCGTACGCATCCCGGGGTGGAAAGCAAAAGGGAAAACCTATTCAGCTGGCTCATCACCTAAGATGAGGAAGCTGCTTCCTCCTTGGGCTCCTGAGTGGATTCTCACCTGGACCCCGATGTCGCTTTTCCATCCAGATATAACAGTTGCTCTGGGCTACTCCCGTCTGTGAGTCCAAGAAAGGCAGGCGTACGCTGCGCTCAGCACACAGTCGGGCGTTGTAATTGTGGCACTGCTCCATGGCATCTTTGTAATACTGCTCCCCAAGGCTTCAGGAAAGACAAAACTCAGGTGTGACTGCGCACGTGTGTGTGTGTGCTGGGCTATCCCTCTCCCTTGCCATCTGCGTCTCTAGAAGGCTCAAGGGACTGGGAGAATGTCACTCTGCTTTTATTTGCTTCCATTTCTGCCTCATGGGACACCAACCCCTTCACTAGGCCATTATGAGGAAAAGTACCTTACAAATAAATTACCGTCAGAGCACATGATTGCACCCTGTGTCTAATCAGTCCTTAGTCTAACCCACAAAGAGGGGAAGAAAATAATGTTTGTTCTGTGCCTCTCCAACCCTTTGGTAACCAAAGTGCTACGTCTCTTAACCCTCAGGATTCTGAGAAGCTGAAGTTACTCCTGTTTACAAACAAGAAGAGTTCAAAAGATCTGGAGGGACTTACTAAAGTTTACCAAACCCCATCTACACAAAGAAATTCAACTTAGCTGTAACAAAAAACAGGAAGCTCTTCATGTACAAATATTAAACAATCTCCAAGATAACTACAAAAAAAGAGGGGCGGTGGGGTACAGGGCTGAGGAGTGTTATGGGATGTCCCTAAGTGGTGGAAAAGAAACTGTAGGCGTCCAAGGAGAAAAACCAGGTGACTAGGGGACTTTCTCCTTTGTGCCATTTTATATCTTTTGAGTTTTAAACTAGGTATTTGCCAAGTAGCTAATTCTATATACTAACTTTACAATCAATAGAAAACATTTGGAAATACGTGAACACCCTTGAAGCCTACTTTCTACTGAGTACCATTACACTGATACAAAACCTGTTTGCAGAAAGGCCTATTCTAGACCCTTCTCCATTCTCACACTAACAATTTTTTTAAGAAAGAACCTTTTTGAACTCAAAAGACCTCCTTTGAAATTTGAACTTTTTAAGAGCTTTAAAAAGCTGCAAAACTGCAGTGCCAGGAGTAATCTGGTTCTAAGAAGCATGTATATAGAACCAACCTTGTTCTCATCCTTCAGGGTTTAACAAGCACAGTAATACTAGAGCTTAAATTAATACAATTCACATTTATATATTCGAGCAAACTTTTTCTTTCTACGCACTAAGTGGCTTGAAGGATCTTAAAGTTTGCCAACCAGGGATTGAACCTATGCCCTTAGCAGTGAAAGCGCCAAGTCCTAACCACTGGACCGCCAGGGAATTCCCCTTGATTGATCTTAAAGTAAACTAACTGAGGGCAGATGATTTCTTCCCCACAATATCCTCAGCACCCAAGAAGGTGTCTGGAATATCCTGACTCAGAAGTAAAAAGATCTGGCTTGGCTGCAAGTCACCACATACATGTGGACATTTAGTCAACCCATGTGGACCTCAGGTATGCTACTGACTAGGGTGGCTGAACTAGATAAGCTCTGACATATTCTACAAGAGGGAGACTCCAAGCATGAGAAGTTGAAGACAGTAAATCTCTGTAGCTTATGTTCATAACTCAAGCTGCAGCAACAAACCCTGCTCTGGAATCTAAGAGGGGCTTTCACTGGGCAGCCACAATAGACCACTGAGGCACAGCTTAGAACGTTCCCAGCAACCAACAAAGATATACACTGCACGCAGGCAGTGACACAAGACAGTCTGGCTTGATTCAATGTGCTGTAATGACTGTAATTTGAGGCAGACATGAAGCCTGTGCTGGAGAATAAAGAGAAGGAATAGGCTCATATTTGCTCGCCTTTAGGAGGCAGCCATGTCCTCACTAAACAGAGAAAAATTGGATAAACAAGGCTGAGTGCAGCAGCGCCTTTGTTTCTGATGATGGAAATTGATACTGACACTGTAAGTCAGATGGAAGGAAGGGCTAGACAGGCTGAGAACTGCAAAGTCAGAGCAAGGAGGCTGGAAACTGTCAGGGGTGGGGGTGGGGTTGAGGTATGGATGAGACATGTTCTATCAAAGCTCCTGTGAGTTAAAAGGGATTTCAGAAGGTGGGGCAAACTGCATTGTGAGTGAGAGAGCTGATAAAGAAATACAAGTTGGAGGAAGAGAGGATCTGATGAGGATAGAGCAAAGAAGAATGAGAGCTCCCTTAAGAATCTAAGGCTCCTACTACAAGAAATTTTAAGCTAACATTCTCCATATCTTGTTACCTAACTCAGAGGATTTCAAAACCAGTCAGCAACCACAGCTCTTTTATACTATTATTTTGCCCCAGTAAGACCCCTTAAAGATTGTTTCAATTCTGACACCACATTTGGGAGGGATGGAGAATTTACAAAAGGAAAATTCTTCTCCCAGAACAAGATGCAAGTCAGAAAAGATGAGCTAGTAGTCCTGACCTCAATGTAAAACCTCAGCAGTCAGACGACTAGGCACACCGTGGTCAAGAAAAGCGTCTCTTTCCAGGACGAGAACAGTACAGGAAGACTGGAAGTCTCTTTTTAAAGAGCAGGTTCTGTAGGAAAATGTATTAACTGTGGTCCACAGCTCTTTACAGCTAGAACTGAGGGAGCAGAAAGTTGGTTAGTTATTACTGGTACTCAGGAATCAGCGGTTGGTGACCTTCACTATCTCTACAGATCTTTAAAGAGAAATAAGAAGTCAAGTTCTATTTAAACGGGCAACCCCTCACTTCCAATACTGCATGAAAGGGTTGGTGACCTTATTTCTCAGATGAAAGTCTTCCAACCTAAACAATCTCACTACGTAAAACTCTTAAACCTAGGCAAGTTTTGACATTCCCCCATTACAGTAAGCTTTCCAAGGTAGAAGCTTTGATTCTTTTTTGAGAGGCATAAAACCTGTGTAAAACCTCCCTTTACAATGGGACAGGGGCAGTCAACAAAGAGAAAGACAGGGAAACAAAGAAAGAACATCTGAGTCAGTATGGATAACATATAAATGGTAGATCAGCAGCGTCATTTCTAAACTGAGGGAAATGTCAGCTTGGAGAGAGTGCTGGGGAAACTGAAGTGGGCAGATCAGAGAGGAAGATAATAGTGCTGGGAGTAGGGGTGGCTGAAGAGGCAGCAGGATGGAGCTGAAAGCATGTTAGAAGAAAAAAAAAAAAAAACGACCAAAAAACCCACAAGGAGAAGGCACTTAGCTTAATGGAAGTGGGAAAGCATTCTCAAAGAAAAGGCTCCAGGCAGGAGGAGGGAGAGAAGCAACGTCCCCTTAGAAAAAAGGCTCTTGAGAACAGTGGGGCTCAGTCTACTACAAAGACAGATGAGAAGCTGTGTGCCCCTTAGGAGAGTTCCCAAACCTTTACCTTCTCACCCAGTCAAAATCCAAAAGCCAAGTTGGACAGCTGGTCACCTCATTTTTCCTACCGCTGCACCAAGCCAAATGTGTCCATTAAAGAGCTTGCTGTATTGGCCGACGGGGGTGGGGGTGGGGGTGGAAGACCCCATTGGAAAACTCATTTAGATTCTTCTTCGGGGAGGAGGCTGGGTTAAATCAAGTCCCAAAGCATCTTTAACTCACAGCTAACAGGCCATTCTCAGTTTGCCAAACAACCACGAACTTTAACTTCGCTTGAAATCTGCCCAGTCGAAGAGTATTGCAGAGCGAAGACGGCCGACCTAGATGCCCCTAGGGGCGGCCAGGGCGTCCTGGACTGCGTCCGTCCAGTGCCCACTTTCCGATGGTTGGGACTGGCCGGCGCCAAGCCCCTCTTCCCTGAAGTTCTTTCCCTCTGTATCTGCTCTTCCACAAATTCTCCCCAGGAATATTTTTGGTCTCGGGTACCTGATACTCAAGGACCACCCCACCCCCGCCCCCGCCCGCCCAGGAACGTCACGGGGCTGTTCAGAACAAAACAGCCCTGAGCGCTCAACGGCGCCAGGGCGGCCAAGCCTGCTCCTCCGGGGCCCGCTGCGGGCAGCCGATGGGGAGGGGTCGCCGGCCGCGCTTCGCGGGGGTCGGCCCGGCTCTCCCGGACTGAGGCGAATCCGGGACCGTCTCCCGTACGCAACAAGGGCGCCATACTCTGGAAACCTTTCGCCTGAAGGAGCGCCCAGCCCCACAGGGAGGCTGCCCGTTAGGGGCTCCCGTGTGCCCCCCTCAGGGCCTCCACAAGTTTCTAAAGAAGCGCAACGTCTTCTCCCGAGTCTCCTGTTGCCCTCCCCTCCAGGAGTCGCAACACGGCGTCTCCAGGCACGTCCCTCTCTCCGCCTCGTCCGTTCCCACACCGCCCCCTGCTTCCAGGTCCCTTACAAGACCTCCCAGCCTGGAAGAGAAAAAAACGGCCACTCACAGCTTCACTACATTTTCCACCACGGCCGCCATCTTCCCGGCTCCTCTCCCTCAGGCCGGGAGGCCCGGAGCCCGCAGCGCGCAGGCGCTGGGACCGCAGAGAGAAGTAATTTCCTTGTCCTTCTGCGCAGGCGCCACTCGGGCGCGTGCGCCCGAGAGCGAGCGACGGAGAACGAGCTTCTGCCGGGTTCTCCCCGGCCTGGAAATCTGGGGACGAATGCGCAGGCGCAATGGAGGCGGGCGCGCGCCCCGAGGCTTCTGCTCCTGTTTTGCCTCATCCGTTTAGTGAGAAGGGAGAAGGGAGAAGGGAGCGAGGATCTGACCAGGTCCAGAAATGAGAAGGTGAGAGGTTGGTGAGAACTGGCAAACCCAGAGGTGGTCTAGATGGAGGTCATGCGTCCTGTTACCTTTCTGACCTTTAACCTCGTGGTTAATAACCCTTTGCCCTCACGTACAGACTAGGGGTTGGTGGGTAGCCGAAGGTAAGAGCAGTGCACACTCCTTTTGGGCTGCCCATTTTAGGGAGAGAAATATTAACTGCAAGAACCTGACAGATCTTTGGCCCGAATATTGGGGTCTGACAAAAGTTCCCCCACCTTCCTGCCACCAACTTAATTGATCCCCACCTCTTCTCCCCTGTTTCCTACCCCTAAGCTCTTTTCCTCCTCTGAAGAACTTGTCTCTTGCAACTTCCTCTCCTGTACCATTCACTTCTCCTTCACTATTGAATCATGCAAATTCATCTGCAAACATGGCTTAATATCCTCTTTTTAAAATATCAGAGCCCTTCCTTAAGCCCTTTCTGCCTTTATCACCCTCTTTCTTTTCACCCTTTCAGAGCACATATTCTTGTTTATACTCACTATCTCTGTTGATTGATTTCTGAGTGTCTCTCTGCCCAGTTTAATGGGGATTTTGTTCTCATCAGTTCATTGAAACATCTAACAAAGACACCATGATCTCCATTTCAACAGGTTTAGAGATCTCCCTGTCTTTATCAGGGAGGAAATAGCAACCCACTCCAGTACTCTTGCCTGGAAAATCCCATGGACGGAGAATCCTGGTAGGCTACAGTCCATGGGGTCGCAAAGAGTCGGACACGACTGAGCAATTTCACTTCACTTCACTTCACTGTCTTTATCAACCTATCAGCCCCCATGACAACACTGGCCATTCACTTCTTTTTCAAACTCATCTCTGAGACACACTCTCCTGGCTGGCTGCCTATCACACTGGCAGCTCCTTCAGCTTCTTTTGCTGGCTCTCTATCCTCACATCTTCCTAGACCTGTCAGAGTCCCCAGGGCTTGGTCTTTGATCCTGATAATATGCTGTATTTCATCAATTCTAAGATGCACATAATCTCCCCCCCCCGCCCCATTTTAGTATTTCAGAATCAGGACATATCATCATTATGCCTTAAAATCAAGTTTGGGAGGTGAGAGTTGAGTGGTATTTGTCACTGTTTACCCTGCACCAAGTTTGCAGAATAGATGTCAGCAGCTTGGAAGGAAAACCTAGGGACTATACTGTTGCACTCTTGTTCCCCAAATGATTGTGGGAATCAAAGGTGACACCAAAAGAATTCAAAAGTATGTGTTTCAGCATGAATGTTTGTGAAAAGTGGAAGTGTTAGTTGCTCAGTTGTGTTCGACTCTGCAACCCCATGGACTGTAGCCCATCTGGCTCCTCTGCCCATGGAATTCTCCAGACAAGGACACTGGAGTGGGTAGCCATTCCCTCCTCAGGGGATCTTCGCAGCTCAGGGATCAAACCCCAGTCTCGTGCATTGCAGGCAGATTCTTTACTGTCTGAACCACCAGGGAAGCTCCCACCCCCAAATTCATAGGTTTAAGTCCTCCCCACTAAGTCTGATAGTATTTGGAGGTGGGATCTTTCAGAGGTAATTAGATGCAGCCTGAGGGTGGAGTTCTCATGGTGGGATTAGTGCCCTCCTTAGAGGAGGAAGCTGGAGATCTCTCTGTGAGGAAAGGCCATGTGAGGACCCAGCAAGAAAGCAGATGTCCACAAGCCAGGAAGTGGACTTCCACCAGGAACCAAATTGCTGGCACCTTGATCTTGGATTTCCCAGCCTCCAGAATTGTGAGAAATAAATATCTGTTGTCTATGGTACTTTGTTACAACATCCTGAGCTAAGACAGTGTGTGAGCACTGAAGCTGAACACACACATACCCTCTGACCCAGCAATTCTATTCGTGCATGCATATATGGAAAACCATGTATAAGAATGCTCACAATAGCATTAATTGTATTGGCCCCAAACTAGAACATTCCAAATGCCCATAGCACTAGAGTGGATTAAGCAACATGGAAAAAAACAAACTATTGCTACACAACAACATGAATGAATCTCAAAAACTTAATATTTGAAAAAAAGAAACCAATTTCCAAAGAGGACATATTGTGTGATTCCATTTATATCAAATAATCACACATGCTAAACTATGGGGCAGAAGTCAGGAAAGTGGTTCACTTTGGAAGTTAGTAACAAGGAGGGGGCATAAGGTGGCTACAAAGATGCTAGTAATATTCCTTGTTGGGTTACACAACTTTGTTCACTTTGTAAAAATTCATTGACCCACCCAAGATTTGTGCACTTCCTGTAGGTACATCTCAATAAAAGTTTTAAAATAAAAGATATTAGTAATGATAAGTAGCCTAGTTCTCTGTTATTGGAAAGGCAGTTTATGAGCCCAGTGCCAATGGCTTTTGATTCTTTTAGGATTTTTTCTTTATTTGGTTGTGCTGGGTCTTAGTTGCCACACGTAGGAGCTCTGATCTTTGTTGCAGCATGTGGGATCTTTAGTTGTGACATGTGAACACTTTGTTGGGGCATGTGGGATCTAGTTCCTTGAGCAGGGATCAAACCTGGGCCCCTCTGCATTGGGAGTGTAGTCTTAGCCACTGGACTACCAGGGAAATCTCTCTGTTAGGATTCTTTTAAGAAATGCTCCATCATTGAACAGTAGATCCTCTATATGCTCTGAACCAGTGACTGATACATATAGTGTTTCTCTTACAGAGAAGTGGAAGTGGGAGTGCAGCCTCTTGCAATCTCAGCTAATGGTTCTTTTGCAAAATGTTTGTTTTCGGTTCTCGCCACTCTGGGCTCTGGCTGATCCAGAGCCTTTGGGACACGAGGAAGGCTTCCACCAGGGGGCGCAATAATGATTTCTCTGAATTATTAATAGGATCTGAGATTGCCAATGGGCTGTTTTGAGTTCTACCTGTCACTGGGCAAGAAAGTAAAAAGGAAGTATCATTGATGGCTGGGGTGATTGATTCTAATTGTTTAGGGTAAGCAGGATTGCTGTTACCCGTTGAGGACAAAGAGAAATGTAAACAAAACCCAGGAGATCTTTCTAATATTGCATTCAGGTGGTTAATGGGAGACAGGCCTCCTGGTTGGGTATTTAATTCCAACCTTTCTACTGAATAGAAAATAAAAAAGGGAGAAATAGAAAATAAGATTTTTCCTCTTTTTAAGAGGAAAAAATCTTAAAAAAAGAAAAAGAAAAAATCTTAAAAGCATTGACAAGCTAATAATATAGTGAAGAATTACTGATCCAACATTTAGAAAGTTGAAACCCAGAGCTGTAAGCCCAGAATTCAAGACAGTTTTTGTCTTGGGGACATTTACTGATCTTGAAGATATAACTGAAACTCAGCTCTTATTTGGTGGTCTTTGGTGGGGAGGGTCAAAATCAAAACTCAGAGCCTGTGCAAGGTCAGATACTCCAAGTCAGATACCCCGCTACTAATACATATATACTTTAAGGTGTGATCCCAACATCAATGGACTAGTGGTCCCGGGAACTCAAGCCTTGAATTTGGATTAAAGTGGACCCATCCTTATAAAGCTCAACATTCAGAAAACTAAGACCATGGCATCTGGTCACATCACTTCATGGGAAATAGATGAGGAAACAGTGGAAACAGTGTCAGACTTTATTTTTTGGGACTCCCAAATCACTGCAGATGGTGATTGCAGCCATGAAATTAAAAGATGCTTACTCCTTGGGTGGAAAGTTATGACCAATCTAGATAGCATATTGAAAAGCAGAGACATTACTTTGTCAACAAAGGTCCGTTTAGTCAAGGCTATGGTTTTTCCAGTGGTCATGCATGGATGTGAAAGTTGGACTGTGAAGAAAGCTGAGCGCTGAAGAATTGATGCTTTTGAACTGTGGTGTTGGAGAAGACTCCAACCAGTCCATTCTAAAGGAGATCAGCCCTGGGATTTCTTTGGAAGGAATGATGCTAAAGCTGAAACTCTAGTACTTTGGCCTCCTCATGTGAAGAGTTGACTCACTGGAAAAGACTCTGATACTGGGAGGGATTGTGGGCAGGAGAAGAAGGGTATGACAAAGGATGAGATGGCTGGATGGCATCACCAACTCGATGGACATGAGTCTGAGTGAACTCCGGGAATTGACGATGAACATGGAGAAGGCAATGGCAACCCACTCCAGTACTCTTGCCTGGAAAATCCCATGAACGAAGGGGATTGCATGGTGGGCTGCAGTCCATGGGGTCGCTAAGAGTCGGACACGACTGAGCGACTTCACTCTCACTTTTCACTTTCCTGCATTGGAGAAGGAAATGGCAACCCACTCCAGTGTTCTTGCCTGGAGAATCCCAGGGATGGGGGAGCCTCGTGGGCTGACGTCTATGGGGTCACACAGAGTCGGACATGACTGAAGTGACTTAGCAGGGAGGCCTGGCGTGCTGCGATTCATGGGGTTGCAAAAGAGTCAGACACGACTGAGTGACTGAACTGAACTGATCCTTATAATGCCTCTGTTCACCTAGTAGAAGTGAGCATGTTTGGGACGAAGAAATATCCTTTTTGAAAGAATGTACTGTCATCCAAGGCCTTAAATTATGTCTTAAAAGTACTTTTTCATATACAATATCCAGCACTTAGTCAAAGACAACCAGGCACAGAAAAAAAACGAGAAACCTTGCATAAGAACTGACTGCACCCAATAGAAAGCACAAATTGACCTACAGAGATTACAGATGCTGCAATTATCTGATACCGACCATAAAAGAACACTGCTTACTGAGTTTAAAGAAGATAAAGACAAGTGTAAAAACATCTGCAGGTGACAAGTTTCTGTTAAGTGTCACAACAGAATTTTTAAAGAATCACATCGAACTCCTCCAACTGAAAAATACAATAACAGAAATTAAGAACACGATAGATTGGTTAAAAAGAAAATTAGACACAGCTGAAGACAGAATGAGTGTGCTACCAGAGTGGTCCCCAACCATTTTGTTACCAAAGACCCATTTCGTGGAAGGCAAGTTTTCCATGGACTGGAGGAGGGTGGGATGGTTTCAGGATGATTCAAGTGTATTACATTTATTATGCACTTTATTATTCTTGCATCAGCTCCACCTCAGATCATTAGGCATTAGATTCCAGAGGTTGGGGACCACTGAACTGTATGATATGCAGGAAGATATTATCTTGTCCTTAATACAGCATGGAAGACATATGGACAGGAAATACAGAATTAGGGTAGAAACAGGATAAATATAGAGATCTGAGATATATTTAATTGGAATCTCAGAGGGTGAAGAGAAAGAAAAGGTGTAAAGGCAATATTTAAAGAGAAAATGATCAATAATTTCCCAAAAGTGATGAAATACACCAACTCACACATTGAAGATGGCAAAGAAAGCCCAAGAAAGCTAAAGAAAGACTTAACAGAAAAAATACTGACAAGTTGTGACATCTGTAACGTACTTTCAAAAGGTCAGGAAAAAAGTTTTTATATTCAAGAGAGAAAGCAAATTAGGAAAAACGGTAATAATTGGCAGATCTAGATGCAGATATGTGGGTGTACATTGTTGCTGCTGTTCAGTGGCTACGCCACGTCCAGCTCTTTGTGACTCCATGGACTGCAGCACGCCAGGCTTCCCTGTCCTTTACTATCTCTCAGAATTTGCTCAAACTCATATCCATTGATTCGGTGATGCCATCCAACTGTCTCATCCTCTGTCGCCCCCTTCTACTATACTTTCAGTATTTCTGTAGGTTTGAAATGTTTCAAAATAAAAAGTTTGGGGGAAATATCAGTTCTCTACAGGGAGATCCACCAAGTGCTCAGATTCTTGAAAAAAGTAGGTCTGGAATGTGTCAACCTGGTGAAGAACCCTGAACAGGCAAAATGCAGGCTGGAGGGAAAGCGAACAGGAGCCGTGTAGCAAAGAAGGGAGGTTATTCATACCAGCTACAGCTTTGTTGTAGAAAAGTCTATAGCTTCTACATATATTTCTTTTCTTGCTGTGTCAAGTATAATTTTAAATATATTTTAATTCTCCCACGCTTCTCTGTTTTTCTCCACTGTTGTACACAGTGGTGATTAACTGTACAGTGTAGTTTATAGTTTGCAAACTATTGAGATGAGCTGGTAAAGAACTGCAGGGGTAATGGGCATCATCTCGACATCCTGGACTCGGAAGTGGATGTGATCCTTTACAAGGTTTTGAGTTGTCTCCCTTTGGGAAATGAGTGAATGCATTTTTTAAATTGTTATTATAATAATTAATGAGTTAGTATTTATTTGGCTGTCCTAGGTCTTAGTTACCGCATGGGATCTTTAGTTGCAGCATGCAGACCCTTAGTTGTGGCACGTGGGATCCGATTCCCCACCAGGGATCGAACCCGAGCCCCTTGCACCGGAAGCACAGAGTCTTAGTCACTGGACCACCAGAGAAGTCCCAAGTGGGTGTGTTTTTGACAGGGACAGACATTATACCAGAGGTGATATATACAGGTTATAGAAAATAATATATGTAATATTTTTAAGAGTAAATACTCCAATAAAGAAGTGCATGGATGTCAGGCATTTAAAACAGTGGACTGTGGGGATATTTGCTTTTTTTTTTGGCCATACCACATAGCTTGCAGGATCTTAGTTCCTCAACCAGGGATTGAACCCAGGCCCACAGCAGTGAAATCACTAGTCCTAACCACTGGGAAACCAGGAAATTCCTGTGGGATTTTTTTTTTTTTTTGGCCATCCAACAACTTCACTTCCTATATAGGGGGATTCCTTTGTGGGAGTGGTATCTGTAGGGAGTATGTACAGCTCTATTCAAACTGAAGGGGGAAGGTCCTTCACTCCACTTCTGTCCACCTTAGTCCCAAGTTTAGATAATCCGATGCTTCAGTTTCCCCATCCAGTTCCCTTTCTCCACCCAGGCATGGTAGCCCCGAGCGGGTTCCCAGAGTCCTTTGAATGTGCCTGCTAGGTAGGGAGCAGTTCCAGGGACCCAGGACAAGAAGGTCCGCCTTCCATGGCCACTTTATCCTCATCTCAGGTCTGAGGTGACGTGCTGTTTTCTGGCTGGGTGAAGCTATAAGGAAAGTGTCGTGTTTCCTGTCTTCCCCTCCTGGGCAGATGGGGCCAAGTCACCCAAGAACTGAGGGGGAGCCTGCAGGCAAGACGGTGCTGGCCTTCAGCTCCCCACCCTTTGCCTTCATACATTACCAGGGTCTGAAGCTGAACCCCAGTGGGAGGAGAGGGTTGCAATCATGTACGGGCTTTGGGGCCTCACAGACCTGGGTTCAAAATCCCACTACAGATACTGCAACTCCTATTCTCTAAATGATGGCCAAAATTTCTGATTAAAAACAAAAAGTTTGGAGGTGGGTATGTAAAATGGTGCAGCTCCAATGGAAAATGGCTCTTCCTTAAGAAATTAAATATAGAATGATAATAGGATTCAGCAATCTCACTTCCGAACACATCCCAAAGAAGTGAAAGCAGAGACTCAGATATATGTACACCCATGCTCATAACAGCATTATTCACAATTGCCAAAGGGTAGAAGCAACCCAGTACTCTTGCCTGGAAACTTCCATGGACAGAGGAGCCTGGCGGGCTGCAGTCCATGGGGTCTCGAAGAGTCAGACACGACTGAGCGACTTCACTTTCATGCATTGGAGAAGGAAATGGCAACCCACTCCAGCGTTCTTGCCTGGAGAATCCCAGGGACGGGGGAGCCTGGTGGGCTGCCGTTTATGGCGTCGGACAGAGTCGGACACAACTGAAGTGACTTAGCAGCAGCAGAAGCAAACCAGGTGTCCATTGATTGGATGACTGGATAAACAAAACGTGGAATATACAGACAATGGAATATTGGGTGCTAAGTCACTAAGTTGTGTCTGACTCTTTATGACCCTATGGACTGTAGCCCACCAGGCTCCTCTGTCCATGAGATTTCCCAGGCAAGAATACTGGAGTGGGTAGCCATTTCCCTCTCCAGGAGATCTTCCTGACCCAGAGGTTGAATCTGTGTTTCTTCTCTTGCATTGGCATGTGGGTTCTTTACCACTAGTGCTATGTGGAAAGCCCAATGGAATATTATTCAGCCTTTTAAAAGAATGAAATTTCAGTGCCTGCTACCGCATGGATAAACCTTGAAGTTGTCATGCTAAGTGAAATAAGGCAATCACACAAAAGACAAATAACATGTGATTCCACTTGTGTCAGGCCCCTAGAGAAGTCAAAGTCATGGAGACAAAGTAGAAAGGTGGCTGCCAGTGGCTGGGGTTGGGGGATGGGAGTCAGTGTTTAGTGGGTATGGAGTTTCACTTTGGGAAGATGGAGAAAGTTCTGGAAATGGATAGTGGTGATGGTTGCAGAATAATGTGAATGTATTTAATGCCACTTAACCATATGCTTAAAAATGATTGAAATGGTAAATTTCACATTATATATATTTTATCAGTTTTTAAAAAATCACTGAAAAATAAAAAGGTAGTATGGCCAAGAAAAATGTCCCCTGCTCCAATTCTGCCTCTGCCTCTAGTATGAAATCTTGGCCTAGAAATAGGAAAGGCTGGAGGTGAGGTGGGAGTCAGATTTGTAGGGTCAAAAGGATGGAAAAGAACCAGCAGAGAGTGGAAGAGCAGGGGTCACTGAGGCCAGCACGCGCCTCCAGACATCAAGCCCCACCCTCTCTCTCAGTCCCCACTTGGGGCCAATTCTCTTCCTGCAACAGCTTTTTCCTCTCTAATCTGTGATCTATCTCCCCCTTGGCCTCTGTAGTGACCCTTCTAAAACCTGAGTCTGACCACATATCTCTCCTTCATAACCATGTTTGAATACCTTCTATCTGCAAATAAAGAAATGTTATCCCTGATTTTCTCAGCAACCCTGCAAGGCAGGTGTCGCTGATTCCCATTTTAGAGATGGGAAAACTGACTCTCAACAAGGCTAGGTTGGACTCAGAGACCTAGGCCCTTTTGGCCAAGCTTTGGATCCTCTCTCATTCACTCAGGTGCCTCAGCGTGTTTGTTCAAGAATGAGCATAAGCCCGTCTGCCCTCAGGCTTGGCTCAGAATCTTGACACCACCCCACCCTGCCCCAGGCATTCATGATTTTGGTGTCTTCTTCACGGTGTTCAACACGGTTGAAAATGCACTTGATTACAGATTTGCTATCCTTCCCCCCACTAGACTGCGAGCTCCAGGAGATCAGGGGGTCACGTCCCAGCACCTGGAGCACATGTGATGCGCTGTAGACCAACAAGCAGCACTGATGAGATGGGTCCACTGAGGAACACAGTCGGATCCCTCCCAGCGCCAGGTCTAGCCTGCCCTTCTGCATGCTCCCTCAGTCCCCTGACGCCAGAGAAGCTGTTGGTCCCTTGCACTAGGCCTGTGGTTATTCCTTGGCTCTTGGGCCTCTCTTGCTAGACCTCAGTCTCCCAGGCCCAGTGCCTGGCCTACTCCAGCTACCTCTCATCAGACACCCCAGTCAATGTCAGAATATCCCCAGTTGGCACTTGGTTAGTGCCATTCTCACTATGGGCTTCATTCTCACTATGGGCTCATTCTCACTATGGGCTTCATTCTCACTATGGGCTCAGAATACCGTACAGTTTCTTCCAGAAGGCAGGCCTTTCCTGCACCCCATCCCACCATATAAAGCCCTCTGGGGCTGGAGTGAGTTAGCCCGAAGCTCCCAGAGCCTGGCCTGTCTTGAGGAGGGGCCCGGAACAGAGTACCGGGAACACAAGTACTAGCAGCAGCAAGTTTTATTGCAACTTGAATCCCCTGATCATGTGGGAGGGGTGGGGTGGAGGGACACCGGTCACTGATGCCAGGTTCCCAATCCACAGCATGGAGCCAGAGGTCCAGTTGGCTGTGCCCCGCCTCTTCCCTGGCCCCCCTCCCATCAGGGTGTCATCGAGGCTGAGTTAGAGGCAGGTGAAATGTGGAGTCCATTTCAGCAGAGCCTTCGTCTGAGGGATCTGAGGAACATTTGGCAGTGGGGGTCCAGGTGGCCCGAGACACACAGGGGCGCTTTGGGCTGACGTCGGCATGTGTCCTTGTGGGGCTTAGGCGGAAGCAAAGAGGCCACTCTGTCCATGTGGAGAGGGTGGGAGGGAGGGAGACAAAGGCTCAAAGTGAGAAATCGCTGGCCAACAACCACACAGGTGGGACCCAGGGACCCCGAGTCCTAGACCAGGGTTGGTGTCCACCCCCTGCCTCGGTGGCATTCACCCCACTAGCCGCCCTCGGGTCCTATGTGGGGATCTGCAGGTGGCCCAGGTCTTGGTCCATGATCTGGAGGACGTCGTCCAGGATGGAAGGCCCCAGGTCCACGTGCAGGGACAGCAGGGAGCTGGCGTGGGACAGGAAGGGCTCCTCCGCCCCGGACTCGGTGGTCAGCTCACTGTGGGCGGCGCCAGCCTCTGGGATCCTCCACACATCCACAGTCCCCGCCTCCTGCGGGGAGGCCTGCGGGGTCTCCAGGTGCAGGCGAGGGGGTTTGGGGGGGGCCTGGGCGGCGGGTAGGGTGAGAGCCTGGGGCCCGCCGATGACCGGCAGGGAGATGGCATTCTTGAGCAGAGGGGACGGCCCGTCCGGGAGCTCCCGCCCGCACAGCGTGGCCGTGCGTGTGAACTGGAAGGGCATCTCGAAGCCGCTGTCCTCCTGGGTCTCGTCCACCGCCGTCCCCGGCAGGAGGTGGAACTTGCCCTGCAGGAAGGAGATGTCACCGAACGTGTCGTTGCCACCTCCACTGCCGATGTGGATGGTGTGGCGGAAGTCCCCCAGCGGCGGGCTGATCATGTCCGAGGACAGCAGGTCCCGCAGCTTCTCCTTCTTGCCCTTGCGGCTGCCGCGCTTCAGATAGATGGGCACCTTGGTGGACATCGCGACCTCACCCCCGGGGACCGGGACCAGCCACTCGCAGGACCGCGCCCTCCGCTGTCTCCTCTCACCCCCGTCCACCACAAACACCCAGAGCGAGGTGTCCAGACACCAAACACTTGCCAAAGGGCTAAGAAACGATCAGCGAAGTCAGAGGGCCGAGACAGCCAAAATCACTTTCTCCCAAGAAGGCTGAAAACGCTTCTGAAAACCGGAAGCAGGCAGGCGCAAAGCTGGTAGGCAGCAACTCTCCGGGCTTGTCCTTGAGAGATTCTTTCCGGTCCGGGCTGAGGAGCTGAAACACGAAGGATATGAGTAAGAGATGGAAGGACAAAAGCGAGGCACCTGTCTGGTTTCCAGGTGCCTTCAGGAGCCCCAGGAGCCCATGCGGGGCTAACTCTTGTGGGGAGCCCTCCTGGAAAGATCCTGTGTTCCTCCACAGATTTACTGCGGCCTCAAGGCCTGGATCCCAAGCGCCAAGCCCCTCCCTCTGTGAGTGGGGACCCTGAGTGACAGGCCTGAAGTCACATACACAGCCCTGGTTCTGGTCTCCTGCTCTGAGTCCACAGCTCTGTTCATCTTCATCATCTGCACTCAACTGTGCCCGAGACGTGACCAGTGCCGTCATCAGGGGTGGGGGCGTGGGGGGCAGACGGGGGCACTTGTCTCAGATTTGTCTCAGCTCCTGACTTGACCGAGGATGGAGGTCTTGTGACCTCTGTCTCACCCACCTGGGCTGGGCCCAGGACTGGATGCACAGCAGGTGTTCAGCCCACCCAACCGAAAGTATACCGGTTTGGCCCAATCACATCCCACCTGGAAGGGAGATGCCTGCTCAGAGCTTCCCTTTTCTCTTCCTCCCGGTTAGGAGTTCCTTATGGGCAGAAACTGAGTCTACTGTAGTTTCTGCCCCTCCTTTCTGTCCCAGCAGCTAAGGAGAAGAGGGAGTGGAGGATATAAATACTTGGGGAGTGGGGGCTCTGCTCCATGCCTGGGATTTTGTTGCGTTCTTTGCAAACCCATCTCATTCATCATCGCAACCGCTCTCCTTTCATTCCCATTTAAAATTAGAGCTCTCGGAATTTCATAGTGGTCCAGTGGTTAGGACTTGCAGTCACTACTGTGGGTCCAGGTTCAGTCCCTGGTTGGGGAACTAAGATCCTGCAAGCCACATGACATGGCCAAATAAATAAATAAAGTTAGAGCTATCAGACATTCTGGAGAGATTCCCATAGGCATTGCAAAATGAGAGAAGCAAAAATGCAAAAATGTAGTCTAGAAGATCCCATTTGCTGAAAGCAGTTCCGCTCCCCACTCCCCATACATGCATGTATGTGTACCTACACATACAGGTCTGCATAGGATTATATCTTATATCGGAGCAGGAAATAATATAGAAGGCTGGCACTAGGTTGGCATAGGGGCTACCTAGAGGCAGGGGGGCAGGGATGGAGTGTGGGGGTCTGTGACACGGGAGGAAAAGTTGCCCTCAATAAAAAATTATCTTTAATATCTGGTCTCATTACTAAAAAATGATATACATAAGCTAAGTATGAAAGGATGGTTGCCAAATGTTGATGGTAGTTCTCTAAAGATGGTAGAATTTCAGGTGACTTCCCCTTTCTTGTTCATACTTCTATAAGCTCAAATTCTTAATAAGAAGCATGTATTATTTATGAGCAATATTATTCATGTAGTCAGAATAAACACAGATATTTTTAAGGTGGAAAAAATAAATACACTCTGGAGGGATGTCATACAGGTTTAACAGAAAAAGGAAGTGGAACGAGCACTCCGTCTAGTTCCCACAGCAGGGGACTGGCCTGGTGTGTAGAATCAGCGTGAAAGGCAAAGAAACTTGTCCAAGGTCGCCCAGTGGGTGACCACGTGAGCCCACCCTCCTGGGGCCAACAGGGGCTGAGCAGGTGGGAAATCGCTGGGGAAGGGTCAAGCAGCCTCTGCCAGTTCCTCTGCCCCATTCTTCTTCTTCATCTTTTTTTTTTTTTTTTTTAATATTTATTTATTTATCTGACTGTGCCGGGTCTTAGTTGTTGCACTAGGGTCTTTAGTTGCAGTAAGCAAACTCTTACTTGAGCACATGGGATCTTTTAGTTCCCTGACCAGGGATCAAACCCAGGATCCCTGTATTGGGAGCACAGAGTCTTAGCCACTGGACCACCAGGGAAGTCCCCTCTGCATTCAGCCTCAGGAGCAGGGTGAAAGAAGAAGGAGGGGGCTGGCAGGAGGGAGCAGGATGGAGGAAGGAGGATGCAGGAGAGGCAGAATCCCAACTACAGTCCTCCCCCCAGCCAGGCCCTTACTCAGGAAACCCCACCCCAGGACGGGACAGCTCGGGTCAGTGGTGCTGAGCCAGAGACCGGACATCTTGCCCCTCCCAGAGCACCTGCAGCTTAACAGGAAACAAAGGAATGACTCTCCAGTGGCAGAATTCCAGCTAAGCTTGGAAGGAGCTGGAGCAGGGGGAGGGAGGCAGGACGTGCTCTGAGGTCCTGGACTCCCATCACTCATTTATCTAAAAGACATTTATCTGTGCCCACCATGCCAGGTCTGGAGGCATGCTGACATATATCCTATCTGTCCCCTTGGCAGGCGAGAAATCCTGGGATAGTTTTCCTTCCTTTTCACTCATGGAGAAGGAGGCCAACTGGTGGGATCTGCCCAGAACTTGGGCCAGACCTCCCCCCTCCCCCCGCCCTCCATCATACAGGGGCGCCAAGACAGCCTGAGTGTTTCCACAACAGATCCGGCGTCCCTGACAGCTCTCGTGCTCTGAGCCAGATGTATCCACCCAATTCCAGATGTGAGGAGAACTGAGGCTGGGGGGAAGGGTTGGGCCAGTGTCAACCACCAGGGGAGAGCTGGGAACTGCAACCATCAAGCCCCAAATATTCAGATTTGGCAACACCAAGACCCCAGGCTCCAGCTAGCCTTGCATGGTTTCCATTTTAACCTCCGAGGCACAACACAGTGTCATCACTGGCCTTTACAGAGGCAGACGCTGAATCTCAGAGACATCAAGCAACTTTGCCCAGGTCACCCAGCTAGTAAGAGGAAGAGTGGGCACTGCTACCCAGCTGGGTTCCAGTGTCTCTGATACAATGGGCCATACCATAATATGTGCACTGCCTGGGGAGCAAGAGGGAAACGGATCCATCTGGGCTGGGGTTGCCAGGTCCCCAAGCCTCCTCCATTTAAGTCCTACCTCTTGGCTGCTTCCATGTCTCAACGTGCAAGTGTCCAGATGTATGAGAATGAGCTGTCCATCAGGACAAGGCTCTAGGGGCTGGGCTGGGCTGCACCCTGCAGCTTTGGGAGGAGCAGACAGGAGCCATTCCAGCTCTGTGGGCCTGCTCTGGAAGGAGCCCGGGGCCTCCTTTAGAGAAAATGACTTCTTGGAGGCAGAGCCCCCTCCTCACAAGGAATACTAGGCCACTTCCCACCAGGGGTGATCCAAAGGCAGGCCCCTAACCTTGAACTCACTGCTACCTGGAAAACATCTTTTCTCTCTGGGCCTCACCTTCCTCATCCATGAAATGGGATGACAACAAGGCCATTACCAGGGAGTTCCTGGAAGTCAGAGTGTGGATGTAGGAGGGGGTTAGCGGGTCACTGTCAGCCTTGACATTTATTCAACCAAATACCTATAGGGACTTCCTCAAGCATTCTGGTTCTCCGGGGACAGTGCTCCAGACAAGACCGAAAAATAACAGCCCCTGGGCCGAGGGGTCCGCCGGTACAGGCGCCCTCGCTGGCCGCGGGGTCTCCCAACTTCCCTGTGCAGAGCGGCGCTCGGTTCCGTGGCCACCAGGTGGCGCGCGCTTTCCCTCTACCGCCCTTGTCCCGGAGGGGTCCTGCACGCACCGGGGTCTCCAGCGAATCTACAGATCTAGGCGGGCGCTTCCCAAGCAGAGGCACGCAAGTTGGCTTACCAGGTGCGGACTGTCTGCAGGATCTTCTTCCCTTGGAGGATTCTGGGCTCACAACCAGACAATCGGGGGAAGAGGGAGCGATCGGGGACCCTGCCCGGGTATCCAAGCTCAGGGAGGAGCCTCCCCTGTGCTTTCCGGCCTAGGCGATGTCCGAGTGTCCGCTCGGCGCAGGGCCAGAGTTCGGGCGTGCGGCCCCCGCCCCGTGGCTCCGGCGGGTCCTGCTACTCAGCCCCAGCTCGGGTTCCGGGGCCGACCCCCTCCCCGCCCTCTACCCGAGCGCAGCCCAACCCAGTCCAGATCCGTTTCAGGACACTCGCGGCCACGGCTAAAGATAGGAGGACACCTCACCATCGACTAAAAATACGACCCCGGGTTCTGGCGAGGGCGCTGAAAGGCAGGAGGGCACTCCTGGGTCCCGGGGGTGGGGCGGGGGGCCCAGCGCAGCATGGAGGACTGGACCGGGAATTCGGGTTCGGGATGCGCGGCGCCCCGCAGGCTGAGGGGAACGCGGGCGTGGCCGCCGGGACTGAAGCGCGGGTGAGAAATGCCGTGCATCTCATGGCAGAAAGGACCTACGTAGAGATGAGTTGGGGACCGAGGAGCGATCGGGGATGAGGCGCCTTAAGGATGCACCTCTCGAGGGACCCCCCGCCCAGGAGCCGAGGTCTGGCTGCAGAGTTCGTGCCTGAACTCACCTTGACGTGCGTTTAGGCGGCTGACCGGCGAGAGGCGAAAGCGCAGGAGCTGGACCGCGCGGCTGTGGGATAGACCTGAGCTGCGAACTTACAGGGAAGACTGTGGCCCCTATGGCCCCGCCCCCTGCCCGTAGAGCCAATGCCGGAGCCGCTCCATCTAGGCCACACCCACAGCCTCGCCCCACTCGCGGGCCCGCTTGGGCTCCCTCTTCCGAGGCGCAGCTGAGGGGTCCAGCAGCCGCAGGACCGGGGGTTCTGTCCGAACTCGGGCCGCTGCGGGCTGGGCCGAGTCGAGTGATGGGGCTGGACTCCGCGGACTCCGGCTATGTCCGTCAGAGCCAAAACTCTCGGTTCTATGAAGGCCGAGCGGGGAGGTAGCCGAAAGACCGAATTCTTTAGAATTCAGAAGAGGAGCGTCCCTGGAGGGTTCCCTCCCTGGAGGGCACGGGCATAAAAGTATTGAGTGACTGCTGAGGAAATGAATGAGGCCTCGGAGGCGCTTACGTCAATATATTACAGACTTCCGAGAGCTTTCAGGACTTTGCCGTCCCCTAGAAAAGAGGGCTTTGAGGGTGTGCGCGGGATGAATGGCCAGGCCACGCCCGTATTTACCGTATTTATCTTCAGGCTAGGTGGCTTCCGGGGCGGGGGTGGGACTGGTACTCAGTCTCTTTACAACGTTGGATGGGGCCTGAGCGGCGGCAGGGTGAGGTCCTGGGGCTTGCGGATGACGGTGACCAGGAGGCTTATTGATTGGTCGGTTGGTGGGTTCATTCATTCAGTAGAAGAAACATTTACTGAAAGGCAGATCCTGCAAAGAGTGGATGGTAACGAGGTAAGGGGACCTGACAGCTGTGACAGTACAATGTGACCAAGATGATAAAATCTTCCATACTGTAAAGGTGGGAGGGGAGGAGAGGGGGTCAGGAAGGCATCTTGAAGGAGGGGAGGATGCTGAGGGTGGAGGCGAAGGTCACCTAAGCCAGGAGGGAGGGAAGGATGGGGAGAAGCAGAATCCAGTAGGCAGAGTAATGGCTCCCCCTAAAGAAGGGAAACCTGTGAATGTGTTTTGTTACATGGCAAAGAACAATTAAGTTTGCCAGCATCACTACGAACAAAGCTAGTGGAGGTGATGGAATTCCAGTTGAGCTATTTCAAATCCTGAAAGATGATGCTGTGAAAGTGCTGCACTCAATATGCCAGCAAATCTGGAAAACTCAACAGTGGCCACAGGACTGGAAAAGGTCAGTTTTCATTCCAATCCCAAAGAAAGGCAATGCCAAAGAATGTTCAGACTACCGCACAATTGCACTCATCTCACACACTAGTAAAGTAATGCTCAAAATTCTCCAAGCCAGGCTTCAGCATCATGTGAACCGTGAACTTCCAGATGTTCAAGCTGGTTTTAGAAAAGGAAGAGGAACCAGAGATCAAATTGCCAACATCTGCTGGATCATGGAAAAGGCAAGAGAGTTCCAGAAAAACATCTATTTCTGCTTTATTGACTATGCCAAAGCCTTTGACTGTGTGGATCACAATAAACTGTGGAAAATTCTTCAAGAGATGGGAATACCAGACCACCTGACCTGCCTCTTGAGAAACCTTGTTTCTCTAACTGTTGTCAGGAAGCAACAGTTAGAACTGGACATGGAACAACAGACTGGTTCCAAATAGGAAAAGGAGTACATCAAGGCTGTATATTGTCACCCTGCTTATTTAACTTATATGCAGAGTACATCATGAGAAACGCTGGACTGGAAGAAACACAAGCTGGAATCAAGATTGCCGGGAGAAATATCAATAACCTCAGATATGCAGATGACATCACCCTTATGGCAGAAAATGAAGAGGAACTAAAAAGCCTCTTGATGAAAGTGAAAGTGGAGAGTGAAAAATTTGGCTTAAATCTCAACATTCAGAAAACAAAGATCATGGCATCCGGTCCCATCACTTCATGGGAAATAGATGGGGAAACAGTGTCAGACTTTATTTTGGGGGGCTCCAAAATCACTGCAGATGGTGACTGCAGCCATGAAATTAAAAGACGCTTACTCCTTGGAAGGAAAGTTATGACCAACCTAGATAGCATATTCAAAAGCAGAGACATTACTTTGCCAACAAAGGTCCGTCTAGTCAAGGCTATGTTTTTTGCTGTGGTCATGTATGCATGTGAGAGTTGGACTGTGAAGAAGGCTGAGCGCCGAAGAATTGATGCTTTTGAACTGTGGTGTTGGAGAAGATTCTTGAGAGTTCCTTGAACTGAAAGGAGATCCAACCAGCCCATTCTGAAGGAGATCAGCCCTGGGATTTCTTTGGAAGGAATGATGCTAAAGCTGAAACTCCAGTACTTTGGCCACCTCGTGCGAAGAGTTGACTCATTGGAAAAGACCCTGATGCTGGGAGGGATTGGGGGCAGGAGGAGAAGGGGATGACAGAGGATGAGATGGCTGGATGGCATCACTGACTCGATGGACGTGAGTCTGGGTGAACTCCGGGAGTTGGTGATGGACAGGGAGGCCTGGCGTGCTGCGATTCATGGGGTTGCAAAGAATCGGACAGGACTGATCGACTGAACTGAACTGAACTGAACTGAATCAACTGACTTTAAAACAGAGAGATTGGGACTTCCCTGGTGGTCCAGTGGTTAAGAAGCCACCCTGCAATGCAAGGGACATGGGTTCTACCCCTGGGTGGAGAACTAAAGATCCCACGTGCAGCGGAGAAACTAAGCCGGTGCACCCCCAGCTAGAGAGCCCTTGTGCTGCAACAAAATATCCCATGTGAGGCAAGTAAGACCCAATACAGACAAATAAATGAATTTTTAAAAATTGTGTTGTGCTTTTAAAAAACAAAACAAAAAACCAGAGAGATTATCCTTATTATCTGGGTGGGTCCAGCACAATAATGATTGATGGTTCTTAAAGTGGAAGAGGGAGACTGGAGTGTCAGAAAAAGAGATGTGATGATGCAGAAACGCTGTATGGCTGCTTAGGAAGATGGAGGAAGGGGCCACAAACAGGCAGCCTCTAGAAGCTGGAAAAAAACAAGGAAGCGGGTTGTCCCCTCGAGCATCCAGAAGAAACACAGCCCACTGAGCTTGATTTTAGACCCATGTTGGAACCTCTCATCAACGGGACTGGAAGTTTATAAATTTGTGTTGTTTTAAGCCTCCAACTTATGGAAGTGAGAGCTGGACAATACAAAAAGGCTGAGCACCAAAGAACTGATGCTTTGGTATTGTGGTGCTGGAGAAGACTCTTGAGAGTCCCTTGGACTGCAAGGAGATCAAACCAGTCAATCCTAAAGGAAATTGGTACTGAATATTCATTGAAAGGACTGATGCTGAAGCTAAAGCTCCAATACTTTGGCTACCTGATGCGAAGAGCCAATTCAATGAAAAAGACCCTGATGCTGGGAAAGATTGAAGGCAGGAGAAGGGGATGACAGAGGGTGAGATGGTTGGATGGCATCAGCAGTTCAATGGATATGAGTTTGAGCAAGCTCTGGGAGTTGGTGAAGGATAAGGAGGCTGGCATGCTGCAATCCATGGAGTCCCAAAGAGTTGGACAGGACTGAGCGACTGAACAACAACAAAGCCCCCACGTTGGTGGCGATTTGCTACGGTAGCAATGGAAAACAAATGCAGGGAAGTTTCAACTGTTAATCTGGAGCCTTCCTGGCCGCTCCTTCAACTCCCCAAGGAGCGTCAGTTAGGTGGATTCTGCCAGGACTGGCCTAGTGGCTCAGAGGAAAGCTGAGACCTGGACAGTGGAGGAAGGGGGCCCTAGGCCAAGTTGTGGTGTGGGTGGGTAAGTATTGTACCCTCCCCCTTCCTACCACCCAGGCTTTGTCAGCCACCAACTCACCCAGGCCGGCCTGTGCCCCTTGCCCAGTGCCTTTTGCCCTTGAGCTCCTCAAATCCTCTGAGAGCCAGTGAGATGGACAGAGCCAGCATCACTATCCCCCTTTATAGAAGTGAAAACTGAAACTCGGGGCACTGACAGTGATCTACTTAGCCTGAAAGGGCAAGACCTGCTGGCTCTGGGTCCTCCTCCCCGCTTAAGCTTCCCACCCAGCCACTGTCACTCCTGCCCTCCCCTCATTCCTACAAAGCAATCAGGTTGGGGGGACAGCTCGATGCCCAGCCCTGAGCACTGTCTCTGAGCCACAGACCCAGGTTCTGAGCTGACTGTGCTGCTGACTTGCTCTGTGGCCACAAAGAAAGGGCAATCCCTTTCTGAGCCTCCTTGCCTGTAAAAGTGGAGTTCCATAAGTCCCAAACAAGATAAGGGACTTGCGCTTGTTTTGTTGATGGGAACACACAGTCCCTGCAGGCAGGAATTTCATGGAAACATTATAACTGGAGCTTTGGGGGATGGCAGGTGGCCTTGCCACCTGACTTGGAATGAGTCTAATGATGAATAGCTGACTCTGTTAATGACTCCCCTGAGCCTGTGGGAATAAGGCTGAGACGCAGCCCCCACTCTCTGCCCATCAGTGAGCATCCTCCGTTGGGGGAAGAGACTTGGGAAAGGTCAGAAGCTCCATTCAGGGCTGGTGACAAAACAAAATTACAGGGACGAAAGCTTGGAGAGGCAAAGACCCTTATCCAAGGCCACACAAAGCCAGGAAGCAACTCCAGAGCTCTCTGGAGAAGTTCTGGTGTATCAGTTTAGTTCAGTTCAGTTGCTCAGTCTTGTCCGACTCTTTGCGACCCCATGAATCGCAACACTCCAGGCCTCCCTGTCCATCACCAACTCCCAGAGTTCACCCAGACTCACGTCCATCGAGTCAGTGATGCCATCCTGCCATCTCATCCTCTGGTGTATGGGGGAGGGCAACTGGAAAGCCCTGGGGATGACAGAGCACTTGGGCGATGATTTGTCCCCCAAGCCTGACCCAATCCTGGGCCCTTCCCTCAGCAGTCAGTCATCTGCCCAGCCTGGCTGAGTGGTCAGGGCTCCCAAGCAGGGCCCAAAGCCACAGGAAGAGCCACCTGCGCTCTGGGGCTGTTCTAAGCCCACCTGGATGTGACACTGTTCCACCCAGCGCTGGCTCCCTGGACGGTTCCTACTCCCCTTGTTATCAACCGGAGTTCCAGCCCCTGCAAAGCCCACATCCAAGGCCTGCTCTGTGCCTGGCACTGGGTTCTGCACTTTGCAAGCGCTCAGGTAGGCGGTCCATTCTCCCCATTCACAGAGGCAGCTGTGTGGCTTGGCTGGGGCCTGCGGAGTCCCTGGGGAGCCTGCTGCTGGCTGCTCTCAGCTCTGCTGAATGGACGGGATCCTTGCAGACACACCCCGTGTTGCCATGGTAGCCCTGCAGTTAATGAGCATTTATAATACAGGATTTCATTGACTAGAATTGTGTATGTGGTTTTTTTTTTTTTTTTATGCAATGTCTCAGGCTGTGTGTAAAGGCCTGAGTACGGGTGATGAGGCTGGGATCCTGGGCCAACGGAGCATCAAGGTGTCCTGTGTTTCTGACCCAGTGGACGCTCAGGCCAAGTGCCTCCTGTTCAGGGCCTGGACTGGTCTTGCCGGAAGGTGTCTCGGACAGCCTAGGGTCTAAGGGGTAGGACCCTGAGGGACGTTCAGGAGAGGCGAGAGGCGAGGAAGCCTGGAGGGAGAAATGCCCCAGTGGGTCATTCAAGTCCCTTCCCCTCAGCCTGGAGCCTCGCCTTGATCCTGAGCTAGGCCCGGGCGCCATAACCCTGCCCCTCAACCCCACAGCTGCTTCCCCCACCCAAGGACCTGTAATCGCCACACAGGGACTGACTCAGCTCTTCCTTCCCCTCCCGGCCTCTTCTTCCTGGAAAGCACCAGCGTCAGCAGCCCCAGCCCCTGAGGGCCCTGGGGGATAGAGCTGGAGGCCCCCTTCTACAAGGTCATCTGGGGAGAATGATGGAGGAACCGAGCCGGAGGGTAAGACTCCCAGGCTGGAGCCAGCTCTCCTCGGCCCCTCCCACAGGGCACCTAGGGAGGCAGGTGGGACGAGGGGGCCCAGGAGTCTGGGGACAGGTCTGGGGACAGGGCATCACAGGGGAAGGGACATCAAGGGAGCAGAGAGAGGAGACAAGGTCCCCGAAAGGGCCTAAGCTCCCCCCACCCCCATCCCCTGCCACGGGAGGCAGGGAGTGGGACAGGCTGCATCCGCCCCGAGGAAGCCTCCTCCGTGGCGGCCTGAGGTCAGCCTGCAGGGCCCTGTGGCCTGAGCCAACCCCCAGCCTGGGATGGATTTTTCCTTGATTGTTTCTTGTTTCCTTCCTCCCCTGGGCTCCTGCCAACTCCAGCCCTGTCCTCCTCGCTTCTCACCCGCCTTTAGGGAACTCTGACCCGACGGAGGCTGGGACTCCAGATGAGAGCTCCCCCAGAACTCCCCCAGCTCCTGCCTCTGCCTTGGTCCCCTCCGTGGGAAATGGGTGGCAGGGCCTGACTGGAGGACTTCTCTGTGGGTCTGGATTTTTGGTCCCAGGCCCAGGGCCAAGGGGCTTTCCAGAGTCGTGACAGCCCTGTCCTAGAAGGGACCAGTCCAGGCACTTCCTTGGGAACCTCCGAGCCACATGGCCGTCTTTTGGTCAGGGCAACACAGAGTTAGCAGAGGTTGTGTTCAACACTTCCCACCCTTTTGAGACACTTTGTCATTATTCATTTTGAAAACTCATTGGCATCTACCTTGTGCCTAGGGCTGTGCCAACTGGAGAAGACACAGATGGCCAAGGCTGAGTTCCAGACCTCAGAAAACAGAAACTCTGGGTAAAACAAACAACCAATTCTGTACCATAATGGAGATCCTTGAAAGCAGAGGCCAGCTCTGATTTATCTCTTTCCTTCCCGGGCGGCATGGATGAGGCCCAGTCAGTGACAATGGATTGCATGCATACTATTAATAAGTCGCTTCAGTCGTGTCTGATTCTTTGCGACCCTGTGGACTCTAGCCCTCCAGTCTCCTCTGTTCATGGGGTTTTCCAGGCAAGAATACTGGGGTGGGTTGCCACGCCCTCCTCCAGGGGATCTTCCCGTCCCGGGGATTGAACTCACATCTCTTAAGTCTCCTGCATTGGCAGGCAGTCTGTTTACCACTAATGCCACCTAGGAAATGGGTTGAGAGAAGAACCAAAAAGAACAGCAGTAAGACCGGTTTGTTCTGCTAGTGGAGGGGAAGCAGGTGGAAGAGTCAGGAAGGCTTCAAGAAGAGGTGATATTTGAGCAGGATATTAATGGATAAGTAGGAATTTGCCAGTTGGAGAATGGAAAAGATATTTCAAGGGGAGCAGGCAGGGACAAAAGCAAAGGCCAGAAGGAGTACGAGTAGATGCATGGTGTGATCAGGAAACAAGAGATGTCTAGCAGACCATGGCATAGAAGAGGGGGAAAGACCAAGAGGGTAGAGGGCACCATTTGCCTTGCCCACCTCCCATCCTTCTTATTCTGGCGACCACCCATCAATTTTCCAGAGTCTCTAGTATGATTGACCCCACTGCCAAGCTCTAAAAGTGGGTCTGAGACCCTGGTCTATCCAATCTGAGTGATGGGGATGGTTTAGGGATAGGCAAAAATCAGCAAGGGCTTCCCTGGTGGCTCAGTTGGTAAAGAATCTTCAGGCAATTCGGGAGACCTGGGTTTGATCCCTGGGTTGGGAAAATCCCTTGGAGGAGGGCATGGCGATCCACTCCAGTATTCTGGCCTGGAGAATTCCATGAACTGTATAGTCCATGGGGTCTAAAGAGTCGGACATGACTGAGCGACTTTCACCACCATATATCAGCAATGAGCTTCAGCCTGTGATTGATACGGCGACAGATGGCAAGACGTCAACTCAGGACTCCCGGCGGCCAGCTCTGTCCCTCTGAGGGAAGAGCCTGTCAGAGAATAAAGCCAGCACAGAGAAAAACAGAGCCAAGAGAATGACTTTCAATGACATGGCTTGTGCTCCTGCATCCAGTCTTGCCTGAGGCAGACATCCATTATATGAACCAACAACTTAACGACTTTTGTTTAGTGCAGTTGGAATTGGGTTTCTGTCACTTGCCACCAAGAATCTTGCCTATTAAAGAATAGTTAAAAGCAGGACTTCCCTGGTTGTGCAGTGGATAAGAATCTGCCTGCCAAGGCAGTGGGCACGGGTTCGATCCCTGGTCTGGGAAGATTCTACATGCTGCAGAGCAACCAAGCAACTCAGCAACAACTGAACCCTGGAGCCCTGGAGCCCGTGCTCTGCAACTAGAGAAGCCACCGCAGTGAGAAGCCCTCGCACTGCAACGAAGAGTAGCCCACGCTTGCTGCAGCTAGAGAAAGCCCGCTCGTAGCAACGAATACCTAGCACAGCCAAAAAGAGAATAATTAAAAACAGACAATAGCTCGTGGTAGCTGCTGAATGGGTGGGAATCAAGGATCTGTGTAAGTGCGATATGACCAGAATTGCATTTTTTCACTGAAATTACTTTTTTTTTTTTGACATGGTAGCGCTTTCATTCGGTTCACAATTTAGAAATCACAAGGGGCAGAACGTCTCCCTCTCACTCTTGTTTTCCAGGCACCAGTTCTCCTCCCCACGGACAACCAGTACTGTTTCTTGTAAACACTTCTAGAGATACTCTTTGCACAAGCAAGGCCTCTCTCATCTTCTTTTATACAAGTGAAAGTTGCTCAGTTGTGTCTGACTCTTTGAGACCCCATGGACTATACAGTCAATGGAATTCTCCAGGCCAGAATACTGGAGTGGGTAGCCTTTCCCTTCTCCAGGGGATCTTCCCAACCCAGGAATCAAATCAGGGTCTCCTGCATTGCAGGTGAATTCTTTACCAGCTGAGCCACAGGGGAAGCCCTTTTTTACACAAATGGCAATATTTAGACAAGGAGAGCCCCAAAGTACAGCAGGCCATGGTGGGAGTGGGGAGAGGAGAGGCCGCATTGCCGGGGGTGGTGGGGGAGAATCTGCAGGGGCTGTGGGAAGCTGCATTTTTTAAAACCCCTACTATTCACATTGTCCTGCACCTCCCTTTTTTCAGTTAACACTATACTCATGACCACATCATATCCGTTCATAGAACATGTCATCAGTGTAATTTTTTCACAGCTGCATAGTGTTCCACATGGGGTGCCCCATAATTTACCTAAACTATGGCCTCTCCAGTCTCAAGCTACTCCTCTGCTTCCTCTGCTCCAGACACAGGCTTTCAGCTCATAATGGTCTCAGCTGACAGGCGTTTAGCTTGTCCCCAGGACTTTCTGTGACAAGCAGTGCTGCAGTGGGTCATCTTGTATAGATGCTGTTTTACACACATGTGAGCACAGCTGCAGAATAAGTTCATAAGAACTCAAGAGTCATGTGCTTCCCAGTGGTGCTAGCGGTAAAGAAAGAGTCCCCCTGCTAATGCAGGAGACGTAAGAGCCGTGGGTTTGATCCCTGGGTCTGGAAGATCCCCCGGAGGAGGAAACGGCAACCCATTCCAGTGTTCTTGACAGAGGAGCCTGGGGGGCTACAGTCTATGGGGTCACAAAGAGTTGGGCATGACTGCAGCAACTTGGCGTGTGGCACACGGGTGTCACAGGACGCTCGCAGCTGTCATTTGATCAGCTCTGTCCACTTGTCCTTCTCAGGGGATGTACCAGGTCCAGAGTCCCCACATGGACCACATGGCCTGTTTCTCCTCAAGCTTCACTGGTACCAGGTTCTCAGCCTTTTTGATTATTTTTAAAAATTCTATTTATTTATTTATTTGGCTTTGCCAGGTCTTAGTTGAAGCATTCAGGATCTTTAGTTGTGGCCTGTGAAATCTAATCCCTGACCAGGAATCGAATCTGGGCCCCCTGCTTTGGGAGCGCAGAGTCTTAGCCGCGGAACCACCAGGGAAGTCCCAATCTATTTTATTGTTGTCACCGTGATTGGCAAACACTAACTAAAGACAGGGGAAGCTTGAAAAGTGAAAGCAAAGGTGTTTGTCGCTCAGTCGTGTCCGACTCTTTGCGACCCCACGGAGTGCAGCACGCCAGGCTCCTCTGTTTATGGAATTCTCCAGGCAGAATACTGGAATGGGTTGCCATTTCCTTTTCCAGGGGAGTCTTCCCAACCCAGGAATTGAATCTGGATCTCCTGCATAGCAGGAAGATTCTTTACCATTTGAGACACCAGGGAAGCCTTGGTATGGTTTTAACCTACATTTCTCTTATGATAAATGAGGTTGGCCATTTTTCATAGTCTTCAGGCCAACTTTCTTTCCTTTTCCATGAGCTGACTGAGAAGTATGCTTTGGAGGGTCGATTCAGAGACGAGGGTGGGGCAAGAGGCCTGATTGGAGGCAGGGGCCACTTTGGGGACAGTTGGTTCAGAAGAGAGACAGAACTTGGGTCTGAGCTGTGGTGTAAAAGCCGGCGCTGGAGACAATGAGGTCGAAAGATTGGAATTTGGTGACAGATGGGCTACGGGGGCCAGGGAGGAAGGAAAAGGACGGGTCAGGCCAGTCCAGGGTGATGACTTGGTTGATACGAGGGGGCAGGGTAGGAAGGGAGGATAGGTGAGTGAGTCATCAAAGGCGGTGGAGGATCCCAGCGGGTCCCTGCCCACTCTCCATCCCACGTAGTGACTGATGCAAAACACCGAGCTGATGGCCACACACCCCTGCTCACGTGCTTCGGTGGACACAGACCCTGGGCAGTGCCCCCGCTTGCCTCCAACTCCAAGCCACTGCTTGGTTCCTTCTGCTCTGGACCCGGCCTGCACCCACCCAGGCTCCAGGCGCAGGTATCTTGCATGACTTCTCCTTTCTCGGGCCATCTCCCTTTGTTCTGCAGCTCTCAGCCATGGGGTCAACCCCAGTTGATGTCAGGTTGCCTTGGAGAAACTCTGGACCATGGTTCTCTCTGTGCCATGGTCATCTGACTCATGTCCACCCCCTCACCCCGACACTGGACTTTAACCACGGTTGTCTCCCCAGAGTGGATGCCCATGAATGTGAGTGAATGAATGAACGAAGGGCAGGGCGCTGGAGGCAGCAGACAGGGGGCAAACAGGAGACGAGAGTTTAGGAAGCCAAAGGGCCTGGCGCCGGCCGCCTCTCTGTGAGGCACAGCCACTCGGCCCCTCCCTGGCGCCCCCTCTCATGCGGCTTGCTTGGGTTTCTGCTTAGCATTTGTGTTAGTGCTTGGTGGCTTGCAGTTTCTACCTTGGAGTGGAAACTCCAGGAGTTCCCTTTGGTTGAGGTCTGCATCTCGATGCTGAGACGAGATCCCAACAGGAGCTGGCAGCACGGCAGGCGTCTGAACAGGAGCGGGTGTGGGAACTGACGGGCTGAGGCCCAGGGTGGCACGCTGCTGCGTCCTTCTCTCTAAGAATCTGTTTCTGTGGATGGACTGAGGACGTGTTATGACCCTGCATTCCTTCGGTGGGTAGCTCTTGTGGGTCTACTGTGTGCCAGGCACTCTACAGGGACAGGACAAAGTCTTTGCCCTCAGGAGACAGGTTTACAGAGCTGAAGGGCGAGAGAGTTGTATGTAGATCTATATGGGGCTTCCCATGTGGTGCTAGTGGTAAAGAACCCACTTGCCAATGCAGGAGACTTATGAGACTTGGGTTCGATCCCTGGGTGGGGTAGGGTCACATAGTCAGGCACTACTGAAGCGACTTAGCATGCACACACATATATATATACATTATTTTCTTTCTTTTTAAAAAAGTTCATGCATATGGCAAAAGATTTTAAACAGGATGTGAGGATGGACATGACTAATTCCCTGAGACCTCCTGCTCCTGACCCTGCTTCTTCAATCCCCAGCCCCAGAGGAAAACCACTGTGATTGGAAATATTTTCTTGTGGTTTTTAAAGACTTTTTTTTTTTTTTTTTGATGTGGATCATTTGAAAAATCTTCACTGAATTTGTTACAGGATTGTTTCTGTTTTATGTTTTGGTTTTTTGGGGTGTGTACCAAGTGGGATCTTAGCTCCCCTACCGGGGATTGAACCCACACCCCCTTGAAGTGGAAGCCAAAGTCTTAACCACCAGACCACCAGGGAAGCCCCCGGAAATATTCTAAGAGCAGAACATTGGAGATTTTTTTGTTTTGCTTTTAATTTAATTTATTGAAGTATAGTTGATTTGCAGTGTTGTGTAGTTCCTGGTGTAACAGAAATCATTTCTGTGTATAACAGCACAGTGGTTCACTTATACATACATAATAATCCGCATCTGCTAATCTCAAACTCCCAAGCCATTCCTCCTCCACCCACCCCTACTTGGCAAGTCTGTTCTCTATGTCTGTGAGTATATTCCTAATTTGTAGATGAGTTCATTTGCGTCATATTTCATTTTACTATTATTTTTTTTGGCATGCCACAGCATGCAGGATCTCAGTTTCTGGACTAAGGGATTGGTGTGGCCCTCCCCCACTCCCCGGCAGTGGAAGCCCAGAATCCTAACCGCAGGATCTCTGGGGAATTCCCCATTTGTGTCATATTTTAGATTCCATGTATAAGTGATATCATATGGTATTTGTCTTTCTCTTTCTTACTTCTCTTAGTATGATAATCTTTAAGTTGTTGCAAATGGTATATATGTATATATATATATCTTTTTTTTTTTTTAATATTTGGCAGCATGTGAGATCTTAGTTCCCTGACCAGGGATTGGACTCTTGCCCCCTGCTTCAGAAGTCGAGAGTCTTAACCACTGGACCACCAGGGAAATCCCTACCATATTTTCTTTATCTATCCATCTATCGATGGACATTAAGATTGCTTTCATGTCTTGGCTATTGTAAATAGTGCTGCTATGAACCCAGGGGTGTCTGTATATATATATATATATATTTTTTTTTAATTTGTATCCATCTTTCTGAATTATAGTTTTGTCCATATATATGCCCAGTAGTCAGATTGCTGGATCATATGGCGATTCTGTTTTTAGCTTTTTGAGGACTCTCCATACTGTTCTCCATGGTGGGTGCACTGGTTTATATTCCCACCAATGGTGTAGAAGCTTTTCCTTTTCTCCACACCCTCTCCAGCGTTTGTTACTTGTAGACTTTTTTTTTTTGTAAACTTTTTAATAATGACCCCTGACTTTTTAATTTCTGACCACTTCCTCATTGCAGTTTTGATTTGCATTTCTCTAATAGAGTCTGGCGGGCTACAGTTCAAGGGGTCACAAAGAGTTGGACATGACTTAGCGACTAAACAACAGCATGTTATTAGTAATGTTGAGCATCTTTTCATGTGCTATTGGCTGTCTGTATGTCTTCTGTGGAGAAATGGCTATTTAGGTCTTCTGCCCATTTCTTTTTTTTTTGCCCATTTCTTGATTGGGTTGTTTGTTGTTGTTGTTGTTGTTGTTATTGTTATTGAGTGTATGAGGTGTTTATATATGTGTGAAAGTGTATGTCTGACACTTTGTGACCCCATGGACTGTAGCCCACCAGGCTCCTCTGTCCATGGAATTCTCCAGGCAAGAATACTAGAGTGGGTTGCCATGCCCTCCTCCAGGGGATCTTCCTGACCCAGGAATTGAACCCGAGTCTCTTAAGTCTCCTGAATTGACAGGCAGGTTTCTTTACCACCAGCGCCACCTGGGAAGCCTCTGTGTGTGTGTGTGTGTGTGTGTATGCGTGTGTATATTTTAGAAGTTAAGTTGGGGGCAGAACATTTGAGGAGGATTCCAGATCTCAGGGGAAGGTGGGCCCCAGGGCTCAGTCAAGGCGAGCCTTCCAGATTCTGCTTGAGGGCTCCTCCAGCTCCTGGGAGCAGAGAAGCCGGAGGGGCTGCTGCGGGGCTGCCTCTGCTGGCCTGACTCTCCTGCCTCTCACTCCTTGGGGCGGGGCCCACTGACTCAGCCCTCCAGGCCTCCTGTTCTGTTTCTCAGCAAGAAATGCTTCAGACCCTGGGAAGATCTGGAAGCAATGGAGCTGGCAGGAGAGATGGGGCTCTTTGGGGCCCCACCGGCTCGGGGCGGACGCCTGGGCTCTCAAGGAGCAGTGTACAGGGGCAGGGGTCAGCGGGGTCACAGCCAGCAGCTGTCCAGAGACTCCTGAGGGGCCCTGGGCAGCTGCACAGTGCTCAGCTGTCAGGCGGGCTCTGGGCTGACAGGAGGAGGAGGGTGGGTCTGGGCGGGGGAGTCTGGAGCTGGCCATGGGCCTGGTGGGCCCAAGAGCAGGCCAGCCCTGAGGCCCCTAGGGCCCTGGCATTTCCAGGAAGACCCAGAGGGAGCAGAGATAGGCCTGGCTGCTTAGGGATAGAAGATATAGAATGATGATGTCAAGGAGCCAGAGGCGTCCAAATGCCTGAGTGCAGGTGGTTAAGTCCCATCCTTTTGACCTCTGGACGTTATGGCCAGACAATGTGGCCTGGTGCTGACCTCTCTCTCCCCCAGCTTCCGGTTCTCTGTCCTTTGGTTTGATCCATACTCAGGAGGAAGCTTCCCCTCATGGAAGCAGGATGGCTGCAGCAACTCCACCCTCGTGGCTGTGTCTTTTCTCCTACCTCCAGCAGAAGCCTTGGAGCCATGGTGTTTACCGTGTCTTAGGTGGCGTCTATCCCTGGCCAACCACCGAGGCCAGGGAAATGCAGTGTGTTTAGGCAAGGGAGGAGGGGGGAGGTTCCCCCCACCACGGAAACTGGGGTACAGTTTCTGTAGGAACAGAGGGTGCTGGGGAGGCTCTGTCCTCTGTTTTTTTTTTTTTCCTTTCTTTTTTGGGCATGTTTGTTGCTACGTGGCCATGTTTGTTGCTACGTGGCCATGTTTGTTGCTATGTGGCCATGTTTGTTGCTATGTGGCCATGTTTGTTGCTATGTGGCCATGTTTGTTGCTATGTGGGCTTCATTAGTTGCAGCATGCTGGCTCAGTAGTTACTGTGCACGGTCTGTTTCCTCTCTGCAATGGGAATCCTCCTGGATCGGGGATCGAACCCATGTCCTCTGCATTGGCAGGTGGATTCATAACCACTGGACCAGCAAGGAAGTCCTGTCCTCTGACAGCTGTTAAAGTGTCTCGCATCTCTCTCAGCTTCACTTTGCCCTGTGTGGCACTGCCAGCCCTTCCCTAAGTTACAGGCTGGATGTTGTCTGTCCACTGTAGAAAAGCCTTCAAAGATCCCCTGAGACACACAGAATCTGTCCAAACTCCTTCACAAGTCTAGACTGTTTGAGTCATCTGGCTCTAATACATGGTACCAGGTCACTCAGTTCTCTTTTCTTTTCTTTTTCCCCTTCTCCCTCCCTTCCCTTGTATTTCCTTCCTTCATAAATTTAGAGCCTGGGTGTATACACAAGAGCACTGAGAACACGTTCACACAAAAACTTGTACACGAGTGTTTATAGCAGCACTACTCACAATAGCCCCAAAGCGGAAACAGCTCTAATGTCCATCAACTGATGAATGGATAAACAAAATACAGTCCATGTGTACAATGGGATGGGGCTTCCCAGCTGGCGCTAGTGGTAAAGAACCCACCTGCCAATGCAGGAAACCTGAGAGACTTGGGTTTGATCTCTGGGTCAGGAAGATCCACTGGAGGAGAGGATGGCAACCCACTCCAGTATTCTTGCCTGGAGAATCCCATGGACAGGGGAGCCTGGCGGGCTACAGCCCACAGGGTCGCAAAGAACTGGGCATAACTGAGGAGACTTAGCACGCATGCACGTACAATGGAATAGCATTCAGCCATAAAAAGAAACGAAGCGCTGATAATGCTACGACTTGGGTGAACGTCGAGAACATTATGCTCCGTGAAAGAAATCAGACACCAAAGAGCACACTGGTATGATGCCATTTATTCGATATGCCCAGAAGAGGCAAACCCGTAGAGACAGAAAGTAGATTAGCGTTTGCCAGGGGATGGGAGCAGGGTGGAGGCAGTGAGCAACTGCTAGTGGGTATGGGGTTTATTTTGGGTGGTGAAAATATTCTAGAAGTAGTGGTGATGTTTGTACAACTTTGTGAATGTACTAAAACCCACTAAATTATACGCATTAAAGTGAAGTTTGGGAATTCCTTGGCTGTCCAATGGTTAGGACTTGGTGCATCTACTGCCGTGCTGGGGCCCTTGGTTCCATCCCTGATTGATTAGAGCTAAGATTCTACAAGCCACATGGCAAAAAAAAAAAAAAATCTCTGTTACAATTATAAATTATTCGAGTTTTCTGTACTGACAATCTGAATGAACTTTTTGGCCAACCAATATCTCAGTAATTAATTAAAAAAAAAAAACTACCTTCCTCTACCCTCCACCAGTCAAGGTCTCTCTCGTCTACTTACAGGGTTCTTTGAGGGAGAGGCCACGTGTGTCCCGCAGGGACTGGCTCTCAGGTGGCTCAGCCAGGAGCCCCAGGGTCAGGGGAAAGGAAGTGTGTATCAAACAGAGAAGTGAAAAATCAGCCTAAATGGCTATTCCCAGCACCAGGGGAAGCAGCGAGGCTGGGCTGAGCCAGCCTGGGTGACCTCGAGCTGAGGGAAAGGAAACACTGAGGTCAAAATGGCCGCAGGAGGCAGGAAGGACGGATGGCAGAGGAGAAGTCACGGCCCTGCCCAGGTCCTCACCCCCCAGGACCTCCACCCGCAAGAACCCCTAGCTTCCTGGTTAGTATACACTTGGGGTCCCAGACACAAAGCGATGAGGGGCTTTTATTCCTTCAGCAGCTCTCCCCTGACCTTCCTTGATACAGAGCCTGAGCCTAAAGGGTGGCTGAGCAGGGCTAAAGGAAGCTGGGCAGGCCCCTGGGCCAGCGGGTGAGAGGGCTGGGGGCCCTGCCAAGGGCAGAGCTGGGGCATCGAGGCGTGGAAGGCAAACTTGGTCTGAGTGCAGGACTTTGCTTCTTCAGAACCACCTGCTTCACCCTTGGGCTTATGTCTCAAGGGCCCGGGGCACGACCCGGACCAGGGAAGATGCCACCAAAGCAGGTTCTGGAGCAGGTGGGTCCCAGGGGTCCAGGCCCAGCTGGACTCCTCTGCTTCTCCCCGTCGCCAAGGCCCCCCACCCCCCCAGAGCCTTATTTTAGAGTCGTGAGCCCCACACGAGTGAGAGGAACGAGGCTTAAGGAAACTGCTGAGCCAGCTAGAGGGGGCTGAGGAGCAGTCGGCTGGCAGTCGTTGGGCACTGACTTCCTGCTGAGAGCAAGGGAAGTTTCTGGTGTGGGGGGCACGTGTCTGCCAGACCTGTCTGAATCTGGGGTTCTCATCCTGCTTTTTCTGTTTGTTTTCAATGCCTGCCTAGGCCCTCCCAGAATGCTGCCCACAGTCACACGACTTGTATCCAGGCAACGGGCTCTTGTTCCCATTCATGCCAGCTCCGGCTTTCTCCCCCAACCTGCCCTGCACGTGCTTCCCTCCCCTCCCCCCGCCCTGCCCCCACCCCCACCAGGATACAGGTATTGTCTCCCCTCTGCTAACCACCCCCATCCCACTGGGATCTCTGGACCGTCCTTGCCAAATGGGCACCAAGACATTACCATTCCCCACACAGCTTCTCCAGCAGCAATGTGAAAATAAGTGCCGGGGTTATGGCACCCTGGGAGCCACACGTGGCTCACAAGATGAGGGTCGTTTTGTTTATTGTGGCCAAAGGCTTGTCATCTTCCCAGGCAAGGGTTTCCCGGGGGTGGGGGGTGGGGTGGGGGTGGGGGTGGGGTTTTTTTGCTGACATTTGGCTGGGTAAAATGCAAATGACATTCTTGAGCTGCAGCAATTCTATGGGGTTGTGGAAGAGGGGCCCGGGCTCCAAGAATGCCGGGTCTGGAGGCTGATAAGTCACGGTGGCCTTCTGGACCATGGTTGGGTGCTTCACGTGTGGGGGACCCTGGGGAGCAGTGAAAACCAGCCTCCTCAACCCCCCAGGTGGGGCTGGTCTCTAATTCTGGTCCTCAGAGGAGGCGCCTGTAAAACGAATGCAATGGAACAGCAGCTGCTTGTTTTCAAAGGGAGACCGGTTCTGCCCAAGCCTGGTCAGATCTGTTGATTCCACTTCGCCGTCAGACGGGGGAGGCAAAAGTTGGACAGTTAGGTTACCTATTTATCTCTGACTCAAGGCATTGGCCCTTGGCCTGGCAGCTGGGAGTTTCCAGCCGTGGCTCTGGAGTCTGAGGCAGGACGGCCACCAGCTGAGAACAGAAAGAAACCCACTCCTCATTTAGCAGCGATAGCCTCTTGCCAGGTGCCAGGACCCCCAGGGGTGGGGACATGGTGGGGGCCCTGGAGGGCCTGGCCTTGTCCGAGCATTATGGGTTGGAGGCGAGACCTGGCAGCGGTGCAACTCGGCCAAGCCAGCGCAAGGGGATCCGGCTCTGGCGCAGCTCCGGGAGGCCCCGCTCCAGATGCAGGGGTCGGGCCAGGACCACGTTGGGCCCGAGAGGACCGCGCCTGGCGGGCCCGGCATGCAGCCAGCTGCACGCTCCTCGGCCGAACCCAGCGCCTCCTCAGCAGAGGCCATGGGGGCCTCAGAGGGTCAGAGCTGGGGCTGGGCGGAAACTCAGCATGACAGACGCTCTGCTTCTCTGGACAGAGGTCGAGGAGGCAACATTCTTTGTTCACTACCAGGAAAAAGAAGGAGTGGAAGACAGATTCAACGCAGAAGTTACAGAATTTATTCTATTTCTCCAAAAGTTGTTTTCCTGTCTGACTCATATACAAAATCGTAAAGCCTTGACCTTCCTGAGCGTGCTGCACCCACGGCCAGTTCTCTCTGGACTCTAAGTGTCCAGGAAGAAACAACAGTTTTCTTCCAGAGAAGCTGGACTCAGGGGTGGGGACCAGCTGCCCGAGGCCTTCCCGCAGGGCCCCTGCCCCTTCCACTGCTGGGACCCTGTCAGAGGGCTACTCCCAGTCCCGACGTCTGTGAGGCCTGCGCGACGGGGCTGACGAAGGACAGCGGCTCAGATCCTGACCACCTGGGCGGCAGCACACGGACTCTGCCGCCCCTCGCCGCCTGCGGTCTGCCTCCTGAGGTAGAGTCGGCCGAAGGTGCCCCCCACCTGGCCTTTGGTGAGGCGCCCCGGGTTCACACAGACGCAGCCGAGGATGTCCTGGAGGGGAGGAAAGAGTGACTGTGGGTCTGGAAAGGCTGAAACCATGGGCATGGATGTGAAGAAGCTGGACTCATCTAGGGGTTCAGCCCCAGAGGATGTTATAGAAACTGGAAACAAAGGCAGACGAAAACCATCTTCGGGCCAATGTGTTAATTTATTACAGAAAACTCTGAGTCCCTCTTGTGTCTCCAAAACAAAATAAAGAAGGTGACTCAGCCAATTCCCAAACGTGGAGACAAACTTGCTCTATTGGTTTCACAGCGTGAAAGGTTTACCTCCTGAGGTTGGACTGGCTCTGCTTTGGCAAGAGGAGGTTGATGGGGTACATTCCCCCACGAGAGCCCGAACCTGAACGTGCCCAAGAGCTGCTGGGAGCTCATCTCAGAATTCAGGGAGGGGACAGGCAAGCCCAGGTCACCCGAGGTGGCCATGGGTGAGAACCGTGGTTCGAGGGCCTTCCTAGCTGCCTCCGGGGCTTCCAGGCTGGGCTGCCTGAGCGCCATGCCGTGGGTGGGGTGGGGTGGTGGCAGTGGGCAGCAAGGGCGCATCACTTAAGCATTATACTAACAGATTTGTTTTCTACTCCTACCCCTCCCCCAAAGGAACGAGGCCACTGTCCCCACCAGCAGACCCGAGAGGAGTTAAGTGCCAGGGCTCCAGAAGGGAACTGGTTCCGGCATTGCTGGGAAATGGCTGAGTTCAAACCCACCTTCACGAAGTATCTCAGCTCTGATGGGGCTATGAAGACGTCGGGGGTGACGGGCAGCTGAGCGTAGAGGTAGAAGTTCTCGTAGTCGATGGCCATGTCCTCCTGGGGTGGGTAGAGCGGGTAGTAGCTGCAGAGAGGAAGAGAGAGTCAGCAGCAGCGGACTCGGGAGCCGTCCCCAGATGGACTCCTTCTCTGCCGCTGGTTTCCACGCTGTCACACCCTGCCTCTCCCCGCCTCTGTATCTGGGGGACAGAGCAGGCCTGTCATGCCAGGAGGGAGCTCCCTGGTGGGGCCTAGGGAAGGCTGTTGTTGTCCAGTTGCTAAGTCGTGTCTGACTCTTTGTGACTCCAGGGACTGCACAGGCCAGGCTTCCCTGTCCTTCACCATCTCCAGGAATTTGCTCAAACTCATGTCAACTGAGTCGGTGATGCCATCCAACCCTCTTATTCCCTGTTGCCCCTTTTCCTTCTGCCCTCAATCTCTCCCAGCATCAGGGTCTTTTCCAATGTGTTGGCTCTTTGCATCAGGTGGCCTGGCCAAAGGATTGGAGCTTCAGCTTCAGCATTAGTCCTTCCAATGAATATTCAGGGTTGATTTCCTCTAGGATTGACTGGTTTGATCTCCTTGCTGTCCATGGGGTTGCAAAGAGTTGGACACGACTGAGCAACTTTCACGTCCACTGGGAAGGTTCTTGAAGTCAAATCTGTCCGAGCTCTGTGACTCCAAAGCACCCCGGGCACGGGCAGGTGCCCCACCGGGCGGGCTCACCTCCGCTGGGTCAGGATGTGTCTAAGAATTCGGCTGAACCGGTCTGAAGTTCCAGAAGAACTGCAGAAGGAAGAAAAGCAAGAAACGGAATGTGGAAACTTGTCTCTCGGCACCTGTTTCTCTTTGGGGAGGATTTCTTAAACTAGAGAGAAGTGATGTGGCCAAGGTGTGTGACAGGAAGTTGCCTCTGGGGAAGTTTAAAGACGTATCTGTAAACAGCTCGGTCTGTTGAGCAGGACACTGGGTTGAGAAGGGGAAGAGCGGGAACTCCTTGTGATCAGGCCCAGGCAGGCCGTCATCAGCCCCACACCGTGCGAGAGCACGTGGGGTCTGCCCCTCGAGGGGCCAGCTGTAGCTGGGTGACCCTTGCACCTCCAACCAGAGCCAACCTGCACACACCCATCTCGCCTAACACACGAATGGCTCCACACTCCTTCCCATCACAGGTGATGGAAGAACTGAACCGCTGAGCCTCAGCTCAACAGACCCGGTAGCATCTGATCCCCTGCAGAGTAATACCTTGTTCTGGGAGGGGGAATACCCTCCAGGGTAAATACAGTCACCCCATGCGCATGGACAGCTTGTTTAGGTCACACATGTGGCGAAGGAAGCAAAGTAGATGAATGTCTATGACTAGAAATTAGGGGCAAAGATAGGATGGAAGGGACCCCGCAGGGCCTCAAACACTGCAGACAAATGGTAACAGACACATGCGTGTCCCGCCGCCCCCTGTGGGTGCAGAGAAACTCAGTGGCCAAAGGGTTTGGCAGAAAGTGCTGCTCTAGGGACTGCCCGTTTAAGACTCTGCCCAGCAGGCCTTTGGCCAAGGACAGGACCAGGGTCCAGAGGGCCAGAAACTGCCCGTGGAACTGGAAGCCCCTTCTCACCTACTGATCTCCTCGGCCCCCATGTGGAACAGCAGGTCGGTGGATGTCAAACCAAAGATCACTCCGTTGATGGAAAGGGTGCAGGGCTCGGACACGAGCCTCACTCGCTGGAACGAGAAGGGCGGGGCAGGTGTTAGTGTGTCGCAGTTAGAAACTTCTCCTCTGGGAAAGTGGGGGATCCAGAGGGCTGGGGAGACCACGGAAAGTCCAACACACAGTACATAACACATGTGCTTATGATAAAGAGAAGCTGAGAGTCAGGCCCTCCATCTCCCCACCCTCCACTTCCAGATGGAGCTGGGTGGTCGCCACCGGCACGTTGCACTCGGCTGCCTGCTGTTACGGAGGGGACGCGTGTACCTTTTTGTCCTCTCGAAGCAGGTCGGAGCAGCTGAAGGGAGGCTGTGGGTACACGGGCTCGTGGTGCACGTCTCTCAGCGACGGGACGATGATGAGGTGGGAGCCGGAGCTGGTTTGCAAAAAAAACATGTCAGAAGAAGGAAGATGAACACAGCTCATAGCCGGGTGACAGATTCCAAGTGTCAGGGCCTCAGACAAGAGCCTGCTTCTAAGGGAGATGCTCAAACAGAGCTCTTCCATGAGGAGGGGCTGCTGTTTCCCCATGGGGTACTGGGTGTGAGAGACGGGCTGTTCTATCACACGACCACCTCGACGGGCTCAGGACATGTTTTCTCGCAGCTCCGCATCATGTTCTACTGAGAGAGGAAGAGGATGACCGGCAGAAAAAGGGAAGACGAGACAGAGATCTAGAAAACCAGGAAGGACAAGGATGTGACCAGAAATCCTCAGAGCCCAGATGGCGCAGTGGTAAAGAATCTGCCTGCCATGTAGGAGACCCGGGTTCGATTCCCGGGTTGGGAAGATCCCCTGGAGAAGGGAATGGCAACCCACTCCAGTATTCTTATCTGGAGAATTCCATGGACAGAGGAGCCTAGAGGGCTGAAGTCCACGGGTTTGGAGAGTCGGACACAGCTGAGAGACTGAGACATCTTCACCTTCCTCAGACCAAGAGCTGAAGCCAAAGTTCTGACTCTTCACACTGGGTGAACAGATGTGGCTTTTAGGTGTCCAGTTGCCTCCCTGACTGGGGGCTCTTCCCTCGGGAGGGACCAGGTAGGCAGACTGGATCCAGGAAGGGGAGAGATGGTGCATTCTCCCAGAGCCCATGCCCCTTCCCTGCCCCTCCGCCTCACACAGGGAACCAGGGCTGGTTTTTATTCCTCAGCTGACGGTCTGACAAACACGAAAGAGAGATCTACCAGCAACAGTAGGAGCAGAGATGACAGACTTCCCTCTGTGGAGGCTTATAACACAGAAGGGAAGAGAAACCCCGAAACTCTAGGGGCCGACGCCTTATCCTCTCCAGCCACACAAGAGAAGAGGGAAAAAACCCACGTCCTTGATTCCCTCGCTGTCCTTGGCAGAGGGGCCTAAGGTGGAAGGTGTTATTTTGGAGGCATATCTGACATCCGCTGGGCTTCTCTGGTGGCTCAGTGGTGAAGAATCCACTTGCCAAGCAGGAGATTCAGGTTCGATCCCTGTGCATGCTCAGTTGCTCAGTCATGTCCGACTCTTTGTGACCCCATGGACTCGCCAGTTTCCTCTGTCTATGGGATTTCCCAGGCAAGAATACTAGAGCAGGTTGCCATTTCCTATTCCAGGGGATCTTCCCTACCAGGAATTGAACCTGTTTCTCTTGCGTCTCCAGCATCCGTGCCTGGGGAATCCCATGGACGGAGGAGCCCGGCAGGCTACAGTCCATGGGACCACAAGAAACGTTAACAACTTAGCCACTGAACAACACCCACCACTAGCTTTCACTTCTAGCGCCCTCTCTTGCTTAAGACGAGAAGGCTTCCCAAAGGTGGGCACAGGCAGGTACCCACCTGTGCAGGTATAGGGACACAGCTGCCTCTCACAAGGGATAAAGGTGCTGCTGATGCTCACACACGTGCCACTTGTTTGTCACGCCTGCTCAAAGCGTGAGCCGACACTTCTGCAGCGGAAAATCTGAACCTCGAGACCAAGGGTGCTCTGCAAATGAGTTACTGTCCCTTTGCCACTGAGAAGTTCCCTGTGATTATCCAAGACTACCAATTTGGGTGCTGAAGCCTGGCAAACGAGCGAGGGGTGGCCTGGAGGGGACAGTGTGTGTTCCAGACCCCCGGGGCTCAGTGTGTGATGGACACAAAGAGCAGAGGTGCAGCCGGCCGCTGTTAAGACGTGGACTTGCTCTGTTTCCTCGCAGGAGCTGGCAGAGCAACAGTTAAGGAGGAAACGGGCCTCCTGCTCTGAGTTATACACGGGTTGTAGGGGGAGGGATCCGCGAGAAAATTCCAACTATGCTGAGCATTGCACAACTTCACACATCATGGTGGGCCGGGCCTCGCAGCCGCTCCCTCAAGCTCCGGGGCTCTGCTGGGCTCCCGGGAGGGAGGCGGCACTTCCTCATGGGCTCTGGTTTTCACTGATAAATGGGCTCAGTGCTCTGTACTGCTGACCCCTCAGAGTAAAAATAAATCCCCCCAAAGAGGGCCATTTTTATACTGTTTGGGGAGGGTGGGCAGCCCCTCTCCCCGAGGCGCACTCTGGCTGCAGATGAAAGTGCCTGGTGGTGCTGGGAGCTCACCCCCAGGGCAACAATGCCCGGTCTGTTCTTTGTGTGGCACTGCTGTCAATACCACATGGGGTGAGGAACCAAAAACAACCCCATCTCAAAGGGAAAGCACCCGGCTGGCGTGCGGGGCGGTCCCTGCCTATCCCGGAGGGGACCCAAGGGCTGACAAAACAGGGACACCAGGCCTGCCCCTGGTTTTCAGGGACTTATCTCCTGAGGAGCCTCCAGGTCTGACAAACTCATTCAGGGTCCCAACAACCCTGGGGGTGCAGAGGGAAGACACCTGTCGTGTCACTTGGAGTGGGGGAGGGAGAAGGGAGTGGCAGGCCCAGCTGCAGGCTGTCACACCGCACGATCCGAGCCCCCCGATTCTGGGGTCGGTTGGGGTTCTCCCCCAGTCCGAGAGGCCTACCCTGCTGGGATGAGAAGGTAGAATGACAACTAATCATTGCTGGGATCAGTTCTCACCGCCAAGGGCGAAAGACTATACATCTTGTTTCAAAAACCACCCTTGTTCCAGACGTATTTTACACTTAGCCTCAGGAATGTTTGTTTTCGATGAGCTCAGCTCCTGGCAGGCAGATCCCCGGAGGAGGAGATCCACCACCAAGAGCAGCTTCTCTCGAACCCGGGCACTGGAGGGGAGCGACAGGAAATGGGGGTGTCAGCTTCCAGAAAAACTTTCTACTTCTAGCTTAGGCTCTTCCTGGAATAGCGACTTTTCTCTCAAATTAGAACTGCCCAGCCCTCATCACCGCTATGACCTTTCCCAGTCCCATCCCTCCAGTCCGTGGCAAGGGTTCAAAATCCCCACCCTCATGCGTCCCCACCCACGTACGAGCTGTCGCGGGGCGCCGTGAAACCAGCGAAGCACTGACTTGGGGAAGGACTTGGGCTCACCCCCCAACTCTCACTCACAGGAGATGTTAGGCCCCCTGGGACTCTGTGCTGTAAGCCATCAAACACTCCCCAGCCCCACCCCGGGAAGATTCCCAGGGAACATGAATTTCTACAAAAGGGAGTGAGAAAAGGAAGGAAATGCAGAAAGAGCCAGGGAAGAGCGAGTCTGGGCAGCCTTGTCCTTTCCAGTGTGTTTATCTCTGTTTTTACAAAGATGCCTCTTCACTCAGGGTCGGCGCGCTTGAAGTGCAAGGGTTCTAGCTGATCTCTGCAGTTCAAAAGGATACAAGGATGCGAACTACCACGACTTCTGAACGGTTTCAGCACTAACGGGGAGCCCTGGAGAAACTCAGGAAATGTAAGGTTCTGCCCAGTATTTTGAATGCTGACCTTCGTGTTCCTTCAATAATTGTTCGGAGACATTGCTTGAAAACATCTTCAAATGAGCTCGTCAGCAGACAGCTCTGCAAGAAAAGAAAGGAGATTTACAGGGTGAATGTTTGGTGTCTGTTCACTTGTAGAGCGCTGGTCAGACGGCCCTGGGGGCAGATGCTGGGTGAGGAGCTGAAGGAGATGCAAAGATACACGAGACAAAGGTCTCTGTCTTTTTGAGAACTGAGTCTAGTTGGGAGCAGGCAAGGAGGTCAGGGAAGAATCAGTCCTGAAAGTGAGCCGAGGGGAGTAGGACGAGCTTTGAAGCCTTTGCTGTGGCTGGTAAACCTGAGAGGGCTTCCCTGCTGGCCCAGGGGTAAGGGATTCACCTGCCAATGCAGGAGATCCCTGGTCTGGGAAGATCCCACATGCCGAGGAGCAACGGAGCCTGTGCCACAACTACTGAGCCTGTGCTTTTAGAGTGCAGGAACTGCGACGACTGAGCCCACGTGCCGCAGCCACTAAAGCCTGCATGCCCTAGAGTCCATGCTCCGCAACAAGAGAAGCCACTGCAACGAGACGCCTGCACGCCGAAACTGAAGAGTAGCCCCTACTTGCCCAGCTAGAGAAGAGCTCGCCTGCAGTGAAGACCCAGCAGTTGAAAATTTAAAAAAAAAAACAAAAAACAAAGAAACCCCTCCAGAAGGGCCATTTGTGTGTTAAGTTCAAAGGACAGTGACACTCAGGGCCCAGAGCTGTCGCAGCCAGCAAAGGGCTTTCACAGGCACAGCTCCGGGGGACCACGGGCACCTCCCCCACCCTCCTGCCCCAGAGCCATACGTGTACACGAAGGGGACCAGGACTCAGATATTTGGATCCCCTCCCCCACCCGCCCCAGCTTCCAGATGGCTCTGTACTCTGGTGAAATGAAGCCCTCACATTCAGTACCTTTATTAGACTTGCCCTGCAATCATGTTTTTCTGATCAGCCACAGGGATTCATTTAGGCTGTTACAAATGCAGGATAAACTCCAAGAAATGAAAGTAACAGTGAGGCCTTGACTGAATGCGAGTACCCAGTCTCTCCCTGACTCCAGCCCCAGCCACTTACCTCAACCTGTTCATGCTTAGCGTCCAGGAAAGGGCCAAACTGCAGAAACGAAGGTACCAAAAGAACACATCAGAATTGCACATGCCTCTGAGTACCCTCACACACCCGATCCTAGCAGTTCTTTGCCCAGGGTCCATCTCTCCCTCCAAGGCTGCCTGTACAGGCTGGGACAGGTGGCAGGTGGCGGGGGTGGGATGGTGCCCAGCCATATCACAGGCAGAAGGACACAGCCTCCTGGATGGCCAGGCACTGGGCCGTCACTAGCTGCTTTGCCTCCTATAATGCTGGGTTTTGTTCCCCCTTCAACCCAGCAAGGGCAGTCTACCTCCAAGAAGCAGTACTCTGGGCTTTCAAAAGAGATGAGTCCACAAATGGGAGTAATTAGACAAGAGGTGAAATACTGAAAAGTCAGTGCAGGTGGCAAACCCCTTGGGCTTTTTGATTACGACCATGCACACAAAGGGACTCCCTGGTGGGCCAGGGGCTAAGACTCTGCTCCCGACACAGGGGGCCCGAGTTCTATCCCTGGTCAGGGAACTAGATTTCACACGCCACAGCTAAAGATCTTGCATGCTGCAACGAAGATCAGAGACCCCACGCACCACAACTAAGACCCGGTGCAGCCAGATAAACAAACATTAAAACAAAGACCACACACACCTCGCCAAAGAGGGAGACCAAGAACTCAGAAATACTTTTAAGAAGGAGGAGAGTTTGACACTCTTCCTAAAAATTTAGAACCTCATCAGACCTTTTTCTAAGATTACGCCCACCCCATTCTCCCTTCGGTGCCTCCCTAGGTGAACTGTCCCCGGAGGGGCCCTACCAGGATGCAGACGTCCGGTCGGTCGCGGTTGATGATGGTGATCAGGTCGAGCAGGGGGTCAAAGGTGATGCTGTCAGATGTGGTGTACGGCCCACAGGCTACCAGGACCATGAACTGCTCAGAATCTAAGCCGGAAAGGATTGTTAAGGTGTTGATGAGAAGATGCTGGGATGGTGGGAGAAAGGACAATGAGGGCAAGAAGCCTCGGGACTCAATTAAGAGTCCCACATGTGCAACTCTGGGGATTGAAAGGAATGAGACCTCACCCTGCCCTCAAAGAGTCCTCCATGAGCTGCACAGACAGGCAAGTGTGCAAGCAACCAGAACTCCAGAGACGATGGGAGGAAGGTGGGAGTCATGAGAGAATTGATCAAAGTGACGTTTGCTTACGTGGTTTTCCTCTTAACTTTTTTTTTTGGGTGGTAAAATATATACAACACAAAACTCAACTTTTTTGGGGGGCGGGGGGACGTGCTGCGTGGGTCTCAGGACCTTGGTTTCCTGACCAGGGATCGAACCTGTGCCCTCAGCAGTGAAAACTCGGAGTGTAACCACTGGACCACCAGGGAAATCCCTCCTGATCACAGCCATGTTTAAGCCAACATTTCAGTGGTATTGCTGCTGCTGCTGCAAAGTCGCTTCAGTCATGTACGACTGTGCGATCCCATAGCTGGCAGCCCAGCAGGCTATTCTGTCCCTGGGATTCTCCAAGCAAGAACACTGGAGTGGTATTAGATAAATCCATAATGTTGTGCAATTGTCACCACCTTCCATCTCCACAGCTCTTTCTATCTCGTAAAAATGAAACTCCGCACCCGTTAAACACTAACTCCCTGCTCCCCCTCCCCCAGTCCCTGGCAACCACCTCTATGATTCTGACGGCTCTAGGAACGTCATCTAAGGGGAATCATGTGGTATTTGTCTTTTTGTGACTTTGCTTACACTTGAGAGCAGAGTTTTTCGGGAGCCCGGGCAAGGCAGGTCCCCAACAGCACTGAGGTTTGCGAGCTCAGTGGGAGGGACCATCAGTGTTGAGAGCAGCTGGAGAATTTGGTACATCGAGGGGTCCGGGAAGACCAGCTAGGGGGCAAGGCTTGGGACGGGAGACTCTCGTGTTATGGGGTGCAGGGCCTTGTTTCGGGGTGCCCTTTTCCTCAAAGCATCTGCTTTCCTTTTAGAGAATCCGCCTTGGCGTCCATAAGGTCCTCTCCCCTCCACCGGCTGCCCTATGGAGATGTAAGTTAGGTGCACCGTCCTCCCCAGCCAAAGAGCAGCAGGCATGTACTGGCTTAAGCCATCTACTCTCTCCTCTGGATTCCAGAATCTCAAGGTGAACTATGCAAGGACAGAAAAAAGACGGGCACTGACCCATCCAGCTGAGGTGCCTGGTCAGTGCAGCCCAGGACTCCCTGCTACCTGGACACCTGGCGTTGCTGAGCCGTGATCCGGGCTGTAAGCCTGTTCCGGCCATTGTCCGGGCTGTGTGCTACCTGAGTTTCCCCTAACAAATTCTCTTAAGTTAGTCTGAACCAGGTTCTGTAGCTTACAACAAAGCCAATGATCCTTGACTTCTTAACAGGCAGCTTTATTAGCTTCTTATGGTTTTGGTAACAAACTACCACAAACTTGGTGGCTTAAAACAATACACATTTGTTATCTTACAGTCCAAGAGGTCGGAGGTCCTAAAATCAAGGTGTGGGCAGGGCAGCATTCCTTCTGGAGGCTCTGGGGAGAATCCTTTCCTGGCCCCTTCCAGCTTCCAGAGCTGCCTGCATCCTTGGCCCACGGCCCCTCCTCCATCTTCAAAGCCAGAACCTGACATGTCCATCTCTGTGACCCGCCTTCTCCCGCCCTTCCTTATAAGGACCCTTGTGGTTACACTGAGCCCACCTGGACAACCCCCATCTCGAGAGCCTTAACTTAGTCACACCTGCAAAGTCCCTTTTGCCATATAAAGTCGTATGTTCAGGAATATATTCCAGGAATGAGGGCCACTGTTAGTCGAGCGTAGCAGTAACTGAACTGAGATAGAGAATTCAAGGAGGAGAGTAATACTGGTGCTGTGCAGAGGGGAGGCGACAAAGCTACATTCAGTTCCAAGGCGCCCGGGAGACGCCGGCCCCAGGTAAACGGTGAGCGCCCGGGGCCAGGTCCATGTATTCTGTGTCTCCACACCCAGGTGTTGAGCCCAACACCTTGCTCACAAAATGTCTATTAACAACTTTTTCAGGGACTTCCAGCAGTTAAGATTCTACACTCCCAGTGCAGGAAATTCAGGTTCGATCCCTGGTCAGGGAACTAGGGTCGGCATGCCACAATGCAGCCCCAGTGCAGCCAAATAAATAAATGACTATTAACAAAACAAAAGCAACTTATTCAATTGCTTCCAAAGATTTCCATGGCGTAGCTCCGGCTCCGGGCAGTTCAGCCCTGTGTGTCCCCTTTGCTACCTGAACTTGATTCAACACCAGCACTCCAGTTTCCATAAACACTTACTTCCTGAGAGAATGTGCAAGGTCATAAACTCCTAAATCTTGCTCCCAATTCCAGGCCGCCTCTAAGGATGACCTCACACAACATTAACGTGGAGGGGGTGTTGACAATACAGCTAGCATCAGCTATCTCCCTGCTAATCCTCAACAGCCTACTGCTCTGCTTACAAAAATGCTTGGAATTGTTCTGAAGCCAAGTTTACTGAAATGTTCATCTTTTCTCATCTAGGTTAGCTACCAAGATGGTCTAGGCTTCCTGAGAAATGTGTGTAATTTTAAAATACAGTTTCCTTTTTGGAATAACCTTAGAATTGTAGAAATGTCCCAAACAGAGTCCAGAGTTCCCGTATGTACACCTTTCACCCAGCAACCGCTAATGCTAACATCTTACATAACTAGGGTACATTCATCAAAACGAAGGCATTAATACTGGTATGTTAGTGTTAGCTCGTGACTTTATTTAAATGTCACTGGTTTTTCCACTAATGTCCCCTTTCCTTGTCCAGAATATCACATGGCATTTAAAGGAATTCTTTTTTAAATTGGTGCTCTTTACCCTTTTCTTGTTTTTTTCCTTTTCTTCCCCCTTCCCTTTCATTTTTTGGCCGCATGGCATGCAAGATCTTTCCCAACCAGGAATGGAGCCTGTGCCCCTGCATTGGGAGCTTGGGGTCCTAAGTACTGGATAGCCAGGGAATTCCACTGGTTTTTTTCTTTTTCAAAGCAACCTTCAAACACCTGTTAAACATTAGTCTTGAAATGCCAGCTCTTGTGGAATCAGAGCACAGGAGGTAAGGCTGACCAGCCACACAGGCTCAGACCCCTGGCCTTCCACAAAGGGCCCGTGAACCCATGAATCTGCGGTCGCCCTGGAGCTCCAGAATGGTTCTCTCACAGCTCCTGAAGCTTTCCCAGGGCCAGAGGAACTGTGCTCCAGACCCTGGCCCACCCCTCTCCACCCGCACTGTTGGCAAAATACCCTTGGAAGTCTAGCTCACCTCCATCCTCTTCATCGGGCTGATGGAACGGGAGCGGCACACCCTTCAAACAGGAGAGAAAACTGTGGTGAGGTTTTGCCCCAGGTTCCGCCTCTGGTCAGGAACGGGGTGGGCACTGAATGGGGGCTTGTTTGTGGGTGTCTTGCTCCTTGGAGCGAAAAGCCCACAGAGTTGATGAAAGTGGAAGTCGCTCAGTCGTGTCTGACTCTTTGAGACCCCATGGACTACAAAATCCATGGAATTCTCCAGGCCTGAATACTAGCGTGGGTAGCTGTTCCCTTCTCTAGGGGATCTTCCCAACCCAGGGATCGAACCCAGGTCTCCAGCACTGCAGATGGATTCTTTACCAGCTGAGCCACCAAGCAAGTCCAAGAATACTGGAGTGGGTAGCCTATCCCTTCTCCAGCAGATCTTCCCAACCCAGGAATTGAACCGGGGTCTCCTGCATTGCAAGTGGACTCTTTACCAGCTGAGCTATTAGGGAAGACCACAGAGTTGATGCCCCTTCCCTTTTCCTCTACTGCTCAGAGTGGCCAAGACATCCGGTAGCATGAGGTCACGGCTAAACTCAAAACACACCCAGGAAAGAGCAGGAGCAAAACGGGCGACTGCAGGATCAGTGTCCTGCCTGGGAGGGCAGGTGCTGCTACTTCTTCCACGTCCCCTGGAAGCCGGCAGAGGGTCACCGCAGAGCAGGGGCTGCTAAGCTACGGCCAATCTGGCTACTGCCTGTTGCTGTAAGTAAACTTTCACTGGCACACAGCCACGCTTTTTGGATAATGGGTTGTTCGTGCCTGCTTTTGTGCTACGATGGCAGAGTTGACATTGTATGAAGACCAAGTCTGTGGAGTCTGAAATATGTATCGTCTGGCCCTTTAGGGGAGCAGTTTGCTAAGCCCTGACCTAGAAGTAGGTCATACCCTACAGAGAATTGAGAAGCGAATCAACAGGCCTTTACAGAGGATGGGCTCCAGGATGGAGAGAAGCCCACACACTGTACCTCGTAGAGTCTGGTGGCAACAAGTTTTCTACCCGTGGTGTTGATTCCTTCCATGACCACCACCTGAAAGGCAGGCAGCAGACAGACTTGGTCAACAGGAGGTCTGGAAGAAGTTACTGTGATAGAGTTACAAGTACTGTCCAGCTACTCTCATTCTGTAATTGTAAGCTTGGGGTGTTTTTCTAGAAAACAAATGAAGGGGGTTATATTAGTGTAATAATAATTACGCTTTACATGGTGATCTCATTTTTACAACATTCCTATAAGGTGAGGATTATCATTTCCATTTCACAGATCAGGACACTCTGGGTTTGGGAGGTTAAGTAACATCGCCACAGTCATCCGCCCTGCGGGGTGGAGCTGGGGTTGAAACCTGGCAGCAGATCCCAGAGCCAAGGTCGGAGCACACAGGGGATTGGAACCCCCACACTGGCATCCGCTCTGGTGCCTGAGCTCCAGTTACACCTCTTGGCATCAGAGGTCAAAAGTGCGGGGCACCTGGCCACAGTTCACTACACACACCAGGAGCAAATAGCATAGCCGCATCCAGAGGGGAGACACACCCCTGATCTCACCTGTCCAGGAAATAGAGAATATTCTTTGAGCTCAGATAGATCCACTGGAATCTGAGCGCCTGAGGAATGTTCCAAATCTCCCTCCAGAATCACTGACTTGTGGTTCAGCTTCCCGTTGCTGTCACAGCCGATCTGGCCCAGCAGGGTGACGGGCTCCTACCGAGATACATAGGAGAACAACAGTCTTTGGGACACAGGAGCTTACAATCTGGTCCGCCCGATGGAGAGCAAAACAGCCCTCCAATAACAGCACTCATGTTTTTGGTGGCGCATCACTTTGAGCCCGAGGCGACCACAAGTATCATCACTGGCTCCCAGGGGTGAAAGGACCCTTAAAGGGCACCCAGCCCGTCCACCATCTAATGCCCCAGCCCCTCTAAGTGGCTGTCTGAGCCACAGCATCTCCAGTGAAGGGGAACTTGCGCCCGAACCCACCATCCCCACTGGCAGCCCACTCACCACATATCTCTCTCTCTTTTTTTAAGTTCTACCAGCTTATCGCTACCAACCTATCCATCTCCCTCCACCTTCCTCATGCATGCGTGCTCAGTCATGTAAACCCATGGACTGCAGCCCGCCAGGCTCCTCCGTCCACTGACTTTTCCAGGCAAGAATACTGGAGTGGGTTGCCATTTCCTTCTTCACCCATTTCCTGAATAACGGTTAATGACAGCTCTGGTTTACTGGGCTCACTGAACACCAGGCACTGTTCTAAAGGCTTATGTGTATCAACTCACTTAACTCTCACAATAACTGTGAGGTGGATATTATTATTGCATCCATATTAGACATGAGAAAAACCAGCAGCTGAAAGGTTAGATAATTTAATCAACGTCAAACAGTGGGCAAAGTGTGGGTTTGAAGCCCAGATGTTTGGCTCCAGGGCCATATCCTTTAACCACACACCATACCGCCTTGTAACAGGAAGTTCTTCATTAAACTGAGCTGAAATTCCTCTCTCGGTGGCTTCCTCTATCCTGTTCTCACTCCCGGGAGCAAACCGAGGAAGTCTAATCTTTCCCCAAGAGATTGTACAACCCAGCCTCCCCTCCACTACTTCCTCCCAACTCCCCCGAATCTTCTTTATATGACACGGTTTTACATATCTTCCCCAGCTGACCATTCTCCTCTGAATGCAAATATGTGACAGAGGCGCCGTAAAGAAACTCGGAGAACACATCTCCCCTTAGCGTACATGCTAGAGAGAAAGCACTGTACACGTGCTAGATTAAAGTATGACGTGGACATTATTCACAGCACCTGATCCCTGATGACAGAGACCAAAGAAGGGGAGAGACCATGAGTCACCATTTCTGGAAATCCTCACTTTGCTGCTGTTCTCATATCCTGACACTTGAATGCTTAAGGCCCTCAATCTTGTTTACACGCAAGGCTCTAACCCAAGTGCAAAGCAAATGACTTAATCTGGTCACAAAACCAGACAGCACTTATAACCCATTTTACCAAGTTCATCCAAGGTAGATGTTCTAACTAGAAGGTAGACAGTTAGTGAAAAGGAAGCTGGAGGTTGACTTTTCATCATTGATTTAAAAAAACAGTATCAATCAGGAAAGACTATTAGAACAACTCTTACCTGTGCTGGGACTAGAATAGGAGCAAAAGCCTCAATTTTGTAATGTTCCTTGAGTTCACTGCCAAGTTCTTCTATCTTACAGGTCAGAACTGAAATCCCAGAGGGAAAAAGCGTGTTTAAGACATTTTACTTGCCAAGCAGAGAAAACACAGCACCTTGTAAAACACTAAAGTCAGTCATTTCACAGAAGCAGGCAGGGTGCCAAGGACAGCAGCCAGTCTGTAAGCTGCTCAAGCCCGAGCCAATTGCCCAATATTTGGTTGCTGAACCCGGCCTTCCATTTGGCCATGGTCGGGGGGAGGGAGGGGTCACGGATGAGGTCACAGTCCCAAAGTCGGCCTGGATCCCTCCCCAGCCTGCCTCTTACTCAGGTGGTCAGGGGGGTTTCAGGGAAGCCAAGAACAACCCTAAGAGCCTTCCAGTCTTTCCAAGGAAGAAGCCATAAATGTCTCCGCTTCCTTTAACACTCTAATTGGCTTCCTCTACACAGTTCAAGTGGTTGTTACTGGGAAACGGTTATGTGCTTTTTCTTAGCAAAGTGCTTGTGATTTGGGAGAATTATTGAGAGTGGTCATCTCATATCCGTTTCCTAATAGGGGCGCCCAGAGGACATCTATCAATCAAAGGGAACCTTGAACTTGTTCTACCAGCCTAGCTGACGCTTTGTTACTGATTCAAGCCCCTCCAGGTGGTTTTATACCCTCCAGAATGTCAAAGGGAAAAACAAATACCTTCTCGAATGTCTGGGAGCTTCTGAAACATGTATTTGTAGCTCCCGGTGAGCGGCTCTGGATGTCCCAAGACCTTCAGGCTGAGGGGACTAGCTCCTCCTCTCCCGGACCAAGACACCCCCTGCGCCGAGCCAAAGGAGGTAACCACTTCTCCCCGGTTACTTCTCGAGCTGTATTTCTGAGGGGGAGTAGCGCTGATTGGAAGCAAAAGACATCAAAGTTACCGCGTTCACATCTAAAAGGAGAGGAGTCTAAGATGAGGTTACCTCTTGGAAATTTGGGATTGGAGGCATGCCAGCCTGGCCTCACATTTTATAAATCTAATCAGCTTAATGGGGTTGGACATTCTGGACCTTTAAGGAATTTTAGGAATGAGTGGGGTTGAGGAATACCAAACGTGTTTAGAAAAGCTTAGACACAGAGACACAGTTTAAAAGGTCTTCTTCTGGCTTAAAACTAACAAAGTAAAACAAAACCCAAACTCTGAATTGATTAAGAGCCAGTTTCAAGTACCATTTTCTTCCTTATGCATTTTTAGCATTTGTTAGAATATCATTAGAGCCTCAACTGTGGATAAGCCGAAAGTTGCTCTGTGTACACATAACACCTCATGATACAGTTCAAGGTAGAAACAGTAACAAAATGAAGTTAAATGAAAGGGAATCAGCTTTCCCCAGTGTCTCTGGAGGTGGACAGGCAATGAATTCTGTCAGCTAGTGAACAAACACTCCCATTCTCCAAGTCTCAATCGGCAAGTTCTCGTCTTTCTCCTCACTCGCTGATAAAGTCCACCTCCGGGGACACACGAGTGTGGCTGATCTGCTTAGAGGACAGCGAGGTCCTCTAAGCCTTTGGTTGTGAACACAGTGCACCGAGAGGCCTGCTTACAACAGGCTTCATCTGATGCCCTGAAACCCTGCGGGAGCCAGTTCTACGTGGGCACTGTTCCAGTGGGTGCTGCCGGTTCCTCCTTTGCAGAGAGGCTGCAGCAAACGAGCCTGACTAATGACCTCTGTCTCCAGTGCTGCCTCCACCTGAATAATTTAGAAGTTACTTTCATAAATTACGAAGCCAGTTTCTGATGTCGGCTTTACTAGCGTGCATTACAGAATGACTAGGCAGGGCATCTCGACTGCGCCAAGCACGAAGCTCTGTGAGGTGCACATTACAGCCGGCCCTTTAACCCAGGAAGATGCTCACACGGGGTCTGCTGCAAACAGATCTACAAGTTTCAAAGTCTTGCTTGTTGAGAGAACAGAACTGCTGCCATGGTGCTGGCACCTACAAGAACCACTCTGTAACCAGCCATCTCTGTGCATCCAAAGATGCCCTTCTAAGTCTAGAAAGTTCTATTCGGAAGCCAGGGTGAAAACTCCTGAAAGCAGGAGTGGGCCACACCAAAGTCAAATCTGCCCTCGGGATCCACTATCTTTCAGGGGACTTCCCCAGTGGTCCAGGGCCTAAGACTCTGTGCTCCCAATGCAGGGGGCCCGGTTCAACCTCTGGTTGGGGAACGAGACCCTGTAGGCTGCAACCAAGAGTCTACATGCCACAACTAAAGAGTCCACATGCCGCAACGAAGACTGCTGCTGCAGCTAAGTCGCTTCAGTCGTGTCCGACTCTGTGCGACCCCATAGACTGCAGCCCACCAGGCTCCGCCGTCCTGGGATTCTCTAGGCAAGAACACTGGAGTGGGTTGCCATTTCCTTCTCCAATGCATGAAAATGAAAAGTGAAAGTGAAGTCGCTCAGTTGTGCCCGACTCTTAGCGACCCCATGGACTGCAGCCTACCAGGCTCCTCCATCCATGCAGTTTTCCAGGCAAGAGTACTGGAGTGGGTTGCCGTTGCCTTCTCCGACAACTAAGACTAGGCAGAGCCAAATAAATAAATAAATTGAAGAAAAAAAGAAGAATCTGACCTGCTCTGATCTTGAACAATGCTAGCGCTCCCTTTTTTTTTTTCTTTTGTGTGTTTTGGCCCTGCCAAGTGGCTTGTGGGATCTTAGTTCCCTGACAGGGATCAAACCTGGGACTACGGCAGTGAAAGAGCTGAGTTCTAACCACTGGACTCCCAGGGAGGTCCCTATCACCTCCTTTCTGATGTGACAGAAAGTCTTAGGTTGGCAAGTCTTAAGCTCTGCTTGGTCTAGAAGTGACTCCCGGCAGCCAGTGTCGCCCTAACTGGTTCACATCACTGTTCTTTTGCCCCATCCCGATGCGGCAGCACCTAAAGCCCTTTCTTCTCCTCAGCAGAGCTCCCACTACGGAATTCTCTCATGGAACACGTGTCATTTATGGATTTCCAAAAGTCACACGTGATCCCTGTGGATTTATGTGCAGAAGTGGCAGCAGGGATAAAATACCAATGAAGTTGGGGTAGGTTCAGGGACAAGAAAACTCAGCAACTAGTTGTAACCTGAGTGAGGAACAAAGAACAGGTTACGCAACATTATGAACAAAGATACGTGCTTTTCTTTTTAAAGAATAAATACCTAAAAAAAAGAAGAAAGAAAGAAACCAACAACACATGAACTAACAGAAGCAGGTGGAAACCTATTAGCCTCCTCCTGACAAGAGACTCACAGGCTCCCCAACTTCTGAATAGACAGTTTGTTTTCGGTAGGAGATATCAGTTTCTGAGCTAGAAAATGAGCCCTAGAAAAGAGGGTGGAAAGTGAGTTTCCTTAACTACAGCTAAGAAGCAGTAACTTTCCACACAGGATGAGGGTGGGGAGGGGAGGGAGCAGTCGGCCGTCCAGCCAGTCGACTGCAGAGGGAAACGTCCACCCCTCTTCCTTAAGTCAGGCTGTAGTGTCTGGTTACCTCCACCAGGTAACCAGAGAGAGGGGAGGGCAGGCCTGCTGCCTGACAGCTGAATTATCAGAATGCATACCTTGGAGAGAAACTTGATGGTGAGAGGAGCTGATGGGGGCTCCGAGCAGACACACTCCTCTTTGTGAGGGGGGTTTCTGGGGTGGTGATAGTTCGCTTCTGAGAACCCTAGAAGCAAAACAGGAGAAGGGCCCAGTCACTCTAGACCCAGGTTGCTAAGTGAAGTGCGCATATCCTCAGGAAGAAAGGGAGGACGTGCCCGGATGAAGGGCACAGACCGCACAGGTCTGGGTTTCTTCTGAAACCCATCTTTCAAGCAGAATCTCAGACTTCAGCAACTGTAATTCAGTCCTCAGCAGTACGCTGTCTCCATTTGGGAGGCAACTATGAAACAAATGCCAACAACATCCCCCCGCAGGACTGCCAAGCAGGCGATCTGTCCTGTCAAATCGCTCGCGTGCTCACTTTCCTTCCCCACCTCTCTGCTTCACCGCAGCTGGGAGTCTGGCTACACACACAGTTTTAACCTGCACGGACACATTTTCCTGTCAAGGGATGGGACCATGTTACTATTTATTCTGGCAAAGTCTACCACACGTTTTCAGAATTAAAGAAGGGAGTGACTCCAGGCAGATAACACGGGTGAGCTCATACTTGGAGAGTATTTAGCACACGCCTCACTGATGGTCAGTTTTGTTTTCTGAGTGGTTTTGCTCATTAAGAAGAATCCAAAGAAATGCCTGGAGTGGAGGGTGAAACTGGCAAATCCCGAGATCACTTGCTCCCCAGAGTCTGGGACAACGGACTGTGGCTGAGCAAAGACAAAATCCTCCGCTGGAGGGAAACCAGGCAGCCGGCTAGTTGGCTGGCGTTCCCCTGCCCTTGGGCTCCTCCTGGCTTCGGGTTTAGGTTATGCCACCAAAGCTGCCTACAGGGGTGACTACAGACAGGCAAGGATAGAGAAAGCAGGATTTGAAACCACCCTTAAGTGGCTGGAATGGAAACTAGATTTTAAAAGGACCCTTCCTTATGTACCACACTTATACAATAGCCATTTAAAAATACTCCTTTCTAGTATTTCAATATTTTTCCAATTGAAAACATTCTAATAGTTATAATCTTAGTTTGAATATGATCCTTCATTGAAGTATTGTATACACTGACTTTTTTGCTCTATATTAATTCTGAGCATTTCTCCTACTTTGTCAGTCTTCACCCTTTCTGGTAGCTGTGCGGATGGAATTGATACATAATAGTCTACGTAACTACTTCTCTATTGTTGGGTGTATCTGTTTCTGGAGACAACAAATACTGAGGTGCTATCACACACGTAGCTTTTCCTGGAATTTGGATGATTTCTTACCAGAGATTCTTACTAGGAGCGATTACTGGGCCAAACGATGGCAAAGATTTTATGGTTTCAATAGGCTTTTCTCAAACTATTTTTCCCGAAGATCCTTCTAATATATAGGGGCTACAGAGCTCCAGGTCCATCTCCCAGGATGAAGCAAGAGGACAGGACTCTAGGAAAGAGCAGAGCCTTCGGGCTCAGCCCTCAGCCACGTGGTGAAACCTGTGTCAGCAAACCAGCTCGAGACGTCCCTGGGGTGTGCTCACTCGAAGCAAGCTCAGGAGACTCACTGCTAACACTACGGGCCGGGTTATCCACCCATAACGAGACATACAGAGGGACTGCAGTCTCATACCCTGGGGGGAGCTCATCCTCACAGCACACAGGAACCCAAGTTATAGCCAGATTATCCACTTATTAGAAGCATGACGCCAGCAGCACGGGAACTTCAAATCCCCAGGCTGACACATCTTTCCCTGTCAGGCGGGACATGTGGGGAGCCGGACTACAACCCGAAGATTTATGGTGAGCACGGGGGCAAGAGTAGCTGGTGGGGCTTCCCTGGTGGTCCAGTGGCTCAGACTCTGCACCCCCAATGGAGGGAGCCTGGGTTCAGGCCCTGCTCGGGGAACTAGATCCTACATGCTGCAACCAAGACCTGGCACAAAGAAATAAATAAATATTTTAAAATAAAAAAAGAGTAGCTGTCATTGCACAAGTTAAATATTTAATGGTGACAAGCTAAGACCACTGACATACTCACCTCTGCAATATGGGCCCTCCTGCCCCTGGCACTGGTCTGGGTGGGAAAGGCCAGCCCTGGGCTCTGACCCTGTCATCATGCTGCGCTGATGCCCGAGTTCCCACGTGCTGGGCACTGTTCAAGTCTTTTTCCTGTTTCTACCCCAGATCCAGTCTGCCTCTCCTCTGAGCTCCAGATGCATATTTCAAACTGTTGACTCATTTCAGCTCATCTCTTGGCTATGATTCCATGGCCAAACTTTGATCTGTGTTCGAGCCTCCTGAGTACTTCTGTAGCAGGAATGAGGTGTCCTCAATGTGGTATTTCAGCCATCGGAAATGTGTATACTTCAACAGTAAATTAAGTAAATTTGCATCTGATTTATGTATCAGTCTACTGAGAGCTGAGTTACCACGAGTCAGTCCTCCCAAATATGAACAACTCTGATGCTGTGAACATTTTAGCTTTTTTGCTCTCCACAAGCACATTTAAATGACTCACCTTTCCTTCCTTCTTTTTTTTTTGGGTGGGGGGCCGTGCAGCGTGGCTTGTGGGATCTTAGTTCCCAGATCAGAGACTGAACCCAGGGCCCTGGCAGTGAGAGCACCAGGTTCTTGCCAGGGAATTCCCTTATCATCTTCTTTGTTACAGTGTAATTTACTTTGATAGATTAAGGCTTGCTCCTTGTTTAAGGATTGCCACAAATTCATTTTCCATAAAGACTAACTATGATTATTGAATACATTGCTTTGGGTTTGGCACTTTACATGTTCATTTAGTTTTCAAGCCCTTCAAGATATTATTCAAGATAATATCACGGGGTATTATCTGCTGGCTATTGGCTTCTTGAGGGCAGAGCACAACCTTGGCTGCTTCATTCACCAGTTCATCCAGTGTCTGGCTCACAGTAGTTGCTCAGTAAGTGAATGAATGAACCCTGATTATGTAGGAAAGGAAATGGCAGCTCAGAGAGATAAAAGCAGCTCACTCGAGGTCACTTATGCCTTTGACTCAGGCTTTGAGGACCGTGCCCTTCCACCGCTCTACGCCTCTTACCACGGGATCCAACACATAAACCGGACAAGCAGCAGTCACAGGGCCTCCACCCGATACAAAACGAGACTCCCACCAAAAAGAGCAATTACGGGGAAATCACACTGACCAAAATTTTATGATATGCTAACTGAAGACAGCAGGATAACTATGTGTCCACAAGGACTGCCATCATGTAAAATCATCTACGCACATGATCGGAAAGGAAGATGCATACGTGGAAATAGAGTAGGAACTGTATGAGTGGCTAATTTTCTCCTTCAGAACTTCAAGTGCTGTGCTGATATTTTTAGAATAAAGAAAAAAAATGCTACATGTAGAATGCAATTTCCAAACAGGGTACACGCACCTTAGAGGGTGTGGTGTAAGAGTTCAAGAGGGTCTCCTCTTCCTCCTCCACTTCAATTCTAAAAACACTGGTTAAGAGAAACAATAAACTTCCACCCAAAATCTAAGGCAAGGATCGATCAAATAAGAAATCTGAATACTAGGTATATTACTTTAAATTTGAGTTTGTTCTTATGTTTTTTGTGGTTTTCAAAAAATTATTTATTTATTTAAAAAATTTTTTTAGGCCATGCCATGTAGCACGCCAGATTTTAGTTTCCTGACCAGAGATGGAATCCACGTCCCCTGCATTGGGAACTCGGAGTCTTAACCACTGGACCACCAGGGAGATCCCTTATTACTTGCTCTTAACTTACACATGCAACTATAGACAAATGATAAAATACAATATGTAGATTGATACAAGGGCCTTGAGCAGAAAAGGATACAGCTCTTGTATGGAGACAATGTCTCTGGCTCCTGCGTGCCTGAGCCCCTTGTCCTTGGAGGCGCCATGTCGGGTTTTGGACACTCTTTTGCTCAGAAACTGAGGAATAAAAGATAATGAATATATTATTCCATAGTCAAGTAATAGAGGAAGCGTTTCCCACAGTCATGAGGTAATAATGGGCATTTTGAAATATAATCGAAAACATAAAATTCCTCAAAAGAAGAATGAAGATGTACATGATAGACTAAAGACTTAACCTGTCGCTGTTTCTCTCCAACACGTAACAATTCTAATATTAACACCAATTACTTGCTGACAAACTACCACCTGCTGAGCATAGTTTTAGGAGGGACTTACAACCATTCTCAATTCATTCAATAACCATAAAATATACACATCATGGGGACCACTGACTGAAGAGGAAACTGAGGTTAGGAGTCATTAAAGAGTTGGTCCAAGCTCACTTTGGGACTGGGATCCAGGTCTGATTCTAAGGTACACACTCTTCTCAATACAGTGCTCCACCTTCCGACAGAGCAGACACGGAAATTTACATTATTAGTTTGCCTACAGTTTCTTCTTACCTCGTGCTCAAAAGAATTCAGGGTCTCTAAGGTAAAGCAGTCTTTACGTGTGCTGGTGCAGAAGGCTATAAGCTCGCTGGCCATTCCCTCTTCATTCTGTCCATACAGAATGCACAATTCTACCACTGTAGGGGGAAATTGGACACATAAGAACTTAGTTCATTTCTTGTGGCTTTCACCTTGAAAAGTGAAAATAATCTTTTATTTATTCAATAGTCATTTATTCAGCACCTACTAGGGACAGGCACTGTTCTAGACACGAGGATATATTAATAGCAGTGAATAACAAAGAGACAAACCCTTGTTCTCACGCAGCTCACTATGGAGAGGAGACAGAAAACAACCAAATAAGTAAAAAATGTATGTTAGCTGGTTAAATGTGTTTTGTAGAAAAAATAAAGCCTGGAGAGGGATCAGGGGGCTGGCAATTTTAAACACAGTGATTAGGGAAGGCTTCATTGAGGGCATGACATCTGAGTAGACTTGGAAGAAGTAAAGGAGTGTGGCAGGCAGTGTTGAGGGGATAGAGCTTTCAGGCAAGGATCCTGAGGGAGAAGCAAGAGCAGCAAGACCTCCACGGCTGGGATGCAAAGAGGAAGGAGGAGACAGAGACAAGCTGAAAGGGTAAAGGGGGTGCAGACTGCTGGCCCCTGTAACTATTCTGAGCAAGCTCAGAAATCACTGGGTGGTTTGAATAGAACAGTAACACAACCTGACTTCCAATGAACAGGGTCACCCTGGCTGCTGTGTTAAGCAGATTGAAGGGGACAAGGGCGGAATCAGGGACCAATGAAGAGAACCATGGCAAAATCCATGGCGAGAGATGACAGTTGCTTGGGTCAAGGCAGTGTCAGTAGAGGAGGGGAGAAGTGGTTGGACTCTAGACTGGAAGCATCCTGAAGGTAGAGCCCCTGGGATCTGCTGACTGGATGTGGGGTGTAAAGAGAGGAAGTCATGAGGATGATGCTGTGGGTTTAGCCTGAGCATCTAGAAGGGGCCAGTTACTATGAACTGAGATGGGGAGGCAGCAGGAGGAACTCTGAGGAGAGGGAGCAGGAGCTTAGCTTCAGACACTGAGGCTGAGATGCCAATCAGACTTCCAGCTGGAGACATGTGGGAGGCAGACTGGCCTGCAGATCAGGCAAAAGGTCTGGGCTGAGTTATAAATCTGGGGACCACTAGCAAACACATGAGATCAGGTGAGATCATCAAGGAGCTGGGGCTTAGAATGCAGAGGAATGTGCAAAGGCTAAGAGGTGGTGGCATGCACATTAGAACACCCAGGAGGAGTGTCCAAGCAGCTAAGAGGAAAATGCATTTTAAAGAAGAGGACCGGATGAATGGCATCACATGCTGCTGCTCATCCAAAGGCGGACAGAAAAACGCATCTGCGGCTTTGGCCAGGTGAAGGTCGTTGGTGACCCTGGGAGGAGCAGTTTCAGTGAAGCGGTGGGGATGAAAAAGCTGACTGAAATGGGCTTAAAGAGGAAAAACTGAAGAAGAGGCCATCGTTCTGAGAAGATTTGTTGTAACTGGGAGAAGATAACTGGAGTGGGATGGGGCAACAATGGAGTACTTAGAGGTTGGGGTAAGAGTCACATTCCTAGGCTACTAGGAAAAAATATCTTACGGAGAGAAAACAGAAAATAAGAAAGGGAAGAATTACTGAAGTGATGTCCTTAAGGATGAGAGAAGGAATGGGATTCAAGACTCAAGTGGAGCGGGTGGCTTTTGCTGGAAATATGGAGAATTTATTCACTGTAATGGGAGGAGGCAAGGAATATAGCATAGACACAGATCCTTCTATTTTTCTCAGGGAAACAGAAAGTAAGTTCATCAGCTGAGAGTGAGCATGGGACAGAAGATTGTCAAAGGAGGACCAGGTGACGAATGTCTCCCATAGGAGACTCAGAGTGAACAGATCAGGGAAATATGCTAAGATATGTCAGGCAATATTGAGGTCCAGGTGAGGTTAGCAATCATGAAGCACAAGTCTAGAATTCCAACATCACGGCCAATTTGGTCCTACACGAAATGGGACCAGGAGGCATCTTGGATTGAAGCCTTTACAAACTTAGTTCACACAACTCATTTCTCTTGTTTTGACTCTAGGCTCACCAAGTAAACTTCTGACTATGATTGGTCTTCTCATTCAAGTCTCCTGTTGGGAAGAGAATGCCCTGGACATAAAAATTTAGAGTATTCCAGTCTCTCATAAATTAACGTTTGCATTCTGGTTTTCTATATTAAAAAAGAAGTTCAATGTGCTGATGAAGGGTAAAGGCAGATGCCTGATCATCCTGATTCTAAAACCGGTAACTCCACACCTCCTGAGAGTTTGCTTCCTGACACTGCCCTAGAGCCTCACCAATACAATGGACTACTGGACGTGGGCGCAGGAGATCTGGTTCACAGCCCAGCTCAGGCAATTAACTCTCCTTATCTGTTTCTCCGTGGCTCAGTGGTAAAGAATCTGCCTGCAGTGCAGCAGACATGGGTTCGATCCCTGGGTTGGGAAGATCCCCTGGAAAAGTAAATGGCAATCCACTCCAGTATCTTGTCTGGAAAATCTCATGGACACAGGAGCCTTGCAGGCTATAGTCCATGGGGTCATAAAACATTTTGACACACCTAGCCTCTAAACAACAACAACAATAGGTTTCTCCACCTGTAAACTTTGTCAGCAACAGCTGCTAAGCTCCTTAAAGTTCCTTGCAAAGCTAAAATTTAATTTTAGGAACCCAGGACAGGGACTCTTATTTGCACAGACCACCAACAGTTTTGATGAGAAGTGATGGATCAGCAGAAGTTAAGGTGTAGGCTGGAAAGGGAGGAGCCAGGAATAAAAAGCTGCATTTCAAAATCCCAACATCTCTTGCTTTTCTGTTGGGCTTTAAACATTTTCCTAATTCTGTGCAACTGCGCTGACTGAAAACCATTCTTCACATTCTTATTTTTCAGTTGGGATCCAAGCAGTACCCTGTGAGCATTTCAAAGTTTCAAACTCAGTTTCACTCATCTCACAAACACCGACAAGCCCCATCTAGGGGAGGTGAACCTCGGAATAGAGCAGGGAGGGGGTGGACCTGGGCTGGGGACCAGAGAGGGGGCAAGGAACTCACATTTCTCAATCACAGCCTCCTCGCATTCTAGGCCGAAGATCTGCAACTCCTCCACCAAGAGCTGGGCGGACACAGCCATGATGACCCAGGAGGGGGACCGGGGCCGGGCCCACCCTAGCTCCGATCTGACGCCAAGAAACCCACAAGCCTGGAGATCGATGAGCAGAACGAGGTCCCTCTGATCCTTTCACCCTCCGAGGGCCTGAGGCGGGGAGTGACCAAATGGCCCAAGACCTCAGGCGGTCAGAAGGGCCCAGTCGTCAGTCACGGAGAAACACTATTTCCTTCTTTTTTTGGAAGCCCTCAAACGCCTAGAGAAAGAAAACAGAAAGCTTGAGAAGTTCGCTCCCCTGGAACGTCCTGCTTCCTAAAAGCCACTGCAGAACTTCTCAGTGACGGGAGCAAAACAGAGTAGCCTGGAAAAACCCGCCAAATGCTTTGTACGGCGCACGCATGCGCGAGACCCAGGTTCAACCCCACCACTTCCTCCTGCTTCCGGCTGTCAGGTCCCTGACTAAGCGCGCGCACGCGCGTCCGAGAACGCTTGAGCACAAATGCCTGAGCGCCGGCTCGCGCGCCGGTGCCTGGCTGCCCGCCCGCTCTACAGGCGGCTCCGCAGTTAGCCTTGGTGCTACGCCAAGTCTTCAGTCATGTCTGACTCTTTGCGAGCCCATGGATCATAGCCCGACAGACTCCTCTGTTCATGGGCTTCTCCAGGCAGAGTACTGGAGTGGATTGCCATTTCCTACTCCAGGGGATCTTCCCAACCCAGGGATCCAACCTGAATCTCTTTCTTGTCCTGGATTGGCAGGCGGGTTCTTTACCACTAGCGCCACCTGGGAAGAGATTCCTTCAGTTCAGTTCAGTTCAGTCGCTCATTCGTGTCCGACTCTGCGACCCCAGGGATTGCAGCACACCAGGCTTCCCTGTCCATCACCAACTCCCAGAGTTTACTCAAATTCATATCCATTGAGTCGGTGATGCCATCCAACCGTCTCATCCTCTGTCGTCCCCTTCTCCTGCCTTCAATCTTTCCCAGCATCAGGGTCTTTTCCAAGGAGTCAGTTCTTTGCATCAGGTGGCCAAAGTTTTGGAGTTTCAGCATCAGTCCTTCCAATGAATATTCAGGACTGATTTCCTTTAGGATGGACTTGTTTGATCTCCTTGCAGTCCAAGGGGCTCTTAAGAGTCTTCTCCAACACCACAGTTCAAAAGCATCAATTCTTTGGTACTCAGCTTTCTTTATGGTCCAACTCTCACAACCATACATGACTACTGGAAAAACCATAGCTTTTAGTAGATGGACCTTTGTTGGCAAAGTAATGTCTCTACTTTTTAATATACTGTCTAGGTTGAACATAGCTTTTCTTCCAAGGAGCAAGTGTCTTTCAATTTCATGGCTGCAGTCACCATCTGGAGTGATTTTGGAGCCCAAGAAAATAAACTGTACTAATTCCATTGTTTGCCCATCTATTGGCCATGAAGTGATGGGACCGGATGCCATGATCTTAGTTTTTTGAATGTTGAGTTTTAAGCCAGCTTTTTCACTCTTCTCTTTCACTTTCATCAAGAGGCTCTTTAGTTCCTCTTTGCTTTCTGCCATAAGGGTAGTGTCATCTGTGTATCTGAGGTTATTGATATTTCTCCCGGCAATCTTGATTCCAGCTTGTGCTTCATCCAGCCCCGCATTTAGCATGATGTACTCTGCATGTAAGTTAAATAAGCAGGGTGACTTACCTGGCACGAAAGCTAGCCTTCTGCATGCAAAAGCTGTACCTGTACTGGGGTTAGTTGCTCAATCGTGTCCAACTCTTAGCCCACCAGGCTCCTCTGTCCGTGGGATTCTCCAGGCAAGAAAACAGGAGTGGGTTGCCATGCCCTCCTCCAGGAGATCTTCCCAACCCAGGGATCGAACCCAGGTCTTCCACATTGCAAGAGGATTCTTTACCATCTGAGCCACCAGGGAAGCCCATGAATACTGGAGTGGGTAACCTATCCCTTCTCCAGGGGGTCTTCCCTATCCAGGAATTGAACTGGGATTTCCTGCATTGCAGGCAAATTCTTTACCAGCTGAGCTACCAGGAAAGCTCAAAGCTGTAACTGCCAGCACCAAAATCCCGGCTTTGTACCTTGCCTTCCAGGCACCCCCTGCTCCATGTTACTCGTTGAGATGTGTCTGTCACTCTTTTGTCTTGCCCTTTGGTGCGTAGGTGCTTCGAGTACATGCCGTTACGTGTCCCATTCTGTGCCCAGTGCAGGAGAGGAAAGCCTGTAGTCCCACTGGGTCTCCTGGGTCACCTCTGCCCTCAGTGTGATTTCTTTAGGGAATCTGGTTGCCATGGTTATTGTCATGGTTACTACCATGGTCCCAGTCATAGTGATAGATCTGTTTTCTGGATCTGGAGCATTTCAATGGAGAAGAAATGGAAAGGAGACAAGTGATTTAGTTTTGGAGACAACCTAATTAGAATTTTCAGGTAGAGGTTCCCAGTGAGTTACTGGAAGCTTGGGAGTGAAGATGAGTCAGTAAATGGGAAAGAGTTCAGAGGTAAGATAAGAAGAGGGTCTTCCCCCCAAATACCTCCTAATTCGTTGAGCCAAAAATCTCCATTGGCTCAGCTTAGATCAAATAACCTTAGACATCATACTTCAGTAATGGGATGGTAGGTTGGTAGAGTCTCTAGAAAAACTTGGCGTTATATATCAGGAGCCTTAAAAATATTCATCCCTCTTGACTCAGCATTTCTTATCCTAAGAAAACCAGCCAAAATTCAAAGTTTTATAAACAAAGATGCTCTTCATTTCTTGTTGTTTGTGAAAAAAAAATACAATTAAAAAATGGAAACAGAGTGTCCAGAGGTAGGAAAGTATAGAGGATCACTAGAGCAGTGATTCTCAAGACTGCACTAGAGAGACTTTCTGGGCGGTGCAGTGGTGAAGACGTGGCACTTCCACTGCAGGGGCACGGGGTCTGGGTTTGATCTCTGCTTGGGGAAAAAACATCATTATGCCTTGGAGTACAGCCAAAAAATAGAAGCAAAACAACAGCAACAGACATTAAAAAGAGACTGCACTAAAGGGGTCAAAGACTTTCAGGGGGCACCTGAGGACATGAGAGAGGAAGGGCCAGGCAGAGCCCTGTCTTGGCCTCAGTCCAGCCCTGTGAAACAGGGTGTACTCTGCGTATTAACTGCGGTTGGGAGAGGGCTGGGGAGGGAAAACCACCTTACATTCCCCTAAGACTTATTACTGGTGGGTACCAAGGACAGAGGGTGGGATCAGTTCACCTGGGTACAAGCAGTAGAGCATATATTTGTCTGTTGCTATGTAATAATTTATCACCAATTTAGTGGCATAAAACAACATTCATCTATTAACCCACAGATCAGTAGGTCAGAAGTCTGGGCACAACATGTCTGGGTTCTCAGTAAGGTAGAAATTAAAGTGTGGGCTAAGTTGCATTCCTTTCTAGAAGTTTCTGCCACCAGCTAGGGACAGTGCTTTTAGTGGGCTCATGTTATTAGGTTAGGACCACCTAGATAATGTCACTTTCTTAAGGTCAGCTGATTAGGGGACATAATTACATCTGTAAATCCCTTGATAGCAGTGTGAGGAGGGCATTGCTCCAACAGGAAAAGACATTGACCCAGTCAGTTCAGTTCAGTCACTCAGTCGTGTATGACTCTTTGCGACCCCATGGACCGCAGCACTCTATGCCCCCCTGTCCAACTCCTGGAATTTACCCAAACTCATGTCCTTTGAGTCGGTGATGCCATCCAACCATCTCATCCTCTGTCGTCCCCTTCTTCTCCCACCTTCAATCTTTCTCAGCGTCAAGGTCTTTTCAAATGAGTCAGCTCTTCGCATCAGGTGGCCAAAATATTGGAATTTCAGCTTCAACATCAGCCCTCCCAATAAACACTCAGGACTGATCTCCTTCAGAACGGACTGGTTGGATCTCCTTGCAGTCCAAGGGACTCTCAAGAGTCTTCTCCAACACCACAGTTCAAAAGCATCAATTCTTCGGCGCTCAGCTTTCTTTATAGTCCAACTCTCACATCCATACATGACCACAGGAAAAACCATAGTCTTGACTAGACGGACCTTTGTTGGCAAAGTAATGTCTTGCTTTTTAATATTGACCCAATAAAACACAACAAAGAAAAAAAGCAGAAGAGGAAGTTATTAGAACCATGACATGATCTATTTTGAAATATATAATGCCTTCAATATTGGATATGTGCTGGGGACCAGCCCCAGCTGATCCAGGGTATTCGAAGGAGAGACGGCCTAGGCGACTATTTATATGCTAATTAGAGATATAAAGAATAATAGAATGAGGATAGCTCAGTAGGAAAATTCAGTGGAGAAAAGAGGCTGAGTAGCTTGGTTTACGCGGGAGACCAATAAAACTTCAAGACAAGAAGTTTGCACCACTTACGTAGGCCGCAGACACCCTCTCGAATAGCGGAAGGTGCAGATATGGTTTCATTACATGGTAATTACCAAAATAGTGTCGTATAATGGTGAGAGGGTTAAAACATCATCTGTTCTGGGTGTTAAACAGGCTAAGAATGACTTTGACCCTTCTTCTCTTTCCTTTTCTGAATTATCATGCTTCGTTGCTCAGTCGTGTCCAGCTCTTTGTGACCCCACGGACTGAGCCTGCCAGGCTCCTCTGTCCCTGGGATTCTCCTGGCAAGAATACTGGTGTGAGTAGCCATTCCCTTCTCCAGGGGATCTTCCTGACCTAGAGATCAAACCAGGGTCTCCTGCATTATAGGCCAATTCTTTACCATCTGAGCCACCAGGGAAGTCCCTCAGTTTTTTTTTTTTTTATTAGCTGTTGTTATCTGGAGATGAGTGATGAGGGTTGATAGTCAAAGGACTAGTTCTGGTCTCTTCTAGAAAGCTTTCAAGAGCATGTCAAGACTTTCTTTTTAGAATGTAGGGTTATTCGTCATATATTGCATTCAGGTAAAAGGAAAAAAATCTCTTTCTACATCCTGTAACAAATGCTTAGTGACGGTTTGGATTGGTTTTTTTCTGCAGATTTACATCCGTTGTCCTCTGCCTTTCCTTACCAAGCAACGGGGGCTTTTTGTACATCAAAGCCAGGGGTCCAAGACTGTGGCCCTTAGGCCAAATTTCACCAGTTATCTTTTTTATGAGGCTTGCAAGTCAAGAATGGTTTTCATATTTAAAATTATCTGTTTATTTATTTAATTAATTTATTTTGTTTTTGACCATGCTGCATGGCTTGTAGGGTCTTAGTTCCCTGACCAGAGATCGAACCTGGGTTCACAGCAATGAACATGTGGAGTCCTAACCACTGGACTGTCAGGGAATTCCCAGGTTTTGCATTTTAATTTTTTTAAAGGGATATTCCTTTACTTTGCATTATGACCAACAGTGATTATCAATTTTATGATGATGCCGTAATTTAAAAAGTAATTTTATTCATTAGTTTTTTTTGGCGGCCCTGGGCCCCTGTTGCTGTGCACAGGCTTTCTCTAGTTGCGGCGCGTGGGGGCCAGTCTTCGCTGCGGTGAGCAGACTTCTCTTTGCAGTGGCTTCTCGTGGTGGAGCACAGTCTCTAGAGTGTGTGGGCTTCAGTTGTGGTGTGTGGGCTTAGTTGCTCTGAGGTGTGTTGAATCTTCCAGGACCAGGGGTCAAAACTGCGTCCCTAGCAACGGCAGGTGGATTCCTAACCATTGGACCACCAAAGAAGTCCCTCAGTTCTTACATTTTCAAATGGTTGAAAAAAAATGATTTGTGGAAATTATATGAAATGCAAACTTCAGTATCCATGTAGTTTTTTAGAACACAGCCGTGCGTATTTGTTTATGAAAGCTTTATGGTTGCATTTGTGCTACAGAGAAAAACTTGAAGGGTTATGACTGAGGCCCCGAAGCCTCAAATATTTACTGTCTGGCTCTTTACAGAAAATGTTTGCAGATGCTTGCCATAGACAATAATCACTGTCCATCAAAGGTGTTGCATGTATATTTTTCCCAGCTTTTTTTTTTTATCAAAGGTATTTTTATCCTATTTTCTTCCAGGTGTATTGAGATATAATTGACATACAGCACCGTATAAGTTTAAGGTGTATGGCATAATGATTTGACTGACTTACATCATGAAATGATAACCACAATAAGCTTAGGGAACATCCATCATTTCCTAGAGATACAACATTATAGAAATAGAAAAAAAATTTTTTCCTTGTGATGAGAATTCCAAGGGTTTACTCTGTAACAACTTGCATATATAATGTACAGCTGCTGCTGCTGCTGTTAAGTTGCTTCAGTCGTGTCCGACTCTGTGCGACCCCATGGACAGCAGCCCACCAGGCTCCATCGTCCCGCGGATTCTCCAGGCAAGAACACTGGAGTGGGTTGCCATTTCCTTCTCCAATGCATGAAAGTGAAAAGTGAAAGTGAAGTCGCTCAGTTGTGTCTGACTCTAGCGACCCCATGGACTGCAGCCCACCAGGCCCCTCCGTCCATGGGATTTTCCAGGCAAGAGTCCTGGAGCAGTGTTAGTTATATTTATCATGTTGTACATCACACCCCTAGCGAAATCATTAGGCCGCATCTTGGGGTGGTCCGACTCTCTGCAATTCACAGGGTTGCAAACCGTCGGACATGACTGAGAGACTGAACTGAACTGTACATCTCACCCCTAGCGAAATCATTAGGCTGCATTTTGGGGTGGTCCAAGAGGCTCTAGTTCTTTATGTCTCAGTGCAGAAAGAACTCAGTGAGAGGCTGATAGACAAGAAGTAATTTACTAAAATAGAACCCTTGTGAGGCTTACAAGTGGGTGGGCAAGAGGGTGCTGCGTCCCGAGAACTTATTGGGCTACAGTTTTATAATCAAAGGGAAGGGGGGGAGGGGGAAAGACCACTGCCTTCCTCATTCTTTTTTTTTAACTATTTATTTACTTTTTGGCTGCGATGGGCTTTTGTTGCTGTGCCTGGGCTTTCTCCAGGTGTGGGGCTTGGGGCCACTCTTTGTCGTGGAGCCCGGGCTGCTCACTGCAGTGGCTTCTCTCACCGACTTGAGAGTGCTGGCTCAGTAGTTGGGCTGCAGGGGCTTCGTTGTCCCGCAGCATGCAGAAGCTTCCCAGACCAAGGATTGAACCTGTGTCCCCTGCACTGGCAGGCGAATTCTTTACCACTGAGCCAACGGGGAAGCCCCAATCTGTCTTTTAAGGTTTTTAGGTTTCCTTAATATGCTTTACTTAACAAGATCTTCCCAACCTAAGCTTATTCAGCTATCCTTCTAATATTTCTTTTGTGAACTGCTTTACAGTTTACTTTTTATACTGATTTGAATCTTTAAAAATTATTTCTTTATTATGTAGGCTGTGCCAGGTCTTAGTCATGGCATGTGAGATCTAGTTCCCTGACAAAGGAGTGAACCCAGGCCCCCTGTGTTAGGAGCGCAGAGTCTTAGCCATTGGACTGCCAGGGAGAGCCCCATACCTTGAAATCATTATGGAATCATAGTGGACACCCATACCTTCTTCCAGGGTCTGATGGCAGTGACTTCAGGATGGCTCATTTAGTTTGATGTTTGCTACTTGTTTCTGTTAAGGATTCATAATCAAAGTCTAGTTTTTTTCTTCTAGTTCTGTTTTACTCAAAGTTTATTAGAAATGGCTGCTGAATTACGCCCAATTTCACAAGAGAATGATTTCCTCTTTTAGCTCATGAGTGTAATAAAATGTCACTTTTATAATGATGAAATAAAGATTCACTCTAATTTAACAGATTGTGTATTTTTTTTCAGATTGTGTATTAAAAACATTTATGAATCAAAGAATACTATCAAGAAAGTGAAAAGATAATCCATAGAATAGGGGAAAATATTTACAAATTATGCATCTGATAAGTGTCTAGTTTCCAGAATATGTTAAGAACTCTTACAACTAAGCAACAAAAAGACTCAGTTTAGAAATGGGCAGAAGACTTGATTATACTTTTCCCTAAGAAGATATACAAATAGCCAATAAGACATGAAAATATGCTTAAACTCATTAGTCATTAGAGAAATGCAAATCATATTACTTCACACCCACTAGAATGGTTATAACAAAAAAGGATGAACAGTAGCAAATGTTGAATTTGTGAAGAAGCTGAAACCTTCATACATGCTGATGGGAATGCAAAATTTAGAGCAAACAGTCTGATAGTTCCTCAGATAATTAAACATAGAGTTACCATGTTGCTGTGCTAAGTTGCTTCAGCTGTGTTTGACTCTTTGTGACTCTCTGGACTGCAGCCCACCAGGTTCCTCTGTCCATGGGGATTCTCCAGGCAAGAACACTAGAAGTGGGTCGCCATCCACTCCTCCAAGGGATCTTCCTGACCCAGGGATCGAACCTGCAGCTCTTATGTCTCCTTCACTGGCAGGCATGTTCTTTACCGCCAGTGCCACCTGGGAAGCTCCTGGGAATTACCGCATGATCCAGCAATTCCACTCCTAGGTATATACTCAAGAGAATTGAAGGCATATGTTTATACAAATGCTTCTACAAGAATATTCATAATGGCACTATTTATAATACCCAAAGAATGGAAACAACCAAATGTCCATCGACTGATTAGTGGATAATAAAATATGACATACCCATACAATGGGATATTATTCAGTGAATAAAAAGGAATAAAGTTACTGATTCATGCTACAACATGGATGAATCTTGAAAGCATTATGTTAAGTGAGAGAAGACAGAAACGAAACAAAAAAAAACAAACAAAAAAGAAACAAAAAATATACATATTGTATAGTTCCATCCATACGAAATGTTCAGAATAGATACATCTGTAGAGACAAAGAGTAGATTTGTGGTTTCAGGGGCTAGGGAGGGAGAATGTGGAGTGACTGCTAATTGGTAAAGGGTTTCTTTTTTGGGGTGATGAAAATGTACTAGCATTTAATAGTGGTGATGGTTACACAATTGTGTGAATATACAACATTGTGAATACACAACATTGTGAATATACAACATTATGAATACACAACATTGTGAATATACAACATTGCGAATGTACTGCTGCTGCTGCTGCTAAGTTGCTCAGTCATGTCTGACTCTGTGCGACCCCATAGACGGCAGCCCACCAGGCTCCTCTGTCCCTGGGATACTCCAGGCAAGAATACTGGAGTGGGTTGCCATTTCCTTCTCCAATGCATGCATGCATACTAAATCACTTCAGTCGTGTCCGACTCTGTGCGACCCTATGGACAGCAGCCCACCAGGCCCCTCTGTCCACGGGATTCTCTAGGCAAGAATGCTGGAGTGGGTTGTCATTTCCTTCTCTGAACATCAAATTGTACACTTTGAAAGGGTGAAGTATCTCAAAAAAGCTTTTAAAAATGGTCATGTGGCTGTGTTTTGTAATAGCATAGACCAATGTAAATGCTCATTATGTAGTATCTCACATTAAAGAAAAACAATTTCTGTTGAAACCGTCAGGTGGCATTTTGGGGAGCTCCGAAGAGCTCTGGTCCTTTATGTCCTAGTTCAGAAGGAATTCAGCAAGAAACAAAGTGATAAGTGATTTATTAGAATAGGACGCTTGTGAGACATGCAGGCAGGCTAGAAGATGCTGCCTGGAAACTTAGTGGGTTACAATTTTACAATCAAAGGAAGAAATCACCAGCTTCTCCTCCAAGTTGGGCAGGGAGTTTTCTTGCCGCTACATGGTCAAGCTAGGTCTACAAATTACTGTGTTTTTTATGTGTGCAGAGAGCGTGTCCTAACTTGCTGAGCTCACTGGGCAGGATATGGGTCTCATGCCATCCATTGTTGTTTTTTTTGGTTGTGCTGGGTCTTTTTTCTCTAGTTATGGTGAGCAGGGGCTACTCTCTAGGTGCGGTGCAGGGGCCTCTTGTTGCCGTGGCTTCTCTCGTTGCGGAGCACAGGCTCTAGGGCATGTGGGCTTCAGGAGTTGCAGCTCCTGGGCTCCAGAGCATGGGCTCAGTAGTTCTAGCCCAAGGGCCTAGTAACTCCACAACGTGTGGGGTCTTCCTGGATCAGGGATCGAACCCATGTCTCTTGCACTGGCAGGTGGATTCTTAACCACTGAACCACCAGGGAAGCCCCCACCATTGTTTTCTTGTTTGGGGGCATGTCTCATGCTTCTGTTGCTAAGCAAACCTGCTTTCTCGAGTAAATATTAACAGAGGTCTTTCATTTTTTCTACTTACAATTCCCTAGTGGGATTAACTATTTGATCACCTATTTTGTCCCTTTACTCTGTCCCTATCACTGTTAGGCTGTAAAAAACCCATAATATCCTGAAAAGCTGGGGCAGAGAGGGTTTATCATTATTACTATTTTTTTTTGAATGGCTTGTCATCTCAAAGGAACAGTTTGGTCAGGGAATAAAATGCATGCGATGTCCCATGCTGTGACATGCTGTCCTCCGCATGTAAAGTCTGCCTGTGGGTGGAAAGCCCAGGCTCTCTATGGCGGAGGGAAGAGCAGCTCCTGGTCCAAGTGGCCGTGGCCGGGAACAGCCACTCTGGGGAGGCTCCCACACCAGCCTGTGTTTTCTAACAGAGCCCTTGGCTACTAGATATTTTGAACCTGCTCTCAGATATCTCTTTGACCTTCGTTTTGTCATGCAATGATGATGCAATCCCTGAGTTATTGGTATTGTTACCTCTATTTCCCACATGCAAATAAGGAAACTCAGAGAGGGAAGTGACAGGCTTGGGAAGAGTTCTCTCTGGGCAGAGGCGGATCCAGTCCAGCCCAGATCTCAACCTCAAGTTCATGCTTTAAATGCAGCCCTAAACAAACAAAACTCCCCAAGATGGAAAAAAAAAAAAGAAAAGAAAAACAGAGAATCCCATCTTAATATAGAAATACAATTCTTGCATAGTGTTTTCCAGCTTACAATGCTTTTACTGTACTTTGTCATTTGATTTTTGGCGCATTGGTTGTTAACCCCATTTTACTGATAGGGATTCTATAAACTTGGAGAGTTTAGATAATTTGCCGGGGGTCACATTGCTGGTAAGGAACAAGGTAACTGTAGACCAGTTCTTTCATATTGCAGCTGTGAGTAAGCGTAGAGAAACTATTGTGGGGAACTCCCAGGGAACAATGAGGTGAGATTTAAAACCAGCTCCCGTTAGAGATCCTGGACTTTGATTGCAAATCGGAACCGCAGGTACCTCACATTTGTTAGAAATGATTTAAGGAGTTAAGGTCAGGGCCAATGGCACGCTGCTGTTGGCTCATGCAGTGGCTAGGTCACATGTATTCTGTGTCCCAGAAGGAGCTCACGCAGTGGAAATCAGATGGAACATGAAGCTGAGAATTTATGCTTGCAAACTTAATAAAGGGCAGCTTTTGAGCCAAAGAGCAGCAGTATATATAAACACAGCATGTAATATACCATTGTCGTTCAGTTGCTCAGTCGTGTCCGACTCTTCCCGACTCCACGGACTGCAGCACACCAGGCTTCCCTGTCTTTCTCTATCTCCTGGAGTTTGCTCAAACTCATAATACATGTTTAATAGTAAATAGCTATATACACCCCCAAGGATGCCCAACATAAATTATAAAGGGCTTGAGGGAAATGTAGAGATAGGACAGAACTGTCATGTAATAATACAGTTTGTAATAATGAGAAGTAAATCTTGAGACCACAGCATAATCCCAATATTGCTGCTGCTGCTGCTGCTGTGTCGCTTCAGTCGTGTCCGACTCTGTGTGACCCCATAGACGGCAGCCCACCAGGCCTCCCGTCCCTGGGATTCTCCAGGCAAGAACACTGGAGTGGGTTGCCATTTCCTTCTCCAATGCATGAAAGTAAAAAGTGAAAGTGAAGTCGCTTAGTCGTGTCTGACTCTAGCGACCCCATGGACTGCAGCCTACCAGGCTCCTCCGTCCATGGGATTTTCTAGGCAAAAGTACTGGAGTGGGGTGCCATTGCCTTCTCCGAATCCCAATATTAGGCAATACTATATCCTAAATCAAATGAGAAAGGATTTATTTCACACTTCTAGTTTTTATTATTTCATTTATTTTTATTGTGGTAAAAACATAAACCTAAAATTTACCACTTATTTACTTTTATTTGTATACTTCATTAACATTATCTTGTATTTCTGACACTAGTATTGCCTGGAGGCATTGCCCTGCAGTGTAGACATGTTGCCACCAGGTGGCGGCAGTGCGGCACAGTCCCAGGGATTGAGTTTCTGCAAGATTATTCAACCTCTGTCCTTCCCAGACTCCCCAGGCTGTTGCTATGGGAAACTAAGACATTCTGAATAGAGGGAGGCAAGATTTTAAAAAAGAAGGCTATGAACCTTGAGATAATTAACTACACTTTATTGAGTTACTATCAAGTCTGAGGTGCAGAGTTGGGGAGGGAGTGAGGGGAGGGAATGTTACAAAGATGGTACATCCTTGGTGGGCTGAAGGCTGGGGACATAATGATCGCAGTGGGTATCTACTGTGCACTCACTCTGCTGGGTGCCTGTCCTGAGTTTTCCTTACTCCTAAGGCAATCTTGTGTGGCATTACTGCAACCAGCCTCTACTCCCCGTGTGTGTGTGTGTTGCTCAAATGTGTCTGACTCTGTGACTCCATGGACTGTAGCCCACCAGGCTCCTCTGTCCATGGGCTTCTCCAGGCAAGAACACTGGAGTGGTTTGCCATGCCCTCCTCCAGGGGATCTTCCAACCCAGAGATGGAACCCTGGTCTCCTGCACTGCAGGCGGGTTCTTTTCCGTCTGAGCCACCAGGGAAGCCTACCCTGCCAGTCAGTCGCTCCCTTATTTTGGCCTCTGCGATCTGTTTGAAATGCAAATGTTGTCACGTCAGCCCCGCCCCTTGGGTAGAACCCTTGCGGTGGATTCCTCTCACCTCTGGACCCCCCCTCCAGGCCCGGCCTTTGTTCTCCTTTCTCAGGCCCTGCTGGTCCATCCTCCGCAGAGGTTTTGTTCCCGCTCTGTTTTGCACCTGGAGTGTCCTTGCGTCCCCTCTTCACGGATTGACTCCAACTCCTCTTTCTCAAGGCCTCTTCCTTGACCGCCAGAATCTCTCCTTCATGACCCTCAACACAGCTTTATTTTCACATTTGTCATTTATTTGTCTTGGACTCATATCTCCCAGCTCATTTTCCCACAGGCTCCCTAAGGCAGATCACACGTCTGCGCTGACATCTCGGTGCTGACCCTTGGCAGGTAGATGCTCTCAGGAGGTGCTTATTGACTAAAGAAAGGGAAGAAGCTGGCGGCTGGAGGGCCTTGCTTAGGCTCTGCAGCCAGTGGAGGTGCCAGCCGAGACTGGGCACAGGTTTCCACTCTGTGCACTCAAGTCGAGGCCTTTGTGACCTCGGACTGATGAGCTGAGCTCCGCACTTCAGTTTCCTCATTGGTCAAATGGGTATAAAACCACGTGAAAGGACTGCTGGACTCCAGAATGGCTACAGAAACGAAATGAGTTCACACACGTGGAGGAAGGATATAGGCACTGGGGTGCTGGCTAGAGACCAACGAAAGACTGTAAAATAGCTCATTAATACTGCTTTATATTGGTTACAGGTTGAAATGATAATATTCTGAATATATAGAGTTAAGTAAAATGTCATATTTTATTATACTGTATATTATAAATTAATTTCGTTTTCCTTTCTTGGGCTGTGCTGGGTCTTTGTTGCTGCGTGCGGGCTTTCTCTAGTTGCGGTACACGTGCCTCTCCTCGCAGCGGCTCAGGCTCAGTAGTTGGGGCACACAGGCTTAGTTGCTCCTCTGCATGCGGAATCTTCCAGGACCAGGAACTGAATCTGTGTCCCCTGCATTGCAAGGTGGATTCTTAACCACTAGACTACCAGGGAAGTCCCTCTTTTTTACTTTTTCAAATGTGGCCACTAGAAAATTTTAAATTATACATGTGACCTGCATTATATTTCTACCAGCCTATCTCACCAGGATGGCTGGATTGGTCCCCACACCACTCTGGCTCCCTTCCAATCTATTTTCTATTAATACTCCATAGCCAGAGCAATCTTTTCGAAAAATAATATAATCCTCTCACACCTGTTACCTCTTGCGTCTTGCCCCGTCTTACGTAAGACCAATCCTTCATTTCCCTTTGTTAATAGGATGAAGAACCACATCCTGCTGAAGCCTTAAGCCTCTGCCCAGACTGGCCCCAGCTGCCCCTCTCCAGGCGGCATGTGAACGCTTAATTGTGGCATTGGGGATCAAGTTCCCTGACCAGGGATTGAACCCAGGCCCCCCGCATTGAGAGTTGCAGGGTCTTAGCTACTGGACCACTGGTGAAGTCCCAACAACCTCCTCTTTAAAAAACAAAACAAGAACGTTCCCAGTGGCGCATATGTTCCACCCCCGACCTGGGAAGATTTCACATAATACTGAGCAACTAAGCCTGATCACTGAAACTGCAGGGCCCACGCTCTAGCGCCGGAGAGCCCGCGTGCTGCGACTACTGAAGCCTGTGTGCCTACAGCCTGTGCCCCGAATCAGGAGACGCCGCCGCAATGAAGCCTGCTCGCCGCAACTACAAAAAGCCTGTGCACGGTATCAAAGACCCAGTGACAAAAAATAAAGAAATTAATACAATAAAATAAAAATTTAAAAAGAAAGTAGCTATTGCTGTGAGGTTTTTTAAAAAATATATTTTATTTTTATCTAATTTTGTCTGTGCTGGGTCTTTGTTACTGTACGGCTTTTCTCCAGTTGCGGGGAGGGGGGCTACTCTCCACTTGCAGTGTGAGAGCTTCTCATTATGGTGGCTTCTCTTGTTGCAGAGCATGGGCTCAGGGTAGCTGTGGCACTTGGGCACAACTGGAGCTCAGGCTCAATAGTTGTGATGTATGGGCTTTGTTGCCCCACAGCATGTGGGATCTTCCCGGATTAGGGATCGAACCTGTGTCTCCTGCATTCGCAGGCGGATTCTTTACCACTGAGCTACCAGGGAAGCCCTGCTGTGAGATTTTGAGAATTATCAGTGAACTGTACACGATAGGAATTAGGCCAGGCAAATTGCTCTCCTCCTACAGTAGAACAGCTTAATGTTAAGTGAGTAAGCAGAACCTCTGAGTGCAGTTGAGCAGGCTGTTCACTGAGCAAGGAGACCCGGCCAAATGGGTGGGAACAGGCTGTTGAAATCGAGCTCATGTTTTGCTAGCCAAGCTGTGGATCTCTCTGGGGGTGGAGTGGGCACCACCCACCCACCAAGCTGGGTGCTGAGCATGCTGCATCTGCCTGGAGGGGGTATGTTTTCTAAATTCACCCATAGGTGGTGTATGGACTAGGTGGCCCTGCATTTATGGTCAGCCCAATGGTATGTTTTAATTGAGTCAAGCGTTCTATTGTAAGAAATTACGAAGAAAAGACAACTTGTTTATTTGGGGTGCATGCCGCATGCTAAGTCCCTTCAGCTGTGTCCGACTCTTTGCGACTCTATGGACTGTAGCCTGCCAGGCTCCTCTGTCCTGGGAGTGTTGTGTATAAATGGGAGAATATGGCAATGACATCAGTCTTTCTTCCCCTCACTTTCCCAGCTGTGCCCTCGAGCTGCAGGATGCTCGGCATCTAGACCTTCTTCCTTAGCTCATGATGTGAACTAGAACCAGGTTGGACTGGGCTGGACCCCAGTTTTGGCTGTTTATCTTGTCCTTAAAGGTGACATTGTGGGAATTGAGTTGTGTCCCCAAGGATCACGCCAGTGTACAGGACAAACTCTGCTTCTCCCTTTAGCAAACATTCCCTGAGGGCCAACCCAGGTGACTCCTTGCCACTGCCGTCGCCCGGCGTCCCCCCACCCCCATTTATCAAAGAAGGGCTTTTCTGGGACTTCCCTGGCGATCCCGCAGGGAGCATGGATTCGATCCGTGGTGGGAAAACTGAGATCCCGCATGCCGTTAGTGACAGTGAGAGTCGCTCAGTTGTGTCAGACTCTTTGTGACCCCAGGGACTATACAGTCCATGGAGTTCTCCAGGCCAGGAAACTGGAGTGGGTAGCCATTCCCTTCTCCAGGGGATCCTCCCAATCCAGGGATTGAACCCAGGTCTCCCTCATTGCAGACGGATTCTTTACCAGCTGAGCCACAAGGGATTGGGCATGGCCAAAAAAAAAAAGCCTGTTCCTCCGCAGCCCCTCTCCCCCAAGGCTGGGGATGGATGGATGTGGACAGCAGCCAAGGAGGGGTGCCGTCTCCTTTCTGAGTGTTTCACCCTGAGGTCCAGTCAGACTGGAGCTGCTGTCCTGACTGCTCCGGTTTCTTGGGCTGAGGAAAGGGCAAGTTTAATGAGTCCAGATGTTTTTCTGACTGGTTGTGGGCACAGTGTAAGTGTTCAGGGAGACAAGGAGGTGTGCGTGAGGTAGGCTGGGAAGATGGAGCTATCGAGAAGGCAAGTTCTGTTTTGTTTTTTTTTTAGAATTAGCCAATTCTTCTTATTATTATTAATGAACAAAGCAAAACAAATACCTGGAATACATGAGGTAGCTAGCAAGTGGCCACAAAGCTGAAGTGCATTTTAAGCTCCATTTATACAGAATTAAAACTGCAGTTGTTACACATCCTCCTACTTTAGTAAATAGCAGATTTTCAATTCGTGTTAGTAGGTACAATGAGCTTCTTCCTCAAGATGATCAGGCTGACTCTGACACTTCTGTTCTGTCCTTTCTCTTTTTTTTGTAGGCATAAAAAAGTTTTATCTTTTTTCTAAAAAAAATTGAAGTATAGTTGATTTATTTTGTTTCTTTATTATTTTGTTTTCTTTTAACTAAGGTATTTTCATAGTTTATTATTTCTTCTCATAGTTTATTATTATTTCTTCTTTCCTAATCAGGCCAAAAAACAAATCTAGAACATTATGAGTCTTTTTCAGATACAAGAGGACATTTAGTTATTTATTCTTCTTTGTGTAATATTTGGGGCTTCTCAAGAGGTGCAGTGGTAAAGAATCCATCTGCTAATGTAGTAGATTCAAGAGATGCGGGTTCAATCCCTGGGTTGGGAAGACTTCATGGAGTAAAGAAAGACAATCTACTCCAGTATTCTTGCCTGGAAAATTCCATGGACAGAGGATCCTGGAGGGCAGCAGTCCCTGGCGGGCAGGGTCTCAAACAGACACGACTGAGAGCACTCACTCACACACACACACACACACCCCTATGTGTAATATTTAAGTAACCTTTTATGTTCTAAAGTCACATTGCTGTTTTTTAAACCTTCAAAACTGAATTGCAGGTGGCTTTCTGATAAATAACAATGTCTTGTTTGGCATATTGAATGAACTTGTGTTTTATTTTTGGCCGAGGTGGTCCACAGCTCTCTAGTTGTGGCCAATGGGCTTAGTTGCCCCCAGCAGGTGGGATCTTAGTTCCCTGGCCAGGGGTCAAAACTACATGCCCTGCATTGCCAGGTGAATTCTTAGCCACTGGACCACCAGGGAAGTCCCTTGAATGCAAAAGTATCATTACAAGTTTGTTGGTTGAATTTACTTTCAAATACTTCTTAGCTTTTACCTGTTAACATGAAATCAGGCAGAAGTTTGGGAAGAGAATAAACTGAACATCATGGTAAAACAGATTTACGATACGGAAGTCCTTCCTATCATCAGAATTTCTCTGAATAGTTCTGTTTCTGCAGCAAGCAAGCATTTATCCCTTGAGTGTCTGGACCCCAGGGGCCCCTGGGGTGGCTCTGTGGCTCGCTGACTCCCGCTTGGTGCTCCATGGCTGCTGTCCGGCTCTTCACTCCCCCCATCTCCTCTCCAGGCTCCCCACTTACTCATAGATTAACGCCTTCCATGGAGAAGCTCAGGCAAGACCAGCTACATAATTTGTGAGACCTAGTGCAAAGTGTGGAGAAGGCAATGGCACCCCACTCCAGTACTCTTGCCTGGAAAATCCCATGGGTGGAGGAGCCTGGTAGGCTGCAGTCCATGGGGTCGCTAAGGGTTGGACACAACTGAGCGAATTCCCTTTCACTTTTCACTTTCATGCATTGGAGAAGGAAATGGCAACTCACTCCTGTGTTCTTGCCTGGAGAATCCCAGGGACGGGGGAGCCTGGTGGGCTGCCGTCTATGGGGTCACACAGAGTCGGACACGACTGAAGTGACTTAGCAGCAGCAGCAGCAGTGCAAAGTGAGAATTCGGGGCTCCTCGTTCACAAATGACTGAGCATTTCAAGATGGTAGCAGCCAAGCATTATACCCAAACGTGGTACCCTTCTGAGCGTGGAGCTCCAAGCAACTGCAAGGTTGCACACCCATTAAGTCGGCCGTGTTCACAGTCCTTCTCGATAATGCCAGAGCCTTTCTTTGCTTGAAGCCAGCACTGGACTAGGACCACATGGGCTGGCTGCCCTTCTCCTGACTTGGGCCCTTCAGCTGCTTCTCTGCTGCCTGATGGGTCTATTTTATAATCTTAATTAAGTCCTTCTGAGACCTGAAGCTCTTCTGAGAGAGGGGAGGGGTGTCCTGGGGCAGACATGGCTGGGGAACCAGGAGACCTGGCTGGGTTCTGTCTCCAGAAAGGGCTGGGTTGGGGCTAGGCTTATATGACAACTGACCTTGGGTTGCCCTTTGGGTGAGTGCTTGCTAAAGAGAGAAGTAGTCTTGGCACCTGGGAGCTGATGAAAAGCTGCCCGAAAGAGATAACAATGGTAGCATTATTTCAATTTGGGTGTTTTTTTGGTGTTTTGCACAGTCATCTTGTCTTGCACAGAGCTACTCTGGAAACTTGTCTAGAAATAGTTGGAAATCACCCAGGAAAGTCATGTGTATCCATCACCTTATCATTAAAAGTAATCAAGACTCATTAAAAGAGCTGCCTTCTTGTAAATAAAGGAGACGCTATGCCCAGTGCCCCTTCAATCTCAACAGTGATGATCCTGAGACAGCTGGAGAGGAAGTACCCAGAGCAGGGCCATGGTGGAAAGTTTCTAGATCTGTGCCGCCTGGTACAGTAGCCACTAGCCACATGTGGCTACTGAGCACTTGGAATGTGGCTAGTGAGACCCAGGAATTACATTTAAATTTTATTTAATTTTAATTAATTTCAATCTCGGTAGCCACAGGGAGCCGTTAGCAACTGCATTGGACAATGCAGACTACATCTGGAATCTAGATTCAGAGCATTGTAACCCTAAACAATTTTAAAATATTTGTAAAGACCCCAATCATGTCAAAAAGTGGTTCTATTAAATGTTTTAGGCAGACAAAGCACAGTACTGGGAACCAGATAGAAGAGCCTTGTATTGACAAGGAGACAGATACGGAACTGACTAAGATGTAAGAATTGTAGAATTCGTGAGCTGATGAGACCTAAAGCTTTTTAAAGTCCTTTTACAATTGTGCTGGTAGACCCTGTTGCAGAAACAACCTCGCAATGTGACGATGATGGTAATGTTTTGTCAGTGTCATCCTCCAAGAGTCACCAAGGACAGTGGTCCTTCCAGTGGCGTAAGTACCTCCAGAGTCTTCTCCCCTATAAAAACATGTGAACACTGGCCAAAGATGTTGAAATCAACTTTTTCAGAACTCTGAAAATGAATCAAAGGCTTGCAACAGATGCTCAACAGATCAGTCATTAAGAAAATGCGAATCAAAACTGCAATGAGATACCACTTGACACATACTAGGATAACTATAATAAAACATGGAAAATAAGTACTGGCAAGGGTGTGAAGAAACTGGAATTCTGTGCTTTATGGTGCAAATGGAAAATGGCACAGCCACTGTACAGGTCCTCAAAAAATTACCTGATTACCCATAAATTCCTCTCCTGGGTATTTAACCTAAAAAAATGAAAACAGGTATTCAAACAAATATTTGCACATGAATATTCGAAGCCACACTATTCACAGTATTCTCAAAGTGGAAGCAACTCAAAAGACCATTAGTTGATGAATGGCGAAACAAAATGTGATTTATCAATGCAGTGGAATATTATTTGGGGATCAAAAGGAACGATGCATGGATACATGCTACTATAGGGATAACCCTTGAAAGCATTATACTAAGTGAAAGAAATCAGACACAATGACCAGATTTTACATGATTCCCTTATCCATCTCTCTCGAAAGGTAAGTACATTCACGGTTCTTTACAATTGGTACCTAAGGCAAATTTATAGAGATAGAAAAGTGGATCAGTACCTAGAGGGGTGGGATGGGAGAGCAGTGGGAGGCATGTTCGAGTGGGAGGGGACATGGGTAAACCTGTGGCTGATTCATGTTGGTGTTTGGAAGAAATCAACACAATACTGTAAAGCAATTATCCTTCAATTAAAAATAAATAAGCTTAATAAAAAGAAAAGCCGATTAGTGATTTGCCAGGTGTTCGGGGAAGGCAGTCATGGGGCTTGCCCTCACAGAGTTCACAGTCTAGCTGAAACTGCAGACACCGAACAAGGAGGACAATGAGATGATAAAATGTGCCAGGGGCTATGGTTCTACTCTAAGAGCACGTGGTCCCGGCTGGAGGGGCTCCTGGCGAGGGGCAGGCGTGCTTCCTGAGGGAGAGCTGTCCACCGGACCTGCCGGGCGAGAAGGTATGAGCCAGGGTAGCGGCGGGGGAGAGGGGAGGGCCAGCCTTCAGTTCACCCTCTTCTCTTGCTGCCTTTTCTTCCAACCCTGACACTTCTGACCCTCCCCACTGCTGCCAGAGAGGCTTTCCTAAAATTCACATTTGTGCTCGTCACTTACTTGAAACCCTTGACTGAAAAAAACCATAAAGAACTATGAATGATACTTACCTCTGGGGAGAGAGACCGACAGGGGAAATTTTTTTTTTCCTTTTGTGCTTTTCTGTGTTTATACTTCTACATGTACAACTTCTGCTTTTGAAATGTCAACAGAGGTCATTTCCTTGATATTCCCTTAGGAGATTATATTTCTCTTCATGTTCTTCTCTGACTTTCTGCCGCCATCTGGAGAAAAAGCCATTTCTTTAGCAAATACGATCTTCCCTCACATTTCCCATTTTTTTCCAATCCCAGTTGATGCTCCAGTATTTTAGTCAGGACCTATGAAGGAGAACGGAGAAGGCAATGGCACCCCACTGCAGTACTCTTGCCTGGAAAATCCCATGAACGGAGGAGCCTGGTAGGCTGCAGTCCATGGGGTCGCTAGAGTCAGACACAACTGAGCGACTTCACTTTCACGCACTGGAGGAGGAAATGGCAACCCACTCCAGTGTTCTTGCCTGGAGAATCCCAGGGATGGGGGAGCCTGATGGGTTGCCGTCTATGGGGTCTCGCAGAGTCGGACACGACTGAAGCGACTTAGCAGCAGCAGCAGCGGCATGAATGAGAAATGACAGAAATGTGACTCAAGATATTGTATGCTCTTGGCTTTGCTTTTGTTCTGGTTGGTTTCATGGCAACTGGCACAAGCTGGGAGAACTGCTCTACCTGTTCTGTGTCTGTTTCGTGTTTGAACGTCCTGTCGGGCAGGCAATGCTTATTACTCTCATTTCATAGAGGAGAAAACCAAGACGAGAGAGGCTAGGCAGCTCCCCCAGCGTTTCACAGTTAGTACGGGAGCTGGAACCAGACAGTTTGCCTCCAGAGCCTGCCACCTGGGACATGGATCTCTTGCTGAAGACCTCCAGGGTCAGGATCCAGAGGATATCTTCCTCCAAACCCTCATCAAGTGAATCTGATTGGCCCTCCTTGGGTCACAAGGCCTCCCTGCACCAAACCTTGGTGCTGAGGAAATGGCATGTTCTGATTGGTCAGGCTGGCCATGGAATCAGCCTCTTTAACCACAAGGACTGGGTGTGGGGGGCTTTGTTACCTTTGCTCTGAGCTCATCTAGCCACAGGATTCCACCTTGCATCTTCTAATATGCATCACACTCTCTTTACTTCTTTGTCTCTGCTTTTGCCCTTTCTTCTTCATGGGACTATTCCCCACTCCCTTCCACCCCGCCCCCCACCCCTCCCATCCCTGCTCCCCCCACCTTCCCGCCCCCACTCCCCCAACCTCTGCCCCACTCCCGCCACTCCCCACCCCCCATCCCCCCACTCCCCCTCCACCCCCTCCCGCCACTCCCCACCAGGCTAGTGACAACTTCTCCATCAAGATTCGGGTCTCTCATTTTCCGCAGGAAATAGTTTGTAACCCAGCAGGCTGTCAGACCCACGGTTCTCCCATGGCTCTGAGCGGGCTATACCGCATCCTGGTTGAGGCTTTCTGATCCATGTGTTCAGAATGCACTAGAACCAAGTAAAGCAAGTCAGATGCTATCCAAGGATTTGAAAATGTTAAGTGAGGAATCAGAGGCGGAAGATGCTCAGAGCTGCACCATCACCCACAGGGCCCTGGTTGTCTACTAAGGCTGGGGCACTCTTGCTGAGCAGCCCTGGGGCTGCTCAGATCCTTTCGCTTGTTCTTCCAGTCTGTGAATTCACCCAACAACTGTCCAGAAAAACCTCTCCTGGGATTCAGTTTAGGCAGAGTCAGTTTCTGTGGCTAAAGACTAGAAGAATCTTAGTAGACAAGTGCCTCTTGCTCTGGTCATTCCTGTGCACACCTGTCATACATCAGCAGAGCTGAGTTATTTGCTCACTAAAGCAGTTTCCCTGCACACAGGGTATTGTCCCCATTTTACAGATGAAGTAAGCTAAGCTTTAAGATGTTAAATGCCTTGCTCAAGTTTACACACTTAGTAACTGATAGCACTGGGACAGATAGGTACTTGGAATAATGGGAAATGAATGGTTTTATGGAAACATAGTTGTCGTTATTGTTCCATTGCCTGGTCGTGTCTGAATCTTTGCGACCCATGGACCGCAGTACACCAGGCTTCCCTGTCCCTCACCATCTCCCAAAGTTTGCCCAAGTTCACGGCCATTGCATCGGTGATGCCATCCAGCCATCTCATTCTCTGATGCCCTCTTCTCCTTCTGTCCTCAATCTTTCCCAGCATCAGGGACTTTTCCAGTGAGTTGGCTGTTCACACCAGATGACCAAAATAATGGAAATGCAGACCTGGGTTCAAATTACAGCTCTGCCACAGGTCAGTCAGTCAGTCAAGTTACTGACTACTTGACTTTTAGCCAGGAGAGGTACTACCTGAACGTTTGATGGGTGCCAGGTAAGGTTATTTGTATATATGATGTCATTTAATCCTTACGACAACTCTGTTGGGTAGGCCTTATTTCCCCTCAATTTACAGTTGAGGAAACTGAGAATCAGAGCAGTCAAGTGACTTGCCCAAGATCACAAGAAGAAAAAACATTCTGAAAGAATTTACCTCTAACTGTGAAGAGAGCGTGGGAATCGACAGAGTACGGGGAAGAAAATTTCACATTTTTTCCAGGCACTTTCCTCTCAAGTTTGAATTTTTACATGTGAATTGCTCCCCAGGTGGCATTAGTGGTAAAGAACCTGACTGGCAAGGCAGGAGACTTGAGAAATGTGGATTTGATTCCTGGGTCAGGAAGATCCCTTGGAGGAGGGCTCGGCAACCCATTCCAGGGTTCTTGCCTGGAAAATCCCATGGACAGAGGAGCCTGGTGGGCTACAGTCCATGGGGTTGTAAAGAGTCAGACATGACTGAAGCGACTTAGTGCACACACATAGAAAAAAGATTAAAATGTCTGAATAATATTATTATCACTGTCTGAAGGCTTTAAGGTGGTAGGTGAAGTCTGGGGAGGAAATACCCTGCCATAACCACAGTCAGAGTGTTGGGGGAGAGTATGGCACCAACCTCCAAAACCTCCTTCCAAAAACCTTCACCTCTTGATATCCGAGGCCACAAGTAGATTCATTTGGCATGAGTCAGGGCTAACTTGAGTGATTAGTAGAATGTAGCAGAAGTGTGTGCTTTCTGAGGATAAGGTCACGAAGGGCTTTCATTCTGAACTCTGTCTTGAGCTCTGGATCACATCTTATGGAGGATGCCAGTTGCCATGTTATGGGAATGCTTCAGCAGTCCAATAGAGGCCTTCGGAGAGAGCAACGGAAGCCTCCAGCCAACAGCCAGCTCCAACTTGCCAGCTATGTGGGTGAATGACCTTGGAAATGGATCCTCCAATGCCAGTCAAGCTTTTAGATGACTGCAACCTCATGAAATTCCTGAGTTAGAGCCACCCAGCTGAACCCTTCTTGAATTCCTGACCCACAGAAACCAGCAAGAAGAGATAAGAAAGCCTTCTTCGGCGATCAATGCAAAGACATAGAGGAAAACAACAGAATGGGAAAGACTAGAGATCTCTTCAGGAAAATCAGAGATACCAAAGGAACATTTCATGCAAAGATGGGCTCGATAAAGGACAGAAATGGTATGGACCTAACAGAAGCAGAAGATATTAAGAAGAGGTGGCAAGAATATACAGAAGAACTGTACAAAAAAGATCTTCACGACCCAGATAATCACGATGGTGTGATCACTGACCTAGAGCCAGACATCCTGGAATGTGAAGTCAAGTGGGCCTTAGAAAGCATCACTATGAACAAAGCTAGTGGAGGTGATAGAATTCCAGTTGAGCTATTCCAAATCCTGAAAGACGATGCTGTGAAAGTGCTGCACTCAATATGCCAGCAAATCTGGAAAACTCAGCAGTGGCCACAGAACTGGAAAAGGTCAGTTTTCATTCCAATCCCAAAGATAGGCAATGCCAAAGAATGCTCAAGCTACCGCATAATTGCACTCATCTCACACGCTAGTAAAGTAATGCTCAAAATTCTCCAAGCCAGGCTTCAGCAATATGTGAACCGTGAACTTTCTGATGTTCAAGCTAGTTTTAGAAAAGGCAGAGGAACTAGAGATCAAATTGCCAACATCCACTGGATCATGGAAAAAGCAAGAGAGTTCCAGAAAAACATCTATTTCTGCTTTATTGACTATGCCAAAGCCTTTGACTGTGTGGATCACAATAAACTGTGGAAAATTCTGGAAGAGATGGGAATACCAGACCACCTGATCTGCCTCTTGAGAAATTTGTATGCAGGTCAGGAAGCAATACTTAGAACTGGACATGGAACAACAGACTGGTTCCAAATAGGAAAAGGAGTACGTCAAGGCTGTATATTGTCACCCTGCTTGTTTAACTTATATGCAGAGTACATCATGAGAAACGTCTGAGTGAACTCCGGGAGTTGGTGATGGACACGAAGGCCTGGCGTGCTGCAATTCATGGGGTTGCAAAGAGTCGGACACGACTGAGCAACTGATCTGATCATTTGTTTAAGCCCCCAGGTTTTGCAATGATTTGTAAAGCAGCAACAGATGACTAATCATGAGGGCGAGTAGAGTGGGGTGGAGGTCCTGGCTGATTGTTTCACTCTGTCTTTCAAACTTGCCATAGTGTCATATTCCTAAGGACAGAGTAAGGAACAAGGTAGGTGATGAAATAGTTAATCCCACTAGGGGGTTGTAATTTAAAAAAACACAGGAGGCTGCTCTAAGTTACACAAGAAAGCAGGTTTGCTTACCCACAAAACCAAGCAGGCTTGCTTAGCAACAAAACGATGTAACAGAAGCAAGAAATATGCTCCAGAACACTAAAACAATGGCAGCAGGAGACCCGAGTCCTTCCCTGTGAACTCAGCAAGTTAATGATCCTTAGGGCATACTCTCTGTACACATAAAAAATGATGATTTACAGAAAAGTACTCACTGTTACAGAGACCTGGAATAATTTCTACAGTCCTGACTTGACCATGTAGAAACAACAAAAAACTCTCCTGCTCAACCTGGAGGAAGAGCTGATGTTGGAAGCATGACGTCTACTCAAGAACGACAAAGAAGGTCTTCTCCCCCTCCCCACTCTTCTTTTGATTATAAAACTGTAGCTCGCTAAGTTCTCAGGGCAGCACCCTCTCCCCCTCCTGCTTGTAAGCCTCAAAATCATCCTGTTCTAACAAATCACTTCTTATCTATCACTTCGCCTCTCGCTGAATTCTTTCTGTGCTGAGACATAAAGGACCAGAGCTCTTCGGAGCCCCCCAGAGGGCCACCTGTAGTTTGCTAAAACTTCAAAAACAGTGGCAAAAATCACTTAAAAGAAGAGAGAGAAACAGGTTATCTCTACACCTCTGTATTTGTTCCAACACTCCATGGAAATACCCCACGAAAATATTACAATGTCTTAGTATTTACTTCTTTTTTTTTTTACTAAGATAATAAAAATAATGCAATTTGAATTTGTGTTGTACTTTTTTCTGCTGCTAAGTCACTTCAGTCGTGTCCAACTCTTTCTGACCCTATGGACTGCAGCCTGCCAGGCTCCTCTGTCCACGTGATTCTCCAGGCTAGAACAGTGGGGTGGGCTGACATTGCCTTCTCCAACTTGTCTCTAATCTTTCAAAATATATTTAATACTGGATCTGAGCTCTGAGGGGTGCTGTGTCATACCAGGGACTCGATCTTCTGCCTGACTCCTGGGAAACCGAACCACAATCCATTTCTGCAAAGTGGAATTGCTAGGAATGCCAGTGACGGGTGGAGGTCTCTATCCATCGCCTGAGTCTGGCTGCATCATTTACTCGTCAACTGTGTGTGGAGACTTTACTGTCTCCCAGGCCCATTGCTGGGGAGACATTTGCCAGGGGAAGATACAAGTCACAAACCAGGGAAGAGCTTTAATCATATAAGGCAGGAAAGAGTTAATGCCAAATGAGTGAGCGCAGTGAGTCCTGAAGTTCCCGGAACCCAGCAGGCAGGGGCTGCTCCAGGGACAATGAGGGGCAGAAACATCACCTTAACCCTCCAAAGACATGGCATTTCCACGTGGGACAAGGATGAACAGAGAGGATTTTAAGGGGCAGAGTCAGGGATTGGAAAGGAAGACGGTGCCTTCTTGGGCCCCTGGGCACAGTTTCTCTTTTCTATGCTTTCACAAAGCCGGCGGGCCGCTGCTGGCTGGTTTTCTCCAGCAGCCCCAGCCTTGCTGTCAGGGCAGCTCTCTCTCATGGCTCTGCAGAGTCGCCCTAGTCCTCAGCCAGTCTTGCCCCCATCAGCGCCAGGAGAAACTGGAGGAAACTGGACACTGGCTGGGGCGCTGCCAGCAAGTGCCAGGCTGTTGGCAGCTTAGATGGTTTCCTTGAGGGGCGAGACTCCCAGCTGCTGAAGAGAAACTTCTTCACCCTTCTCTTCTGCATCATTCCTAGACAGGCGTTCTCTGACTCTGTTGAAATGAAAAGACAAGTGACATTAAAAGGAGGTGATGAGGGGCAGGGAGTGCGAGCATTGTGGGCAAGGGTGTATTTGTTCCACGTACAGGAGGTGTATCTCCGCTGTCCCAAAGTCCCCAAAGAAGGTGACCCGTCCTCTCGTCCCTGTGAGGAACCTCAGCAGGCGCCTCCCACCGTCCCGTCCACTCCCTCGCTCTCTCCTGAGGTCCACAGCTACCAGGGGCTGGCCTGGCTGGTATCAGCCAGACTTGGAAAGGATGCCAAGTCAAAGAGTCTTCGGATGAGGACCTGAGGCCAGACACACACCCCAGGTCACGCAGCTGGTGAACAGGGCACCAGGCTCAGCCCACTTTCTGCTGCTGGGCCGGGCTTGCCCAGGGACCAGGGGCACCAGTGAGACCCCAGGACTGGGCCCTGGCCCAGGTAGAGGTCAGTCGTTCAGGAGGCAGGCAGGGAGGAGTCAGGTGAGGATGAGGGCAGGGAGGTCACTGCAATAGCCTCCCAGTAGCCCGAGGGCTGTCCCCAGGGCTGCCTGTCCCTGATCACATCCAGTTCTGCTGCTGTTTCCTATTCAACCCTCTAGTCTTTGAAATGATTTATGTTCTGACCTCCTTCTGTTTATTTCATCCTCCTCTTGAACAGACTAAGAACTGTCTATTTTTCTACTTAGTTTTTCTTATCTTCTTGTCTTAATCACTCACATAGCTTGCCAGATTCTCCTGTCCAGTTTCAGCTGGTTCCATTTTTAGAACTTGTTGCATATTCAAAACATTTCATCAGTGTTTTTTTTTATTTTTAATCCTTACTTATTCTATTTCTGATTTTTTAGTTCAATGGTTTAAGCCTTTGTGTCTGTGTGATCATGGCCTAACATAATCACAAAGAAACATTTTTCTTCTCGTTTTACTGTTCTGCATCTCTCTTTTCTGCCCATTAAGCCTCGTTTTTCTGACTTCTGTCCCTCAGGGTCATTGAGGGACAGAAGCTTGTTGGTTTTGTCTGCTAAGTGCCTGTGGTGGGGAGTGAGAGGTGGTTCTCTCCAATTCTGTCTAATAGATTCCTCTTCCCTTTCAAAGATGATTCCTAAAAACCCAGAGGCAGACATTCTCCACATTCAACTGCTGCAATGGGTAGGCTTGCTCAGTGTTATTTTTGAAACTCATCAAATGAGCAAAGACAACCAGAGGCAGCCTCTTCATGTAATCCATAGTCTTTTTTTTTTTTTTTGGCTGTGCCTCACAGCTTGCAGAGTCTTAGTTCCCTGACCAGGGACTGAACCCAGAGCATAGCAGTGAAAGCGTGGAGTCCTAACCACTGGATCCCCAGGGGATTATCAATGGTCTTCTTTTTTTAAGTATCTGAAATACAGTATAAAATATATATATATCTGAAATATAGTACACACACACACACACAATGATTAGGACTCCACACTCTCAAGGTAAGCATTAAAAACATGCTTGGGTCAGCCATGCAGCTGGTGCTCACTATGGGTGGGAGGGCAGCCGGAGGTCCTAGCTGACCAAGAGCCTGGCCCTTGGCCTTGGTGGAAACCAGACCTCTGCTGAAAGGCTGAACTTTTCTCTCCACCCTTCACCTCTCCATGCCCCCCACCAGTGGGAAGAGCTTCATGGACGGTCACTGGTTGGACCTTTGGCACTTTCTCAGGCCAGGCTACCTCTCTTCCGGGTTTTCCTGACACCTCACAAGCTTAGGGGAGCTTCAGCTTCACCCAGCTCCTTCCCTCACTTCTAGGCCTGGGAAATGGGAAATGGCCTAATTGAATTCTTACAATTTTTTTCACTGTGTGACTCATCTCTTTGATTACCAAAGAAAACCTGCTCAATGCAGATAATTTGGAGAAAAAAATTCTAAATATAAAGCAGCCAGGAAAAAAATAAAATATCACTTATACTTTGAGACAACCACTGTCACCATTTTAATATATGTTTTTTCTCTTTTGAGTCTCTATTTCTTGACATAATTAGGAAAATATCCTAATGATAATACACTGAAAACATCTGTTTGTATGTTGTAAACATTTGTTTGAATGTTGTAAACATTCCCCAGGCCATTAAACACTCCTCGTCAGCATAACATTTAACTGGTGCACAGTGTATCATAGGTTATCTAAATTGCTGGATATTTGGAGAGTTGACATTTTTTTCTGATACATTAAGCATGATGATGAATATCCTTGTAAATAAACTTTGTCCACATTTCAGCTACTTTTTTTAGGGCAGAGTCTTGGAAATGTCATTGCTGCCTAGAAGCTTGTGAAAAATTTTCCAACTCATGGTCAGTAATGCCAAAGAACCTTCCAGAAAGCTTGCAGGAGTTTCCTCCTTGCTATCTGTACATCTCCTGCATTGAAAATGTTTCCTTAGTGAATATTTAAAACAGGACATCATATGGTTTTATTTGCATTTCTCTGATTATGACTGAAGTGGATATTTTTTCTCTGTTTACTTCCTACTGGCATTTCCTTCTTTGTGAATATTCTATTCTTACATAAAAGGGCCTTTAAAAAAAAAAACACAACAGGATTAGTCAACTGCTTTTTTGCTATTTTTTCCAACAAACTAGGGCATAGACCCAACTGGGGCTGAGCCCTGGACCACATCAGGCATTCAGATACTCTGAGAAACAGTATCTGGTCTCATGATGGATGAAGGGTCTTGAGGATGAGCAACTTGAACTTTAGAAACAGGCATTTTCTTTTCACCTTAATCTTTAACATCCTAGGCCTGTGACCGGCATTCATAACTATCTGATGAGATTAGAAACAGAAAAATGAGAGGGGCTGAGAAGTTCTGAATTCTTATTGTCTAAATGGCTGAAACTCCACTCAACTGTCTCATCAGAAAGGCTGTCTCTTGCCTCTCCTTCCCCAGCAAACCAGAGCAAGTCCAGATGCTGCCATCTCATGTTTGGTTGGACAAGAATAGTCGAGAAGAACCCTGGACTGGCCACTGAAGAAGCCCAGGTACTAGCTTCTATCATTTATAATATGCTGGTCAAGTCTACATCTCCTGTTGGAGGCAGCCTCTTACCAGCCTGTCTACACTGTTGATTGAAAATTATAGATTTGTGGTCTACATCCGGCTTACCAGATTACACAGGCTGGTTTGGGCTATGACCAACGGAATGGAAAAGACCCTTCAGCAAGCTTGTGCTTGCCTCCCTGAGATGGAGACCCACATCCTGATGGCTTGTGATGCGGGAATGAATGGCATCCCGGCGGCTCTGAGGACCCTGGCAGGTGTACTGAGTGCTCTGGCCCTTCCCGATGTTAGCCTATATTTTCTTCCTCCTGCCATATTGTATCCTTTGAATTATGACAACCTTAAATAAGTGTGCTTTGTGGAGTCTTATTAGTGCTTCCAAATATAAAATCCTGTGTAATTGCTGGAGTAGTGGAAGTCAAAGAGCAAAGGACCTGCTCCAGCCTGAAAGAGACGCGACAACTAAATGCCCCTTGTGATTCTGAACCCGACCCTCCTGCTCTACAGGACGTGGCTGGGGAGGACTTGAATGAGGTCTGAGGGTGAAATGGTAGTCACGTAGCAACATTAACTTTCTGACTGTATGTGGTGGCTGTATTGTGCTCATGCAGGAGAACACCCTTGGAAAAATTACACACGAACATATTTGAAAGAGATTTCAACAACGTTCTCCATATGGTTCAGAAAAGAAAAGTTCTTTGTCCAACACTAGCACTTCTGTTTGAGATTGTTCGAAATCACACAAGCATGTGTGTATACATATGTATATATACAACTATAAAAATAAACAACAAAAGCAACACAAAATACGGGACTACTTTGTCATGCTTAAGAGAACTTCTCGTACTGTGGCAGTCACAAGCTCTTCCTCACCCCTGGGAGGAGGGGACTCCTGACAGCACCAGCTAGATCAGACCCAAACCGTAGATCGCTGTGAGAAAGAATCGCTTGTTGTCAATTGCTATAAAAATCAAAATTATTCGGGGCAAATGGTGCCCCAAATTCAGTTGGTTCATAGCCAGTAACAACATACTGTAGTTTCATAATTAATTGTTCCTGGCAAGGTCAAAGGAAAGTATATTACCTAAAACCAGAATTTCATTTGGCATTACTCAGATTTTTCTATAGCCAGGGCAAGCAAAATCTGATTTTAAAAATGCCAAGGCCAGACCATTACAGTGGTTCTCTCTGTCATATTAGGGAAGGACACTTCTCCAGTTTCTCTTCCAAGTACCTGGGGCCCTCAGGCAACATCTCAGAGCACCTGCGAACAGGTTCCGGACTGGGTTATTGACAAATGCTTACTAGACCCTGGGATACATGGACCTACATCTGTTCTGTGGGACGAGTAGGGGCTAAGAGCAGAAGGAAGAGCATTCCAGACAGGGACCCCTGGTGGTGGGCAGGGGTCGAACATGGGAGGGTGGGCAGGGACCACATCCTGAGAGTTTCGTAAGGTTTCAATTTTTATCCTCAGTGCAATAAAGACCAAGAAAGGGTTCTGAGGAGACAACTGCTGTGATTCTACTCACAGGATAAGTCCTTCACACCAGCACCTGTGTAGAGAGGAAAGAGGAGAGGGGCAGGGGAGGATCTTAAGTTTTTGTGATTGTTCAGACAAAAGATGATGGTGGCCAGGAAAGTGGAGAGAGATGGACAGATTCAAAATATATTTTGGAGGTAGAATTGACAGGACTTGTCAAGATCTGTATCCTTGATCTACATGAATCCAGACTTTGTCCACAGCTCAGGGTAGAAATGGGATGTTTATGGTTTGGGTTATGGATCCCGCAAGGCTTACAGGGTCCTAGTTCCCCAACCAGGGCTTGAACCTGCGCCCCCTGCAATGGAAGCACAGAGTTCTAACCACTGGAGCTCCTGAAAATTTCATGGGGGTTTATTTTGAAGGGATGCAAACACAGTCCATGCACACAGGCCTCTGGGCACAGATGGTTCAGCTGTGGCGTCAAGCTGGACCCAGAGAGGTCTCCTGGCACCCTAAAACTGAGGCTCATCCTGGAGCCCTTGTTGGTGAGAAATGCCTCAAGAAGCCACACAAGTCCCCTCTGGCTCTTATTTTAGAAACATTGTCAAGGACATCCCTGTCAGCTCACACAGTGATCTCCCTGAGAAGACGCGTTAGAGACACGTCTTCCAGTGCTAGCTGCTGAGAAAAACCTCCTTTTCTCCGAGGAACTGGTGTTCCCCGTCCTCTCTGAAAAGAGTCGTCAATGTGGGGTCTCCCTTTCTGCTGCCAGAAAGCTTAGAGCCAAAGTGGACAGCCAGCGGACAACCTCGTGGGCTGGTCTTTGCTTCAAACTGGGGCGCCTCTTCCTCCCACTAAACATCACCCCACTGCTCTGCCACATTTCGCTTCAACTCGTCCTCTTTTTCCTGGTCTGTAGGTTATTCTTATTTCCGTTTCACCGTTCGCTGTGGGAAAATGGAGGCGGGCAGCACGCTGGTCTCTTGGGCTCTGTTGTCGCCACCAGACCATGTGTTAGCGGCACGTGGAGGACCTGCACTTGTCTCCGCTGCCCACCCCGACTGTGCCCAGAGGCCCCTCACCTCCTCTCCATCGCCTCGATGGTCTCCACCAGGGGCACGTCGCGCGTCTCAGCCAGGAAGCAGACGGCCAGCCCGGCCAGGATTGAGGGGGCCCCGAAGCCCACGGGCGGCAGGACGGCACTGAACTCCCCGAGCATGGTGAGCAGCGGCGCCGCCAGGCCCCCGAGCCGGGCGTTGACCGAGGCGAAGCCCATTCCCATCTGCCTGTCGGAGCAGGGGGTCCGGGTTAGCCGCTGTGGCCTGGACGCCCGGAGGGCCTGGAGCGCCGGGTCCTGGGTGTTGGGGGCAGAGCAGGACAGAGAGCGGGTCCTGCTTCAGCAAGCCCAGCAGGCGCCAGCCTGGAGTGAGGACCTCCAAGTTTGGGGCCAGCACCCTTGTGTACCCCCTCACCTGCCCCCAGGTCCCCACCTGATCTCCGTAGGGTACAGCTCTCCGGTGAACAGATACACGCAGATGAAGGAGCTGGCCAGGCAGCCTTTCCCCAGTGCCGCCTGGGCCGTGCGCAGGCTCTGCATATCTGGGGGACAGGGGGACAGAGTTGCAGGCGGAGCCCAGAGCCCAAAAGGGGAGCAGGGAGGCACAGCAGGGTGGGGCTGGAGGGGGAGGGAATCCTGGGGAGGAGGGTGGATGAGGCTCAGAACCTGCAGAGGGAGAAGGAGGCAGAGCCCTGGGGGTAGAAGCTCTGGTTGCAGAACATGGAGGGGAGGATGGGGGGGTTTCTACCTCCAGGGACCCAGAAGCTTGCACACTACCCTTCTCTGCCCTCTGCCTCCCTCCTTATAATAAGATGCCTTATTCCATCTATCACAGTCCTTTTGGAAAGGCAGGCCAAGCTGCAGAGTTAGGCCTGGGTTCCAACCCAGCTCTGACTCAGCTGGGTGACCTGGCCACTGTGACTCAACCTCTCTGAGCCTCCCTGTCCTCATCTGTAAAATGAGGGGAAAATGCTCAGTGTCATTGAAAGTTTGCTGTTACCATCATTATTCATCATGCAGCAAAATTCCAATGACAAGCCCAACATCAGGGTGATGGTCAAAGAAATTATGGCACGTCCTCTGGATTGGGGGCAGCTCCCACTGCACGCTGGAATCAGGAGAGGAGATTTTATAAACACCCACACCTGCGCCCTGCTCCATCTCCAGTACATCAAAGCCTCCTGGGGCTGGTTCAAGTTTGGGTATTTTTAAAAGACCCCCCAGGGGAGTCTGATGTGCAGCTAGAGTTGAAAAACACCAATCAGGTTAAATACTAAATAGTATAAAAAATTAGGGTCATGAAACATTTTCATTAATGCGGAAAAGCAGATTTGTGTTACAACAAATAGTGAAAAGAGATATGTTTTATATAGATAACTATGTATAGTATATACATATATAATCCTATTTATAGTATTATGTATATATTTATCTCAAATATGTCAAGTATAAAATCTATGAATGGGAAAAAAGATTGGAAGAAAATAAGTCAAAATTTCAATAGTAATAATCTATCTATTCTACCATTCCCTCTCAGATTGAACAATAAAGAATCTGCCTGCAATGCAGGAGACCTGGGTTCAATCCCTGGAATGGAAGATGCCCTGGACTAGGGAATGGCAACCCACTCTGGTATTCTTGACTGGAGAATCCCATGGACAGAGGAGCCCAGTGGCTGTAGTTCATGGTGGTCACAAAAAGTCAGACATGACTGGGTGACTAACACACACACACACACACACACACACACACACACACATCTATTCTTCAGGGTAGGAACTGAAGCACAGAGAAATCAAACAACCCGCCCAAGGCCATGGTGGCAGAACTGGGGGTTACAGCTGGGCCCTTGGCTTTGCTCAGGCCTCTGATATGCAAGCCTGGCTTCATGCTGTGATCATTGGACTAAATACTGAGGTTTGGGTCCCTCTCTTTGAGACTGGTTGCCTTGGCCTGGAGCCCATGGGCTTTGGGAGTTTTCAAAGGTCTCCAGATTGGTGATGATTGCAGCCAGCTTTGCAAACCACTGTTTCAGATCCGGCTGGTGGAAGTTCAGACTCTCAAGTGCCTAGCCAGGCTCCAGGGGGACATGCCAGCCCGCCCTCTGCCTCTCCAGCTTACCTTAGTGAAATGAAAAGTGACGATGTTAGTTGCTCAGTTGTGTCCAACTCTTTGTGACTCCATGGACTATAGCCACCAAGCTCCTCTCTCCATGGAATTCTCCAGGCAAGAATACTGGAGTGGATAGCCGTTCCACTCTGCAATGGATCTTCCCAACCCAGGGATCAAACCCAGGTCTTGTGCATTGCAGGCAGATTCTTTACTATCTGAGTCACCAGGGCAGCCCTGGTGTTCTTATCCATCATTCTAATCTCTCTGGCAAGACAGTAAATGCTCTGAGGGCGAAGACTCATGTCCTTTGTAGATTCTCCACTGTGATACTGTCACTAGGTCCTGCTGCTGCTGCTGCTGCTAAGTCACTTCAGTCGTGTCCGACTCTGTGTGACCGCATAGACGGCAGCCCACCAGGCTCCCCTGTCCCTGGGATTCTCCAGGCAAGAACACTGGAGTGGGTTGCCATTTCCTTCTCCAATGCACGAAAGTGAAAAGTAAAAGTGAAGTCGCTCAGTCGTGTCCGACCCTCAGCGACCCCATGGACTGCAGCCTTCCAGGCTCCTCCGTCCATGGGATTTTCCAGGCAAGAGTGCTGGAGTGGGGTGCCACTGCCTTCTCCTGAGTCACTAGGTCCTAGTGCTAAACTCCAGTAGTCTATAGTCACTTTCTTTCCAGATCCAGAAGAATATCCCTCAGCCTTGTTCCTGCACAGTGTCTGTTGCCCCTCAAACCCTCAACCCCAAAGGCAGAAGCAGGCAGCTCACCTTCCGGCACAAACATGTTCGAGATCACCATGAGCCCGGCCAGGATGAGGAAGGAGGCCACTGTGGCCCGGCGGCCCACGTAAATCATGGTGGTGGTGGCCACCAGCATGGCCGGGATGTCTATGACGCCAAATAGGACCTGTACCAGATACACGCTGAGCCCAAACTTCTGCAGGTCCATGGCCAGGCCGTAGTAAGCCAGGGAGTTGGAGAACCTGGAAGAGGAGGCAGAATGGTCCTGCTTCAGCCCAGAGCTCACTGTCCTGGATCTGAGGGCACCCAAGGGTGAACGGCATAGGACTCCTCTGCTGGCTCTACCATCAAAATATTCCCAGAACCTGACTACATCAGGGGGGAGCGAAAATCCCCTGGCTTGGCAGGATACTCCCTCCTGGTCTCCTAAGCCTCTGATTTTGGCCGTGGAGCCCACGCTCCTCCATCCACATCCCTTTCCAGCCACCCTGAGTCCAGCCAGCACCATTCCAGCCCTTCCGTCTCCAGGCTTCAGCGGCTGATCTGATTTGGACAGGACATCAAGAATTATGTCCTGAATTATCAAGGGAGGTTCAAGAAAAAGCTTGTGACCGTTTTATATGGCTTGTCTGGAAACTTCTGTAAATCCTATGTTTTAGTAAAATATTTTTGTTATTCTTAAAAAAAAAAAAAAAAGAATTGGAGGGAGGGACATCCCCAGTGGACCAGTGATTAGGACTCGGCTCTTTCACTAACGTGCCCTGGTTTCGATCCCTGGCCGGGGAGCTAAGATCTCGGGGTTCACAGCCAAACTGACTCTGTTGGCCTGGAGTTCCAACACTTGGGGTCTCCACAGAAACTTACGAGGTCCCTGAGACAGTGTCTCAAAGAGTTACTTGTACATCCATGTTCACAGCAGTGTCATTTACAATAGCCAAAATGTGGAAGCAAGCCGGGTGACCATCAACAGCAAGTGGTCTACACATGCAATGACTCAGCCTGAAAAAGGCAGAAATCCTGACTATGCTACAACACAAATGGGTCTTGAGGACATTATACTAAGCGAGATAAGCCACTCACAAAAAGATAAGTATTGTATGATTCCACTTACGGGAGGCCCCTGGAGTGGTCAAGTCCACAGACATGGAATGCTGGTTGCCAGAGGTTGAGGGGGAGCAGGAATGGAGGAGATATTGTTTAATAAGTACAGAGCTTCAGTGTTGAAAGATGAAAAGAGTTCTGCTGACGGTGGTACAACAATGTGGTAGGTACTGCCCAGTTACCAACGGTTAGGATGCTGCGACTCCCCTGGTGGCCCAGTGGTAGAGATTCCACACTTCCACTGCAGGGGCACAGACTTGATCCTTGGAAACTAAGATCCCGTTTGCCACGTGACATGCCCCCCAAAATGGTTAAGATGCTGAAGTTTATGTTATGTGTATTTTATGACACTTTCTGGACATGAAACAAAATAAAATGTCCCTGAGGAAGGGGCTTGAGATGGGCCCTCATGATGAGAGGGTAACAGGCAGGGAGGCCAGGGGTCTCCAAACGGAGGAAATAGCCTGCAAGTGTCAGACATTTTTATCTCTCTTAAGCGGCGGGAGGAAACAAACTAGCGATATTTTTTTCCTTCTCTATACAAATTTAAAAGGAGGTTTCTCTTCAAATACTGTGTTGCCATAAGGACACCTGGTTTCCCCTGAAGTTAACTGTTCTCAAACCTAGAAATAACCAATGCCTTTTTCATACGGAAATGTTTGTCTTAAGCTATGCTAATGTGCTATGCATTTACCCCAAACTCTGTCTTCAAGTCGGTTCCGCCTCTTGGCTCAGAACCTACTTGACACACCAGTATGTTATACTCAGATATTGTTCCCCTAATCTATGTAAATGAAACTATTTGTATGGTGGTCTGCCCTTCTCCAAGATTCAAGTTAATCATTTTATGGCCCAGGATAAACCATTTGGTGCCAAGATTATCCCAAAATGCACCTTATGGGTGAGGGTCCTGGTGCCATTCTGAATTTTAAGACATTCCTTTCTTTCATTAACAGACTGCTAGTGACTATATACCGGAGAAGGCAATGGCACCCCACTCCAGTACTCTTGCCTAGAAAATCCCATGGGCGGAGGAGCCTGGTAGGCTGAAGTCCATGGGGTCGCTAGAGTCGGACACGACTAAGCGACTTCACTTTCACTTTTCACTTTCCTGCATTGGAGAAGGAAATGGCAACCCACTCCAGTGTTCTTGCCTGGAGAATCCCAGGGACTGGGGAGCCTGGTGGGCTGCCGTCTATGGGGTCACACAGAGTCGGACACGACTGAAGTGACTTAGTAGCAGCAGCAGTGGCTATATAACATCCAGCTGAAGACTAGCCGGGCCGGGGCGGGGGGGGGGGCGGGGGGAGGGGCGGTACTCTTTTGCCCCCTTCTGATGCCTATGTCAGAAGCTTTCTCTATCTTCTTTATACTTTAATAAAACTTTATTACACAAAAGCTCTGAGCGATCAAGCCTCGTCTCTGGCCCTGGATTGAATTCTTCTCCTCCGGGGGCCAAGAATCCCGGTGTCTTTGCATGATTCAACAACAACCTTTCAATGACCCACCTGCATAGGTCTTATTTCTCTGCAGGACATGCTGGCACAGACCCAGGAGTGTAGGGAGAGGGTAAGTGGAGAAACAGAAAGTGGCAGTGGGCTCTCTCCTACCAGGGCCCAGCATCAGCCCCCAAACCACTTACTGAGAAACTCCTGCCATCCCTCCCGGTTATCCCCAGCCGTGTGAGTCAGTGAAGATGGAGAAAAGGAGAAAAAACTTCAGGAAAAGGTAACAGTCATTCTTGTGGGCACTATCGACAATAGCCAAGACATGGAAGCAACCAAAATGTCCATGGACACATGAATGGATAAAGAAGTGGTAGGACTTCCCTGGTGGTGCAGGGGTTAAGAATCCACCTGCCAATGCAGGGGACATGGGTTCGATCCCTGGCCCAGGAAGATTCCACATGCTGTGGAGCAACTGAGGCCATGTGCCACATACTAAAGCCCGCGTGCCCTAGAGCCCGTGCTCCACGACAAGAGAAGCCGCTGCAGTGAGAAGCCGTGTGCCGCAACTAGAGAGCAGCCCCCGCTCTCCGAAACTGGAGAAAGCCACTGCAGCAACGAAGGCTCAGTGCAGCCAAAAAAAAAAAAAAAAGAATAAATACAATTTTTTTAAATAAAATAAAGAAGATGTGGTATATTTATACAGTGGAATATTACTCAGCCACAAAAAAGAATTAAATAATGTCATTTGCAGCAACATGGTAGGTTTATCACGTCAAGTGAAGTAAGACAGAGGAAGATAAATATCATTTGATATCACTTATATGTGGAATCTAGCAAATGATACAAATGAGTTTATATATGGAACAGAAAGGCCCACAGACAGAAAAGAAACTCACAGTTTTTATGGGGAAAAGTGGAGGAATTTGAGATTAACATATATACCTACTATACACAAAATAGATAACCAACAAAGACCTACTATACAGCACAGGGAACTATACTCAATATTTTGTAATAAACTATAAGGGAAAAGAATCTAAAAAAAATAAATAATGTATAACTGAATCACTTTGCTGTACTCCTGAAACTAACATAACATTGTAAATCAGCTATGTACTTCAGTTTAAAAAATAAGAGAGAAAAATGACGGATTTTTCTGGGTGAACCTGACCTAGTCATAGAAATCCTTTAATTCTGGATATAGAGGTCAAAGGTGGGGAAATCAGAGACTCGAAATGTGAGAAGGATTTGCTGTGATGAAAATTCTCCTTTGAGATGGAGGTGGCCATATGGCAAGAATATAAATGGCCTCAGTGACTTGAGAGTTCAGTTAAGTTCAGTCTCTCAGTTGTGTCCAACTCTTTGCGACCCCATGAATCGCAGCACACCAGGCCTCCCTGTCCATCACCAACTCCCGGAGTGGCCCTTGGCTAACAACTAGTGGAGAAATGAACATGTCAGTCCCACAACAACAAAGAACTGAACGCAGCCAACACTTTGAATGAATCTGAAAGTGAATTCTTCCCATGCAGCTTGCCCACCGTCTTCATTTCAGCCTTGTACGAAAATCCTGAAGAGAGAACTCAACCATATTGTGCCTGGACTTCTGACCTACGCAACTATAAGCTCATAAATGGATATTGTGTGGAATCTAAAATATGACACAAAGGAACTTATCCATGAAATAGAAACAGACTCAGGATGTAGGGAACAGACTTGCGGTTGCCACGGGGGAAGAGAAGAGGGGGAGGTTGGACTGGGAGTTTGGGATTAGCAGATCCAAACTGTTACATATAGGATGGATAAACAACAAGGTCCTACAGAATAGCACAGGGAACCGTATTCAATAGCTTGTGATAAACCATAATGGAAAAGAACATGAAAAGGAATGTATAAACATATGTAATATAACTGTCACTTTGCTGTACAGTAGAAACTAACAACCACTGTAAATCACTATAAACCAACTATCCTTCAACAAAATGAACTTTTAAAAAATGGTATTGTTTTAAGGGCGGTTCAAGAGGGACAGGACATACATATATCTATGGCTGATTCATGTTGATGTTTGACAGAAAACAACAAAATTCTGTAAAGCAATTATTCTTCAATTAAAAAAATAAATTAATTTAAAAAAGGGGGAAATTGTTGCTTAAAAGACATTGTTAGTTTATTGAACCTGGGTATTTCTTAAGACTTCAAATGTACTTCTGTATCATTGATATTTCATTAAAGAAACTCAATTAATGAAAAAAATGGTATTGTTTTCAGCTGTTGTGGTCATTTGTTACATAGCAACATGAAAGTAATACAGTATATGAAAACTAAAGTGATTGTTGAGAGGGCTGAGGGACACCCAGTCAAAAATTAACTGGTTTCCATTCATATCCTTTGCTTAATAATGCGTGTGCTCAACTGGGGATTAGAAAGTGGGGCATATAAGGATTGGTCTGTGAAGACGTGAGCGCCCCAGCTGAAAGTCTTCCCAGCACCTGGGTCCTGAGGAGCTCTCTGGCTGCCCAGGCCCAGAACGGCCTCACAGGCAGCACTTTGGGGGCAGAAGCCCTCTGAATGCTCAGTGTGGGGACAACCCCACATTTGCAGGGCACAGGGACACAAGTGCTTTGCCAGAGTGGGGAACTTCCCAGAATCCTCTGGAGGCATATTAGGATACAACCAGGTGTATTTTATTCAAGTTGCCTGGCTGATTTCAGTCGGTGCCCCCAGCTGGGTGAGACCCATCTCTAGATGTGGGTTCCCTAGGTCAGCAGGGGTATCTTATGCACGGCCTTAGGTCTTAGCAACCAGCAGGGGCCCAGAGGACCCTGGACACTCGGAAGACATGGGAGAAAGCACGGGGAACAGGACTGACTTCACAAGGCCCTCTGTGCATTACATTAAGTATTTGAGAGTTTGTCAGTGGGGACACTGGCGTGTCCTGGCCTTGGGTCAAAGTCCTGGACAGGAGCCCAATACCTACCAGACCACCATGAGACAGCACGTGACTTTACGGATGGCTGGGGTTCGGAAGAGGTCCAAGACTGAGTTGGAGGGGCGACCAGCTGCAAACTCACTCTGGATGTAGGAGCTCACCACCTGGGCAAGGAAAGTCTGATCAGGGGGAGGCGGGATCTGCGATCCTATTCCTAGGGGAGGGCCAAGGTCGAGAGCCCTGGCAGGATGGTTGACCCTTGTCTCCTCCCCAGGCTGGTTCCAGGACTTTGAGTTGAAGCAGAGCCTCCAACCTGAGTCCCAGGGCTCCTGGGCTGCCCACTGATTAGGCTGAAATAATCAGGGGCACCCTCAGACCCCACTCCTGGTGTCAAGTCTGAGACAGTCTCAGCCGGTGGTTAAGGAGGCAGGTTCCCAGGGGTTCTGCCACCTCCTATTGTGTTTTCTTAAGCAGATTGCGTAAGTTATTATTTCCCTGCCTGTTCCCTCTGGATCCAAAGGGTTGGGTGACTTGGTAATCCAAACATCAGATTCCTCATCTTTAAAAGTGAGGCATTAGGAAATCCCCTGGTGGTTCGGTGATTAGGACTTGGCGCTTTCACTGCCACGGCCCCCGTTCAGTCTCTGGTTGGGGAACTGAGATCCCGCAAGCTGCGCAGAGCAGCCAACAAGAAAAAAGTGAGGCATTAAATGAGATTGTGTACAGAAAACCCTTAGCACGGTACCAAGCAACTGGCTTGATAAATGTATTTATTTATAATAAATAGTAGCTATCTTATCATAAATGGTATGCATAGTAAATAGTACTTTTGTTATTGATTATTTGATAATTTCATCTTAGGATTTTTATTTTTATTTTATTGAATTTCTGGCTAAATGTGAATGGGTTATTTCCCCATCCCATGAATGGACAGATTGATAAACAAAACAGTGAAATGATTTACCCCAGATCACAGAGCCATTCTGTGGTTAAACATCTTCGTCCCACTGGATCTCTTCCCACTCTATTTATTCTCAGCCTGTTCACCTGGATGGTGAGTCCTGGCAAGTCACCAAATCCTAGCACATCTCGAGGCTGCCAGCAAGACTGAAAACTGGTGCTCCCCTAACTTGCAGCAGACCTGCCTACCTCCTTGGTCAGCCTTTCCCCTTCCTCCTTTCTCCCGTTCATCGCAGCCACCTTCCGCAGGTTCTTCAGAGCTACCTGGGTCTTGCCATGAAGGAGGAGCCATCGAGACGACTCTGGCAGCCACCTGGGACCAAGAGAAGGATGGAGAATGAGTGGCACTGAAATGGCCCCTGTGATGCCCTCTGATGGCCACCGGGGCACTGAATGGGCCGAGTGGCACTCATGCCATTCCTCAAACCAGAGCACACCCTCTTTCACCTTCCAGACCCCAGAAAAAAGGAAAAACCCTTGCTGTCGGCAGAATCGGGAAAACTGGGGGACGCGCGGCCTCTCTTTCTTGCAGCACATCTCTCAGAGAATCTCTACAGTGTATTCAGAGACGACATGGGCCTTCAGGTGTCCACAGATCTGGTTTTGAGACTGGTTCTGACCCCAGTAAATGGCTTTTTTATTTGTTTTCCTTTGGTTGTTTGTTGTAGTTAATTTTCTTTTTTTCTTAAAATTTTTGCTGGAGTACAGTTGATTTATAATGCTGTGCTACTCTCTGCCATAACAGCAAAGTGAAACAGTCATACATACACCTAAATCCCCTCTTTCCTAGATTCTCTTCCTATATAGGTCATTATAGAGTACTGAGTAGAGTTCTCTATCCTATGTAGTAGATCCTTATTTGTTATTTACTTTACATATGGAAAAAAAGTGAAAGTGTGTTGCTCAGTTGTATCCAACTCTTTGCAATCCTGTGGACTGTAGCCTGCCAGGCTCCTCTGTCTATAGAATTCTCCAGATATGAATACTGGAGTGGGTAGCCATTCCTTTCTCCAGGGACTCTTCCTGACCCAGGGACTGAAGCTGGGTCTCCTGCACTGCATGCATATTCCTTACCATCTGAACCACCAGGAAGCCCTAACTTGTATATGGCAATCCCAGTCTCTCCCAGTATGTGGCTTTGAAGAAGTCATGGATCCACCTGGGCTGCCTCATCGCTCCTCCTATAAAATTCCCTGGGGTTGTTGTGAGGCGCAAAGGAGCTGATGAAGGCAAAGCTCTCAGTGTATTCTGGAGCCCCTCAGTAATGTAAGGGGTTCTATTCTGAACCTGCCCACAGCCATGCATGGTCCTCGTGAGCCCATGTCCTCACTTCTGCACATCCCCACCACGTCCCCCAAACTCCAGTCGCTGCCCACCCCAAGGCTCCCCCAGGGGCAGGTGAGGGCCTGGCTATACAGGTGCACTCTGCCCCAGCCCTCTCTGCTCAGAACGTACCAAGAGTAGAGGAAAAAGATGAGGAAGGGGACAGAGACCGCAAACTGCAGCCACCGCCAAGGGCGGATCAGGTACGCCACGCCCGCCAGGATGAGCTGACCCGAGGTGAACGAGTACCCCAGCAAGATCCCCGCCACGGTCCGGCCCCGGGTGGGCATCCACTCCACGACTGCGGAGAAAACCATGCCAGGCTCAGTGGGGCTCGTTGCTCACATGGGTGTTTAATTCAAGCCTCCCCGCTCCTTTAGAATGACTCTGTGGCCACTGGAAATCATTCCAGAGAGGCATGAGCACGGACAAAGATGTCCCAACCTCAGTCCTTACCCTTAGACAAATGCCAGGTGGACTAAAGAGCTTCATGTAGGGCTTCCCTGGTGGTCCAGGGTTAGGAATCCACCTTGCAAGGGAGGGGACACGGGTTCGATTCCTGGTCCAGAAAGATGCTACATGCCATGGGGCAACTCAGCCTGGGCACCATAATTACTGAAGCCTGAGCCTAGAGCCTTTGCTCCGCAATAAGAGGAGCCGCTGCAGTGAGACGCCTGCACGCTGCAACTAGAGCATCGCCCAAGACTAGAGAAAGTCCCTGTGCAGCAACAAAGACCCAGCACAGCCGAAAATAAATACATACATGTTAAAAGGAGCTAAATAGAACAATAAAAGCATAACAATATTAGAAGAAACCATGCTAGATGTCTTTTCAATCTTAGAGTCAGGAAAGACTTTTCCAAGAATGTCACAAAACCCAGAGACAACAAAAGGGAAGACCAAAAAGAGCTGCATAAAAGTAAGAAGTCTCTGCTTAAAAAAAAAATACCCATTGTAAGCAGAGTCATAGCTTCAGCAAAAAAGACAGGAAAAAAAAATACCATTTCAAATAACAGTCAAAGGGTGACTTTCCCTAATCTGGGAAGAATTCTTACAGATCAATAGGAAAACAACTAACACGCCAAAAGGAAAAACGGGCCAAGGCTGTGAACAGTTGGTTGAAAAGGGAATATAATGACTTAATTACACATGTGTCTGTCTGTCTTAGTTGCTCAGTCGTGTCCAACTCTTTGTGACCTCGTGGACTATACATAGCCCGCCAGGCTCCTCTGTCCATGGAATTCTCCGGGCAAGAATACTGGAGTGGGTTGCCATTCCCTTCTCCAGGGGATTTTCCTGACCCAGGGATTGAACGAACCCGGGTCTCTTGCACTGTAGGTAGATTCTTTATCATCTGAGCCACCAGGGGAGCCCCTTTTAATTACATGATTTTTTGCAAATAGCAAAGCTTGGAAACAATTTAAATGTCCATCCATGGGGGCCTGGTGACATAGAGCAGGCACACTCTCACGAAGCAACCAGAATAAACGGAAGAGGATGCTGCTTTCAGGCAGCAGCCAGCTCGTGTGTCCAGTCCATTGGCAAGCCCTGTGGCTTCTCCCTGCAGAACCTCAGAGCCTAACTGAACCTTCCTGCCTCCCCCTGTGCTAACCCCGGCTCACTCCAGCCTCGCCTCTTGCCAGGTGACCGGATGAGCCTCAGACCGGCCTTCCTGCTCCTGTCCTCGAGCCGCATGGCAGCCTGAGGGGTCCTGGCCGATGCCAAGTGGGATCAAGTCAGGCCTGTCCTCAGCTCAGGACCCTCCAGAGGCTCCTGCCTCACTCGGAGTCAAAGCCAACGTCCTTCAAGGCCCAGGCCTAAGGATCTGCGGCCGTCGCCCCAGCCCTGCTTGTCACCCACCTCCGCTCTGTCCAGCCACGTGGACCTCCTTGCTCTTGAGTCCTCTAGACACACTCTTGCCTCAGGGCCTTTGTCTGGAACGTTCCCCCCCGGTGGCCACAGGTCCCCTTCCCTCACCTCCCTCAAGCTTTGGTCAAAGTGACCCCTTCTCAGCGAGCCCTGCCCTGAGCCAATAAAACTGCAGGCTCTCTCCGCCTCAGGCCGCCACCGCCCAGCCCCTCGCCTGGCTGCTCTCATCCCCTTTCTGGGCTCTGTAACACTTATCACCTTCTAACACACTATGCAGTTCGCTTATTTGTGTTTATCTGTCTTCTTGCAGGAGAACATGGGCTCTTCAGAGCAGGATCTACTTGTTCTCCACCTCCCACACCTAGTAGTGTGTGTGTGTGTGTGTGTGTGTGTGTGTTCGTGTGTGTGTGTAGGGATGTGTGTATATGGTGCATGTCTTGTGGTTAGGAGTGTGTATGGTGTGTGTGTAATGGTTAGGAGCATGTGTGTGTCTGTATGTAGGAGTATGTGTATATGCGTGTGTGTTATGGTATGTGTGTATGTGTAGAGGTGTACACAATTGTGCATACAATATACACATTATATATTGTGCAGGGGTGTGTGTTGTGGTTAGAAGTGTGCATGTGTGTATGTCAGAATGTGTGTATATGGGGTATGTGTGTGTGTAGGCATGTGTATTATACAGGTGATTCTAGCAGGAGATGGATTTGGGACGACTGTTTCTGCCTTTAGATTCCATGAGCCATGGCTGGACGCCCACCCTGAAGGATGAGGCAGGTAGGCTGGGGTTTGCTGAGGTCCCACCGTGAGCTCAGCACCCTTCAATGTCCGGATGTGGGGAGGAGAGGTGACCAGAGTGTGACCTGGAGCATCCTAGTTCTCCGGCCCCAAGATTCCCCACTACCCTGGGAAAAACGACCCCAACAAACCAAGTAATTAGAGGCAGGGGGCGGGCCTGCGTCCAGGCTGGGCTTCCTCTGCCCACACGGCTCTCTGCCACAGCCACTGGAACCAGCCTGGAGTGACGACTGAGCCTGTCAGTGTGGGGTGGGGATGTTCCCACCTGGCACCCAGGAGGCCAGGCCGCCAGCGGCCCCAAGGGGAAGCCTCGCCTCTTTGGGATCCACATACTTTCGGGATGCCTGCCACCCACCCCGGGGACCCTGTGTCTCACCTCGTTTCCATGTCCCCACGCTAAGCCCCACAGGAGCCTGGCACACAGTAGGTCCTTAGTAAGTGGTTATTGCTGACTAATTCACACAAGAAGGGAACTCAGCCCTCTCAGCTCGCAGACATGCAAATCGCAACGCAGGGTTCCCAGCTCACTGCTGGCAGGCCCCGCTGAGAACCCAGGTCTCCTGAGAACCCTGGTGGGAGGCTGTGAGTTGAGGTCACCGGATGAGAATCCCACCACAAGGAAACGGGAAAGAGGCGCACCAGTGGGGCTGCCACTGCCCTCCTGCCCCTGCCAGGCCCTCCCCTCCAGTCCCCTCCACGGCTGGACTCACCCAGAGAGAGCGAGTTGAGGATGATGCCGGAGAAGGTCATGCCCATCAGGAACCGGCAGAAGCAGTAGGTCCCAAAGGAGCTGAAGTATGCCGTGGCCGCCCCCGAAACTGCCAGCTGCAGGTATGACCAGACCAGGGGGGCCTTGCGGCCCAGCCTGAGCCCGGCCATAAGCCCAGGTTAGGGTTCCGAGGTGGCAGCAGCTTCCCCCATGGCTGTCGTGGAGGGAGGATGAGAGGAAGCTACTTATCCCCACCCCCTACCCCCCAATTTGAAAGCCACTCATCCTAAGAGAAGCGCACTTGCTGGGGCCCAGGCCCTGGCAGAGGCCAGGGAGGGAGAACATGGTGTGGAAGGAGCGCGGGGATGAAGAGACACCTTCCTGCCTTCGTTCTTTCACTCAAGGAGAATTCTAGCTCCCGACCAAGACCCCACTCTCCCAGGATTTGGGGGAAGGCAGAGATTCTGCAGAGGCCCAGAAGCTGGTGCAGAGGGTTATGAGAGGGTCCCCTGAGTGACCTCCTGGCAGGGGGTAGCCCTCGAACCAGAACTCATGGTGTGTGAGCCCTTGAGGGGGCTCAGGCTGATGGGAGCAGGACCCCAGGAGCCGGTCTTCATTTGAATTGGTCATTTTGGCGGGGCCAGGGCGAGGTGGGGCTTGTTATACCGTAAAGGAATCCAAGGCCAGGGAAGCAGGGCCTTGGCATTGCCCCATTTGTAAGTGAGGGTCCAGGGCTGTAGCCCTAGCTTGGCCAGGTGGGCAGCACTTCTTTTTCACACACCGCATGTTACACTCATTCATTCCATCGTTCATCATTGATTCTGTTGCACAGATGTCCATTGATGACCTCTAAGGGGTAGGTCTGAGCTGGGGGCTGGTGACAAAGAAGACACTATGCATAAGATACAGGCTCATTCAGAGAAAGACCCAATGTGTCATGACACAGGGCGACAGGGGCTATGACAGGGCCACCCACGAGGCGGCTGAGGCACACAGCACAGTCCAGGGTGTGGGTCTGCAGTCCTGGAGACCCCAGAACCTGAAGATTGAGAGGAGGGGCTGTGGGGCGGGGAGAGGAGAGGGGGAGAGAGAGAGAAGGGGAGGCGAAGCAGGGAGGGAAGGGAAAGAGGACAGAGGAGGGAAGGATGCCAACTCCATCAGAGCCGTGGTGTGCGCTGCACTTCGGGGCGTCTCTGTACCCTCAGGTAGTCAGCAGTGGCTCACCCACACAGTGGAGTGCAGCCTGGATGTAGGCAGGATGGGATAGCTGTCTGAAGCAACACGCAGAGGCCACGAATGAAGTGAAATGAAATCTTGATAGAGAAGCATGTGTGGGCTGTGCCCGCGTTTGTATGAAAAAGGGGGATGGAGCACATGTGCGTGCTCAGGACTGTTGTTCAGTCGCCCAGTCGTGCCTGACTCTTTGCGACTCCACGGACTGCAGCTTGCCCAGCCTTGGATTGTATAAAATCATAAAACATCTCTGTGAGATACACAGAACCAGGCTGCCCTAGAGGAATTACTGGAGTGCAGGGCAGAGGGGAGAACACTGGCCTGCATACCCACTTGTACCTTCTGGAATCTTGAACCATGCGAATGTATTATATAATAAATTATATAATACATATATCTACTTTAAAATAAATATTTTAAATACATATTAAATACATTAAAATACATATTATTTTAAATTTTAGTTTAAAATAAACTTTAATAGAGAAAAGTTAATGAACAGACTGGGGAAACCCTCGCCCCCAAAGGCTCACCTGTCTGCAAGGCTGCCAAACACAGCGGCGCCTGCCAGCACCCCGGCCATGTAGGCGGACTGAGCCAGGTCGCGGAGGGTGCGGGCCTCGCACACCAGGTCCCACTGCGGGGGAGGGAGGGACGCTCCAGCCTCGGCCTGGGGCTCAGCCCCCACCAACCCCGCAGCCCCTGGCCCCACCTGACCTCCGTCACGATGGTGGACGGGAAGACACTGCGGTCGTACACCCAGCCGTCCTTGCAGCCCTCCGTGGCTGCCCCCTCGACAGAGGCGTTGGGGCTCAGGAGGGCCCACTGAGGCCGTGTGAAGCGCCGGCACGGCTCGGGGAGCCCGAGCGGGTGCAGGGGTACGGTGGCTCTCAGCCAGGCCCCCGAGCCGTAGACGGCGGCCGCACTGTGGTTGGCGGGGCTCTGGCAGTGGTGAGGGGGCACGGCGGCCGTGAAGTTCTGCAGGAAGTTGTGACAGGCCAGCAGGCTGCAGGGAAGCAGCAGCAGGGCCGTGGAGACGAGCTGGAAGCGACCCACGCCACCCAGGGCATCCAGCAGGTCTGTGAAGGCCATGGCCCCGGGCCTGTCCTGAGGCCCAGGTGTGGGGCCTTAAGTAAAGGGGCTGGGCCCTGGGAGGTGGAGGAACAGGCCGGGGTTAGGACCGCAGATGCCCCGTGTCCGGAACTCACAGGGGTCCAGTTACACCTCACAGGAGGCCTGGGGCGTCCCCACGTCTGGAGGCTCCCCTGCTGCCAGGCCCTTTCTCCTCGTTTCTCCTAATCTCTCACCTCCCTGGTTAGAAAAGTGAGGGGTCCCAGGGGGCCGCCTCACAGCCCCCTGCCCAGATCTGCAGGCCCAGGCCCCTGCCCACAGCCCTCATGGGGGGACCCCAGCCGTAAATGCAGCGCCATCGTCACCATCCCCTTCTTTCTGGAGGCTGCCGTGAGGCGTCTTCAGGAGCCCAGTTCCAGCCTCAGCGCACGGGACCCAGGCCTGTCACTGGTCTCCCCTGAGGCCAGAGCCTTAAAAGCTTGGAGATCATGTAAGGGGGTGCCAGCGACTACTGCTGCTTGCCTCTCCCCCATTTTCCTGGAAGTTGTGGGCTGCACAGGAGATACTCAGAAAAAAAGTCCTTTAAAAATGCCCAAATAGGGCAACCACGAGGAAGGCCTGCTCTCCCTGCCTCCACCCCAGGCACCCTCAGGCTGGAGGTGGGTGAGGGGTAGGGCCTCCACGCTTGGGCACCCACAGTGTCCCAGCCTCTCATCAAAGGAAACCCACTACAGAGAACCAAGAGGGTGGGGCCCTCCACCTGCCTCCTCTCACAAACCAGCCCTGGCGCCCAGGAAATGACGGGCCACTCCCTTACTGACGAGACCCAGTAGACCGGCCCAGGGACTCCCAAAGGCAAAATGCAGATTCCAGGCCCCGTCTGCCACTCGGGGCTCCGCCTGGGGCTCCCGGGGCCTAGGGCAGTCCCCACCCTCACCCGGCTCCATCAGTTTCTGCCCTGCAGGTGCTGCCCTAGTTTGCGGTTCTCCCCTCGCGGCACTGCTCCCAGCCCCTCCTCTACCCCCAACTCAACCTACTCTTATCTCTGGTAAGAAGAGCCTGGATCCTTAGGACCAGAACAGCTTATATAAACCACAGGTGTCTGGGTCACAGGGCAACTCCCCTCCCCCAGCCTCAAGAAGACTTCCAGGAGGCTCTGTGCTCTGGGGAGCTTCCTGGGGGTCACGTTGGTGCTAAGTAGGGCTTTGGGTCTCAGCCAGAGCCTCACGTTCCCTGCAGAACGTGCAGGGAAGGAAGGGGTCAGGGCTCAGAGGAGGGGGGCACGGAGGACCAGCAGGGCCATGTGGGACCTCAGCAGTGTGGTCCCATCCCCGCCCCCCACCCCCTGCCAGATGCCCAGGACTCGGGCAGAGGTGCCAGCCACTGGGGCGATGGGGAAGGAGACAGAGGACAGGGCAGGGGTGGGTGCAGGATAAGGTACCCTCGTGGGCCAGCAGGTTTAGGCAGAAACATACTCCAGAGACAAAAAGTGGGGTCTTTTTCTTTATTGTTCGGGGTTTCTCCACATGTAAACATGAGACCCCTCCCACCCCATGCCTCTGGTATCCCTGTAACTCAGTCCCCACAGAGTCCCCTTTAAAATAACCAATATAAAAAAGGAGAGCGGAGGGAGGGAGGGAGGGAAGGCCTGACCACCCCCCAGGCTAGGCTGCTTCTGGTCAGCTGGCAGGGACAGGCTAAGGGGGTCATGGGGCAGAGGGGAGCATTGGCTTCCGCACAGGCACGAACAGGCGTTCCCAGTCCTGGGGAGGGGGCCCCAGCTGGGAGGGGGCTCCACAGGTCTAGACTGCAGACTGTTGCAGAGCTAGTGGTTATAAAGTGTGTAGGTGGGGGAGGGGGGGGAGGGGTGGCCTGTGGGGGCAGGAGAGAGGACACGTCAGGATGTGGGAGGCTTGGGGCCCCCAGCTCCCCGGGGAGCCCCATCCTGAGGCAGGAACTAGAGAAAGCTGCCTCCCTGGTCTGGCGAGCGGAGGGGCCGGGTGGAGGCAGGGAGGGCCCCATGGCTCTGCCCAGAGCAAATGAAACACGGCGGCTGAGAGGCGAGGGGACAGGAGGTCGAGGCCGCCTCCTGCTCCAAGGAAGGCACTTGCAGCTGGTGTGGCCTGGTGTGGCGTCGCAGGAAGGCATGGCTTGGCGGACGAGGAGGGCAGAGGAGCATAGCAAGGGGGCCTGAGCCCCCGTCTCATGCAAACATGGTCAGCTGTAACCACTGCCGGACAGAGAGGGCATAGAAAGCGGTCAGCCAGGGCAGAGGCCCCAAGTCCTGCCTCCCAGCTCCATGGCTCAGGGGCTGCCGTCTCCTCCCTCTGTCAAGGGCAGGAGGGAGAGGGACCCTCCTGGGGAAGGGGCCACTCTTACCTCCTCTACCCCTGGGAGCCCAGGCTGCTGGCTCCTGTGCAGGCCTCCAGGGGCCTGGGTCTTCCTGCCCCCACCCTCAGAAACCAGAGATCCTTGCTGTGTCTGTGCAGGATGCAGGTGGCCAGCCTCAGGGCTGACTCTGAGGCTCCAGGCTCCAGCCCCTCCGGGGTGGGGGGCGGGTGAGAAAAACCCACTGCCCCTGAGTGCCTTCCCCCACCCAACCAGAGGAGAATCCCACCTTAAACAAGTCAAAGGTCACCACTCCATCCAGATCAGTGTCCAGAGTTTTGAAAAACCCTGTGTGTTCAAGAAACGAGATGGGAGGAGGGCTCGGTGAGACACGAGTTCGAGGGCCAGCCCCACCTCCAGCCTCACCCTCCACCTCCCCCTGCTGCCCCAGAGCCCCCTCCAAAGTTCCCTCCATACTCCTCATCTCCTGGCACTCAGCCTGTGTGGACCCCCAGCTCCACTCCCCGAGACCCTCGTGGGAAGGGGGCGCCCATGGGGACACTCACGGAACATGGTCTCCAGCCGCACCAGGCAGCACACGAAGTTGTCGAAGTCCACGGCCAGGTCGGGCTCCGAGTAGCGGGTGATAATGAGCTCGTACAGCTTCTTGTTGAGCTTGAAGCCTGGCCCAGGAGAGCAGGTGAGGCCCCGGGAGGTGCGGGAAGGGGGACGGAAGGCTGGGCAGAGTGAGCCCCGCCATGGGGGGAGGCGGTCCTGGGCAAGTGCTGGCCCAGAGAAAGCTTGAGGACCCAGAATGACCCACCCAGGAGCTGGCCATCAGGGCCCACAGGTCCAGTTTCATCTGCTCGGAAAGCCCTGGCCTCATCCTGAAGTGGGACTGTGAGGGTGAGCCCTGCACGGCTCCCATTGGAGGCCCTGGAGGCCGGCTGCACTTCTCCCTGGCTGTGTGGCTCCAGGCCAGTCACTTCCCCTCTCTGAGGAGACACTTTTCTCTGTGCTCAATGGGATAATAAAAGACCCTATCCTCGCAGGCTGCAGTGAAACAAAGTGAAGTGAGTGAAGTGAAGTCGCTAAGTTGTGTCTGACTCTTTGCGACCCCATGGACTGTAGACTATCAGGCTTCTCTGTCCAAGGGATTCTCCAGGCAAGAGTACTGGGGTGGGTTGCCATTTCCTTCTCCAGGGGATCTTCCCAACTCAGGGATCAAACCCACGTCTCCCGCATTACGGGCAGACGCTTTAACCTCTGAGCCACCAGGGAAGTCTAGTGAGGACAAGAGGAAATGCTAACAGTTACCAGGAGAAAAAGGCAGTAGATGGCTGTTTGTTATCACTTCACCACCACTGCCATCAACAACCCCACCCCACCCACTGACAAGGCCCCATGGGTGGGCCACTGCCCTGGGAGCTATCAGGGAAGCAACCCGGGCCATCTTCCTGGGGGCTCCACAGGTCCTGCCCGCCCTCAGGCCTCACCTGCAAACTCAATGGCCATCCGCATTTCATAGGCACTCATGCTGCCTGACTTGTCCAGGTCAAACTTCCGGAAGATGGACTGGGGTGGGGGGCAGAGGGTGAGGGCTCGGCAAGCATCCAGCCCTTCCCATCCGCCCAGCGTGGAGGGTTAACGAGGGTCGGGGGAGAGGGGGTGAGCCGCTGGGACACGTGGGCTCAGAAGGGCAGAAGCCAGGGTGAGAGCTTGGGAACCACATAGCCGGTCTGGGAGCCAGAGGCCCGCCGCCCGCTGTGACTGAGGCTGCAGAAGAGGGGAGGGTGCTGCGGGCAGGAACCACCTACCAGGTAATTCCGGATCCGGTTCCATAGGATGTTGAACTCCACCAGGCCCAGTTTGCCATTGCCGTCGCGCTGGGCGGCCGTTAAGAAGAAAACTCCACAGCGTAAACCAGACGCTGGGTGAGTGAGTACTGAGCACTGAGGGGAGGAAAGACTGGCCGTGGAGAGAAACCCGAGGTAGGGGAGGGGAGAAGCTGCAGGAGCTGCCCAAAGCCAGGCCTGAATTGGGGTAGGCTGGGAGGGGTGTTCTCTGAGTGCCAGCCTTAGGGTCACCTGTAGACGAGGCTCTCCCCCGTCACTTGACACAGCCTTGCGCCTCAGTTTTCCCCCCAGTCAAGGGGAGGATGCCAGGAAGGAACTGGCCTGTCCACACCTGTCCCTTTCCCTGTGCTGCTCTTGGGACAGGTCACCCAGAGCCCTTCCTCTGCCGACATCCCAACCCAAGCCCTTCCTATGCTGACAACCCAACCCCGGGCCCTGCTCAGGAGGATACATCCATGAGGTTGACCATGCTGCGGCAGGACTCCAGGCTGAAGCCCGTGGTCCGCAGGTCTTTGTCTGCAAGAAAGACCAGTCTCAACACCTCAACCCGACCAGCATCCCCAGACTGCCCCGTGCTGGGTGCACTGGGTGGGAAGAGGGGCAGGGAGGCACCATTCCTGTCTGCTGATATCTAAAATCTAGCTGAAGAGGTGCGTAGGATTGTTTTTATCATCAGAAAAAGGAGTTTAAAGTATTCTAGTAATCAAGCCGCTGACCCAACAGCCACGTCAACACCACGATTAGATGTGAGTAAACAGGACCGGTGCTAGACAGAAGGGAAGGAAGTGCAGTAGAAACATGCAGGGAAGGGGGTCACGGCAGGGCTAGGGGCTGCCTCAGGTCCCGAAGGGTGAGAAGAGCAGGAGAGAGGGGCTCTGGGCTGAGGGAAAAGCATGGGCACAGGTTGGAGGTCAGAGGTCAGAGGCGGGGGCAAAGGGAAGGCTAAAAGGCAGCTGCCTTCAGTTGTACCCAACGGGGAGTGAAGCCCGTCACCTGTCACCCGCCTTCTGGGACGAAGGGGGCTGGCACACTGGCCCTAAGGTGCCCTCAGCTAGCTAAGCTGCTTCTTTTTTGAAATATCCATCTATTTATTTATTTGGCTGCGTCGGGTCTTGGTTGCGGCATGCAGGATCCTCCTTGCAGCACATGGATTCTCCAGTTGTAGCGCAAGGGCTTTGCTGCCCCTTGGCCAGGGATCAAAGGTGGATCCTTAACCACTGGCCCACTCCCCAGCTAAGTTCCTAATCACACCAGGGCCTGGAGCTCAGGCACAGAGAATGGGGTCTGGCAAGAGGAATTTAAGAGGAAAAAGCGGGGTGAGCAGGACTCTGAAAGGCAGTGGAGGGTGCCTGCCCTCAAAGACCGAGGGGTTGGGTTCAGCCCAGGGTGGGAGAAGCCTAGATCCTGGAGTCTGGAGGAATGGGGGCTGGGGGCGTGGAGGCAGACACGGGGTGGAGAACAGCTACCCAGGGACGCTCACGTTTGCTGATGATCCTGTTGAGGATGGTCCGCAGCTCCTTGACGCTGATCTCCATGTCCTGGGGGGAGATGGAGGATGGCACCTGCCCTGGGGAAACCCCTCAGTGCCCCAGACACCCGCCACCAGGCCCAGCCTACCTCCCCTGCCAGTTGTCTGAAGAGGGACTTGAAGTTCTCATCAATCTCCTCTTCTGAGAGCACTTGCTAGAGAGGGAAGGTGGGGAGAGCAGGTCAGGGGCGCCCCAGCCTGGCCTCTGCGTGGCCAGCAGCAGCAGGCGGGGCTGGGAGCACTCATCAGCTAGGTGTCACTTCACTTCAGAGCCTCACTCTCCTCATTTGTAAAATGGGAACCCAGTCCCTACTGTATTCCTGTCTAGAACTCTTGTGGTCTAAATGTGGAGGTGGAAATACAGCCCAATGATGAGGGGTGAGCCTGGATCCCTGCTGCGTGACCTTGGGTAAATTCCTTAACCTCTCTGAACCTGAGTTTCCCTCTGAGAGGAGAGACGGTGACAGCACCCTGACACGGTTGTTATGGAGGAAACCGGGTGATCCAGGTAAACAGCTCAGCACAGACCCTGCAGAGAGCAAGAACCCAGGGGCCCTGCGCCATTACTATCGCAAAGTCCTTTGCAAACTATAAAGTGCTTGGCAAGTGAGGGATGTGTATGGCTCCTGCCAGGAGGGGCTCTGCCTTGCTGGCTAGAGACCAAGACACGGGACACCCGGGTCCCCGTCGTGCACCCAGGGTGGGGGCAGGGCACGTACCTCGTCGGGGAGATTGGCCTGGACCTGGTCATCCAGCTCTCTGCAGAGGGTGGGGAGAGAGAGGGGCCAGTCAACGGGGGTTGGGGTAGCAAGGGTGTGGCGGGAGGAAAGGGGGAGACAGGGGAGGGCTTTCTACTCACTGGGTCCCTGCGCTCTTCTCTGAGAAGAAACGCAGCACAAAGTCACCTTCCTTGTTGGGCTCAAAGGTGGAGGGCACCACCACGTACTCCCCAGGCGGCAGGCGGAAGCGGGTGCTGACCTCCCGCAGGTTGATGAACTGCTCGGACCGGGCCCGGGAGGCGTTGGACAGGAAGAAGTCCCGCTTCAGATGCACGGCTGGCTGGCCCACCAGCTGGTGGGAGGGGAGGAGAAAGTGGGGGCTGCAGCTCAGCCCACCCTTCGGAGCTGCCCCCAGACCCAGACCCAGACCTCAGGCTCCAGGGTCTGGCCAAGGGGCCAGAGAGCTGGGTCACGGTTCAGTCACCCGAAGGCTGCCAACCCTGATGAGTCACATTGCTCGCTTCCTCATCTGTAAAATGGGTGTAAAAGCCCTGCCTGCTGCACAAGGGCAAGGGGAGGAGACACTATGGAGGTGAATGCAGACAGTAAGGGAAAACCACTAGACATTCAGGCATGACCTAAATCAAATCCCTTACGATTATACACTGGAAGTGACTAATAGATTCAAGGGATTAGATCTGATAGATAGACTGCCTGAAGAACTATGGACAGAGGCTCGTGACATTGTACAGAAGGCAGTGATCAAAACTATCCCCAAGAAAAACAAATGCAAAAAGGCAAAGTGGTTGTCTGAGGAGGCTTTACAAATAGCTAAGAAAAGAAGAGAAATGAAAGGCAAAGGAAAAAAGGAAAGATATACCCATTTGAATGCAGAGTTCCAAAGAATAGCAAGAAGAGATAAGAAAGCCTTCCTCAGTGATCAGTGCAAAGAAATAGAGGAAAACAACAGAATGGGAAAGACTAGAGATCTATTGAAGAAAATTAGAGATACCAAGGAAACATTTCATGCAAAGATGGGCTCGATAAAGGACAGAAATGGTATGGACCTAACAGAAGCAGAAGATATTAAGAAGAGGTGGCAAGAATACACAGAAGAACTATACAAAAAAGATCTTAATGACCCAGATACCCACAATGGTGTGATCACTCAACTAGAGCCAGACATCCTGGAATTCAAAGTCAAGTGGGCCTTAGGAAGTATTACTACGAACAAAGCTAGTGGAGGTGATAGAATTCTAGCTGAGCTATTTCAAATCCTAAAAGACGATGCTGTGAAAGTGCTGCACTCAATATGCCAGCAAATTTGGAAAACTCAGCAGTGGCCACAGGAATGGAAAAGGTCAGTTTTCATTCCAATCCCAAAGAAAGGCAATGCCAAAGAATGCTCAAACTACCACACAATTGTACTCATCTCACATGCTAGCAAAGTAATGCTCAAAATTCTCCAAGCTAGGTTTTAAGAGTACGTGAACCAAGAACTTCCAGATGTTCAAGCTGGATTTAGAAAAGGCACAGGAACCAGAGATCAAATTGCCAACAACTGTTGGATCATAGAAAAAGCCAGAGAATTCCAGAAAAACATCTGCTTTATTGACTATGCCAAAGCCTTTGACTGTGTGGATCACAATAAACTGAAAAATTCTTCAAGAGATGGGAATACCAGACCACCTTACCAACCTCCTGAGAAATCTGTATGCAGGTCAAGAAGCAACAGTTAGAACCGGACCTCGAACAATAGACTGGTTCAAAATTGGGAAAGGAGTACGTCAAGGCTGTATATTGTCACCCTGCTTATTTAACTTATATGCAGAGTACATTATGAGAAACGCTGGGCTGGATGAAGCACAAGCTGGAATCAAGACTGCGGGGAGAAATATCAACAACCTCAGATATGCAGATGACACCACCCTAATGGCAGAAAGTGAAGAGGAACTAAAGAGCCTGTTGATGATGAGAGTGAAAAAACTGGCTTAAAACTCAACTTTCAAAACACTAAGATCATGGCATCCGGTCCCATCACTTCATGGCAAATAGATGGGCAAACAATGGAAACAATAACAGACTATTTTCTTGGGCTCCAAAATCACTGCAGATGGTGACTGCAGCCATGAAATTAAAAGACACTTGCTCCTTGGAGGAAAAGCTATGACAAACCTAGACAGCTTATTAAAAAAGCAGAGACATTACTTCGTTGACAAAGGTCCATCTAGTCAAAGCAATGGTTTTTCCAGTAGTCACATATGAATGTGATAATTGGACCATAAAGACAGCTGAGTGCTAAAGAATTGATGCTTTTGAACTGTGGTGTTGGAGAAGACTCTTGAGAGTCCCTTGGACTGCAAAGAGATCAAACCAGTCCATCTGAAAGGAAATCAGTCCTGAATATTCATTGGAAGAACTGATGCTGAAGCTCCAATACTTTGGCCACCTGATGGGAAGAACTGACTCATTAGAAGAGATTGAAGGTGGGAGGAGAAGGGCACAACAGAGGATGAGACAGTTGGATGGCATCACCGACTCAATGGACATGAATCTGAGTAAGCTCTGGGAGCTAGTGATGGACAGGGAAGCCTGGCATGCTACAGTCCATGGGGTCGCAAAGAGTCGAACGTGACTGAGCGACTGAACTGACTGATGACACCATGAAATAACTTTCTTATCATCCTTACCAGGCGTTTCCCATATAAGACACTGTAGGGCCCTCTACACAAGCTCCTCACTTATGCTCATGGGAGCCCATGAGGCTTAGAGCTTAAGCAACTTGCTCAAGGGCACAGAACACTCAGCCCACCCACTACCCTGTTCCCAACCAGCATCCCAGATATCCTCAGTGTAAAGAGTCAGACAGGAAGAGCCTCGTGGGTGTGGTTCAGGCAGGGCTGAGGGTCAAGCTTCAAATCCAGCCTCCTGACTTGTTACCTGCTCTGACACACAGGAGGACAGTGTTTGCTCTGCCCACTGAAGAGCGGGCAGGGGGTGGGGGCACTGTGTGAGCCCCCAGGGGAGGTGGCGTCTTAGCTCTCTACGTGTGGGCGTGCCGCTGTCCTGCTCCCTCTGGGCAGCATCGGGCCACGTGTGTTCAAGGGTGTGTAAATCCAGGTGAGTCAGGTGCCACACCTACCTCCGGAGGGACCTGCAGAGAAATGAGGGGAGTTAGAGATACACGCTTGGCCCAGGGGCAGGGGGTGTGGTGTGTGCCACACAGGGGCCCAGAGTTCTTCAGATGAAAAGGACAGGATGGGGAGACCAGGAGGGTTAGGGATGGGCCTGGGGCTGCTGTTGCCTCAGACCTGTTTTCATGCCAGAGAAGGGCCCCAGGCGGGGCCCTCTTGGTCCCTGGAATGCCCTGCACCTCAGCTCTGAACTGGAGTCTCCAGGATTGCCCCCTGCAGGGCCAACTGCAAAGTCCTCCAGTCCCGGGACATCAGACATCCATACCAGTTTGCTGTCAGGGGGCTGTGGGCCTGGGCAGAGGCTGTGACTGTCCTTTACCCCGACCAGGGAGATCCAGAAGTGTCTGTCTGTCACGAATACAGAGTATGTAGCAGGGTCCTCCATGGCCAGCATCCGCTTACATACTTCGCAGATGGGGAGCTCACTACTCCTCCAGGGCAGACCACTTGCCCACTTCTTTCTGAAACTGAGCCAGGAGGTCTGTGTCCCAGGCGTCAGCTAAGCCAGAGGTCTGCCCAAGAGCAGCCTGCTGGCCTCCGAGGACAGGGAGAAGAATCTCAGGATCTTCCCTTCTCCTGGCTAAACATTTTCCTCACTCACTATCCGCCTCCTGGGAAGAATTTTAGGCCCCTGGCTGCCTTAGTTCTGGTGGAGGGCCTCAGCAGGTGCCTCCCCAAGGTCAGGTTTAGGACTGTGTACCTCAGGGGTGTGACTGGCCCCAGCTGAACCATGATTGGCAGGTGTCACCAAGTCCTCCAGAGACCCCCTGGCACCCCCTGGCAGAGCTGGCCGGGAGGCCGCTTTCTCTGCTGCATTCCGCGCAATCTGCCTGCTCACCTCGTAGACAGCGAAGCCTATGGTCTCCATGTCACGGCCGAAACGGCGCTCCCGACGGCGGTGCTTCTGCATGAGGGCGAGCAGGAAGCTGCAGCCTGACTCGCGACCCCCGTAGTTGTCGGGGTCCGGGTCATCCGTCTCCTCCAGCCGGATCTTGAACTGGGGGTTCACCCAGAAAGTGGCTGCAGGAGGTAGAGAGGCAGGGATCAGCAGAGAGGCGGAGGAGAGCAGCCTCCCATCAAGCCTTCCCTCCTCCATGTGTTCATTCAACAAATATCACTGGGTCCACCGTGTGCCAAGTGCCATGTGTGCAGAGGGGACACACGAAGTCCCTGCCTCAGGAGCTCACATTCCAGAAGGAGGCAAAGCGCGAGCAAGTCAGGTTAGGCAATGGGACAGTTACAAAGAGAGCAAGCTGGAGTTGGGCAGGGAAGGAATCCTCCAGGTGACCTGTGAGCTGAGACCTGAAGAAGAAGGCCTGGGAAGCAGGACAAGGCAGAGAGAGAAAAAAGACCCACAGCGGGGGCTCCAGTGAGCAAAGGGGATCTGGGATGGTGACAGAGGTAAGAAGTGTGGATTGAATCAAAGAGTAAGAAAGGCCCCCTGACAGGTCTGTACTGGGAGGGGCATGATTGGATTAGGGTTTTAGAAGGTGGCTGCTGTGTAGACAGTGACTTGGAGCAGGGGCAAAGAAAGAGGGTCTGCAGGGGAGCCACAGGGCTGAGGGAGCCTTGCATTTCTGGCTGTTTAGTAATTCAGCTGCCTGAACCATCCCCCCCCGACTAGAAGAACAAAGTGCTGGGCAGAAAATACAAAACCTCCTTTTAAAGGCACCATTAAGTCCAGCATTCCCTCCCCTACACACCAAATGAACATTAATCAAGAAGATAGATCATAAGTGAGGGTGTAGAGAAATCAGAACCTCACGTACAGCTGGTAGGAACATAAAATGGTACAATTACTTTCCATAATAATCTGGTGGTTACTCAAATGGTTTAACATAGAATTACCACGTGACCCCGTGATCCCACTCCTAGGAATATGTATGTAGGTGTGTGTATATATACGTACATATACGTATGTATCTCCAAGACTAATGACAACGTGTGGTGGTGGTTTAGCCGCTAAGTCATGTCTGACTCTTGCGACCCCGTGGACTGTAGCCTGCCAAGCTCCCCTGGCCATGGGATTCTCCAGGCAAGAATACTGGAGTGGGTTGCCACTTCCTTCTCCAGGGGATCTTCCCAACCCCGGAATCAAACCCGGGTCTCCTGCATTGCAGGCAGATTCTTTACCGACTGAGCTATGAGGGAAGCCCCTCTACAAAAGTTCTATAAAACGAAAAGTACTTTTTGTCTCAGCCAGAAAGTCTTTCCTCAGACCATCTTTTCTAAAGTAGTTTCCACTGTCATCCTAGGAACCTCCAGTTTCTTACACCTACATGTGTGCTAAGGCTCTTCGGTCGCCTCCAACTCTTTGCCGCACCTTGGACTGTAGCCCACCAGGTTCCTCTGTCCACGGGATTCTCCAGGCAAGAAGACTGGAGTGGGTTGCCATTGCCTTCTCCAAATGACAACATATGTCCACACAAAAAACTTGTATGTGACTGTTCAAAGTAGCATTGTTTATAACTGACAAATGATAGAAGCAACCCAATTTAAACAAAATGTGATATAACCAAATAATGGAATATTATTCAAAATAGGAATGGAGTCCGGACACATGCTGTATACCATGGATGAACACTGAAGACATTATGCGAAGTGAAAGAAGCCGGTCACCAAGGAGCACAGGTTGTATGGCTCCATTTGTATGGAATTACTTTCTGGAACAAGCACATCCATACGAGACAGAAAGTAGATTAGCGGTAGGATAGAAATAAGGGGGAGAAATGACTTGGGAGTAACAGCCAGGGCTGTGCAGGGCTTCTTTGGGGGTAATGAAAATGTTCTACAATTGATGTGATAATGGGTACACAACTCTATGAATACAGTAAAGGCCACACTGGATTTTACACTGTAAAATGGGTGAAATATATGGTATCTGAATTTTATCTCAATAAAGCTATTTTAAAAAAATGGAAACTGGGAGCCATGAAAGGTAAATAATGCCAAAGGACTTCTGTGGACTCACAGAGACCTTGAGTCCTGCCTGGGCACAGGGGCAGGAGACAAAGTCTGACCGGAGATCCCAGCAATAAAACTGGAAGCTCTGTGAGGAATGCCCGCAGCGGAAGTATGAAAGAAAATAAAACCACTGGGAGGAAGGAAAGCATTCTCTGAGAATTTACAACCAAAAGCAGCCTTCTCATGAGCTTGCAGTTTTAATTCACGCTGCCCATGAGGTAAAAGAAAAAAAAAACTTAAGGAGACAATTTATTTTTCAGAGTCATGGCTTTGGAGTATCCTAGGTGTGACTGGCAGAAACACTCGAGGAACTTAACTTCATCCAAGAACTCAAAGAACTCCCACATACTTCTAGGTCAAATAAGCCAAAAACCTCTCAAGGCTGAGAACAAGCAGCTTCACTGGATAAACCTCATTCTGGCTGAGACTGACCAGCCACGATGGATGGAAAACAACTTGCCAAGACTTCAGACACTGACATTATCGGACATGGACTATGAAAGACTAAGCTTACTACGTTTGAAGAAATAAATGAGAAGCTGGACTATATAAGCAAGAATGAACAGATTAGAAAAAAGCCACTAACACTTCCAGAAATGAATTTTTCAAGTGAAATTAAGTATTTGTTGGGAAGATTAACCAACTGCAAAAAAGAAAATTCAAGTGAATTGAGAGTGGATCTAAAGAAACTACCCGGAATGCAATCTAGGGAGATTCAGAGGAGGGCCATTTAAGAGATGTTAAGAGATCTAGAGGATTGACCGAGGAGGTCTAGCTTACATTGGATTGGCATTCTCAAGGCAGAAAATAAAGAGACTAGGAAAAGGGTATTCTCAAAGGGCACGGCTAAGAATCATCTAGAATTGCTGAACGACACCAACCTTCATATACAGGGAGCTCAACAAATCCAAACCAGAATCCCCAACTCAACACATCATTGTCTAATTGCAGAATATCAAAGAAACAAACTTAAAAGAGGAAAGACAGACACTTCAGAAGACACGGTAGATGAGGAGATTCCAGACTCATACAGTAACAGTGGCAGCAGAGGGAAGAGTGGCAGCATCTCCAGGGAGGTGAGAGTGATGTCGACTCAAGACTCAGCATCCAGAGAATCATCAAGAATGAGCACATCACAAAGGCATTTTACACAAGTCCTGAGAAAATGTAGTACCAAAGACCCTCACTAAAAGAAATTCAGAAGGATATATTGCAGACAGACAGAAAAAGATCTCAGGTGAAAGGTCTGAGTATGGCGAGCAAAAACACTAATATTATGTGGGTACTCAAACAAACATGGATTATATCAAATAATGGGGATGATGATGGTGCTTACTTTAGGACAGGAAGGAAATAGTTAAGGATTAAAATACTAGCTAAAGACAGCATATTGAACAAAGACAGGATGTGATCCAGCTGGAACATTTTCAGGTCTTTATACTTTATACTGTTCAGGTAGAGGGTAAAGATACTGATCAACTAACTTTGGAACTTATTAAGCAAGCTCTTATATCTTCCAAACTCATAGAGGGAAAAACTAGCAGACAGAAAAGAAAAAAACTCACTCCAAAAGAAGGCACTTTTGGAAGGCAGGAGGGATGAACAGAAAATGCATAGTAAGTCTGCTGAAATAAATACAAATATATCAGTAACACTATGAATGTAAATGGATTAAATTTTCCAATCAAAGGACAATGTTTTGCAAATCTGACCATTAAAAAAGTCATATGCTATTTATAAGAGATAACTAAAACACTGAGCTATAGAAAGATCAGACATCAAAGAGTGTAACAAGACATACCACAAAAACAGTAATCAACAGAAAACTGGAACAGCATAGTCACACAGACTGAAACAGACTTCAAAGTAAAAAGAATTATTAAGATGAAGGTGGGCACTGGAAAATAAAAAAAAAGTTTAACTCACTAGGAACTTAAAACAATTTTAAACTTGATTCACCTAAAATCATAGCTCAATATTTGTAAAGAAAAATAATTGACAAAAATAAAGGGAGAAATTGGCAATGCCAACAGGGTGGTGTGAGATGTTTATTATCCCTTTTCCAGTAATTGATAGATTAAGCAGACAAAATAGTCAGTAAGTTTGATAGGGTGAACAATTGTAGAAGATTCCCTCTAACATTCAGAGAACAGTCAAGCGAATAGGCCTGTGAAGAAAACACTCCAGATGGGGTTAAATCCCAGCTCAGCCACTTACTAGTGACTTTGGTAAGCTATTTAATTTCTCTGTGCCTCACTTTCTTTATCTGTAAATAATGATAATATAGTATATCCCTCATAGGGTCAGTGTGAAAGTTAAGTAGATTATATTTTAAATATTTACAGAAGTGCTCAGCATACAGTACACAACAGAAAAGTGTTCACCAGCCTTTTTAAGAACACGTGAATACTCACGCTGGGCCATTGTACCAGCTTCTGTTTATTTCAAAGTTATGATCTATATAGATCATATTTCCTGAATACAAGGAAATTAAATTATAAATCAACAATAAAATAGGGAATTCCCTGGCAATCCAGTGGTTAGGATGCCACGTTTCCACTGCACAGGGCCGGCCAACTGTTGGCTTCATTGATTTTTCTCTGTTGTTTCTCTATTTCATTTATTTGGCTCTTCTGCTTGCCTTGGGTTTAGTTTGCCCATTTACTAGTTCCTTAAGGTAGAAAACTAGGTTGTTGTTTTGAGTTCTTTTTTAAAATAGGTACACAGTGTTTTAATTACTATCGTATGTGATTTCTCATTTACATTACTATTTCTTTGAGATAAACTCATTCTATGGGGCAGCATTACCTTGACACCAAAGCCAGATAAAAACATCATAAGAAAAGAAAATTTTAGACCGGTATCACTCATGAATAACAATATAAAAATCCTCAACAAATACTGCTGTTGCTGCTGCTGCTAAGTCACTTTAGTCGTGTCCAACTCTGTGCAACCCCATGGATGGCAGTCCACCAGGCTCCCCTGTCCCTGGGATTCTCCAGGCAAGAACACTGGAGTGGGCTGCCATTGCCTTCTCCAATGCATGAAAGTGAAAAGTGAAAGTGAAGTTGCTCAGTTGTGTCCAACACTCAGCGACCCCATGGACTGCAGCCTACCAGGCTCCTCCATCCATGGGATTTTCCAGGCAAGAGTACTGGAGTGGGGTGCCATTGCCTTCTCCATCAACAAATACTAGTAAACCAAATCCAACAGTTTATTAAAAAGATTACATACTATGGAAGATTTATTCCAAGAATGTGAGAACAGTTGAATATAAGAAAATCAACCAGTGTAATATATCACAATAGGACAAAGGGGAAAAAAAATACATGACCATCTCAATTGAGACAGAAAAGCCACTTTAGAAAATCCAACACAAATTCATGACAAGAACATACATAAATTTAGGAATAAAAGAGAACTTCCTCAATAAGAAAAAGGGCATTTAAGAGCATTTAAGTAATACATTCAGTGGTGAAAAAAAATGAAAGCTTTCTCCCCAAGATCAGGACAAGATGCCTACTTACATCACTATTATTCAACATTGTACTGCAAATTCTAGCTAGATCAATTAGTCAAGAAAAAGAAAAAGTAATCAAATTTAAAATGAAGAAAAAAACTATCTCTACTTGCAAATGACATGATCCTGTATGGAAAAGCCTGAAAAATTAGAATATTAGAATTAATAACAAATTCAGTGAAGTTGCAGATTACATCAGGACACAAAAAACAGTTGTGTTTCTATACACCAACAATGAAAAAAAATCCAAAGAGGAAATTAAGAAAATAATATCTTTATAACAGCATCCCAAGCTATAAAATACCTAAGAATAAATTTCACCAAGGAATTGAAAGACTTATACACTGAAAATTACAAAACTTTGATGAAACAAATTAAAAAAGACATAGAAAAGTCAAAAGATATAATACTCAAAGTAATCCACAGATTCAATGCAATTCTTATCAAAATTCTCACAGAAGTGAAAAGCAGATCCTCAAATTTATGTGGAATTTTAAGGGGCCCAGAAGCTAAAATAATCTTGAAAAAGAGCAAAGTTGGAAGACTCATACCTCCTGATTTCAAAACTCACTACAAAGCTAAAATAATCAAATTGGTGTGATATTGGAATAAGCATAAACAGATACGTAGACTAAAAGAATAGAACTGAGAGACCAAAAGTAAATCCATACCTAAATGGCCAAATGATTTTTGACCACTGGGTGACAAGATCATTCAATGCATAAGGAATAGTCTTTTCAACATATCCTAGGACAGCTGGATTTCCATAATCAGAAGAACTAAATTGGGCACCTATCCCATACCATAAACAAAAACTAACTCAAAATAGATCAACACCTAAATATAAGAGCTAAAATCATAATGCTCTTAGAAGAAAATGCAAAGATAAATGACCTTGGATTTGGCAATGGATTCTTAGCTATGACACCAAAAGCATGAGCAATAAAAGAAAAAATAGAAGATTGGACATCGTCAAAATTTAAAACTTTGGTGCTTCAAAAACACTATCAAGAAAATGAAAAGAGAGAACAGAAACAGAAAGGGAGAAAATACATACAAACCATCTACCTCATAAGGCTCATATCTAGAATATATAAATATATATATGAAGAATATATGAGAAGACAAACACCCAATCTAAAAATGGGCAAATGATTAGAATAGACATCCCAGAAAAGATACACAAATGGCCAATAAATACATGAAAATATACTAAACATTATTAGTCACTATGGAAATGCAAATTAAAACTGCAATGTGATACCACTTTATAGCAGCCAGGATGGCTATCAGAAAAAAGGTGGACAATAAGTGTTAACAAGGATGTGGAAAGAAAACAAGGATGTGGAGAAATTGGAACCCTCATGCACTGATAGGAGGAATGTAAACAGTGCTGCCACTTTGGAAACCAGATCAGTTTCTCAGAAAGGTAAACATGGAGTCACCATACAACCTAAAAATTCACTCCTACTTGTAGACCTAAGAGAACACTTGCTCATACAAACACATGTACATAAGTATTCAGAGCAGCTTACTCACAATACCCCCAAACTGAAAATAATTCATCAACTGAAGAATGAATAAGCAAAATGTGGTATATCCACGTCATGGAATATTATTCAACCTTAAAAATGAAATGAAGTATTGATCATGCTGCAACATGGATGACCTTTGAAAACACAATGCTCAGGGGAAAAAGCTAGGCACCAAAGGCCACATATTGCATGATTCCATTTTTATGAAATGTCCAGAACAGCAAATCTATAAAGACAAAATTAAATTAGTGGTCACCAAGGGTTGGTGAATGAGAAGGTTAGGGAGTGACTACTAATGGATATAAGATTTCTTTTGCAGGTAGTGAAAATGTTCTGGAGTTAGGTAATGGTGATGATTATACAGCATTGTGAATATATTAAAAAACCACTGAATTGTACCCATTAAAAGTGTAAATTTTATAGAATGCAAATTATATTACAATTCTTAAAAACATTATATATTAAAATTGTATAACTCAAAGGTACATACAGAAAAAAATTAATGAAGTAAGAATCTGATTTAAGAAGTTATAAAATGACAATTACATCAAAAAGAATAAAATACCTAGGAATAAATCTGACTAAGAAGGTAAAAGACCTATTCTCGGAAAACTGCAAGACACTGATGAAAGAAATTGAAGAGGACACAAACAAATGGAAAGCTATACCATGCTCGTGGACTAGAAGAATTAATACTGTTAAAATGACCATACTACCCAAGACAATCTAACAGATTCAATGCAATCCTTATTAAAATACTAATGGTATTTTTCACTGGCCTAGAACAAATAATTCTAAGATTCATGTGGAAACACAAAGATCTTGAATAGCCAAAACAATATTAAGAAAGAAGAACCAAACTGGAGGTAGCACACTGTCTTACTTCAAGCTATACTACAAAGCTACAGTAATCAAAACAGTATGCACGGGTTGCTTTGTATCCCACTTTGGACACCATGAATTGTCAGCCAAAAAAATAGAGAAAACAGCTCATAAGAATAAAGGATTTATTTGGGTTCTTTAAACAAACAAACAAACAAACAATATGATACTGGTATAAAAACAGACACACAGATCAATGGAACAGAACAGAGAGCCAAGAAATGAACCCACACCTATATGGGCAATTAATCTATGACAAAGGAGTCAAGAATACACAATGAGGAAAAGACAGCCTCTTCAATAAATGATGTTAGGAAATCTGGAGAGCTACATGCAAAAAAAACAAAACGCAACTATTTTCTCACACCATATACAAAAATAAACTCAAAATGGAATAAAGATTTAAATGTAAGACCTGAAACTATAAAACTTCTAGAAGAAGCCGCAGATAATACACTCTTCGACATCGGTCTTAGTAATATTATTTTGGATCCGCCTCCTCAGGCAAGGGAAACAAAAGCAAAAATAAACAAAAGGGACTACATCAAACTGAAAAGTTTCTGCACAGCAAAGGAAACTAGCAACAAAATAAAAAGACTGCCTACTGAATGGGAGAAACTCACAGGAGATCACATTCGTGGTAATCAGTGGCGAGGGGTAGAGGCAGAGAGAATTGGATGAAGGTGGTCAAAAGGTACACATTTCCAGATATAAAATGAATAAATACTAGGGATACAATGTATAACATGATAAATAGAGCACTGCTGTATGTTAGATCTCAAAGTTGCTAAGAGAGTACATTCTAAGAGCCTAAGAGTTCTCATCATAAGGAAAAAATACATTTTTTTCTATTTCTTTAATATTGTATCTATATGATATGATGGATATTCACTAAACTTATTGTGGCCATTGTTTTATGATGTATGTAAACCAAATCATTATTTATGCTGTACATCTTATACAATGCTGAATGTCAATATATCACAATAAAACTGGAAGGAAAAAACGTCATAAAATAAATTCTAAAAATAAATCCAAAGAAAGCAGATGAATGAAACAACAAGCAAGAAAGATTCATAATATGGGAAAAAAATACTATAAGAATAAAGTAAAAAATCATTTTATTTTAAAGACTTATATTGACAAACCCCTCACAGGATTAATAAAGACAAAAGAGACAATGAATAAAAGAGATGTTATCATTACAGATGAGGTATAGTATATTAAGGATAACTTCATGTTAATAATGGAGAAAACCAGATGCAAAGGATGAACTCCTAGAAAATAAAACTCCTCAAAATATTTTCAAGAGGAAGTAGAAGATCTGAAAAATTTAATGACCATAAAAGATACTCAATATCAAAAGTTAATCTTTAAATAAAAGAGCAGGCCTGGTAGTTTTCTAGACCTGTTCCACCGAACATTCAAGCAAGAAATCATCCCCATCTTATGCAAACTCTTCCAGAAAAACAGGAAAAGACAGAACATTTCCCAGTTCACTTTGCCAGCCAAATACAGCACCCATATCAAAACTAGATAAAGTAAGCATGAGAAAAGAAAACTACTGGCAGACCTCACTCATGAACGTGGATGTAAAATTATTGTATAAAAAATTTATATCATTACTCTGTTGTTTTATCTCAGGAATGTAAGGTTAATTTAATATGAGAAAAGTGATCAATGTAACTTATTGTTTTAACAGGTAATTTAAAACAGCTAATTCTAATAATAAAGTTATTTCATAACATTAAGTTTCATTACTCTGATAAAAGGTGCATACACACACAAAAAAAAAACTTAAAGTAGAAAAGTTTTTAGTGATGAAATCTACAGTCAACGTTTAATAGTAAAAACTTTTCCTTTTGAGAGAAGGGTAAGACCAGAACATAGTGAGTGCTAGTGGGCATGCAGCAAGCCTGGCCAGCACATTAAACAAGAATGAATATGCAACAAAAGTTATAAGCATTGGAAAAGAAACAAATTTATCATTATTGGCAGATGCTATACTGTCAGTTAGAAAACCAAAAAGAATACAGAAAAATGAGTAAAATTCATTACAGTTTAACAAGCTTGCCAGATGTAGAATAAACTTTAAAAGGTCAGCTGCATACTACAGTATCAGCAATGACCTGGCAGATGTCATTTAAAAAGAGATACCATTTACAACAGCAACAAGATGATAAGAGTATCTAGGAACAAATCTCAACAGAGGTATAAGCCCTTTACAATGAAAATTATAAAATTTTATTGAAAGACACTAAAGACCAAAATAAAGAGACATAGCACATTCTTGGATAAGAAGAATAAAATTGGAAAGATGTCAATTCTCCCCAAATTGGTCTATATAGTCTATGCAATTCCAAATTAAAATCTCAAAAGGGCTTTTTGTAGGACTTGGTAAACTGATCCTGAAATTCACACAGATAAAACAAAACCAAAAAAAGAAAACCAGAAGCAAAGAGCAAGAGGAGCTAAGAGACGCTTGAAGAAGGAATTCATCCCGTCCAATTGCAGGATTTATAAATCTCAGTTCCACAGCCAGGAATCAAACATGCACTCCCTACACTGGAAGCAGTCTTAACCACTGGACCACAGCAAAGTCCGCAGGACGTACAAATCCATAGCAACTAAACCAACGCGGCAGTAGCAAAGAGACAGGCCGAGGGATGGAAAGGCAACTCAGAAACGGACCCAGCTACGTGGGAACTCTATGACAGGGCTGGACCTGCAGGGAAAGGACAGGCTTCTCAGAAAACGGTACCGCGAACAGTGGTCATCTGGGGAAGAACTGAAATGAGATTCCTGCGAGGGAGAAGAATGCTTGAACACAGAGGGCTGGGAGCCAGGCTGAGAACTGCTGGAGGAGGCAGGACATGCGAAGAGAGCAGCGGTGGTGGATTTGGCAAAACCAAAGCGGACAAGGAGCAGCCGCAGCAGCATGGTGGGGACGCAAGGTGGACTGGAGCGGGTTAAGCACTGAACTTAGTGAGGAAGGAAAGGGGGAAGCTGGCCATCTTGAGAAACTTGACTTTGAAGGGGAGCAGAGAAATGAGCGGGGAAGTGGGTTCCAGAGGCAGGCAATTCTCCCTTGTGCCCCGGAGCGAGAGGCGACGGGTGAAGGAGCCCGAGGGAGAATGGGGTCTAGAGCAGAGGTGGGGGGCGGGGTGCCCCTGAGTGGGGACAGTTCCGCCACTGTCTCAGGCAGGAAGGCAGTAAAGACGGGCACAGGTCCAGACAGGCTGGGGGCCTTGGAGGTGGGACTACGATGGGTGTCCTGTGAGGTCGGAAAACAGTGACAGTGGCGGCACGTCTGAGGAGAGACTGCTGCTGCTGCTGCTAAGTCGCTTCAGTCATGTCCGACTCTGTGCGACCCCATAGACGGCAGCCCACCAGGCTCCCCTGTCCCTGGGATTCTCCAGGCAAGAACACTGGAGTGGGTTGCCATTTCCTTCTCCAATGCATGAAAGTGAAAAGCGAAAGTGAAGTCGCTCAGTCGTCTCCGACCCTCAGTGACCCCATGGACTGCAGCCTTCCAGGCTCCTCCGTCCATGGGATTTTCCAGGCAAGAGTACTGGAGTGGGGTGCCATTGCCTCCTCCGAATACTGCCCGAAGTGTGTGAACTCTCTCCAGGCCCAGTCAGCGGCTCTGGAGCCGGTCGAGGGTTCAATTAGGATTATGGTTGTGCCAGGTAAGAGGACCAGAGGGAGCTAGGAGCCAAGAAACTTGAGTGTTTGCAGGGACAGCATTAAAATGCTGACTCCAACCTGGGGAGGATGAGGATGCTAAACCTGTTAAGAAGAGAAGGCAGGGTGGGAGAGGAAGGATGCCCATGGACCCCAGGGAAAGGCGACAGAAGGACCAAGGAGGGAGACAGCGGGCCAGGAGGAAGGCCCGGAAGGAGGAGTGACAGGAGGTGGCCGGACAGCAAGGAAGTCTCCTCTGTCCGCACCCTGAGCTCAGGCTCCAGCAAGGCAGTCAAAGGTGGCTCTTGGGAATTCACACTTTTTCATCCTCAAAGCAAATTTGCAAAACAAGTACAACTACCCCTATCTTACAGGTGAGGAAACAGGCTCAGAGAGAAGATATGTCTTGTCCAGGGCAGCAGGGCCCAGGACCCCACTCCCCAGGTCACCTGGGTAGTTGCGGCAGCCCCCCGCGGTGCTCCCCCGCCGCCAGGTGCCCTCGTACAGGGTGGTGTTCCAGTTGCGGAACCTCTGGCTCTTGAGCGCATCGGGTGTCAGGTTGCAGATCTCCAGGCGGGTGAATTCACGCATGAAGTCTCGGAATGACATCCTGGGGGGTCGAGGTGAGAGTGAACCAGGATGCCCAGTCAAGGCATCAAGAGACATGGCACAGCTGGTTTTCGGGGGGGTGGGGTTGGGAGCTGGGGTGCCCACTCAGACTGAGGAGGGGGCTGCTCACCAGAACTCCCCATCCTCCATCTTGACCCGGAGCTGCTCCCGCATGTAAGGGTCCACGCCGTTCCACTCCGAGGAGCTGCAGGAAAACGGCACTGCCAGGGGCTGGCGGCCACTGACCTGCCCAGCCTCTATCCCTGGGGCCTGTCCTTCCCTGGCCCAGGTCAGGAGGCCTCCACAAGGGCAAGTCCAGAGACCCCAGTCCCAGGGGTTATCTTATGAGGGCCAGCTCAGACGCCCCGAGGATGCTGGTAGGTGGGCACAGCCGCCTGCACGCACAGCCTGAGCTTTGCCAGGGCAGTCCCCAGACCCAGTCACACGCAGATGGGCCCCTCTGTTCAAGCCTGAGTCCACTGTGGGATGGCAGAGACCCCAGCAGAAATGCCAGTGGCACTGAAGAGTCTTCCCAGGCCTCCCCGGCCAGCCTCCATGGACCCTCACCCGTCACTCCAGGCTCCTGTCCACTCCACCTCGCCCCAGGGGTTCCGCATCCGGATCAGGTTCACCATCTGGCCCTGGTAGTTCACCTGTTCCCCAGAGCTCACGTCAGCGCCTGCTTCTGGCACACATTTTAACACCCCTTCCCGCCACCTCATCCTCACAGAACCCAGCTCAGCACCCAGCACCCACCGTTGGAAGCACAGCTGAGAAGCCTGTCTGGGCATAAACTGCTGAGAGAAGCAGCTCTACACACAAAGTACAGTAAATCAGGGAGGGACAAGATAACCATCTTTGGGCGAGAGTCCCTGGGAGATAGGAAGGTGCTGCTGAAGGTCACAGGGAGAGTCGGCCTCTCCCACAGCCTTGGCCACAGGCCAGAGAGGCAAGGAGGCTGGAACCACCCTTTGGGGAAGACCTCCACCTGGGGCAGTACCTGCTTGGCCCCGGTCACAGAGTAGGCGTGGCCCTTCACTAGCTTCTTGAAGGTGACAGCCTCCATGTCCAGAATGCTGGAGATCTGCAGAAAGACACATGGGCTGCAGCCGCTGTCCCCACCCCCATTCAGGAGATGAGCCCCGAGTCTTGGCTTTCCCTTGCATACACCCACAGTTACTGGGAGTGATGGGCAGGACCCCTGACCCCATCTCAGTCCCTGGAAGGGGGAGCTGCTGGCTACTCCACCAATGATACTGCTGGTGAGGGGGGGTGTGCACCCCACTGACACTGCTTCTGGCCAGAGCTGGCCAGACCCTGGGCACACATGCGTGAACACAAACATACAGCCATGCAAAGCCTCTCCCCTCACCCAGGAGCCACGAGGTCCTCAGAGGACCTCATGTGGAGGGACTCAGGGAGGCAGAGAAGAGGGGTGAGCAGAGACTAGAGTCGGGTAGGGCTGGGGAAGAGCGCGGCAGCGGGGTTAGAGTGAAGAATGCAGTGATGGTGGCGGTGGAGGCCGAGATCAAGGATGAGGGAGGTCTGAAGATAAGTCGGGGAACAGAGAGCAACTGAAGGAACAAATGGGAAGTCTGGGGCCCACAGGAACTGGGACTCGGGAGGAGCTGAGGCCAGGCTGTGAACTGGACAGCGCACAGGCATGGCCTCAGATGACAGGAAAGAGGAAGTTGGAGAACATGCTGAAGTCTGAGGTTTTGGGAACCAGGAGGAAGCCAGGCATGGAGGTGGAGGACAGGACTGAGGTGATGAGCCAGGCTGGCTGAGGATCCAGGGATGGTGTGAGGCAAAGGACAGGGTCTGGAGCCAAGCCCGTGGCAAGTCTGAGGCTGGGCTGAGTAGAGAGAAGGAACCGCTAGGAGACTCAGGTCCCAGGATGGGGGAGGCACTTACATCGATGGAGCAGCCCAGCAGGGAGCCACGCTCCAGGGCCTTGAGGATGATGTTGTAGAGGTCGCTGGGCGCCTTCCGCAGCTCGTACCACTCGGTGACTCCGCCGGTGAAGTCCTCAAAGCCCTCAGACGTGCTGCCTCCTGAGAGGGCCTCGTAGCTGCCGTTCACCCTGTGGGCGGCCCAGGTCACCATTCTGCACCAAGCAGGACCCCCAACCCAGGCGTGGCCTGGAGCTGTCCCTGGGCCCCCACTCACTTGGCATAGGCCTTCTCCAGCAGGGCGCTCCAGAACTCGTTGCCTTGGGCAGAGTGCACAAACACCAGCTTCCCGTCCTTGGTGGGCAGCAGGTCATCCACCACCACATCCACCCACTCACCAAACTGCCACAGCTGGGGGAGGAGGGGCACAGTGAATCCCTGCTTTGAGATCCCTCGGGCCTGAGGTCAGGCCTCAGCAGCTCTGCCACTCACTAGATACCTGATTCTAGGCCACGCATCCTAGACACAGGATCTGAGCAGGTCGTCCTCGCTGAGCCTGTTTCCCCCTCCACAAAAGGGAACAATAATGCCTTCCTAATGGGAAAACTAAACAAGATTAGGCAGGCAACACTTGTAAGGCAGCATTGTTCATATTTTTGAAACAGACCAAGTTGCCTCTTCAGGTACAGAGACGTTGCAAAGCCCTTGGACCTTGGCTCTGCTGGGCCCTACCATGACCCCAGACTTTCCCCCTCCCCACCATTCTAGGCCAGGGTGTGTGTGGGTGTGTGTGTGTGTAGGGAGTGGGGATACCTAGGTAAATTAGATGTGGAATGAAAATGAGGGTGTGTGTGTGTGTGTGTGTGTGTGTGTGTGTGTGTGTGTGTGTGTAGGGGGATGGGGATACCTAGGTAAATTGGTGTGGAATGAAGATGCAGGATCCAGATCCTTCAACCACAAGGTGGACAGGATTCCCACAATCACGGGCTTGCTTCAAAGATGCCTTGAAAGGCAAGTTTCCCAGTGGGGGAAGGACTTCCCGCCATCCCAGGCCATAAGTGACTCTGTGCTACAGCACTGGGGGCCGTGAGTGTGCAAAACAATGGGGCAAAAGGGAGGAGGTGCGCCCACAGCACCATGGAGAAAGTGAACGGGCCAATCAGAGGCCGTGGAGGAACGGATTGGAGGAGTAAGAGGAGAGGGTGGGGAAAGGGCAGCGAGGCCACGCCCCTGCAGGCCAGCGCTGGCAGGTGCCGCACTTGGCCACAGTAGTTCGCCTCGCACTGTGGGTCCCGCCAAGTGAAGCCAAATGCGCCAAGGCGGGTGAGGATGAAGTAGGGCAAGGCGCTCCCTGACCAGAAGGTAGGAGAGGACACCGGCGCCAGAGGTTCTCATCCAGGGTTGCTGGGCATGTCTCTTTCCCAAAACGAGCCTACTGAGAATTCATCGGTGTAATTTGAAAAGTGGGCCCTGTGCGCAAAGAGCATCAGGAAAAGCTGGTTTAAATAAACTTTATCCAGAGTCTTTCTTTTCCGCAGGGCTCTCAGTGGCTGGAGACTGACAGAGTGCAGGAGGAGTTGGGGGTGAGGGGGTCGGGGGGAGACTGAGGCCAAGGGTGTAGATGACCACAAGTGACAGCCGATTTTCCCCAGCAGAACACTATTTCTCAGACAGGGAAACCGAGACCCTGAGGAGGGAAAGGATTTGTCCCGTAGGACATAACCCAGAGAATTTTCTCTAAGCACTTTCTTTTCTCCAGTGTGCACAACCAGCCAGGAAAACTGCCAGCTGAAATACCTGCCCAACCGTTTCACACATGACAGATTCTCACACATGACAGACCTGAGATGGAATCAAGAGGTCACATACTTTCTGGGGGGTGGGGGGGGGGTGCGGGGAGCTGGCCCTGCAAGGTGTGGCCCCGCGCCACCCTAACTTCAGGGTCCCCCGCCCATCTCCGTTGCCTGCTACCCCTCTCTCCCTCACCGCCCCACTCCTTGTCCAAGGTGCATGTGGGGCTCCTCACCTGGAAATGGAAGATGCCAGCGTAGCCATCCTGGAAGCTTTGGCCATGTGGAACTACTCGGTGCAGGAGGGTGTCATTGAGGGTAAGGGAGGCGATGGCAGCCAGGAGCCAACAGTCCCCTGGGATGGGAAGGATCCCCGTCAGGTCTACTGTACCCATCTTTGCCCAGTGAGTGCCATACTGGGGAGAACCTGGGACTCCCCGGACAGGGTGCCCCTCAACTTACAGAAAAGACCCAGGAATCTGGGCAAACCAGCCCCAGCACTGAGAGCCAGAGCCTGCTCGGGCTTGCAGGAGGGAGAGGCTGAGGCGGAGCAGGAAGGAACGGGCACAGGGAACTACTACGCAAAACACACTCGGGATCCCCCAGGGCCTACCCAGTGCGCCCTGGCAGATGTCCGTGCGGGTGGCTCCATCCACGATGAACTGGGGGTTTGAGAACAGCTCCTGCAAGAAACCCAGAGTCCTGTCTCTGGGCCAGCCCCTCCTAGAAACTGGAGCCCAGCCATCCCAGACCCCACTCTAGGGACCTGGCGTCCTATTCCCACTCCTCACTCAGGAAGGAGGTAAACTGAGTCCCATCCAGGGTGGCCCCTCTCACCGTGGGACGCTTCCACTTGATGCCATAGGTTTTGGAGGAGTTGGGGCCCAGCTCCTTGAAGCCCAGGCTCTGGGGCACTGGGGGGAAAGCCTCGTCACGGAAAAGGGCCCCTCTTTGCAGGCAGTGAACCCGCAGCTGCTCGTAATCCTGGCCCAGGTACTTGATGGCATTTTCATGGCGGCCCAGGCCCAGCTCCTTGGCCCGCTGCTTCTGCACTTGTGCAGACACCCCGGTGCAGTACACCGGAGTGATGAACTCCTCGGCCATCCTGTGGGACAGAGGGGCCCTGCTCAGAACCCTGGCCTTCCCAGGACTAGAGCTGGGGCTCCTATCTGCTAACACTGCTCTCTGGCCCGCTGCCCTCCTTTCTCCCCAAGCCTGTGGTTTCCCCACCTCCTCACTAAATTAGGGCCGGCAGCCATACCTCTCTGCTCCCAGAATCCACCAGAGGGGGCTTCCCATCCCCTAGGTGCGCTGGCCATCATTTCCCTACCCTCACCCAATGCTACCACCTCTCCGTTCCCAGACTCCCATTGTCCTGGGTCTGCAGGCCTGCGGTCAGCCAGTCAGGTGGGGAAGGGAGGGGTCCGAGATAATAGCACAAGGAACGAGGAAGGTGGGAGACCCCGAGGCAAGTACTCTTTGAATGCCTCTCTCCCCAGACTAGCCAAGCTCCTAGGCACTGGCCCCTTTGCCAGCTTGGGGGCTGATAAGTCCAGGCAGTCCGGGGTTCCCCTCCCCAGGCTCCTGAGACGGATTGAAGGATCAGGGAGGCTCGGCCTCAGTCCTTTCCCCTCCCGCCAGCCCCCAGCCCAGCCCCTGGAGACCGTGAGGAACGCAGCCTGGGGCGGGCTCCGGAGCCTTGCGGTTCCCGAGCCCCCGCCCCGTCGCAGGCACTCTGAGAGCCCGGGGGGAAGGCAGCCCCGCAGCCGGGATCCAGGCCAAGCTGGGGGAACGCCGGGCCGGCCTCACCCTCCTTACCTGGGGGAGGAGTGTTGGGGGGTCGCTGCGGTCCCTGCTCTGGCTTCCCGGGTGGCAACTGAGGACAGGGCCCAACCAGGAAGAGCGCTCCTCCCCGCCCCCCTCCGCCCCTCCCTTCTCCTCCTCCTTCTCCTCGGGCTTCCACCCCGCTTCCTCTCCGCCCTCCTCTCCGGGCACCTTCTCCGACGATCTCTCTAATTCACGGTATCTCCTCGGCCCTCCTCCGCAGACGCTGGGCCAACTCCGCGAGAGGACAAATTAGTCAAAGGCAGAGTAGTCCCCGGGGAGGGGCCAGCGCCTATCTGGGTGGGAAGGGCTGGGGCCCGGACGCCAGGGCAGCGCGGGGGAGCGGAGGGGGAGGACGGGACAGGGGGTATTTTTAACCAGGGGCAGCAGCTCGAGTTGCAGGGCCGGGTGGCCCCACCCCACGCGGCGGCCCCGGAGGGCATTCTCGGGAGTCCAGCCCCGCGGCGCCACCTCCTGCAGCCCGGGGTCCGTCCCCCTCCCCTCCGCGGAGCCGCAGCTGTCCCCCCACATGGCCCCCGCCCCGCGCGCCCCTAGCGCGGGGCCGAGATTACCTCGGGCTGTGGCAGCTGCTCGGAGGAGGGGCCGGGCCGGCGGCGGGCAGACCCCTGCCGGACGCTCTGCAAACGGCAGCCCCACCCCGCCGGGTCCCCGCCGCAGCCAGGCTCCTGGGCCAGGGCCGCTCCCCGCCCCCACCCCGCCCCCGTGCCCCGGAGCGCAGGCTCCCGGCGTCGCCACCCCGCCTTAGCGGCTCTCGGCATCCAGGCGGGGCTCGGGGAATCGGTCCCCCGGACGCGGGCTGGCTGCGTGACCTTGGTTGAGTCTCTGCGGCTCTCGGCCTTAGTTTCCCCATTTGCGCCGCGAACGGGATGAAATGAGGAACTGCGGGATCCCATCTTGCGCTCTGAGGTTTCTTGTGCTCGGAAATTGCGAGAGGCCAGCATCCTTGCCCTCACCTCCTTGCCCTCCCTCTCCCACCCACCCGTGTGCCGCTTTACCCAGGAGGGGGCGGCAGAGGCTGCGAGGCAGACAGCAGGCCCACCCGGGACACGGAGAGACCCAGCCACCTGAGATGCAGTTGGAGGGACGGAGACTGCAGCGGACCCTCGGCTCAGGGCTTTTGATTGGCCTTGGGGGCCCCAGCCAGGAAGGTCGCGGCCCTTACATGATGTTTTCTTGTTGTTCGGTCCCTAAGTGCCTGACTCTTTGTGACCCCATGGACTGTAGCCCGCCGGGATCCTCTGGGGATTTCCCAGACAAGAGTACTGGAGTGGGTTGCCATTTCCTTCTCCAGGGGATCTTACTGATCCAGGAATTGAACCCCGCGTCTCCTGCATTGGCAGGCATTGGCAGGTGGATTCTTTACCACTGAGCCACCAGGGAAGCCCCTTATACACACAAGCCTTTTGTTGGGGAAACAGTGCTTAGCCTTCCTCGAATTTGAGGGCCCTTGATCCCAAGAAGATTAAGGGCCACGGATCTAATCTGACTCGGTTCTCACTCCTAGTACACAGATGAGGAAAACTGAGGCCTAAGAGTGCAGCTTGCTGAGCTCCTTCAACTGGCAAGTCAGACCTGGGACCAGCTTCTGAGCTCTTTGTTCATCACCATTGGGCATTTATGTGTCTGATCTTGACCAAACCCTTCTGACAGGTCTTTGCATAGCAGACCTGTGACTAAGGCAGACCAGGCCCAGCTAAAGGAGGCTGCTCTTCTGGTTCAGCTTTGGGGTTTAAGAAAGGTGAATCTTATTGGAAAAGTAGGGTTAACTAGGCAGTGAGGTGCTGGAAAGGGTGTTCCAAACTGAAAGAACTGCATGTCCAAAGGTCCAGGGGCTGGGGGGACACAGGTCAATCAGGAGACTGTAATTGTTCCTTGTGACTGGAACGCAGGGAGCAGGGGCCTGGGAGATGCTCCGGGGAGGTAGCCAAGGCCCCCCTTCCCCTCAAAGCACTCTGGCTCAACCCATGTGCCCCACAGTCCCCAGATTATTTTCAGTAAACTGTCACTCCAGCTGACTGTGTTTGACTGTGCCCCAAATGGGCCCTGACCACCTCCTGTATGTGCAAGGTGCTGTGGTCACCTGGACATCGGATGCTGACGACCCAAGGCCTTGGCTCCCTCTGAAGGAGGCAGACATTGACTCAGCTCTTGCACCCATGATTGAAAGTGAAGTCACTCAGTCGTGTCCGACTCTTTGCGACCCCGTGGACTGTAGCCTACCAGGCTTCTCCGTCCATGGGATTCTCCAGGCAAGAATACTGGAGTGGGTTGCCATTTCCTTCTCCAGGAGATCTTCCTGATCCAGGGATTGAACCCGGGACTCCCACACTGTAGGCAGACACTTTACCGTCTGAGCCACCAGGGAAGTCCTACACCCATGATTAACTGGGAAGAAGAATGATGTGAAGGAAGCCCATAGCTGAAGCCCTCACTAATCCAGGGTATTAGAGTAAAGATAAATCAGACAAAGTTATGTCAGGGATGGGAGAGGTAGGGGAATTAGATGCCTTGGCATATGGAGGAACTAAAATATTCTGAGTGTTGCTTGAGCTGAGAGAGAAAGGGAGAGCAGAGTTGTGGCAGGCCTGGGTGGGCTGTGGAAGATGGATTTTGTTCTGAGGTAGAAGCCTGCTCAGATTTGTACAGATGATGGAAGAGGACAGCTGGCAGTGTCCTCTGGCTCAAACTCCAGAGGTGGTAGACATAAGAGAGAAAGAGATGGATTTGAAAACTTATTTATTAATAGGATACACCATATCAAAATTTAACTCAAACTGGATTATACACCTAAATATAAACCCTAGAGCTATAAAACCTCTAGAAGAAGGACTTCTCTGGTGGTCTGTGGCTAAGACTCCTTGCTCCCAATTCAGGGAGACTGGGTTCGATCCCTGGTCAGGGAACATGCCACAGCTAAAAGATCCCGTATGTCACAACTAAGACCCGGTGCAGCCAAATAAATAATTTTTTTTTTTTTTTTAAAGAACAACAACCTCTAGAAGAAAGCATTGTTGTTGTTGAGTCACTAAGTCATGTCCAACTCTTCGCGACCCCATGGACTGCAGCCTCCCAGGCTCCTCCGTCCATGGGATTTTCCAGGCAAGAGTACTGGAGTGGGGCGCCATCGCCTTCTCCAATACGCTGTCTAGGTTTGTCATAACTTTTCTTCCAAGGAGCAAGTGTCTTTTAATTTTGTGGCTACAGTCATTGTCTGCAGTTGTTTCAAATGCCCTTTATTCCTACTATATGGTTCCAACTCCTATTTCTATGCATGTCTCATATTTCTGTTATAAACTAGATATTTTAGGCAATATAATGTAGGTACTCTGGGTACTGGGCACATTTCTTCTGGACTTTGTTATAATGAGTACCAGCATTATCATTTTTTTGTTTGTTTTTTGGTGGAGAACGTGAGTAATGATCCAGCCTTATTTTAATGAAGCTTGATCCCCACGTTTTGAGAAGCCAGAGCTAGTGTATTGAATTAAGGATATGCAGGTTATGATCTGCTTTCCTGGTGGCTCAGCTGGTAAGGAAACCACCTGCAACGCAGGAGACCTGGGTTCGATCCCTGGTGGTAAAGATCAGAAGGGAAGGGTTACTCACTCCAGTATTTTGGCCTGGAGAATTCCATGAACTGTATAGTCCATGGGGTCACAAAGAGTTGGACACAACTGAGCAACTTTCACTTTCACTGGGTTTGGTAAAGATTTATTAAATATGACACAAAAACCCAGACAATAAAAGAAAAAAAATTTGAAATTTATTGAAATAAAACACTTTGTTCCTCCTCAAAAGGCACTATTATGAAAATGAAGAAAAACCACAGACTAGGAGGAAATCATTGCCAAAAAATATATCTGATGAAGAACTTGTATTTAGAATATATAAAGAATTCTTACAATTTAAAAAAATAATCCAGTAAAATTGGGTGAAAGATTTGAATAGACATTTCCCAAGAAGACATGTGATGGCAAATAAGCATATGAAAAAATGTTTATTCATTGGAGAAATGCAAATTAAAACAACTAGAAGGACCAACATTACAAACCTAGAATGGCTAAAATTAAAAAGACTAACCATGCCAAGTGCTGGCAAGGATGTGGAGGAGTTGGAATTCTCATACGATGCTGGTGGGATACCACCACTTTGTTAAACAGTTTGGCAGTTTCTTTAAAAGTTAAACATGTATTCAGCAATAAATGGAAATAAACTATCAAGCTACAGAAAGATGCCAGAACCTTAAATGCATGTTGCTAAGTAAAAGAAACCAGTATAAGAAAACTGGAGAAGGCAATGGCAGCCCACTCCAGCACTCTTGCCTGGAAAAAATCCCATGGATAGAGGAGCCTGGGAGGCTGCAGTCCATGGGGTCGCTAGGAGTTGGACATGACTGAGCAACTTCACTTTCACTTTTCACTTTCATGCATTGGAGAAGGAAATGGCAACCCACTCCAGTGTTCTTGTCTGGAGAATCCCAGGGATGGGGGAGCCTGGTGGGCTGCTATCTCTGGGGTCGCACAGAGTCGGACATGACTGAAGCAACTTAGCAGCAGCATGAGAAAACTTATACTGTATGATTCCAACTATATGACATTCTGGAACTGGTATAACTAGAGATGGTAAAGAGATCAGTGATAGCCAAGCTTTCAGGGAAGGTGGGGGAAGGGCATTTTTAGGGCACTTAAACTATTCTGTGTGATACTGTAATGGTAGATACATGACGTTGCATTAAACCCATATAATGTACAACACTAAGAGTCCCTGGGGACTTCCCTGGTGGTCCAGTGGCTAAGACTCCGAGATCCCAATGCAGGATCCCCATGTTCGATCCCTGGCCAGGGAACTAGATCCCACGTGCTGCAACTAAGAGTTCCAATGTAACTAAAGATTCCACGGGCTGCAACAAAGAGGGAAGATCTTGCATGCAACTAAGACCTGGCCCAGCCAAGTAAAATAAACAGTTTTTTAAACAAGCCTGAACCCTAATGTTAAACTATAGACTTTAATAACAATGTATCAATATTGTTTCATCCATTGTAACAAATAGATCACACTAATACAAAATGTCAGTAGAGAAACTGCAGATGGGAAAGGGGGGTACTGGAATTCTCTATACTTTCTGAGCAAATTTTGTGTAAACTTAAAACTACTCTAAAAAAAATTAGTCTATCTTAAAAAATAGAAGAGTAAATTAAATATGGGCTTCCCAGGTGGTGCTAGTGGCAGAGAGCCCACCTGCCAGTGCAGGAGACATGAGAGACCTGGGTTTGGTCCCTGAGTTGGGAAGATCCCCTGGAGAAGGGCATGGCAACCCACCCCAGTATTCTTGCCTGCAGAAACCCCATGAACAAGAGGAGCCTACCAGGCTACGGTCCATAGGGTTGCAGAGTCGGACACAACTGAATCAACTTAGAGCTTGTGTGTTAAATATACACCTATCATATGACCCAGCCATTCCACCTCTAGGCATTCACCCAAGGGAAATAAAAGCATGTGTCCATGCAAAGACTTGTATATGAATATTCATAGCAACTTTAATTGTAACAGCCCAAACTAGACATAACCAAATGGTCTTCAACAAATTGTGACTGGATAAGCAAATTGTGGTGCTGTATATATACCACAGAAACAGAATACTACTCAGTCATAAAAAGGAACAATGGCTTAATCTCAGAATAATTATACTGAGTGTAAGAAACAAGACAGAAAGTGAAGTGAAAGTGAAAGTTGCTCAGTTGTGCTGACTCTCTGTGACCCCATAGACTATACAGTCCGTGGAATTCTCAAGGCCAGAATACTGGAGTGGGTAGCCTTTCCCTTCTCCAGGGGATCTTCCCAACCCAGGGATCAAACCCAGGTCTCCCACATTGCAGGCGGATTCTTTACCAACTGAGCTATCAGGGCCTGCTATATAATTTCATTTCTATGAAAATTCTAGGAAAATGATAGCAATTTAGTGATAGAAAGCATATCAATGATTGCTGGGGGGGATGGGGGGGCTGACAGGTGGGAATGGATGGCAGGAAAGGATTACAAAGGGGCTTGAGGAAACTTTTGGGGGTAATGGATATGTCCATTATTTGACTGTGGTATTGGTTTTGTGGGGGTATATATTGTCAACAAAAATGAACCTTGAAGTATACATAGTTTATTTTATGTCAACTATACCTCAGTAAAGCTGCTAAAAAGACCTATAGAATTTAGCCACTGATGGGATATGGTTCCTGGGAGACAGGGAGGGAAAAGACAACTCTAGACCATCTGAGTAGATTCATGGTGTACGGGACTCATATCTGGAGGGGATACTGGAGGATCAGGTTAGGGAGGTACCTGTGGGACTTAATGGCTCCTAAAGGAAATCAGTCCTGAATATTCATTGGAAGGACTGATGCTGAAGCTGAAACTCCACTACTTTGGCCACTTGATGTGAAGAACTGACTCACTGGAAAAGCTCCTGATGCTGGGAAAGATTGAAGGCAGGAAGAGAAGGGGATGACAGAGGATGAGATGGTTGGATGGCATCACTGACTCAATGGACATGAGTTTGAGCAAGCTCTGGGAGTTGGTGATGGACAGGGAGGCCTGGCGTGCTACAGTCCATGGTGTTGCAAAGAGTTAACACAACTGAGTGACTGAGCTGAGAAAGCTGTGGGACCCACCCTCATCCAAGAGGAGGTGCCTGGCGGTGGGAACAGACCTCAGAATAGAGGAACAAATTTGGGAGTCATTGGCCATCGTGCCACCTGAAAGAAGTAGAGGCAGGGGACAGACATGTCATTCTGGATACAAAGATGCTTCATAAAGATGTCTGTGCTTAAAGAAATCTATAGAGTGATCAAAATTAAAAATTCTAGGGACTCTCCTGGTAGTCCAGTGTTTGACTCCAGCTCCCACTACAGAGGACATGGGTTCCATCCCTGATTGGGGAACTAAGATCCTGTAGGCCACATGACTCAGCCAAAAAATTTTTAAATTCTAACAAGTGAAAAAAAAAATTCTAACAGATTATTTGGGGAAAAGAACTAGAAAAACTGATTTAAAGTTCCTATGGGAAACTGAACAAGCAAGAATAGCCAGATCAGATCAAATCAGTCGCTCAGTCATGTCCCACTCTTTGCGACCCCATGAATTGCAGCACGCCAGGCCTCCCTGTCCATCACCAACTCCCGGAGTTCACTGAGACTCACGTCCATCGAGTCAGTGATGCCATCCAACCACCTCATCCTCTGTCGTCCCCTTCTCCTCCTGCCCCAAATCCCTCCCAGCATCAGTCTTTTCCAATGAGTCAACTCTTCACATGAGATGGCCAAAGTACTGGAGTTTCAGCTTTAGCATCATTCCTTCCAAAGAAATCCCAGGGCTGATCTCCTTCAGAATGGACTGGTTGGATCTCCTTGCAGTCCAAGGGACTCTCAAGAGTCTTCTCTAACACTACAGTTCAAAAGCATAAATTCTTCGGCACTCAGCCTTCTTCACAGTCCAACTCTCACATCCATACATGACCACAGGAAAAACCATAGCCTTGACTAGACGGACCTTTGTTGGCAAAGTAATGTCTCTGCTTTTGAATATGCTATCTAGGTTGGTCATAACTTTCCTTATGACCAACCTAGATAGAATAGCCAAGAGACTTCTGAAAACAAGTTAGGAGTCTAATCCTGTGAAAGTGTTAGTCACTCAGCCAAGTTCAACTTTTTGTGACTCCAGGGTCTGTAGCTGCCAGGCTCCTCTGTCCATGAAATTCCCCCAGGCAAGAATACTGGAGTGGATTGCCATTCCCTTCTCCAGGGGATCTTCCTCACCCAGGGGTCAAACACAGGTCTCCTGCATTGCAGGCAGATTCTTTACCATCTGAGCCATTAGGGAGCCTAACCCTATCAAGTATTACATCCAATCCATAATGATTAAATAATTCTTATATAATAATTAATGAAGAGGGGTACTGATACATATAAATCACTGAAAGATAGAAGAATCTAGTTCAGTTCAGTTCAGTTCAGTTCACTCACTCAGTCGTGTCCGACTCTTTGCGACGCCATGAATCGCAGCACGCCAGGCCTCCCTGTCCATCACCAACTCCTAGGGTTCACTCAGACTCACATCCATCGAGTCAGTGATGCCATCCAGCCATGTCATCCTCTGTCGTCCCCTTCTCCTCCTGCTCCCAATCCCTCCCAGCATCAGAGTCTTTTCCAATGAGTCAACTCTTCACATGAGATGGCCAAAGTACTGGAGTTTCAGCTTTAGCATCATTCCTTCCAAAGAAATCCCAGGGCTGATCTCCTTCAGAATGGACTGGTTGGATCTCCTTGCAGTCCAAGGGACTCTCAAGAGTCTTCTCCAACACCACAGTTCAAAAGCATAAATTCTTCGGCGCTCAGCCTTCTTCACAGTCTCCAACTCTCACATCCATACATGACCACAGGAAAAACCATAGCCATCTAGATACAGGTCCAAATGCATATAGGAATTTAGTATATAAGAGCAGCATCTCAAATTTGTTGAGAAAAGATGAGTTTTTCATTAAAAAGCATTAGGAAAATGGGAGGGAATTTTGTATATGATCAATTCCAGATGAACTCATGATTTAAATGTAAAAAATGAAAACAAAAATACAGCCAACAGCTAAGGGAGACATTCTTTTAATCATCTCAGTGTGGAAAAATTCTTTTTAACTGTGACACAAAACCCAGAAGCCACAAAAATTTATTTTATCACACACAAAATTAAAAGGATAAACTGAAGAAAATACTTACAATTTACATCCTGAAAGGCTATTTTTCCTTACATATGAGTCAAGTACCAAAAAACAATGGAGAAATGGGCAAAGATAAGAGCTGTTCACAAAAAAGACATACAGCTCTTACATGTATGAGCTTGAGCTCACTTGAAAGAAAAAAGAAATACAAACTAAACCTTCACCAAGACAGGATTTTCTCCTTAGCAGTTTGGCAAACATAAAATAACCTTGTTTCTCATTGATTGGTGAGTGTTGTGGAAAACAGCCTTCACACAGCTGGAGGCTGGGGAGGTGTTTCAGGCACAGCCCCAACAGATGAACAAGTGGCAAAGTTCTTCAAGATGACCATTTTGGAGGCTTTCCCTGGTGGTCCAGAGGTTAAGAATCTGCCTGCCAATGCAGGGAATGTGGGTTTGATACCTGATCAGGGAACTAAGATCCCACATGCTTCAGGGCAGCTAAGCTGAAGCATGGAGGAGGAGAAGGGAGGAGGAGAAGGGTACCTGAAGCGATACACTGAAACTATTGAGGCCTCTCCCTCTAGAGCCCACATGCCACAATTAGAGAAGACTGCATGCCACAGTGAAAGCCCAGTGCCACCAAAAAATAAATAAAATGGGCCTTTAAAAAAAGACGACAATTTTGACTTGACCTTTGGCTGAACAATTCTTCTTGGAATTCACTGTTTCATATTTGAATAATGCTGTTCTTACAAAGTCTTCAGTCCGTTCAGTTCAGTCACTCAGCCACGTCCAACTCCTTTGCTACCCTGAGGACTGCAGCATGCCAGTCTTCCCTGTCCATCACCAACCCCTAAGCTTGCTCAAACTCACATCCATCAAGTCAGTGATGCCATCCAATTATCTCATCCTCTGTAATCCTCTTCTCCTGCCTTCAGTCTTTCCCAGCATCAGGGTCTTTTTCCAATGAGTCAGTTCTTCACATCAGCTGGCCAAAGTGTTGGAGCTTCAACTTCAGCATCAGTCCTTCCAATGAATATTCAGAACTGATTTACACAACTTTCACACTTTTACAGAGTCTTAGTGACTCTCTATAGCAGGGATCCCCAGCACAGTACCAGTCTAATGGAGCTGGGCCATACAGCAGAAGGTGACTGGTTGTCTTCCACAAAACTGACCCCTGGTGCCAAAAAAGGTTGGGTGCCACTGCTCTATGGCACTGTTTAGAATAGCAGAAGTGTGGAAACATGTGCCAGTCAATAAGAAAAAAAGGGTACACCCATACAGAGGAGTGCTGTACAGCTGTCAAAAGGAATGTGCAGATAGGAAACCATGTGATTTGTCTACACCAACTCTCTAACACCATCTCAGTATGCGACCCCATGAATCGCAGCACGCCAGGCCTCCCTGTCCATCACCAACTCCCATCTAGGCCCCTACAATTCAATTCTGATACTAATTCCCAGAATTAGCACAGGCCCCATGAATCTCAGTTCCACAAGAGGCCAGCCACAAACGGAACCCCTAGGTGACCCATACTCCTGTCTGGATGACTACAAATTTGGGGATGACCATAACCCCTCTCCTCAGGAGTGATAATTCAGTAGAAGACTCAGAACTCAGGAAAATACTTTATTCACTGTTACTGGTTTATTATAAAGGATACAATTGAGGAACAGCCAAATAGGAGAGATTCATAGGGAAAGACATGCAGAGGGAGGGAGCCACCCTCCCCGGGAATCCCAAATCTCTAGTGCCTCACCCTTCCTGGAAGAGCTGGGGAAGCTGAAAGTTCCCACCCTCTAGATCACTTTTTTTGGCAACAGCCACCATCTTGAATAACCTCATTAGCATTAACTCTGGTGTGATCTATAGGAGCTCATTATGAATAACAAAAGACATTCCTATAACTCTGGAAATTCCAAAGGTGTTAGGCACTCTGTGCCAGGAACCAGGGACAAAGACCAAATTTGTATATTTTTATTATACCACATTTGGTTACATACATTTAGATTCTTTCTCTGGATGGACATAAATGATCACTTCCATTGTTTTCAGGAAGGAGAACCAGGCGGCTGGTAGTCAGGGGCAGGAGGTGACTCTTGGTTCAAAATTCAAAACATACATGTGACTATATTACCTATCCGAAAAACTCTTAAAAATACTTTACAGTCCTTGTCTTGGCTTCTAATGTCTGCAGCCTCCAGGCTTCACCCCCATGCTTCTTGGGAACCACTCAGAGAGGAGGGAGAGGAATTACATTTAGATTCCTCTGCCACCTGACCCCTTAGACATCTCTGCCTTCTGTTTCAGATACACTCCCCTTTAACCTTTCTCTGGGCAGCAATTCCCTCTACTGATAACACCCACATCTGAGCTCCTTTCTTGAGATCAGTTCTAAACCCTTCGAGTATTATCTCATCCAAATCTCAAACAGTATCCTTTCTAGTGTAATACTCATTTTACAGATGAGGCAGTAGAGGAGATTAAATCTGTAAGTCATACAGAAACCTGGATTTTGAACTTAAGCTGTCTGGCACCAAAGACCAAGTCTTAATCACTACTCTAGATGGTCTTTCCAAAAATCCTGTTCCTCACCACCACCACCACCAGGTTTGCGTGGGCAAACCTGACATAGTTCATCACATTATATGTGCTTCTCCGTGGCTCAGTCAGTAACCAATCCACTTGTAATGCAGGAGACCTGAGTTCAGTCTCTGGGTTGGGAAGATCCTCTGGAGAAGGAAATGGCCACCCACTCCAGTATTCTTGCATGGGAAATCTCATGGACAGAGGAGCCTGGTGGGCCACAGTCCATGGGGTCACAAGAGGCAACTGCAGCCCAGAGCAAGGACTAAGGCTCATTGTGAAAAAGACCTCACCCTGCAGGCATTTCTAGACTGACATAGAGCCATTTTCCTTTGGAGTTCTTTTTGGTCCAGTAGGTCCCAGGCCCTCTTCTAAGGACTGCATATAGCTCATTTCATTCAGTTCCGTGGGCTCTATGTGGGTCTCAGCATCTACTAAGATGTTAAAGAGGAGAAACAGTGGGATGACTGGTCGCCAGTGGGAAGGGAGAGCTATTACAGGGCTTGTGCTCAGGGGTCTCAACCACTGGTACCTAAATCTGGCAGACCCCCCCCTCCCCAAAACTCCCGCCCTACCCCTACCCTGGGTAAAGGACCCAGACCAGGGCCTAAGCACAGCCAATGTCCTGAGGGCATGAATTTATTAGAGGAGTCAGGTCAGAGTGGGTACAAGTTGCAGGTTGGGAAGAAGGGGCAGGAGGCATGGGCAGCCCTGCCAGCCTGAGGCCAAGAAGACAGGAGACTGGAGGGGCCACAGTCAGTAGAGCATTGGGCCAGCAGGCAAGCAGACAGGCTGTTCTTCACCCTGCGAGTATCAGCGCCGAGGGCACAGCAACAGCTTAGAGAAGACTAGGGGAGGAGGGACAGAGAGCTGCTCAGAGGAAGCCTGCCAAGCTCACACAGCAAGGGGGTGCAGAGCTGGACACTTGCCCAAGCCTGCTGGACCCCAGGCACCATGCCCCTCCTTCCCATTCTGTTGGGCTCCACACCTGCTTCCCAGCTCCTCCCAGCTCCCCGCCAGCTTCTGTCCCTACTCACTGTGGAGGGTGTAGGTGCCTGGCTCCAGTAGCAGCTGGGTGGGCAGGACAATGAGGAAGCCCCTACTCCAGGGCCAAGCTTGGGATGTAGGGCGGTGCCACTCAGCATTGTAGGAAAGGCACTTGGATAAGACAGGCAAGGGGCGGGGGCGGTGGCAGCAGAGGCTGCTGTGAGGGGGCAAGGCACAGAGAGGACAGTGGGGTGGCGAGAGGCCGGGACCCCGGGGGAGGGGAATCTGGGCCTTTGGGTAGCTCCTTTGAGCCCTGCCATGGTGGGGGTGCCGCTCCCGAGTCCAGGCCCAGTGGGTCGGCTCCTTGGCCATGACCTGCGTGAGAAGAGTGGATGGTAAGTGGGAGGTGGGAGGTCCAGCCTCTTTCCCCAACCCTGGGATGCTGGTGCAGGGAGCCTCACCTCCTCGCAGCTCTGGCGTCTCACAACAGCCCTGAAGCCCATCCGTGCCCACAGCTTGTCCCTCTGATGCAGGAAGTCTGACACTTGATGATGCCAATCTTGGCCCAGGGCCCACAGAAAAATCACGCTTTTGGGGTCCTCCAGGTCTTCCTCCATGTCATTTGCAAGGTACCTGGCCACAGAGGTGGGGGACAGGGGGAACAGAGGTTGTAAGCATCCGCCCTGCCCCCACCCTGCGACTCCAAGTGGGCATCCCCACCAGGTACCCAGGCCACTCACAGTGCCAGGAACAGATTGCTGTGGGTGTACTCGCTGAGCTGCAGGTTGGCACGCCGGAAGTAGACCAGCACCATGGCCAGGAGATACTGCAGATACAGAAATGGGGAGAGTTAGAGCGGAGCACTGTGGGCAGGGGAGGGGACTGTGCCAGGCCCATTAAGCAGGTTCTGGGCTTGAAGCAGGCCTAGAAAATCCAGGGTAAAATGGTGCAGGGGGACCTGCAAAGACAAGGGCTTAAAATGGGGGCACTCCCTCCACCAGACCAGGGGACCCAATGCATTAGCAGCACTCAGGCCCCAGTAATTCAACCTTCCCCGAGTGAGCCTGGACTCTCCCCCGACTCTCACCTTGTCTGAAATCTGGAAACAGGGATCTTTGGAGAGGAAATCCTGGAGGAAACTGTGCTCTGGGGGAGAGGGAGGAGAAATGGAAGCCTGGGGTTACCACCCTCACCCCACAAGACGAGAGTAGCATTCTAAGTTCCAAAGCCCGAGCCCCCACTGAATCCACTTTCTGACATTTCAGACATGAACCACCCCCCCCAAACCTGCCAAACCAGAGTCACCTGAGAAGGGATGGGACCAAGACGTGGGCAGGCTGAGATCCCACCTCTCACATCAGTTCATGCTTGGTCCTCACAATCCCTTCCAGGCCAGCCCCCAAGTGCACTCACCCAGAAGGTGGAGGAAGGCCCGGAGCTCCTGGTGTCGGCGGAGATGGGAAGACTCATCGCCCTCACCTTGATGGCTCCAGCCCCTCAGCTTCACTTGTGTGCCAGCTCCAGGGACTGTGGCCGGATCTTGGGCATTGCTCATCTCTTGGGGGGTTGGGGGTAGGTGGGGTGGGGTGGGACAGGGAGACCTGTAAAGAAAGCAGCCCCAGGACTTAGCATTTACCCCATTAGCCCCGCACAAGTCAATGGGATCAGTGTGGCTGGCCTGACAGACGACCTCCAGAAGGTGGAGGGATGGGCATGGAGAAACGGGGGTGGTGGTGGTGATGGTGAGGAGACAAGAAAGTCAGCAGAATTCCTGGGGGCTACAGCACCCTCACGCCTCCTCCTGGCACCCCAGACCAGGCCAGAGAGTAACAATAACAGCAACAAGTGCCTCTGAGGGTTTCCTAAGTGCCTGGAGCTGTGTTAAACGCTTTAACTTATTTCGTCCTGGTAAGGAGACCCATTTTGCAAACACAGAAACTGAAGCATGGAGGTCTCACGGCGACTTCAAGGTGGATCCTGTCTGACCCCAAAGCCAGAGACTCACGGAGCCTCTTGCCACCCAATTCACAACCACCCCCTCACCCTTCATCAAGCAGCCCTGAAAAAACCAGCAGACCATTACTTCACAGAGGGAAAACTGAAGCCCAGAGACAGGGACGTTATTAGACATAAATACTGGGCTTTAGGGCGAGCTTTGAGGTGGAGCCACCGCAAACATTTGGAGCTACAAAGAGAGAGAACTCCAACTACAGGTCTCGGGGGAGGGTCCCCTCCAAAACGGCTTGGTCGACCTAGGGGCCTCCATCTAGGTTCCCACAGGTAAGCCCAGACTCCTCCTTCCAGAAGACTTACCTGAGCTCAGGAGTTAACCTACAGCGTAACTCCAAGCCCGCCGAGTGTGTTTATATAGCCCCAGAGCTGCCCCGCCCTAGAAGCCCTCCACCAATCAGGCCCCTTCCTGGGAAAGGGTGTAGCTTCTCGTCATCACCACTCACCTCCACTTAGAGTTAATCCAGTCAGTCTCCACCACGCACCTCCCAGCTGCGGCTCTCCTGGGTCAAGGTTTCTCTCAAGTTTCATCACCTACAAGAGGGGTGAGGGCAGGCCAGCGGGACCCCAGGGCCAGGAAGGCAGCAGGAGTCCCTCTCCGCTCTTACAAATGCAGCGCCAAGGTGCAGGACCTAGAATGCTACCGACCTGGGTTGTGGCGCGTGGCTGATGAGTAAATTATAAATATTCGGTGACTGTGCCTTGCTGGGGAAGGGTCGCTGGTTGTGTCTGTGTTTATTTCAGATACAGAAATCCCCAAACCTGGGAACCAGAGAGGAGATTGTCTTGGAGTGAGATTCCCTGGGGCCACATCCCCATTCCAAGGTCCTTTAGGGATATGAGAGCCCCGCCAGAGGCTCCAAAGTGGAGGAGGAAGGCTTTGCCCAGGACCACCTAGTTCAACCCCTCCACACCGCGCCCCTCCGCGTCCCAACAAGCAGACCTTAAGCCTTTCCATCTTCACTGACTCAGTTACTCTTTACTCTTTAGTTTTATAGGACAGTCAGCACCTACATGTGACAGGTGACTTCTCCCTCCACCTTTTTTCCCATAATAAAGTACACTTAACTTAATTTGAACAGTATGTACTGTCTTAACACCCTTTAAGTTCACATTTTTAAGTATTCATGAAACAATAGCTCCCCATTTCAAAATTTTCAACTGAGGACTTGGGGGATAAGAAGGAAGAGGATATTAAACTCGAAGTCATTGAACAGGAAAGCAGTGAGATTCACTTTAGAGTGAAAATGATGACACATCTCAAGAAACTCAAAGAATCATAATGGGTTCCCAGGAATTCAGTCAGGTTTCTCTTTGAAGATCAGAGAATTGCTGATGATCACACTCCAAAAGAACTGGGAGGGGCTTCACTGGTGTCTCTGGTGAAGAATCCACCTGCCAGTGCAGGGGACACGGGTTTGATCCCTGATCTGGGCAGATCCCACCTGCTGCACAGCAACTAAGCCCAGGCACCAGGACAGTTGAGCCTGTGCTCTAGAGCCCTCAAGACACAACTGAGCCCACGCGCTGCAACTGCTGAAGCCTGTTCACTCTAGAGCCCGTCCTCTGTTCCTGACAAGAATAGCCACTGCAATGAGAAGCCCTCGAACTGCAACTTGAGAGTAACCCCCGCTCTCCACAACTAGAGGAAAGCCCTCGCAGCAGCCAAGACCCAGCACAGCCAAAAAGAAAATAAGTAAATTAATTTTTTTTAAAAAAGAACTAGGAATGGAAGAAGATGTGATATTGTAAAAAACAGTCCTTTTAGTAAAATACAAACTTGTATATTAACTAACACATGTGGAATCTAGAAAAATGCTATAGATGATCTTATTTGCGAAACAGAAATAGAGACACAGATGTAGAGAACAAATGTATGGACATTGAGAGGGGAAGGGGGGGATGGGGTGAACTGGAAGACTGGAATGATATACAAACACCACTGACACTCTGTATAAAAGAGATAACTAATGAGAACCTACTGCGCAGCTCAGGGAGCTCTACTCAGTGCTCTGATGACCTAAATGGGAAAGAAATCCAAAAAAGAGGGTATATATGTATGCATGGGCTTCCCAGGTGGCTCAGTGGTAAAGAATCTGCCTGCCAAAGCAGGAGATGTAGGAGACACAGGTTCGATCCCTGGGTCGCGAAGATCCCCTGGAGGAGGAAATAGCAACTCACTCCAGTATTCTTGCCTGGAAAATTCCATGGACAGAGGAACCTGGTGGGCTACAGTCCATGGAGTCTCAAAGAGACACGACTGAGCTACTGAGCACATGTGCATACGTATATGTATAGCTGATTCACTTTGCCATAGAATAGAGGAGGAGATGGTTAGTTAGCATCATTGGCTCAGTGGACATGAATCTGATCAAACTCTGGGAGATAGTGAAGGACAGGGAAGTCTGTTGTGCTGCAGTCCATGGGGTCACAAAGAATCGGACATGACTCAGCGGCTGAACAGTAATGGCAATAGAAACTAACACAACATTGTAAAGCAGCTACGTTGCTGTTTAGTTGCTAAGTCGTGTCTGGCTCTTTTGCGACCCCATGGACTGTAGCCTGCCCGGCATCTCTGTCTATGGGATTTCCCAGGCAAGAACACTGGAGTGGATTGCCATTTCCTTCTCCAGAGGGTCTTCCCTGCCCAGGGATCAAACCCATGTCTTCTTCATTGGCAGGCAGATTCTTTACCGCTGAGCCACCAAGGAAGCCAGAGCAACTATACTTCAATAAAAAAATTTTAAAAACAAGTAAAACACATACTTTTAAACTATAGAACATATTTGATCACTGCCTGTAATCATCTCGCTTCCTTATTTACTTACTTCTCATGCATTTTCCCTACCAGGTCACTGCCTTCAGAACAGGCACCTTGTCAGCCTTATCAGCTCCCAGACCCTCTGTGCTGACTCAGAGCCTACTGTTGCTCACATTTGGATGAATGAATGGCTTACAAGGCCCTTGTGAATCTCTCCAAGAGCACCCCAACCCTACCCTCCATCACCATCCTCCAGCTACAGCAGCTTCTTTCAGTTCTCCTGTTAACTCTTTCCTCCCCCACTCCACCCCCTGTTGCCCCCTCCCCAAAGGACAATGTGTCCTTCCTTCTGGGAGGATGCTGCTTCCTACTCCGTGTATGCTTACCCATGTGGTTTGGTTCAGTCAGTGGAATCTGAGCAGAGATCATTCATGCCACATCTCAGTAGAAGCTTGAAGAGCTCCAAGGTGGCTCGGCCTTTCCTCTTCTCCATCTGCCCTGGGTCAAGGGTACCTCCGGGTGGTGGTAGCCTCTCTAGCCTGGGGTCTAGAATAAAGACAACATAGGGACTTCCCTGGTGGTCCAGTGGTTAAGATGCGGTGCTGCCACTGTAGGGGTCTCAGGTTCGATCCCTGGTCAGGGAACTCAGACCCCACGTGCTGTGTGGCATGCCAAAAAACAAGCAAACACACACACATTCAAGCTAAACAGTGAAGGATGTGTAATATGAATAGGAAATAAACTTTTTGAAAATGCTAAAGGAAATTCTCTAGGCAGGAAACACAAGAGAAGAAAAAGACCTACAGAAAATAAACCCAAAACAGTTAAGAAAATGGTACTAGGATCATACATATCAATAATTACTTTAAATGTAAATGGGTTAAATGCACCAACCAAAAGACAGACCGTCTGGGCGGTTGAAAATGTGCGTGTATGCACTTCCGCTTACCACAACACTCTGCTTGACCCCCCAAGTTGTATGTAATATTTTATTGTTAGGTTAATCATGTTCCCAATATGGCTTGAAACTGTAATTATCTTTTATTTTTTTGTCTGGCTACTAATTGTGAAAACTTATAAATACCTTTTACTATTATGATTATGTAACTATTACTCACTTAATACCATTATATCATGATTGGTCAACAGAAAAATAACAGAAGGTATCTTATAATAACCTGTAATGGAAAATAATCTGAAAAAATAATATGTATGCATATGTATAACTGAATCACCTTGCTGTGCACCTGAAACATTGTAAGTCAACTGTACTTCAGTAAAATGTATGTATTAGGAAAAAAATGAAAAAGAGTATATGTATAACTAAATCACTTTGCTGTACAGTGAAACATTGTAAATCAACTCTAATTCAATTTCTTTTTAAAAGGAGACTCCTTACGGAAACTCAAACTAAAAATCTTAACTTATCTACTTAAAAAAAAACTTGTAATATACAGTGGAACTACATGTAACTTTGTTCTGTATTTTCCAAGTCTCCTGTAAATGTGTTATCAAGCTTTCATAATTTAAAGAAAAAAGAAAGTGAAAAAAGGAGACTCTTGTTAAACATTTCCTCTAATTCCTCTTTTAAAAAAAAGAAAAGAAAAACTTCTGTTTTGAAAGCTGCTGAGATTTTGGATATCATTGATATCAAATAATTATTGACATTATTGGGTTGGATTTCCATTTCCTGCCCTAACAAATTACCACACACTCTGTGGCTTAAAATAATGTGAATCTATCATCTTCCAGTTCTGGAGGCCAGAAGTCCAAATGGGTCTCAGTCTGCTAAAGTCAAGGTGTGGGTAAGGTTTAATTCCTTCGGGTGGCCAGCCTCATTCTTTGGCATCTGGCTTCTGGCTTCCTTCCTCCTCTTCAGAGACAGTTGCATAGCTTCTACTAACTCTGATCCCTCTTCCACATTTTTTTTTCCTCTCCCACTATTAAGGACCCTTGTGATTACATTGGGTCCATGTGAATAATCCAGGATAATCTCCCCATCTCAAGATCCTTAATCACATCTATGAAGTCCTTTTTGCCATGTCAGATAATATGTTCATGGGTTCCAAGAATTGGGATGGGTACCTATCTGGGAGGTCATTATTCTGCCTACCACATTTATCACAGCATAATTTCTACTGAGCTAACTAATACACTGTTTATAAAATAATTGTGCTACAAGCTAGAGGCATACGTCCGTTTATTGCTTTTTGCTTTATTACGCTTCATAGATATTACTTTTTTTCTTTTTACAAAGTGAAGGTTTATGATAACTGTCAAAAAGAATACTCAATAAACAATCTATAGTAGGAATAGAAAAGAGGTGTTTTTGTTTGTTTCTTGGTTCTTTTGTTTTTTGGCTGCACTGCACAGCTTGTGGGACCTTTGTTGCAGGATTTTAATTGCCCCTGGTAGGGGAAGGGTGGAGTTCTAACCACTGGACAATCAGGGAATTGCCTAGAAAAGAGTTTTATTTGAAGCCAGCTGAAGACTGTGGCCTGGAAGCCAGCTTTCCAGATTACTCTGAGGAACTGCTCCAGAGGAGCAGGCTTTTTTCAGCACAGTTTTATAACTCGTCAGAACAAAGAACATTAAACAAATCAGAAATACATTCCTTCAAGGTTTTGAAAAATGGACCATAGAGAACGCAAATCAAAACCGTAACGAGACATCACCTCACACCAGTCAAAACAGCTATCATCAAAAAATCTGCAAACAAATGCTGGAGAGGGTATGGAGAGAAGGGAGCCCTCCTACACTGTTGGTGGGAATGTAAATTGGTATAGCCTTTATGGAGAACAGTATGGAGATTTCTTAAAAAACTGAAACTAGAGCTACCAACGGCAACCCGCTCCAGTATCCTTGCCTGGAGAATCCCATGGGCAGAGAAGCCTGATGGGCTATACAGTCCACGGGGTCACAAAGAGTCGGACATGACTGAGCGACTAACACTAACAGAGCTACCATATGATCCAGCAATCCCACTCCTGGGCATATACCTGGAGAAAAACATGGTCCAAAAGGATATATGCACCCCAGTGTTCACTGCAGCACTGTTTGCAGTAGCCAAGACATGGAAGCAACCTAAATGCTCATCAGCAGAGGAATGGATAAAGATGTCATACATAGATACAATGGAAGGTTGAAAGTGAAAGTCGTTCAGTCATGTCCGACTCTTTGTGACCCCATGGTCTATACAACCCATGGAATTCTCCAGGCCAGAATACTGGAGTGGGTAGCCTTTCCCTCCTCCAGGGGATCTTTCCAACCCAGGGACCGAACTCAGGTCTCTCGAATTGCAGCCGGATTCTTGGGAAGTAATGGAATGTTACTCAGACATTAAAAAGAATGAAATAACTCTATTTGCATAAACATGGATGGACCCAAAGATTGTCATACTGAGTGAAGTAAGTCAGTGAAAGAAAAATACCATATGGCGTTGCTTATATGTAGCATCTAAAAAGAAATGAACTTATTTACAAAATGAAAATAAGCGCACAGACTTAGAGAACCAAATTATGGTTACCAGGGGGGAAGGGTCAGGGGGAGGAATAGTTAGAGAATTTGAGATTGACATGTACACACGGCTGTATTTAAAATAGATAACAAGGACCTACTGTGCAGCACAGTGAACTCTGCTCAATATTATGTAGCAACTTAAATGGGAACAGAATCTGAAATAGATGCGTGGATATGCATAACTGAATCAGCCTGCTGTATACGAGGAACTATCACAACATTGGTAATCAACTATGCTCCAACATAAAACAGAAAGTTAAGCAAATAAGAAAACAGACCAGCAAATACAGCAAGTACAGTGAGTCAGTATGGATTTGGCACCTGGGAGGTGGTCTTACACAAAAGAGGACCAGCATTGGTGTCCCAGGAGGCATTTAATCTTCACTTTTAACGTGGACATTCTTTACTTCTGTCATCACATCTCTTTATTTAATAATTAAAGCAAAAAAAAAATAATTAAAGCAGCTAACCCATGTGTAAGCCAGAATGACTTTCCCACAGCTCAATATGTGAACATTTCTTTCATCACAACCATATGTTGAGCAAATCTATTGGCATCATTTTTCCAACAGCATTTGCTCACTTTGTGTTTTTGTGTCACATTTTGGCAATTCTTCCAAAATTTCTAACTTTTTCATTTTTATTATACTTATTATGGTGATGCTACTCTTGCAAAAAGATCATGACCCTTCATTAATTTTATTTCTTTATTTTTGGCTGTGCTGGGTCTTCGCTGCTGTGTGGGCTTTCTCTAGTTGCGGAGAGTGGGGCTACTTTTTGCTGTAGCGTGTGGGCTTCTCATTGCGCTGGCTTCTCTTGTCGTGGAGCACGGGCTCTAGGTGCAAGGGCTTCAGTAGCTATGGCATGTGGACCCCATAGTTTTGATTCCCAAGCTCTATAGCACAGGCTCAGGGGTTGTGGACACAGGTTTAGTTGCTCCACAGCACGTAGGATCTTCCTGGACCAGGGATTGAACCTGTGTCTCCTGCAGTGGCAGGTGAATTCTTTACCACTAAGCCACTAGGGAAGCCTTGATCATGACTCTTCATAATCCATCATCACGAAGGCTCAGATGATGGTTACCATTTTTAAGCAACAAAATATTTTTAAATTAAGGTATGTACATGGTTTTGTTTTGACATAAAGCTATTGCACACTTAATAGACTATAATAGAGTGTAAACAACTTTTATATGCACTGGAAAACCAAAAAATTTGTGACCTTGCTTTATTGCAATATTATTTTATTGTAGTAGTCTGAAAGTGAACGCACAATAACTCTGAGATATACCTGTATTTATAAAAGATACACACAAAAAAGGATAGTTCTAAAAGAAGTGTGTAACACATTCAGAAGTAGAAGTGAACCCACTAGGTGGCGTTTCAGAGGGCTCTGAGGAGTTCTGATCCTTAATGTCTCAGTGCAGAAAGAATTTAGTGAGAGACTTCCCTCGTGGCTCAGATGGTAAGGCATTTGTCCCCAGTGTGGGAGACCTGGGTTTGATCCCTGGCTCGGGAAGATTCCCTGGAGAAGGAAATGGCAACCCACTCCAGTACTCTTGCCTAGAAAATCCCATGGACGAAAGAGCCTGGTGCAAGCTACTGCCCATGGGGCTGCAAAGAGTCTGACACGACTGAGTGACTTCATTTTCACTAAAGTGTTCTTGCCTGGAGAATCCCAGGGATGGGGGAGCCTGGTGGGCTGCCGTCTCTGGGGTCACACAGAGTCGGACACGACTGAAGCGACTTAGCAGTAGCAGCAGAGTGATAGATGAGAAGTGATTTATTACAATAGGACGCTTGTGAGGCTTACGAGGGGGCAGGTGAGCATCGCACTGCACTGCCCTGAGGATTTCAGTTCAGTTCAATTGCTCCGTCGTGTCCAGCTCTTTGCGACCTCATGGACTGCAGCATGCCAGGCTTCTCTGCCCTTGACCAACTCCCAAAGCTCACTCAAACTCATGTCCATCGAGTCGGTGATGCCATCCAACCATCTCATCGTCTGTGGTCCCTTTCTCCCCTGCCTTCAATCTTTTCCAGCATCAGCGTCTTTTCAAATGAGTCAGTTCTTCCCATCAGGTGGCCAAAGTATTGGAGTTTCACCTTCAGCTTCAGCATCAATCCTTCCAATGAATATTCAGGACTGATCTCCTCTAGAACGGACTGGTTGGATCTCTTTGCAGTCAAAGGGACTCTCAAGAATCTTTTCCAACGCCACAGTTCAAAACCATCAATTCTTTGGCACAGCTTTATTTACTCACATCCATACATGATGGCCGGAAAAACCATAGCTTTGGCTAGACGGACCTTTGTTGGCAAAGTAATGTCTCTGCTTTTTAATATGCTGTCTTGGTTGGTCATAGCTTTTCTTCCAAGGAGCAAGCTTCTTTTAATTTCATGGCTGCAGTCACCATCTGCAGTGATTTTGGAGCCGAAGAAAATAAAATCTGTCACTGTTTCCATTGTTTCCCTATCTATTTGTCATGAAGTGATGAGACTGGATGCCATGATCTTTGTTTTTTGAATGTTGAGTTTTAAGCCAACTTTTTCACTCTCCTCTGTCACTTTCATCAAAAGGTTCTTTAGTTCTTCTTTGCTTTCTGCCGTAAGGGTGGTGTCATCTGCATATCTGAGGTTATTGATATTTCTTCTGACAATCCTGATTCCAGTACTTAGTGGGTTACATTTTTATAATCGAAGGAAAAGTGGGGAGAGAACAAGATCATCTTCTTCCTCATTCTTGAATAGACATCATGCTTCCATTATCAGCTCCTCCTCCAGGTTGGGCAGGGGAGTTTTTTTTGTCTTTACATGGTCAAGCCAAGATTGTCATGGTGCAATGGAAAAAATATTTTAGGTCTCAGTACAATAAGGGGCCTTCACTTTTAAGTGTATCCTTTCCACAAATTATCATGTGAGTAGACAGCATGTCCTAGGGATCATTAACTTATCATTAACTTATTGGGCAGAATGTGGGTCTCATGACACCATTGTTCTATTGTTTGGGGCATGTCTCATTCTTCTGTTGCATGTTTTTGTTCCTTAGCGAGCTTACTTGATTTTGTAGTTAAGTAAACCTGTTTTCTTGAATGATGATTAACTCACCATGATCTCTCAAAGCCCCTTAACATTTCCTCTCTATTTACAATCCCTTGGAACAACAGACTGGTTCCAAATAGGAAAAGGAATACGTTAAGGCTGTATATTGTCACCCTGCTTATTTAAGTTATATGCAGAGTACATATGAGAAATGCTGGGCTGGAAGAAGCACAAGCTGGAATCAAGATTTCCAGGAGAAATATCAATAACCTCAGATATGCAGATGACACCACCCTTATGGCAGAAAGTGAAGAAGAACTAAAGAGCCTCTTGATGAAAGTGAAAGAGGAGAGTGAAAAAGTTGGCTTAAAGCTCAACATTCAGAAAATGAAGATCATGGCATCTGGTCCCATCACTTCATAGCAAATAGATGGGGAAACAGTGGAAACAGTGTCAGACTTTATTTTTCTGGGCTCCAAAATCACTGCAGATGGTGACTGCAGCCATGAAATTAAAAAACGCTTACTCCTTGGAAGGAAAGTTATGACCAACCTAGATAGCATATTGAAAAGCAGAGACATTACTTTGCCAACAAAGGTCTGTCTAGTCAAGGCTATGGTTTTTCCTGTGGTCATGTATGGATGTGAGAGTTGGACTGTGAAGAAGGCTGAGCGCCGAAGAATTGATGCTTTTGAAGTGTGGTGTTGGAGAAGACTCTTGAGAGTCCCTTGGACTGCAAGGAGATCCAACCAGTCCATCCTAAAGGAGATCAGTCCTGGGTGTTCATTGGAAGGACTGATGCTGAAGCTGAAACTCCAGTACTTTGGCCACCTCATGTGAAGAGTTGACTCATTGGAAAAGACTCTGATGCTGGGAGGGACTGGGGGCAGGAGGAGAAGGGGACGACAGAGGATGAGATGGCTGGATGGCATCACTGACTCGATGGATGTGAGTCTGAGTGAACCCTGGGAGTTGGTGATGGACAGGGAGGCCTAGTGTGCTGCGATTCATGGGGTCGCAAAGAGTCGGATACGACTTAGCGACTGAACTGAACTGAACTGAATGGGATTTGTGAGCTAACTATTTGATTATCCTACTTCATCTCTATCAGAAAGTGGGAAAAAAAATATTAGGCAAATGTTTACTAAAGGCTGGAATAACTATATTAGAAAAAAAATCAGAAAAAAATTAAATTTCAGGTTAAAGAGGTTGCTTACTTAGTGATTTTTTAAATACACAGCAATTTAAAATTTATCATTAAAAATAAGATTGGGAAAGAGACACGTGTACCCCAATGTTCATTGCAGCACTGTTTATAATAGCCAGGACATGGAAGCAACCTAGATGCCCATCAGCAGATGAATGGATAAGAAAACTGTGGTACATATATACAATGGAGTATTACTCAGCCATTAAAAAGAATACATTTGAATCAGTTCTAATGAGATGGATGAAACTGGAACCTATTATACAGAGTGAAGTAAGCCAGAAAGAAAAACACCAATACAGTATACTAACACATATATATGGAATTTAGAAAGATGGTAACAATAACCCTGTGTACAAGACAGCAAAAGAGACACTGATGTATAGATCAGTCTTATGGACTCTGTGGGAGAGGGAGAAGGTGGGGAGATTTGGGAGAATGGCATTGAAACATGTATAATATTATGTATGAAACGAGTCGCCAGTCCAGGTTTGATGCACGATACTGGACGCTTGGGGCTGGTGCACTGGGACGACCCAGAGGGAGGGTATGGGGAGGGAGAAGGGAGGAGGGTTCAGGATGGGGAACACAGGTATACCTGTGGTGGATTCATTTCGATATTTGGCAAAACTAATACAATATTGTAAAGTTTAAAAATAAAATTAAAAAGATCAACAGGATATATATATATATATATATATATATATATATATATATGGTTCTATTCTATATATTTGTTGTTCAGTCACCAAGTCGTGTGCGACTCTTTGCAACCCCATGGACTGCAGCATGTCAGGCTTCCCTCTCCATCACCAACTCCTGGAGCTTGCTCAAATTCATGTTCATTGAGTCAGTGATGCCATCCAACCAACTCATCCTCTGTTGCCCTCTTCTCTTTCTGCCTTCAATCTTTCCCAGCAACAGGGTCTTTTCCAGTGAGTCAGCCCTTCCCATCAGGTAGCCAAAATTGGAGCTTCAGCTTCAAAAACAGTCCTTCCAATGAATATTCAGGGTTGATTTCCTTTAGAATTGACTGGTTTCATCTCCGTGAAGTCCAAGGGACTGTCAAGAGTCTTCTCCAACAGCACAGTTCAAAAGCATCAATTCTTCAGTGCTTGTGGTTCTATTCTATAGAATAGAATATATGTATATATATATAGGATCACAAGGAAAAGCAGATTATATCACAATCTTATTTGTAGATTCCATGACACATGCAGGCAAAAAAAATTAGCTAGGATATAAAAGATATGAAGAATATGGTTAACAAATTTGACCTAGTGAAGCATCGCATAACAGCATATAAAGAACATTTCCCAATAAATTCATCAAATTCTAGACCATCAGGCAACTCAACTAGTTTCAAAAAAGTAAAATCATACAGTTTGTATTCTTTTTACTGCAATATAATTAAGTTAAACAGTGCCAACAAACAGAAAAATGGAGAATTCCATGCATTTAAAATTAAGAAACATTTTATGAAATAGCTGGATCACAGGGGAAAAAAAACCCCACAACTGATATTAGAAAATAGAGTATAAATTTGTGTTGTTTTAGATTATAATCATAATGAAATATCATATATCAAAGGTGGAGGATCCAGCTAAAAATTCTTAGAGAAAAAATTATGACCTCAAGTGCATATATTTGAAAATAAGAAAGGGTACAAATAAATGAGCTGAACTCCGCCTTTAAAAGTTACACGGTGGGACTTCCAGGTGGTCCAGTGAGATTCCAGTGCAGGGAATAGGTTTGATCCCTTGTCCGGGAACTAGATCCCACTTGCTGCAACTAAGAGTTTACACGCCCCAAGTAAAGATCCCAAAGGCTGCAGGGAAGGTCAAAAGATGCCCCTGGCACAACTAAGACCCAGTGGAGCCAAATAAATAAATACATGTTAAAAAAAAAAAAACTTACAAAGAAAAAGCAGAGGGACTTCTGGGTAATCAAAGACCACAGTGGCTGCCTATGTCCCCATCTCCCAGTGCCTCCTTCCCAAGCAAGTCAAAACAACAAGCATGGGAAATAAAACTCTGCTGTAGCCTCATCATAACTTGAAAGCAGAGAATGTCCACACTTCAGAATGAAAGTGAACGTGTCAGTTACTCAGTCGTGCCTGACTCTTTGCGACCCTATGGCCTGTAGCCCTCCAGGCCCCTCGGTCCATGGGATTCTCCAGGCATGAATGGAGTGGGTTGCCATGCGCTTCTCCAGGGGAATCTTCCCGACCCAGGGATCAAACTCGGATCTCCTGCATTGCAGGCAGGTTCTCCACTATCTGAGTCACCAGGGGAACTACTTTTCAGATGAACTGTAAACAGAATGAAAGCGCACCAGAGTTGTGCTGGTCTCTTGTGCTCCGGCCCCGCTCCACCTTCTCAAGTGGCTTTGTGCCCAGAAAAACAGGGAAGAGAGAAAAGGACAGCTGGCAACATGGTCCAATTCGTCAATCTAGAACCTTCAACAGGAAGAGGATGTTTTTTTTTGCAGGCTGTAAATAATAGGAAAATGTCCTGGGACATCAGAATGCAGACTACAGGGAAGGGACTTCAAGCATATGGCATGTGATTAAATACATAGGTTCTGGGAAACGGGAAAGAAAGGAGGGCAGCAAATGGTTGAAGAGTCTTTGGGCAATTCAGTGATGAAGGAGGGGAAAAGCAAAAATTTAGCGTCTTACAAGACAAAAGAGAAACAAAGCTAAACAGAAAATCGGAGGACATAAACCCCTTCCCACAACTAAACAAATTAAAATCCACTAAAGTGTCTGGACTTTGGTATATTGACATGAGAGTGTTCAATAGAGCTAGGAATCTTGCAAAACACCCCAATAGCACACACACAAAAAAAATGAACAAGGAAAAGGTTAACAGATTCATTCATTTGGAACTATTATTTAAAAACCAAAAAATTACCAGAACATAAAATCCAACACACATCAATAGAGGAAACTTTCCCCTGAAAAAAAACCCATAAATCCAAAGAAATAAAATATCCACAAAAAATTAATCATATTAATCACAAAAAATTTTTAGTAAGTTGAATAAAATGAAAATGTCATAAACAATATTCTCTGAATACAGTGTAACAAAATGAGAAGTCACTAACAAAGACAAAACCAAAATTAATTAGGTGAAAAACTGGAATACAAAATTCTAAAAAATAATAAGACTCTATGAGATACATTTAAAGCAATGATTAGAGAGAAATTCCCTGGTGGTCCAGTGGATAGGACTTCGAGCTTCTACTTCAGGGAGCATGCGTTCTATCCCTGGTCAGAGAACTAAGATATCACACACCATGCAGAGCTGCCAGAAAAAAAATTCAAAATAAAAGTACAGCAATGATTAGATGAACGTTCATAATACAGGACACTTTTATGATTTAAAGTAAAAGAAAGAGAAGAAATGAATTTAATTACCAATTCTAAGAAAACTAGGGAAAAAAACCAACAAGAAAGTAAACCAAAAGAAAGCACAAAGAGGGAATAATAAAGAGAAAAACAGAGATTAGTGCAGTAGAGGACAGAAATTAGACTTGTGTTTTTGAAAAAATTAGCAAACAGACAAACCACTAGTTAATTTGTTCAAGAAAAAGGGGAGAGGGAATTCCCTGGTGGTCCAGTGTGTTAAGGACTCAGGACTTTCACTGCTGTGGCCCCGGTTCAATCCCTGGTTCAGGGAACTAAGATCCCACATACTGTACGGTGAGACCAGAATTAAAGAAGTTTAAAAAAAAAAAAAAGAAAAAGGGGAGAAAACATATATATAGCAAATAAGTGACAAGAGGAAAACAACCATTGGAATAAGAAAATTTTTTAAATCTTAAGATTGATTTTCAGAATGGCAGAGGGAGGAGCACAGTTGAAATCCCCCCAGGTAAAACAACTATCTAACTAGAAAGAAATTGTTGACCTAATTATTTAGTCTGGAGATTGTCCTAAAGGCATATCCAGCAAATTCAGAAGCATTCATTTAAGGGAATATTGCTCAAAACAGTGAGAGTCGCAACAAGGATACACTATTTAGCACAGGGAATCGCACCCATTATCTTATAGTAACCTCTAATATATAATCTGCAAAAACACTATCTCTGTGCTGTACACCTGAAACTAACCCAGTACTGTAAATCCACCATGTGCTTAGTTGCTCAGTCATGTCCGAATCTTTGTGTCCCCTTGGAGAAGCCCCCAGGCTCCTCTGCCCCTGGAATTTTCCAGGCAAAAATACTGGAGTAGGGTGCCATTTCCTACTCCAGAGGATTTTCCCAACCCAGGGATCGAATCCACAGCTCTTGCATCTCCTGCACTGGCAGGCAGAATCTTTACCACTGCGCCACCTGGGAAGTCCAACTCAACTATACTTCAATTCAAAAACAAAAGCAAACACATACAAATGGTGAGAGCCTATGACTTTTGAGCTACCACCCACTGCTTTCTCCTTCCTCCTCTTCTCCTTTCTGTCTTCCAGGAGTTTAACTCCACGCAGGGGCAGCCAAGAAAATAAGGGGCACCCTCTCCCACTCTCGTCCCCATATCCCAGTGTAGAGAGAAGCTCTCACCTTGAGAAAGGCAGATGGTCCATGTTTCTCATCCTCTCGTTATTGAAGCTCTGCTCCAGGCAGGTGCAGCAGAAGAGAACTGGGTGTCTCTTCCCCGACACAACCCACACTTGCAGGCAAGAAGCTCTACAGTCTGGGCATGACAGGCGTAAAATACTGGATCTTCATGGCTCTCCTAAAGCAGAGAGTCCACGCCAGAAGGAAAAGTCAGGAAGATCAGGAGCCACTATCTCTCACTCCCACCAGCTTCTAGAGCAGGGGTGTCACTCATGGATAATGGGCTACTTTCCCTACTCCTAGTTTCTAAAGTGTGGGGCAGAGGTTCTGCCCAGGTGGAAAGGCAGGCCATAAAGAACTCCATAGCATTGCCTGAGACACTTAGCTTATCTGGAACAATGCCTACTAGCATTATCAAACAAAATGAGATCTTTGATATTTTTGTGGAGAGCAATTAAGAAGGTACTCCTTGATACTAGTAACAATAGGTAAAATGGCAATTTACAATGACATTTACAAGACGATCAGGGAAAGAGGCAGCCAGGAACGGCCCTCCTTGGGTCCCAGTCTACCCTGGGGCTTGGGAAGGCTGTGCATAAATATCAGGCTTCACCCACTCAAGAGCCCAAAATAGATCCACATAAATATAGTGGGCCTTTCTTGACACAGGATCAAAGGCAATACTGTGGAGAAAAGATAGTCTTTACAATAGATAATACTGGAACAACTGGACATCCGCATGGAAAAAAAAAATCTAGACATAGACCTTATACCCTTTACAACAATTAACTGAAAATGGATCATAGACCTTAATGTAAAATAGAAAACAATAAACCTCCTAGAAGTTAACATTACAGAAAACCTTGGGTTTGGCCATAACTTTTCCCCCTAGTTTTACTGAGATACAAATGACACATAACACTGTATTAGTTTAAGTAAGGCCATGATTTTTCAAATACCACACCAAAGGTATGATCTGTGAAAAAAACAATTGATAAAGGAATTCATTAACATGAAAAACTTTTGCTCTGCAAAAGACAATGTCAAGAGAATTCGACATGGAGACAACATTTGTAAAAGAGACATATCTGTTAAAGGACTGTTATTCAAAATATACCAAGAACTCTTAAAACTCCAAAATAGGAGAGAATTCCCTGGCAGTCTAGTGGTTAGGATTCTGTGCTTTCACTGCTGAGGGCCTGGGTTCCATCCCTGGTAGGAGAACCAAGATCTTGCAAGTCACACGCCTTGGCCGAAAAAAGACAAAAACAAAAGCATAATGATAAGAAAACAAAATCCAATTTTAAAATGGGCCAAAACCCTTAACAGACATTTCACAAAAGAAAATATACAGATGGTAAATATTCATATAAAAAGATGTTCCATATCATATGCTATTAGAGAAATGCAAATTAAAGCAACAATGAGATACGCTACATCCTTATTAGAATAGCCAAAATCCACAATGCTAAAAACACTAAATGTTGGTGAGGATGTGAAGCAGTAGGATTTCTTAGTCTTTTCTGGTAGGAATGAAAAACAGGACAGCCACTTTGGAAGAGAGTTTGACAGTTTCTTACAAAACTGAATATATTCTTACTTACAATCAAGCCACCGTCCTCCTTAGTATTTACCAAGGGAGTTGAAAATTTATGGCCACCCAAAAACCTGCACACAAATGTTTCTATCAGTTTCATTCATAATTGCCAAAAACAAAAGCAACCAAGATGTCCTTTAATAGGTGAATGGATACACAAAGTTGTGGTATATCCATAAGATAGAATATTATTCAGTGATAAAAAGAAATGAACAAATGATATAAAGAAGGCTGAACACTGAAGAATTAATGCTTTTGAACTGTGGTTTGGAGAAGACTCTTGAGAGTCTCTTGGACTGCAAGGAGATCTAACCAGTCCATCATAAAGGAAATCAGTCCTGAATATTCATTGGAAGGACTGAGGCCGAAGCTGAAGCTCCAATCCTCTGACCATCTGATGAGAAGAGCCAACTCATTAAAAAAGACCCTGATGCTGGGAAAGATTGAAGACAGGAGGAGAAGGAGAAGACAGAGGATGAGATAGTTGGATGGCATCACCGACTCAATGAACATGAATTAAACAAGCTCTGGGAGATGGTGAAGGACAGGGAAGCCTGGCGTGCTGCAGTCCACAGGGTCACAAAGAGTTAGACATGACTGAGCGACTGAACAACAACAAAAAGAAATGAGCTATTGTGATGGCTAATTTTTAAAATTGAACTTTGGTTGATTTACAATATTGTGTTAGTTTCAGGTATGCTGCTGCTGCTGCTAAGTCACTTCAGTCGTGTCCGACTCTGTGTGACCCCATAGACGGCAGCCCACCAGGCTCCCCCATCCTTGGGATTCTCCAGGTAAGAACACTGGAGTGGGTTGCCATTTCCTTCTCCAATGCATGAAAGTGAAAAGTGAAAGTGAAGCCGCTCAGTTGTGTCTGACTCACAGCGCCCCCAGGGACTGCAGCCTACCAGGCTCCTCCATCCATGGGATTTTCCAGGCAAGAGTACTGGAGTGGGTTGACATTGCTTTCTCCAGTTTAAGGTATACAGCAAAGTTAAGATTCAGAAATTTATGTGTATATGCAAGGGACTCAAAATAATCAAAACAGTCTTGAGAAAAAATAAGAGAGTGCACTTGAAACGAACACAACACTGTACTTCAGCTCTACTCCAATAAAAATTAAAAAAAAGAAAAAAGGCAGAGAGAGAACAAAGCCGCATGATTCATTCTTCATGGACTCAAAACTTACTGCAAAGCTACAATAATCTGGACTGTGTGGTATTGCCATTGTATCCGAAAGTGGGGTCCAGCTGCTTGCCGTTCAAAAGCCAAAAAAGAGGCAAGGTTGGTGGAAAGGAAAGTTGACTTTATTTTGGATTCCAGCAACTGGGGTTGGGAAGGGCTACCACCTGTCCAAAGGTTGACTCTCCCCTACTGACAATATAGACAGAGGGGGCTACATGCAGAAACAGCAGACAACTCTGACAGGCATCTTGAAACTGATCATCAGTGGTATGATCAGTATCGTCTTGATTGTTTTAAGTACAGTTAATCTTTCATTCCATGGTGGATTTCTTCCCATTTCTTAGAGGCCAATTCTTGAAATTGTGACAGATTATGTCATGGCTCACCCCACTCCAGTACTCTTGCCTGGAAAATCCCATGGACGGAGGAGCCTGGTAGGCTGCAGTCCATGGGGTCGCTGAAAGTCGGACACGACTGAGTGACTTCACTTTCACTTTTCACTTTCATGCATTGGAGAAGGAAATGGCAACCCACTCCAGTGTTCTTGCCTGGAGAATCCCAGGGACGGGGGAGCCTGGTGGGCTGCTGTCTATGGGGTCACACAGAGTCGGACACGACTGAAGTGACTTAGCATAGCATAGCATAGCATGTCATGGCTACAATCTGGTCATCATGTAATTAACTTCTTCCACCGGGTGAGGGTTTCAGTATCTAAAAGACAGCTCACAGGACATGGCTCCTAATATTATCCATAACCCTTGAGAAGGAACTATAGGTCCTTGACTAGACTTAATGACTAAACAATTACTTAGTCTTGTTGGACTGTTTTCCTTTGTTTCTGATTTTCTCGCTTCTCTGATTAAACTTATTCTTTGGCTAAGACAAAAGGTATGCTGAGGACATGGGGGCAAGGATAATAGGGTCCTGCTCCATCTCACCATTAAGAGAGACAAATAGATCAACATAATAGAACTGAGCATCCAAAAATAACCCCCTACGTTTGTGGTCAACTGATTTTCTGTAACAGTGCCAAGATCTTTCAATAAGGGAAGAACAGTCTTTTCAGTAAATGGGTGTTGGGATAACTGGATAACTACATGCAAAGGAATGAAGCTGGACACCTGCCTCACCCCAGATGAATAATAAAATCAAAATAAATCATAGACCTAAAGTCTAAGAACTAAAACATAGTATTCCCAGAAGAAAACATGGGCACAAATCTTCATGATCTTGGCTTAGGGTTTCTTAGATATGACACCAAAAGCACAATAAAGAAAAAATAAGCTACATAAAAATTAAAAACTTTATGCTGTGAAATATACTACCAAGAAAGTAAAAAGACAACTACAAAATAGAAAATATTTGCAAACCAGATATCTGAGGGAACTTGTACCTATAATATTTAAAGGACTCTGACAAGTGTAGCCCTTGTTTTTTCATTTTAATTATGCATTTATTTATTTACTGGCCCTGCTGCATCTCCACTGCTGTGCAGGCTTTCTCTAGCTGCAGAGAGTTGAGTCTACTCTGTAGTTGTGGTGTGCAGGCTTCTCACTGCGGTGGTTTCTTGTGTTTCGGAGTTCAGGCTCTAGGGCGTGCAGCCCACGTACTTTTGGCACGTGGTCTCAGTAGAGGCAGCTCCCCCGCTCTAGCACACAGACTCGATAGTTGTGGCTCATGGGCTTAGTGACCCTGCTGCACGTGGGATCTTCTGGGACCAGAGACTGAACCCGTGTCTCCTGCATTATTAGCAGGCAGGTTCTTTACCACTGAGCCACCAGAGAAGTCAAATAGTCCTATTTTTCAAATGGGCAAAAGAATATACATTTCTCCAAAGAAGATACACAAACAGCCAAAAGCACATGAAAAGACGCTCAGAATCACTAGTCATTAAGGAAGTGCAACAAGAAAAAGAAAAACCACAACAGACACTACTTCACACCCACTAGGATGGCTAACAAAGACACAAAATGCCGGGTGTTGACAAGGGTGTGAAGAAATCGGAGCCTTCATACATTGCTGGTGGGAATGTAAAATGGTCAGCTGCTTCAGAAAATAGTTTGGCGGTTCTTCAAAAAGTTAATTATAGACTTACTGTATAATCCAGTCATTCCGCTCCCAGGTGTATACCCAAGGGAACTGAAGATATGTGTTCACACAAAACCTTGTATGTGATATTCACAGCAGCGTAATTTCCAAGAGCCAAAAGGCAGAAAGAACCCACATGATGAGTGGATTAAACAAAATGTGATATGACCATGCAAGGGAATATTATTCAGTCATAAAAAGACATGAAGCACTGGGAATTCCTTGGAGGTCCAGTGGTTAGGACTGCATGCTTTCACGGTTGAGAGCTAGGGTTCAATCCCTGGGTGGGGAATCATGATCCTGCAAGCCTTGAGGTATGGTGGTCAAAAAAAAAAAGAAAAATGAAGTACTGATGCATGCTACAACATGGATGAGTTGGACAATATTCTTTTAAATGAAAGAAGACAGTCTTTAATTTAAATGAAAGGCGCTATATTGTATGATTTGATTTATGTGATATGTCCAGAATAGGCAAAACTGTGGAGGCTGAAAACAGATTAGTGGTTGCCTGGGGCTGGTGGAACAGCCAATAGGGAGTGACTGCTGATAGATACTGAGTTTCTTTTTGGCATCATGAAAATGTCCTGAAATTGAATTGTGGTGATAATTGCACAACTTTGAATATACTAAGAACCAATTGTACACTTTGTAGGAGTAAATTATATGCCATATGAATGTTACCTCAATAAAGACTTTTTTTTAACTTATGCAAAATAGTCAAATTTATAAAGACAGAAAGTAGAATGGTGGTTTCCAGGGGCTGAGGAGAGGGGGAAATGGGTACAGAGTTTGTTTGGCAAGAGGAAAAAAGTTTTATGGATGGATGGTGGTGAGGGTTGCACGATGTGAACCTACCTAATGCACTGAATTGTTGTTGTTAAGTCGGTAAGTCATGTTTGACTCTTTGTGATCCCATGAACTGCAGCACACCAGGATCCTCTGTCCTCCACTATCTCCAGGAGTTTGCTCAAATCCCATTGAGTTGGTGAAGCTATCTAACCATCTCATCCTCTGTTGCCCCCTTCTCCTTTTGGCCCTGAATCATACCTTTTAAAAAATGGTAAAAATGGTAACTTTTATGTATATATGCTCAGATGCTCAGTCATGTCTGATTCTTTGTGACCCCATGAACTGTAACTCACCAGACTCCTCTGTCCATGGGATTTTCCAAGCAAGAATACTGGAGAGAGTTGCCATTTCCTTCTCCAGGGAACTTTTATGCATATATTACCATAATTTTTAAAATAAATAAACTTTTTGGAGGCAGAGGCCAGCCAGCTTTCCTCAGCTTTGAAAGGATCTCCTATTCCTTTCAAACTTGGAACTGGATTTTCTCTTTTTTTTTTTGACTTTATTTATTTATTTTTTTAGATCTGTTCCTGTTACTTTATTTTTTAACTTTACAATATTGTATTGGTTTTGCCATATATCAACATGAATCTGCCACAGGTATACACGTGTTCCACATCCTGAACCCTCCTCCCTCCCCGTACCATCCCCCTGGGTCGTCCCAGTGCACCAGCCCCAAGCATCCAGCATCGTGCATCGAACCTGGACTGGCAACTCCATGGATTTTCTCTTTTTTAATTGGACACTTCAAAATTATTTTTGAGATGGTTTATTTTCTCATAAAATCCTTAAGATCACATGCCAAAGGGTTTGGTTTAAGTTTTAGAAACTTGATTTTTATTGTCAGGATGCTACGCTCTTCTGATACATAAAAGCCAGCAGACGGCTGTATCCTGCTGGAGATGAGAAATACCTCCTTCCCTGGGCTTGCTTGTTTCTGTGAAGCTACCCTTTATTTCATTGTTTTACTCTTCCCTCCCCCACCCTATACACATGACTCACAGTTGAGCTTTGTGGGTGGAAAAACAAACTACACAGGTGATTTTTTTTTTTTTTTTTTTTTTATATTCCTTGATATTAACAACCTACAACTCCTCTCTCCTCATTTCTTTTTTTTTTTTTTTTTTTTTTTGTTTTTTTTTATTTAAAAAAAAAAAATCACATGCTCCCCATCCTGAACCCTCCTCCCTCCCAACCTCCCCATACCATCCCCCTGGGCCTTCCCAGCGCACCAGCCCCAAGCATCCAGCATCGTGCACTGAACCTGGACTGGCATCTCGTTTCATACATGACATTTCACATGTTTCAATGACATTCTCCCAAATCTTCCCACCCTCTCCCACAGAGTCCATAAGACTGTTCTATACATCAGTGTCTCTTTTGCTGTCTCGTACACAGGGTTATCGTTACCATCTTTCTAAATTCCATATACATGCGTTAGTATACTGTATTTATGTTTTTCCTTCTGGCTTACTTCACTCTGTATAATAGTCTCCAGTTTCATCCACCTCATTAGAACTGATTCAAATGTATTCTTTTTAATGGCTGAGTAATACTCCATTGTGTATATGTACCACAGCTTTCTTATCCATTCATCTGCTGATGGACATCTAGGTTGCTTCCATGTCCTGGCTATTATAAACAGTGCTGCGATGAACATTGGGGTACACGTGTCTCTTTCCCTTCTGGTTTCCTCAGTGTGTATGCCCAGCAGTGGGATTGCTGGATCATAAGGCAGTTCTATTTCCAGTTTTTTAAGGAATCTCCACACTGTTCTCCATAGTGGCTGTACTAATTTGCATTCCCACCAACAGTGTAAGAGGGTTCCCTTTTCTCCACACCCTCTCCAGGATTTATTATTTGTAGACTTTTGGATCGCAGCCATTTCAGATCTGCATGAAAGTGAAAAGTGAAAGTGAAGTCGCTCAGTCATGTCCAACCCTCAGCAACCCCATGGACTGCAGCCTACTAGGTTCCTCCATCCATGGGATTTTCCAGGCAAGAGTACTGGAGTGGGGTGCCATTGCCTTCTCCGTCTGTAAGTGTGATTCTGCATAATTGCATGTCCTTTCCGTATATGTAACTATCTCTCTTCTTCCCCGTCTTATTTCACAATGCTGCCTCATAAGAATGAAAAAGAAGAATAACACTGATTATTTGTCTGAAAGAATATTACATTACCTCTTAATTGAGCAAACGTCAATAAATGGAACACTTCACATTTCAAAAAAAAAAAAAAAAAAAAAAAATAAATAAATAAATAAAATAAATAAACTTTTTAAAGAATTTTGAAATTATGAGGTTACTTTGCAGACTTTAATAAAAGTAAATTTGGAAAGCCTGGGATAAAGTAATAATGTCCTAGGGAAACAGAGATTAGCAAAATGTATCTCATTATAATGAAAAAAATCTTAGCTAGACCAATATCCATAGAAGAAATAAGGAAAGTTTTAAAGAACTACCTCAGAAAAAAGCACTGGGTCCAGATGGTTTCATAGAAGTTTCTCACATCTTTTAAAGAACAGAGAGTCCCAATGTTCTAGAAATCATTTCAGAACATTCTTTAGGTCTTTTCTTTTCTTTTCAGTTTTAAAAAGTTTACTGTATTGATGTATGCTTGAGTTACAACTTATTTCTTTTACGAAGCAGGTAAACATTGACATCTACACCTAGAAGGGAGAATAATAAAAGAACTACGGACTCAAATCACTCATGAATATTGAAACACAAATACTAAGTAAAATATCACCAGATGTAATCCAGGGCTACAGTAAGGAAACAACGCACCACGACCGAGTGGAATTTATTCCAGAAGCCCACGATGGATTTAATGATAAGAAATCCACTGATGTCACAGGCCACATTAATAGATTTAAGGGAAAAAATTATATGATTATCTGCATAGATGTTAGAAAAACTTACCAAAGTCAACATCCTTTCTTTTTTTTTTTTTTTTTAACATCCTTTCTTTTTAAAAACATTAAAGAAAATAGGAATTAACAAATATTTTATATACTAATATATAGTATATATGTATATATCTTAATATATGTATATGAACTTATACAAATATGTATATAATAACCAATGTGTAATATAATGTTACTTTGTATAATTGATATATAATATAGAATGTTAATATTATATATAATATGTGACATATATTTCTTAGTTTTATATATATCTTAGTCCTAATGCCAATATCTTACTAAAATCAGAAACACTAGAGAATATCAGAAAAGAAAAACAAGAAAATGTGGGATTTCCCTGGGGGTCCAGATGTTGGGACTCTGCATTTCCACTGCAGGGGCCACAGGTTCTATCCCTGGTTGAGGAACTAGAATTCCATATGCCATGTGCATGCAAAAAAAAAAATTAGGTCTTTGATGGTATCAACGAACTTAATAATCTGAGGCATTCTCCACCTGCCTGAACTTCTTGTTATACGAAATAATAAATGTCCTCTGTTTTAAAACCTTTGGAAGAAAAGATTTTTACTAGCAGTTGAAATTATCCCGTATAATATTTGATCACCATGAAACATTCAGCAATAGAAACATATTATCATATAATTATGTAATATACATTATAGTTGTATAATATATATAGATGCATATTATCATATAATTATATAATATGTATTATAGTTATTAAAGTATAATATATTTTGTATAATATATACATTATATATATATTATGTATTATATATAATACACACATGTATATTATGTATATATTATACATTATATATATTATACATTATATCTATATATATGTCTATATTATGTTTATATATTATGTATATATTATACATAATATATATTATACTTTATGTAACTATAATGTATATTATATAATTATATGATAATATGTTCCTATGTATGTATACACATTATGTATATATAATGTATATAATATATAAAATAGAAAATAAAAGCTCCCCACAGCTTCTTTATATAAACAAAGAAGCAAAGGCAAGCTAGGAGAAAATTTTTCAGTGTAAGTCCTCAATATAGAGAGAACTATTACAAACTGAGGGACAAATGATCAAACCCATACTTTGAAAACCCATATTTGAAAAAAAAATATGAAAAGTCACAAGAAAAAAAGACGCCAAAATCTTCTTCAAATATAGTTTAAAAATTGTGGACTAACTTAAAATTAAATAAATGCAAATTAAATCAGCTCTGAAATACCATTCCTTTCCTATAAGATTGGCAAAATTAAAGAATATGAGAACACATTTTGATGATGAGACTGGAGAAATATACCTTCTTACATGTTGCTAATGGAAACGCAAACTGGCACAATAGTTCTGCAGGGAAATTTAACAGTGTCTACCAAAGCTGCATATGTACTTGTCTTTTGACCCAGCACTGCCACTTTGAGAAATTCACCCTGAAAATACACCTCCAAGAATAGGAAAATATATATGCGCAAGATTATTTATTGAAACATTGATCACAATTGCAAATAATTGAAACAATCTTTACGTACTATACTATACACAGAAGATAGGTGAAAACATTTGATACATTCAGACAATGGAGTACTATGCAACTGTAAAAAAGGATAAGAAAGGTCTCTATGAATTCCTAGGAAGTAATTTCTAAAAGCATAGAGAATGCTATTCTTTATGTAAAAAAGAAAAAGATTATAAGAAAATACACCTATGTCTGTTCTTTCGTGAAAAAAATAAATACAAGAAAGATCAACCAGAACTAATGATGTTTGTTTGTTGCCCACATGGAATAAGCGGGAATGGGGTGGAACTGGCATAAAAGGAATGAAAGAGGAGTGACCTTTCTCTGAGTGCAGTTTGTTTGCACAATTCTGACTCTTAGACCCATGTTAGTGCTTTACCTCCTCCACAAAACATCAAATAAAATTAGCAAGAAGGTTTGGGAGAACCCATAACAGGAAACTAAACCATAAGAAATGAAGCCAACTGTATTAAAATGAGTAACAACCATTCTGAAGGAAATAACGAGGTAAAAATCTCATCTAAGTAACTTTGGAAAACAATATTTTGACTACCTCAGTTCAGTCGCTCAATCATGTACGACTCTTTGCAACCCCATGGACTGCAGCATGCCAGGCTTCCCTGTCCATCACCAATTCCTGGAGCTTGCTCAAATTCATGTCCATCGAGCCAGTGATGCCATCCAACCATCTCATCTTCTGTTGTCCCCTTCTTCTCCTGCCTTCAATCTTTCCCAGCATCAGGGTCTTTTCCAATGAGTCAGTTCTTTGCATCAGGTGGCCAAAGTATTGGAGCTTCAGCTTCAGCATCAGTCCTTCCAATGAGTATTCAGGACTGATTTCCTTTAGGATTGGCTGGGTTGATCCCCTTGCAGTCCAAGGGACTCTTAAGGATCTTCCCCAACACCACAGTTCAAAAGCATCAGTTCTTAGGCACTCAACTTTCTTTATGGTCCAACTCTCACATCCATACATGACTACAGGAAAAACCATAGCTTTGACTAGATGGACATTTGTCAGCAAAGAAATATCTCTGCTTTTTAGTATGCCGTCTAGGTTGGTCATAGCTTTTCTTCCAAGGAAAAAGTGTCTCTTATTTCCATGGCTGCAGTCACCACCTGCAATGATTTTGGAACCCAAGAAAGTAGTCTCTCACCATTTCCATTGTTTCCCGATCTATTTGCTATGAAGTAATGGGATCAGATGCCATGATCTTTGTTTTTTGAATATTGAGTTTTAAGCCCACTTTTTTATTCTCCTCTTTCACTTTCATCAAGAGGCTCCTTAGTTCTTCTTTGCTTTCTACCATAAGTGTGGTGTATTTGAGGTTATTGATATTTCTCCTGGAAATCTTGATTCCAGCTTTAATCTTTGAGTAACTACTTTAAGAAAAAAGAACTGAACAATACAAGTATTGTACTCTTAGTAGCAAATTTGTTTTTCAGAGAGATGTGAGTTAGAATTTCTGAACCTATTTAATATTTACATGTACTAAGCACATAAATAGAATATTGTAAATTATGAGAATCCGATTTCTCACTGTCAGAGAAGAATTACAAGTAGGAAAAGGGAAAAGCTCGAAAGAACCCTGTGATGTTGGATGAGAATCAAAGACATTAGTATAAACTTGTGTGATGAATACATATGTACAGCTGGGTAGATCTAGAAATAAGCAGATGGGTACAGACATACATATATTTCCTACTCTATCCACTGAGAGGACCTGGAGGCGATAACACCCCAGTAACAATGAGCACTGCTGATGCCCTGTTCTTGGTTCTTAAATTCCATTCTTCAGTGAAAAGGAATCAGGGCTCTTTGGAGAAATGATTCATTTCGGGGCTGGTGCAGAGATGGTATATCATGAATCTGGAATACCACCTAGTGACAGAAAGCAAGGAGCCAGATGAGTCAACCTGAAGGGGCTCCCTGGGGCTTAATCTGGGAAAATTTGAACAATAAAATAAACAATGATAGTGTATTAGTTAGAGTTCTTCAGAGAAACAGAACCAATAGGATACAGATACGAAGAGATTTAGTATAAGCAGTGGTCCCCAACTTCTCTGGCTCCAGGCACTGGCTTCTTGGAAGACACTTTTTCCACGACGGGAGGCGGGGATGGTTTCCAATGATTCAAGCACATTACATGTATTGTACACTCTATTTCTATTATTATTACATCAGCTTCACCTCGGAGCATCAGGCATTAGATCTGGGAGGTTGGGGACCCCGGTTATTAGGAATTTCTTCATGCACTTATGGAGGTGGAAAAGTCCCACCATGTGCCGTCTGCAAGCTGGAGACCCAGGAAAGCGGTGGTGCAATTACTTCTGAATTTGAAGACCTGAAAACAAGGGTGGCCAAGGACAGAAGATCTATGGCCAGCTCAAGGAATCAGGTAAAGGGGTGGATTCTTCCTTCCTCCACATTTTCATTCTGCTGAAGCTCTCAGGGGCTGGATGATGCCCACTCATATTTGGGAGAGCAAACTTCTTCACTGACTCTGAGTCCACTGATTCAAACATTAGTTTCAACTGGAAATACTCTCACAGGCACAACCAGAAATAATATGTAGCCACATATCTGGGCACCCTCTGATACAGTCAAGTTGACACATAAAATTAACTAGCATAGATTGTAAGCGATTGTTATCCATGGAATAAAACAAATATCCATGAGTCTATACTGGTATAAATAAATAAGTAAATGGAGAAGTGACAGCTCTTACTGTTTTAAAAAATTGTTTATTTTTGGCTGTGCTGGGTCTTCATTGATGCCCGGGCTTTTCTCCAGTCGTGGCAAGTGGAGTTATGGCTCCTCTCTAGTTGTGGAGCACAAGCTCTAGGGAGTTTGGGCTTCAGTAGTTGAACCACGTGGGCTCAATAGTTGTGGCTCCCAGGCTCTAGAGCCCAGGTTCAATAGCTGCCCATGGGCTAGTCATGCCAAGGCACATGGGGTCTTCCTGGATGAAATGGTCCAGCCCATGCCTCCTGCATTGGTAGGTGGGGTTTTTACCACTGAGCCACCACAGAAGCTGGGTAGTTGTTTCATCCAGTAGGATTTCATAAATAAAAGGAAAAGAAATGATGAAAATAGAAAATCACCATTAGGCAAATGCCACAGTAGTAATTGTTGCAGGCAGGAATCATTGATGATTTAAAAAGTATGATAAGAAACAAGATATTTGCATAAATTCAAAGATTCAATAAAAAAAGATCTTCACGACCCAGATAATCACGATGGTGTGATCACTGACCTAGAGCCAGACATCCTGGAATGTGAAGTCAAGTGAGCCTTAGATAGCATCACTACGAACAAAGCTAGTGGAGGTGATGGAATTCCAGTTGAGCTCTTTCAAATCCTGAAAGATGACGCTGTGAAAGTGTTGCACTCTATATGCCAGCAAATTTGGAAAACTCAGCAGTGGCCACAGGACTGGAAAAGGTCAGTTTTCATTCCAATCCCAAAGAAAGGCAATGCCAAAGAGTGCTCAAACTACCGCACAATTGCACTCATCTCACAGGCTAGGAAAGTAATGCTCAAAATTCTCCAAGTCAGGCTTCAGCAATACGTTAACTGTGAATTTCCAGATGTTCAAGCTGGTTTTAGAAAAGGCAGAGGAACCAGAGATAAATTGCCAACATCCGCTGGATCATGGAAAAGGCAAGAGAGTTCCAGAAAAACATCTATTTCTGCTTTATTGACTATGCCAAAGCCTTTGACCGTGTGGATCACAATAAACTGTGGAAAATTCTGAAAGAGATGGGAATACCAGACTACCTGACCTGCCTCTTGAGAAATCTGTATGCAGGTCAGGAAGAACAGTTAGAACTGGACATGGAACAACAGACTGGTTCCAAATAGGAAAAGGAGTACGTCAAGGCTGTATATTGTCACCCTGCTTATTTAACTTCTATGCAGAGTACATCATGAGAAATGCTGGACTGGAAGAAACACAAGCTGGAATCAAGATTGCCAGGAGAAATATCAATAACCTCAGATATGCAGATGACACCACCCTTATGGCAGAAAGTGAAGAGGAATTAATGAAAGTGAAAGTGGAGAGTGAAAAAGTTGGCTTAAAGCTCAACATTCAGAAAAAGAAGATCATGGCATCCGGTCCCATTACTTCATGGCAAATAGATGGGGAAACAGTGGAAACAGTGTCAGACTTTATATTTTTGGGCTCCAAAACCACTGCAGATGGTGACTGCAGCCATGAAATTAAAAGACGCTTACTCCTTGGAAGGAAAGTTATGACCAACCTAGATAGCATATTGAAAAGCAGAGACATTACTTTGCCAACAAAGGTCCGTCTAGTCAAGGCTATGGTTTTTCCTGTGGTCATGTATGGATGTGAGAGTTGGACTGTGAAGAAGTCTGAGCGCCGAAGAATTGATGCTTTTGAAGTGTGGTGTTGGAGAAGACTCTTGAGAGTCCCTTGGACTGCAAGGAGATCCAACCAGTCCATTCTGAAGGAGATCAGCCCTGGGATTTCTTTGGAGGGAATGATGCTGAAGCTGAAACTCCAGTACTTTGGCCACCTCATGCGAAGAGTTGACTCATTGGAAAAGACTCTGATGCTGGGAGGGATTGGGGGCAGGAGGAGAAGGGGATAACAGAGGATGACATGGCTGGATGGCATCACTGACTCGATGGACGTCAGTGTGAGTGAACTCCGAGAGTTGGTGATGGACAGGGAGGCCTGGCGTGCTGCGATTCATGGAGTCGCAAGGAGTCGGACACGACTGAGTGACTGAACTGAACTGAACTGAAAGTATCTCCCCTCACCCAAGATATTTACTAACTACAAAGGGGAAATGAGTCAGTTTGCATTGGAGAAACCTGGCAGACACATCCTAACCAAGTGATCAAATTTAATGTGACCAATAATAAGACAAGCCAATTTCACGTACCACCCGGTAGGATACACTGAGAAGAGCACATCACTTCTGTATTATTCTTGCCCCTACTGAATAACCTCAAAGTAAGCATTAGAAAACGTCAGATAAATCCAAACTGAGAGATCTTCTACAAAATAACTGGCCAATACTTTTCACAAGTTTCAAGTTCATAGAAGAAAAAGAAACCTGAGAAATTGTTCCAAATGGAGAAGACAGAGGAGACAGGACAGTTGCGGTAGCCAGCCTCCCAAGTGGCCTTCAAATGAGCCAGGTATTCATGGAATAAGGCTGACCTGTGTACCAACAGGACATTGTGGAAATGACATTGTGTGATTTCTGAACCTAGATAGTAAAAGACTTTGCAACTTCAACCTTCTTTTCTTTTCTTTTTAATATGAAATTAAAAGACACTTGATCCTTGGAAGAAAAGCTACGACAAAACTAGACAGCATATTAAAAAGCAAAGACATTACTTGGCCAACAAAGTTTCATATAGTCAAATCTATGGTTTTTCCAGAAGTCATGTCTGGGTGTGCTGCAATTCACGGGGTCGAAAAGAGTCTGATACGACTGAGCGACTGATCTGATCTGATCTGATAAAGAAGGCTGAGTGCCGAAGAACTGATGCTTTGGTATTGTGGTACTGGAGAAGACTCTTGAGAGTCCCTTGGATAGCAAGGAGATCAAACCAGTTAATCCTAAAGGAAGTTAACCTGAATATTCATTGGAAGGACTGAAGCTGAAGCTGAATACGTTGGATGCTGAGGCTGAAGCTGCAATACTTCGGCTACGTGATGCAAAGAGCCAACTCATTGGAAAAGACCCTGATGCTGGGAAAGATTGAAGGTGGGAGGAGAATGGGACGACAGAGGATGAAATGGTTGGATGGTATCACTGTCTTGATGGACATGAGTTTGAGCAAGCTCTGGGAGTTGGTGATGGACAGGGAAGCCTGGCATGCTGCAGTCCATGGGGTCACAAAGAGTTGGACAAGACTGAGCAACTGAAATGAACTGAATGATACCAATGAAACTGACAAACCTTGGCAAGCTGCAATCAGAGTACTTTTTAAAAGAGAAGCCACAAATTAACAATAACAGGAATAAAAAGTGAGGTATGTTAGACAATAAAAATGCAAAGATGTTATAAACAACTTTATGCCAACTTTTATGTTTTACATAATTTAAATATATTTAAATTATATAAAAATAGACAAGTCCCTATACAAAAATAAAACTCAGCAAAACTAAAACAAGTAGAAATATTAATCCTGATTAGGGACTTCCCTAGTGGTCCAGTGGTTGAGAGTCTGCCTTTCAATGCAGGGGACAGGGGTTCCATTCCTGGTCAGGAAACTAAGATCCCGTATGCCTCAGGGTGACTAAGTCCTTGGGCCACAACGAAAAGTTCACACAACAACAACAACAAAAATGCTGATTAATCCTATAATATTCAATTGAATCAGTAGATAAAATGTTGTCACAAAGATGTAGAATGGATAAACAAGGTCCCACTACATAGCACAGAGGACTCTATTCAATATCCTATGCTAAACAGCAATGGAAAAGAATATTTTGAAAAAAGAATGTGTACATGTGCATAACTGAATCATTTTGCTGTACACCGGTAACTAACAAACACAACATTGTAAATCAACTATACATCAATAAAAACATTTTTTTAATCTTATCACAAAGGAAAGGCCTCAATGGAGAATTAACTAGACATTCAAAGAACGAACACTTCTATCTTGTACAAATTCTTCCAGGGTATATAAAAAGAGGGAACTTTCCCACTCACATGTCATAAATGTAGCATCTAATCTGTTAAAGGGTAAATTACATTAATTAATTTTCTTATTCCTCACCTTGCCGTTTTGGAATAAATCCAACTTGGGGACAGTGTGTTATCTTGTTTATATATTACTAGTTTGGTTAATAATTTGCTTAGGTTTTTTACATCTGTGTTTATGAGCCTGCAGTATTTTTTTTCTTATGCAGTCCTTTTTAGATTTTGGCATCAAGTATGAAGGCTTCCCTTGTGGTTTAGCTGGTAAAGAACCTGCCTGCAATGTGGGAGACCTGGGTTCGATCCCCAGGCTGGGAAGATCCCCTGGAGAAGGAAATGGCAACCCATTCCAGTACTCTTGCCTGGAGAATTCCACAGATAGAGGAGCAGGACAGTCCATGGAATCGCAGAGAATCGGACACGACTGTGCAACTAACTTTCACTTTCACTTTCACTTTCATGCTCATAATACAGGCTCATAAACGCAGATGTGAAAAACCGAAGCAAATTATTAAACGGAACCTAGTAATATATAGAAGGAAATGGCAACCCACTCCAGTGTTCTTGCCTGGAGAATCCCAGGGACGGGGGAGCCTGGTGGGCTGTGTCTATGGGGTCGCACAGAGTCAGACATGACTGAAGCGACTTAGCAGCAGCAGCAGTAATATATAGACAAGATAACACACCCTGCCCAAGTTGGATTCATTCCAAAAATGCAAGGTTAGGGATAAGAAAATTAATGTAATTTACACTTTTAACAGATGAGAGGAGGGAAAAAGTGCATCATCTCAGAGAATGCCGAGGCTCATCATGCTGTGCCCAGTGACAAAGGCCCCATGAGGCAGAGGGGAACAAGTGGTCAGAGTAACAGTGGTTGAGATGGGATCAAAATACTGGCAGCTTTATCTGGAGTGCAGTCAATTCTGCACGGAAAAGCAAATCCATTCAGTGATTAACTGGAACATTTCTGCAAGCATATTTACAATAAAATAACCACTTGGGTTTATGAGAAAAATAAAATCAAGGTAATGAGTTTAAAACCACTTAATATTTAAAAATAATATAATTGGGAATATGGTATTTTGGGGTGGGAGACAGGGAGGTGTCACGGGAGAGAGAAACAGGGAACTGGCGATGTTGCTAATAGTCTGATTCTCAAGTTGGGTATTTATTTTGACTTCACTCCATTGCTTAAGTATTTGTTATTGTTGTCGTTTAGTCCCTAAATCATGTCCAGCTCTTTTGGGACCCCACAGACTATAGCCCGCCAGGCTCCTGTGTCCATGGGATTTCCCGGGCAAGAATACTGGAGTGGGTTGCCTTTTCCAGGGCATCTTCCTAACCCTGAGATCGAATGCAGGAGGATTCTTTACCCCGAGCCACTGGGGAAGCCCTTGCTTATGTATATTTGACATCAATTACTTTGTACATGTCAAATATCTCATTATCTTACAAAGTGAACTTGACATGCTGCCTGCAAATCTGCTGTCTCTGGGAAGCCCTATCCTCAGGAACAATTCTACCTTCCACAAGAAGACTGGGGCAGGTGGTTCAGAGATTAAGACTCCACATGTCCACTGCAGGAAGCGTGGGTTGGATCCCTGGTCGGGGAACTAAGATCCCACATGACTGCTGTGCAGCAAAAAAGGAAAAATAAATAAATAAATAAAATAAATATTTAAAGAGGGAAGATGACTGGGGCCTCTGAGGTCCTTCCCCCGCACACACTTAATCAAACACTGCCTCCTGGCCTGTCATACATTCAGCCTGTCCACCCTGCTCAGCCCAGCACCACTGTCTTTATCACTCCCTGAGCAGTTGCATCAGCTTCCTGACCACTCTTCCTGCTCCAGCTGAAGCTCCCCTCCCTCCTCCAGGCTGGTGCTCTGTGCAGATCTGTTCAGCTATCTCTTGCTGAAACGCTGCAGGGTCTTCCTACTGACCTGGATAAACCCCAAGTCCTGTAGAGACTGGCACATCAGGCCCCACCCACCTGCTCTGAACTCCTTTTTGACCATTCTCAGCCTCTCTCCCCAAGCTCCAGCCACCCTGGGATTCTCTTTGCTTCCTAAAATACAGACTTTCAGGCCAGAGGTCTTCCCACTGATCTGTATGCCTTTCTCCCTTCCGACCCTCTAATCCTCTTTTAGCTCCATTTTATATGTCACTTCCTCATCCCACTTTTCATTACTCTTTATTATTCATTACCAGATATGGCCTTTGAAAACCTCCGTCTCTTACAATCTCTCTCACTTCCCATATCCTCGACTTTCAGCCAAATGCAGAAGCTTGGCAGAGAACTCCAAAGGCCCCTTTGGGAGTAGCAGGACCATCAGATAGAAGGAGTTGGGTTCTTGAATATCCTAAGAGGAAGCCCACCCTTCAACTGCTCCTTAATCTATCCATGACACCTGGTGTATGAGTTAACTGTTGTTTTGTAAAAATTATCCCAGGACTCTATGGCTTAAAATTTTAAAAAGCAATTTATCTCACTGTTCTGTGGGTCAGGAATTCAGAAGCGACTTAGCTGGGAGGGTTTGACTCACAGTCTCGTGGGATTTGTAGTGAAGCTGGCCAGAGCTGCAGTCATCTGAAGGCCTGGCTGGGGCTGGAGAATTCCCCTTCCCCAGGGGTCACTCCCACGGCTGTGGGCCTCAGTTCCTCAGCACCTGGACTTGCCTGTTGGGCTGCTTGAGTGTCTTCTTGCCATGATGGCTGGCTTTCTCCAGAGCGACTGATCCAAGACAGAGCAAGCAGGAACCCAGAGTGCCTTTTGCGATTGGGTCTCTGAAGTCTCTGCGGAAACCCTGCAGGGTCCTCCCACAGACCTGGATAAACCCTAAAGTCCTGTAGAGGCTGTCGACAGGGCCCTGTGCATCCGGCTCCACCCACCTCCTCAGGCTCCTTTTCAGCCATTCTAGGCTTCTCTCCCCAAGCTCCAGGCATGCTAGGATTCTCTTTGCTTCCTAAAATACAGACTTTCAGGCCAGAGGTCTTTCCACCGATCCTTATTCCTTTCTCCCTTCCTACCCTCTACTTCATTTTATTCTATTCATTACAAGCCAATCACTGAGTACGGCTTACATTCAAGGCGAGGAGAATTAGGGTCCACCTCTTGAAATGAGAGGTATCATGAATGCATGGACATGTCCCCAAACTGCCACACCCAGGAGGTTCCATCCCTGGATGAACACTTTCACCAACTCAGTACCTGTGCGGGGGTAGAAATCAACTCAGATAACCAGAAGGTTGTTTCCCTTTGAACTCAGGGCCAGAGGGCCATAAAATTCTTTGGACACATATGCTTCCTGGTACTCCTGCTGCAGCTCAATACAAAGTTCCTGTTCCCTCTTTCTGAGACAATTAATTCCAGCTTCTCCCCACTCACTTCTCTTTTCGTGCTCCTGTATCTACCTGAATCCACATCTACACCCACCTCCAGCTCAGACAGAACCGTCTCTCCACTTTTCAAACACTCAGGATCCTCCTCATCTGCTCCACCTTCTCTACCTTTTTTAATTTTTACAAATATTTTTTTGTTTGGGATCTAAACTAAAGTGAGATCTTTAGTTGTGGCATTTGAACGCTCGGGTTTCCCAGGTGGTGCTGGTGGTAATGAACACGCTGCTGCTGCAGGAGACATAAGATGTGCTGGTTTGATCCCAGGGTGGGGAAGAGCCCTTGGAAAGGAGCGTGGCTACCCACTCCAGTATTCTTGCCTGGAGAATCCCATGGACAGAGGAGCCTGGCAAGCTATAGTCCATAAGATCGTAAAGAGTTGGACGTGACTGAAGCGACAACACACACACACACACACACACACACACTGTACACGCTAACTCTTAGTTGCTGCTTGTGGGATTTAGCTCCCTGACTAGGGAGCAAACCCAGGGCCCCTGTGTTGGGAGCTCAAAGTCTTAGCCACTGAACCACCAAGGGAGTCCCTCCTCTCCCCTCCTCTATGGATTTCTCAAAGTCCTCACTTCCCTATGTGTTTCCTTGTTTGTCATCTTTTATTGACTGCATGCTCCAGGAGGGCAGAGATTTTTATCTCTTTTGTCCACAGATTCATTCTCTACACTTAGAACAGGGGCTGGCTAATGGTGACAACTCAGTATATACTTGTTGGATGAATAAAAACCCATGGGAGGAGGGAAACTCCATCTGTTCTAACGGGAAGAAGACAAGAGCAAGGGAGAAGCAGGAGGAAAGGTGTGTGCCTTAGGTTTCTTACCCTGGGCAAGAAGGCTCATGAGGGCAGAAGGTGTCTTTTTGCTCACAACTGAGTTCCCAGCACCCAGTCCTACTCTGACACGGAACAGGTTCCACACAAGTGTGTTGATGGGCTGGGTGCCAGCTGACTGCCCAAGCCACACCTTTCTTTGTCTGTGCCAGACTTGGGCAATAGGTGCTGTCCCTGGGCCTGTCCTCTGTGTCCCTTTCACTGAACTCCTGGTGGCCCAAGCTGAGTCCTGATGTGGCCTCAGACCTGGCTGCCTGCCTGCAGCGGGCAGAGACTTGGACTTCTGGCCCTGCTCTGCCCTCCTAGGACACCCAGGTGGTCTAACCCAGTGGTGGCTGTCCCCTGGCTTTGCCCAGAGACTGTTGGGAAGGACACAGCCCCCCGACCCTGCTTGGATTGGAGGTGGATTCATCACAGAACCTGAGGGAGTTGGGGCCAGACAGTGGGACCTGGTGGCTTATAGGAGGGCTGTGGTGTTTCAGGGAGTCAGACAGTCCCACCTCAGCCACTCTCCAGGCTGACTTAGGGTAAGTTCCTTGCCATCTCTGAGCCGCTGCTTTTTCATCAGTGAAACAAGTTGTCACAGGATTGAGAAGATGGACATGTTGCAAAGTACAGAGGGTGAGAGTCCGGCTGTGGGGCCACACTGCCCGCTTCACTTATTTATAGAAATTCTCCTTTTTAAATTTATTTATCTTTAGCCGTGCTGGGTCTTCGTCGCGGTGCGCGGGCCCTTCTCGTCGTGCCCGGGCTCTCTAGTTGCAGCGCTCGGGCTTCTCCTTGCGGTGACTTCTCTTTGCAGAGCACGGCCTCTAGGGTTCACAGGCTTCTTAGTTGTGCTGCACAGGCTTAGGTGCCCCTCGGCACATGGGATCTTAGTTCCCTGACCCGGGATCAAACCTGTGTCCCCTGCATTGGCAGGTGGATTCTTAACCACTGGACTACCAGTGAGGTCCCCACATTGCCTGCTTTAAATCCTGACTTTGTCTTCCCTTATTAGCTGTGCAAACCTTGGGCAAATCACTTAACTTTTCTGTGCCTCAGTTTCTTCATCTATAAAATAGGCATGAGAATAGGACCTGACTCACAGGACTGTTTTGAGGGTTAAACATGTGTCTGGTAGACAGTCTGAGCTCAACATGCAATGGGCTGTGTAACTATCCTTGGAATTTACAGCACATGTACAGTACTATTTTTTTTATTATTATTATTCTGAGCCCTGCCCTGATGGAGGTCACAGACATTGGAGCGATTACAACATAGGGTTGTACAAGACTGTGTTCCCATTGGGTCAAGGCCACTGGTGCCAAGACAAAGGAGAGACTCACTCAGATTCTTAGCTGATGCTAGAAAGTGTTTCTGGGTATGTGAGAAGGGTTTTCTGAGCAAATAGGAGACAGAGAGCATCTTACAGAAAGAGGAGCCAAAGAGGAGACAGCTAGTCTGAGGAACAAGCATATTTCAGGGAATGGGACAAGTTAGTCGGCCATAATACAAAGTGGATCATGTGGAAAGGGGGAGGCAGGCTGGATATAGATTGTGCAGGAATCCAAATGCCCAATTGGGAAGGTCTTCAGCAGAGCAGCCAGTAGAAGCGGAAGTGGGTGGAGCCGACTGGCTCACTCGGCATCTATTGCCACCTCCTCCCAGCTGCCTTCCTGGACTGCAGAGGCTGGAACAGTAAAAACCACGTGTTCCAGGCACTCCTCGCACAGTTGCAATCATGCGAGACTTACATTTGGAGCTGAGTGAAAAGGTGGCTTTCAGGCATCACTTCGGCCGCTGTGGTTCTGGCAGGTACGGTGTGGCTCTGGAACCCCTGCACCGCAGAGGCTTCCACATCTCCAGTGCAGTTATCATCTCACTCGAACAGCTGTGAGCGCACTGCCTGTAATACACTGCCCCAATTAGACCTAGCAGGCATCCTGCGTTTATAAAAATCCCAACAAAGACTGTTGCCTCATCCTCCACAAAGCTGTTACTCTTGGGATCCCTGATTCTGCCACAACCTACCACCCCCAGGTTACCGGGCCCAAGACAGTTCACTTATCCCTCCATCACCCATTCTTCTATCCATCTATCCAACCATCCATTTGTGCATTCACTCCTTCAATACTCACTGAGCTCTTATTTTTGTACTGGGCCCTGGAGCTGGGTCTGGGAACAGGGAGACAAACCAGACATGCTGCCGACTACCTGGGTTGTCAATGACTGTGGAAACAAAACAAAACGAAACACCTGAAACTTACAGGTTTGCAACAAGAACAATCGTTTATTTCCTTACCATTTTGCAATTTGGTCAAGGCCTTGCATGAGCCTCACACGTGGTGCAGTTCTGAGGGGTCATTCTAGGAAATCGGGAGAGGCTGGGAGTACCTGGGAGTGTTCCATCAAGAAAGTGGACAGGACAGGACTTCCCTGATGGTGCAGTGGCACGATTCCAGGCTTCCAGTGCATTCTATCATGGCTGTGTGCTGAGTCACTTCAGTCGAGTCCAGTTCTTTGCGACTCTATGGACCATAGCCCGCCAGACTCCTCTGTCCGTGGGCTTCTCCAGGCAAGTATACTGGAGTGGGTTGCCACACCCTCCTCCAAGGGATCTTCCTGGCCCTGGGACAGAACCTGTGCTTCTTACATCTCCTGCATTGACAGGTGGGTTCTTTACCAGTAGTGTTGCCTGGGGAGCCCAGCATCCCCTGCATGGATATATAATGTAACGGCTTCCTGTTGACGGATGTGTGGGTTGTTTCTCAATTTTCTCTATTACAAACCCTACTTTAATGATGTCTGTGTGAGGCTAGGTTCCTAGAACTGGAATTCCTGGGTCATTGGCATCTGACTTTTCTGATTCATTGAAATGTTCAAAATCATTTTATAAATTATTATACAAGTACTAATAAACAGGGTAAAACACAGTAATCTCCCCTCACAACACCCCACCCCCATTCTCTTTTCTCTAGAGATGTCCATTGTTTAACATGTACCCTTCTTTAATAGATGCATATAATACATATGTATATAAATATATATACATAGCTTATTTGTGTTTACGTAAATGAGATCATGTTTATGTTTTTCTAAAAGTTACTGTTTTAAAACAATCATTTCTTAATTTATTTTGGGCTGTGCTGGGTCTTCATTGCTACACATGGTTTTCTCTAGCTGTGGCGAACGGGGGTTACTCTCCGGCTGAGGTGTGCCAGCTTCTCACTGAGCTGGCCTCTCTTATTGCAGAGCATGGGCTCTAAGGCTCAAGGGCTCCCACAGGTGTGGCCCCTGGACTCAGGAGTTGTGGCTCCCAGGCTCTATCTAGTGCCCAGGCTCAGTAGTTGTGGCATAGGGTCGTAGTTCCTGCATTGGCAGGCAGATCCTTTACCACTGAGCCACCAGAGAAGCCCTAAAGGTTACTTTTTTAACTTCATAGAATGTCTTAGAAATTTTTCTGTACCAGGATACACAGATTTGCCTCATTCTTGTTACTTAAATATTTCAGGTTACAAAAAGAGAGAAATGTAGGCACACACACATACCCCCCGACCCAGCGCAGGAAAAGAAACACCATAAACACAGCTGAGTATCTCTGTAGGACCATGTTGTTCTTATGTTGCCCCACTTCCGTCCTAAATTTGGTGCAGTTCTTTATACTTTCACTAGTAAGTAAATCTCTATCCATAAACAAAATGTAAGAAAGGGTGTCATATTCTGTGTGTTCTTCTGTAACTCGTTATTTTGATCAACACTTTTTAGAGATTTCTCCATGTTGAATTTGTTGTTCTGCTGCTAAGTCATGTCCAGCTCTTTGTGACCCCATGGACTGCAGCACACCAGGCTCCTCTGTCCTCCACTGTCTCCCAGAGTTGCTCAGATTCGTGCCCATTGAGTTGGTGATGGTATCTAACCATCTCATCCTCTGCCAACCCCTTCTCCTTTTGCCTTCAATCTTTCCCAGCATCAGGGTCTTTTCCAATGAGTCAGCTCTTCCCATTAGGTGGCCAAAGATTTGGAGCTTCAGCTTCAGCATCAGTACTTCCAATAGACATCCAGGATTGATCTCCTTTAGAATTGACTGGTTTGATCTTTTTGCAGTCCAAGGGACTCTCAAAAGTCTTCTCCAGCACCACAATTCAAAAGAATCAATTCTTCAGTGCTCAGCCTTCTGTACAGACCAGCTCTCAGATCCAGACATGACTACTGGAAAAACTATAGCTTTGACTGTACAGACCTTTGTCTGCAAAGTGATGTCTCTGTTTTTCAAAATGCTGTCTAGGTTTGTCTTAGCTTTCCTTCCAAGGAGCAAGCATCTTTTCATTTCATGGCTGCGGTCACCATCTGCAGTGATTTTGGAGCAGAGTCCAAGAAGATAAAATCTTTCACTGCTTCCACTTTTTCCCCTTCTATTTGCCATGAAGTGGTGGGACTGAATGCCATGATCTTAATTTTCTGATCGTTGAGTTTTAAGCCAGCTTTTTTCACTCTCCTCTTTAACCCTCATCAAGAGGCTCTTTAGTTCCTCTTCGCTTTCTGCCATTAGAGTGGTATCTTCTGCATATCTGAAGTTGTTGACATTGCTCCTAGCAATCTTGATTCCAGCTTGTGATTCATCCAGCCCAGCATTTCAAATGTTGTACTCTGCACAGAAGTTAAATAAGCAGGATGACAATATACAGCCTTGTCATATTCCTTTCCCAATTTTAAACAGTTGTTCCACGTAAGGTTCTAACTGTTGATTCCTAACCCACATACAGGTTTCTCAGGAGACAGGTAAGGAGGTCTGGGACTTCCATCTCTTTAAAATTTTTCCACAGTTTGTTGTGAACACAGTCAAAGGCTTTAGTCAATGAAGCAGAAATAGACGTTTCTCTGGAACTCCCTTGCTTTCTCCATGATCCAATGAATGTTGGCAACTTGATGTCTGTTTCCTCTGCCTCTTTGAAACCCAGCTTGTACATCTGGAAGTTCTCAGTTCGTGTACTTCCGAAGCCTAGCTTGAGGATTTTGAGCCCCTCGCTAGCATGTGAAGTGAGAACAGTTGTAAGGGAGTGTTCTTTGGCACCGCTCTTCTTTGGGATTGGAATGAAAATTGACCTTTTCCAGTCCTGTGGTCACTGCTGAGTTTTTCTTCTGTTCATTTTCAGTATACAAAATTCCATCACATGATTAAATTACAACTCACTTATGCATTCTCTTCTAAGAATGCCTACTTGGATGTCTCCTCTACTTATGAAGAGCCACAGTGAATGTTCTCTGTATGTGTCCTTTCTGTACACATGGGAGACTTTCTCCCATGTGAGTGAAATTGCTATGTTGAAGGGCAGATGTGTGTTTAAATCTACCAGATATTGCCAAACCACTCTGCTTTACCTTCTTCCACCAGAGTTACTTTGCTTTACGTTCTTTTTGGCCATGCGTCTCGGCATGTGGGATTTTGGTTCCCACCAGGATGGAACTTGTGCCCCCAGTGGTGGAAATGTGGAGGCTTAAACACTGGATCTCTAGGGACAGGGATGTTAAGACTTTTACTTTTTGTCAACACTCTGAATAAAAAACTATATCTCATTTTTATTTGTACATTCATTTCCCTAATGATTGGTGAGGTTGAGTACCTTTTCAAGTTTTGTGGATTAACTGGTTTTATTACACAGTCCAGGAATCAATACAGCATTTCATCTAACAATTAGAAAAGCACTCCAACCATTTTTCTTTCGGGTTTTCTTGTTGATTTGGAAGAGTGCTCTTCATATTCTGGACACGGATCCTTAGTCTTCTCCCAATCTGTCATGTATTGTTCCCTGTACTTATGGAATCTTTTAATTTTTTTAAATGGCATAACTTTATTGAGGCTTATCTGACATATGTCATTTGCCCACTTCAAGTGCACAATTCAACAGATTTTTAGTAAATTTATCAAGTTGTACAACCATCATCATAAATCAGTTTTAGGACATTTCCATCACCTCAGTATGATTCTTCACGTCAACTGTTAACCCTATTTATGGAATCTTTAGTGCATAGAAATTTTATGTTTGAATGAAGTCAAATTTATCCATATTAGTTTTCCTTTATAGTTTGTGCTTTTTGGCTCTTTTTGAAGAAATCCTTGACTACCTCATATTTCCCCATATTTTCTTCTGAAAGTTTAAAATTTTTGCTTTTTAACGTTTAAGTGAATCAATTTTCCTAGAACTGATTTTTGTATACAGTGTGAAATAGAAATCCAGTTATTTCCCACATGGATTAATCAGTTGTGTCTGGAGGAGAAATGGAGACAGTTAATACTGAGTCATCTTAGAAATATTTATTGGTCTATTCATGTTCTGTATTCTGTGTTGGGTCAATTTTACACACCTTTTCTTTTCTAGGAAATTATTCCTTTCACCTGAGTTTTCAAATGTATTGCCATAAAATTACACCTACTATATTCTTATTATTTTTAAATCTTTGCTGTGTTTATTCATCATGTTGTTTATTTTTACCTTCATTTTATGTTCTTAATCAGCCTTGCCAGAGTTTTGCCTATTAGCTTATTCAAAGAGCCAGCTTTGTACTTTATTAATCTTCTCCCTTTTATTGACATCATAGAAGTATTGAGTGTTCTGCTTCACAGATATGGTATATCTCTCCATTTATTTAGATATTTAATTTCTCTTGGCAATATTTTGCACTTTTCAGTGTACAAGTCTTGCATATTTTTACACTCCTGATCTGGGAAGTTCATCTTTCAGTGTCATATCTTTTTGCCTTTTCACACTGTTCATGGGGTTCTCAAGGCAAGAATACTGAAGTGGTTTGCCATTCCCTTCTCCAGTGGACCACATTTTTGTCAGAACTCTCCACCATGACCCATCCATCTTGAGTGGCCCTACACGGCATGGCTCATAGTTTCACTGAGTTAGACAAGGCTGTGGTCCATGTGATCGGTTTGATTAGTTTTCTGTGATTGTGGTTTTCTGTCTGTCCTCTGATGGATAAGGATAAGAGGCTTATGGAAGTTCCTGATGGGAGAGACTGACTGTGGGGGAACTGGGTCTTGTTCTGATCGGGGGGATCATGCTCAGTAAATCTTTAATCCAATTTTCTGTTGATGGGTGGGGCTGTGCTCCCTCCCTATCATTTGATGTCACCACCCTAATGGCAGAAAGTGAAGAGGAACTAAAGAGCCTCTTGATGAAGGTGAAAGAGGACAGTGGAAAAGCTGGCTTAAAACTCAACATTCAGAAAACTAAGATCATGGCATCTGGTCCCATTACTTCATGGCAAATCAATGGGGAAACAATGGAAACAGTGACAGACTTTATTTTCTTGGGCTCCAAAATCACTGCAGATGGAGACTGCAGCCATGGAATTAAAAGACGCTTGCTCCTTGGAAGAAAAGCTATGACCAACCAAGACAGTGTATTAAAAAGCAGAGACATTACTTTGCTGACAAAGGTCCGTCTAGTCAGAGCTATGGTTTTTCCAGTAGTCATGTATGGATGTGAGAGTTGGACCATAAAGAAAGCTGAGTGCCGAAGAATTCATGCTTTTGAACTGTGGTGTTGGAGAGTCCCTTGGACTGCAAGGAGATCCAACCAGTCCATCCTAAAGGAAATCAGTCCTGAACATTCATTAGAAGGACTGATGCTGAAGCTGAAACTCCAATATTTTGGCCACCTGATGCAAAGAACTGACTCATTGGAAAAGATCCTGATGCTGGGAAAGATTAAAGGCAGGAGGAGAAAGGGACGATAGAGGATGAGATATTTGGATGGCATCACTGATTCGATAGACATGAGTTTGAGCAGGCTCCAGGAGTTGGTGATGGACAGGGATGGTGATGAGCTGCAGCCTGGCATGCTGCAGTCCATGGGGTTGCAAAGAATCAGACACAACTGAGACTGAACTGAGCTGAAGTAGTATTTTTAAGTTTTTAATTTTCAATTGTTTACTACTAATATTTAGAAATGTAGTTTCTCTTGGATCCTGACCTTCCATCCTACACCTGCTGAACTCACTTAGTTCTAGTGGCTTTCCTGCGGATTCCTTGGTAATGATTTAGTCACTCAGTCATATCCAACTCTGTGCCTTCATGGACTATATAGCGCACCAGGTTCCTCTGAGATTTCCCAAGCAAAATTAGTGGGGTGGATTGCCATTTCCTTCTCCAGGGGATCTTCCTGATCCAGGGACTGAACCTGGGTCTCCTGCATTGCAGGTGGATTCTTTACCAACTGAGCCACCAGGGAAGCACTTAGTAGTACTATTTAGACAATAAAAACAGTTTTATTTCTTCTTTTACAATCTGTAATTTTTCCCCTTTCCTTAGTCTCCTGGCCAGGACCTCCAGCACAATGTTGAGTAGAAGTGGGAAAAACAGACATCCTTGCCTTGCTCATCTTCAGTTCAGTTCAGTTCAGTTGCTCAGTCGTGTCCGACTCTTTGAGACCCCATGAATCACAGGACTCCAGGCCTCCCTGTCCATCACCAACTCCCAGAGTTCACTCAAACTCATGTCCATTGAGTCAGTGATGCCATCCAGCCATTTCATCCTCTGTCGTCCCCTTCTCCTCCTGCCCCTAATCCCTCCCAGCATCAGGGTCTTTTCCAATGAGTCAACTCTTTGCATCAGGTGGCCAAAATATTGGAGTTTCAGCTTCAGCATCAGTCCTTCCAATGAACACCGAGGACTGATCTCCTTTAGGATGGACTGGTTGGATCTCTTTGCAGTCCAAGGGACTCTCAAGAGTCTTCTCCAACACCACAGTTCAAAAGCATCAATTCTTCAGCGCTCAGCTTTCTTCACAGTCCAACTCTCACATCCATACATGACCACTGGAAAAACCATGGCCTTGACTAGATGGACCTTTGTTGGCAAAATAATATCTCTGCTTTTCAATATGTTATCTAGGGTGGTCATAACTTTTCTTCCAAGGAGTAAACATCTTTTAATTTCATGGCTGTAATCACCATCTGCAGTGATTTTGGAGCCCAAAAATATAAAGTCTGACACTGTTTCCACTGTTTCCCCATCTATTTCCCATGAAGTGATGGGACCAGATGCCATGATCTTCGTTTTCTGAATGTTGAGCTTTAAACCAACTTTTTCACTTTCCTCTTTCACTTTCATCAAGAGGCTTTTTAGTTCCTCTTCACTTTCTGCCATAAGGGTGGTGTCATCTGCATATCTGAGGTTATCGATATTTCTCCCGGCAATCTTGATTCCAGCTTGTGCTTCTTCCAGCCCAGTGTTTCTCATGATGTACTCTGCATATAAGTTAAATAAGCAGGGTGACAATATACAGCCTTGATGTATTCCTTTTCCTATTTGGAACCAGTCTGTTGTTCTATGTCCAGTTCTAACTGTTGTTTCCTGACCTGCATATAGGTTTCTCAAGAGGCAGGTCAGATAGTCTGGTATTCCCATCTCTTCCAGAATTTTCCACAGTTTATTGTGATCCACACAGTCAAAGGCTTTGGCATAGTCAATAAAGCAGAAATAGATGTTTTTCTGGAACTCTCTTGCTTTTTCCATGATCCAGCGGATGTTGGCAATTTGATCTCTGGTTCCTCTGACTTTTCTAAAACCAGCGTGAACATCTGGAAGTTCACGGTTCATGTACAGCTGAGGCCTGGCTTGGAGAATTTTGAGCATTACTTTACTAGCGTGTGAGATGAGTGCAGTTGTGCAGTAGTTTGAGCATTCTTTGGCATTGCCTATCTTTGGGATTGGAATGAAAACTGACCTTTTCCAGTCCTGTGGCCACTGCTGAGTTTTCCAAATTTGTTGGCATATAGAGTGCAACACTTTCACAGCATCATCTTTCAGGATTTGAAAGAGCTCAACTGGAATTCCATCACCTCCACTAGCTTTGTTTGTAGTGATGCTTTCTAAGGCCCACTTGACTTCACATTCCAGGGTGTCTGGCTCTAGGTGAGTGATCACACCATAGTTATTATCTGGGTCATGAAGCTCTTTTTTGTACAGGTCTTCTGTGTATTCTTGCCACCTCTTCTTAATATCTTCTGCTTCTGTTAGGTCCATACCATTTCTGTCCTTTATTGAGCCCATTTTCCAAGGATTTCTCTTGATTGAAATTTAATTCTATTGTCATAGAAATACTTTATATGACTTGAATTCTTTTAAATGTATTGAGTCTTGTCTACTATCCCACAATAAATCCATCTCCCTAGAGCAGAAAGTGGCACCCCACTCCAGTATCCTTGCCTGGAAAATCCCATGGACAGAGGAGCCTGGCAGGCTACAGTCCATAGGGACAAAGACTAACACGAACGAGCAACTTAGTATACACACGCTATCAGTCTAGGTAAATGTTCTGTTTTCATTTAAGAAAAACATGGATGCTTTAACAGAACATATAAAGTGTTTTGTAAATGTTAATCAGGACAAGTTATTGATATTATTGCTCAAGTCTACTATGTCCTTGCTGATTTTCTGCCTACTTATTGTTCTGTCAATGAATGAGAAACGATTATTAAACCCTTTGACCATTATTATGGATTTGCCTATTTCTCTCAGCAGTTCAACCAGGGAAGTCTCATCAGTCGTGATACTGTTTGCTTGGAAATCTACTTCTGTTTAGTGTGGGACAAAAAGACTCAGGCCTCCACCCTTAAGCTCAGCGCCTCTAAAAATGAGAGTCAAGTTCATTGCCAATGTCAGCCCAGGGTGCTGAATGCCATTATACCGGAAGCACAAGACATCATGGGAACACACAGAAGGGGACCCCATCCAACTCAAGGAGTTAAGCAATGTTTACTGTGTTGGTAACTGAGGAGAAAGACATTCCTTGGAGAAGGAAAGGACTTTGTGGACAACATTTAAATGAAAGAAAGAGGAAGAGGGCAGATACATAACTGGGGGGAACACAGAGGCATGTGGGGTCACAGAAGCTCAAGGAGAAGACTTTTAAGAATCAGAGAGATGGGGATGTCCCTGGCGGTCCAGTGATTAAGACTGGACACTTCTACTGCAGGGTGCACGGATCCCTTCCCTGGAGGATCAAAGATCCCTCATGCTAATCGGTGTAGAAGGAAGGAAGGAGAGCGCGGTTGAGTCACGAAAGAACTGAAAGCTGCCCATTGGATATAGTCATTAGAAAGTCATAGATGGTCTTATAGGGGAGCCAGCTCAGTGACAGGCTACAAGTTAAACTGGTCAGGCAAACTCAGGTTAACAAGTGGTGATAAAGGTGACTGAGGCTAACAGTACGGGAATTGAGTTTGACAGATCCGGTGTCCATCCCAGGACTTGCTAAATCTCTATACCTCAATTTTCAACATATAAAATGAGAATGTATAAAATAAGAACACATAAAATGGAATGCAGGAGACATAGGAGACGCGGTTGGAACCCTGGGTCGGGAAGATCCCCTGGAAAAGGGCTTGGCAACCCACTCCAGTATTCTTGCCTGGAGAATCCCCTGGATAGAGGAGCCTGGCGGGCTACAGCCCATAGGTCGCAAAGAGTCGGACACATCTGAAGCAACTGAGCACACGGTACAAAACGAGACTAGCACCACTAGCTTATCAACTTTAGTGGTTGATGATTAAACGCGATGACGGCGGAATACGCCACGCACGGTGGGCGCATTAACTCTATTCTGTCAATGAGCAGATGAGGTTGGCTGATGACAGCCAAGATCTGGCGAGCTGTGGCTACGGCGGCCCGACAGAACGATCTAAGAACAGCAACGCAGTAGGCTTGGGGAGGGGTGAAGGCACGCTACGGTGAAGTCACTCCCTTTGCAAAGAACACTCCCATCGCAAGGTGAACCGGAATGAAAGGTCTATCTTCTACTCAGTCCCAGGTACACCTCCCTTTCGCGGCGCAGCAAACGTTCCCCTGGGGCAGACTCAGAACACCCGCCCAAGGACTCCGCCCTCTCTACTCTCTACCCTTCTGGGTTTGGAGCTAGCCCTAGGCAACGCTACCTTCCGCCCCTAGCAACGGCTCAACTGCTTTCCTCTTCCTATAGGCCAGCAGTTTTCGTTTCTTTTTCTGATTGGTCCGCGTAACTCTGTTTTGAGCAATCAGTAGCAGCCACGGGGATCTAACGCACTCCCACCCAATCTGGGGGTGATCTAGGAGGGAACACGTTTTTCTTTCCTGCATCCAGTTCTCTGAGAAAGCGCCTAACTTATCAAACTGTTATGAGTCCCCTTGGAATGAGTCTCTAAGACATTCTGTTTATTTCTCTTAGGCCCGTAATGTCTTTCCCTTGCCTACGCAGCCCCTCCGAATGGTACGGCCCGCACGACTTCCCTCCCGCCCTCCTCGCCCTCTGGCAGCTTTGAGAGCCCGAGTCCTCGGCTAAGTTAAGTCCGCTCAGCGGCGGAGACGCTACCATCTGTGCTTAGTAAATGGGGAGACTCTAATCTTCTCCGGGTGCCCCTCTGCCGCTCAGACCACCTCTCGCCTCTCTCATCTGTTGCACGAACAGTAGGCGCGAACCCCACACGGGTGGTGGCACTGCCGTTCCCGGTGCCACCGGCAGCGCGGGCACGGGAACGGGGCGCGTGGTACGACCCACGCCCCGCCCCGCCCCGCCGGAAGTGAGGTGTCTCACCCTCCAAGTTCCGGCTCGCAGGGGGTGGGGAGTGTTGTTAACCGGAGCCGCCTCCGCAGTCGCGGGCATTGAGCGGGCTCGCGGTGCTGGGCTCCTGGTGAGTGGGCCGGGGTCGGGCCGGGGTTGTGGTTGGAGTCGGGACCTGGGCGTTCCCCTTCGAGGCCTCCGGGGTTGATGCGCCCCCTCAGCCCCGCCGCCCGCTGTCGGCCTGTCAGCTGGCGGTAGACTGGCGCCCGCGCGGCCGCTGTCCCGGAGGCCCGGCCCCGCCTGCGACGCTCGCAGCTCCCGGCGCTTACAGGTGCGCGGCGGTGGGGGCGACCCGGCTCCCTATCCGTCCCGCTCCTGCATCCTGACGGTCGGCCGTTTCTCCGGCGCCCCGAGTTGACACTGCCCCAGGGGGTGGGGGGCGCCAGGGTTCCAGGCTGACGTACCCCGCCCCGCTTCCGCGGGGCGCGCGTCAGAGCTGCCCACCCTGACCGAGCTGTCACTGGCGCTGCCCCTGCCCGGCTGCGCCCCCCAGCGCCTTGCCTTCTCCCAGACCAGGCGGCCTGTTCCCGCTTCTGGAGGTTTCTGCATCCCACCCCATCAAAGTCACTTTTAGGGGCAAAGGGAGCAGGTCCCTCCTCCGACTTTGCCGCCTTTCCTCATTCTTCCCTAGAGGCGGCGGTCTGGCAGGCAGCGTGGAAAGAGCCCTAGATTTGAAACAGGACTAACCCAGGCTCCAGGCCTTGCGTCAGTGTGATCACTTAAGCCCTTTGAGTCTTAGCCTTCTACTTTGTAAGATAGAGAAGCATATGTTATTCTTGACGCCATGATGGTGAGGATGAAGTGAGGTTTTCTTTCCTTTCTCCTGTTTATTAACACTGCGTCTCAGGCACGGTGCTAAGCTTGCACGGTATGGGCATCAACAATTCTTTATTTTCCCCTTGCAGGTCCTCAGGCCAGGGCAATGTTCCGAACTGCCGTGATGATGGCGGCCAGCCTGGCGCTGACCGGGGCCGTAGTGGCTCATGCCTACTACCTCAAGCACCAGTTCTACCCCACGGTGGTGTACCTGACCAAGTCCAGTCCCAGCATGGCAGTGAGTTCAGGGCTCAGGGAGGGAGGAACTCCCTGGGAGGCAAGGAGGAGTCTGCTTCAGACAGGGGTGGGGCTAAAGGTCAGGTAGGTAGGACAAAAGTGAAGTAGCTGCCAGACCTAATTTGGAACCAGTTGTGATGGGGATGTGGAGAGGTTTTTGAATGATGAGCCCCGGACAGAACAAGGCAGAAAGTGACCTCAAAACATAGCCTGTCTTCACTCCTAGGTCCTGTATATCCAGGCCTTTGTCCTTGTCTTCCTCTTGGGCAAGGTGATGGGCAAGGTGTTTTTCGGACAGCTGAGGGCAGCAGAGATGGAGGTAAGATGTTCATGGCTCCGAAGGTGAGGGGCAGGGAGCTGGGCAAACAGAATGTCTGAGTTCCATATCCTTCCTTGTTCAACCTCCAGCACCTTCTGGAACGTTCCTGGTATGCTGTCACTGAGACTTGTCTGGCCTTCACCGTCTTTCGGGACGACTTCAGCCCCCGCTTTGTTGCTCTCTTTACTCTCCTTCTCTTCCTCAAGTGTTTTCACTGGCTGGCTGAGGACCGTGTGGACTTTGTGAGTTGGGTCAGGGGATTCTCTGGAGCAGAATGGCTGGAGGGCAGACTCATGGAGTGAGGGCTGGGTTGGGGGTGTGGGGTGAGCCCCAGACTTCCTGACAGGCCCCCTTTCTGCTCTGCCTCAGATGGAACGCAGCCCCAATATCTCCTGGCTCTTTCACTGCCGCATTGTCTGTGAGTGAGATCCACGGGAGTGGAGAGGAGGGAGCTGGAGGGAGAAGAGGCGCCATGAAGGACTGGAACATGAAAAGTCATTAACCATGGAGCATGCCATAGAGCATAGGCTGCCCACTCCACCCACAGCTGTACAGGAAAGATAATTTAGGAAGTTAATTTGCATCATCTCTGCCCTGTTCCACTCCAGGGCTTCTCAACTGCCTGGCCCCTTATTAGCTCTTTGCCTCCTCACCTGGAGCTTGGGCCACCCTTAGGCAGAACCAGAAATCCCAGCGGGCTGGGTTTGGTGGAGTGTGCCCACCTGACTAGATGGCTGGGGCCATGGTGGGCTTGAGGGTGGGAGCTGTCTTGGAGCAGAAAGTGGCTGTCAGGCCCTGGGCTGACCCCACCAACCTCCCATTATGTCCCATTACCAACAGCCCTTATGTTCCTCCTGGGTATCCTGGACTTCCTCTTCGTCAGCCATGCCTATCACAGCATCCTGACCCGAGGGGCCTCTGTGCAGCTGGTGTTTGGCTTTGAGGTAAAACTGGCTTGGGAGGTTGGGAGGACAAGCCTGAGGTGGCACTGCACGTGCCTTGAATCACTTCACAGACCTTTACTGAGCACCTGCTCTGTGGCCAGCCCGTGTGGCCACCAAGGAGCAGCTGTCAGTCAGTCCCAGCCCTGCCCACTACACACTCCTAGAAGAGTGGGCAAAGCCTAGAAAGGCATGTGTGGAGGAGCCCTGACCTGTTGCTCAGGGAAGGCTTCCTGGAAGTTGATGCCAGAGGAGTTGGCTGTTAATGGACAGGAGGAATTAGCTGGATGGACAGCTGGGGAGGCGTGTCTGGTGATGATGGTTCATCTTTGTTGAGTGCTTTCTGTATGCCGGGCCCTGAGCTGAGCACGACCTGCATCTGTTTTAATCAGCAAAGCAACTCTGTTACACAGGAGCAGTTAATTCTGTCATTGACAGACATGCAGACTGAAGTTCAGAGTGGTCTAGTGAGTTGCTGAAAGTCACGTCAGCTAGTGAGTGGAGAAGCGAGGAGGACCCTGGTGGCATCCAGGCCTGTGCTTGTACTGTGGCACTCTGCTGCGCACAGGCCTGGGGATAGCAGAGTTGGGCTGGAGCAAGGGGGCTGCATTCTTATGTTCCCTGCCCCTCCTACCCCCCAGTATGCCATCCTGATGACCATGGTGCTCACCATCTTCATCAAGTATGTGCTACACTCCGTGGACCTCCAGAGCGAAAATCCGTGGGACAACAAGGCTGTGTACATGCTCTACACCGAGCTGTTCACAGGTGAGGAGCCTGGACCTTCCCAACCTGTACCGGTGTCCCCAGCCCTGCCTACCAAGTCCTGTGACCTGCCACTCTCTGTCCCCCTGACGCCCAGGCTTCATCAAGGTCCTGCTGTACATGGCTTTCATGACCATCATGATCAAGGTGCATACGTTCCCTCTCTTCGCCATCCGGCCGATGTACCTGGCCATGAGGTGAGTCTAGCTGGCCCTGCCACACCGTCGACCCCTCCCCGTCTCCCTCCTCTACTGAAACTGTCCTTTCAGGCAGTTCAAGAAAGCTGTGACTGACGCCATCATGTCTCGCCGAGCTATCCGCAACATGAACACACTGTAAGTGGGCCTGTCCCAGCTGTTCGCCCAAGCTCTGCCCCAGGTGCCCTGCCTCCAGCTCTGGTCTTGACATGCCCTTGGCCTGTTCTGACCAGGTATCCAGACGCCACTCCAGAGGAACTGCAGGCGATGGACAATGTCTGCATTATCTGCCGAGAAGAGATGGTGACTGGTGCCAAGAGACTGCCCTGCAACCACATTTTCCATACCAGGTGGGAGAGGCCCAGAGGAGCCTGGGCATCAGGGGTGGCTCTGGGAGGCAGAACCCCAGGGACGTGCCAACCACTGCCTGGTCTTGACCCCCAGCTGCCTGCGCTCCTGGTTCCAGCGGCAGCAGACCTGCCCCACCTGCCGTATGGACGTCCTTCGGGCATCGTTGCCGACCCAGTCACCGCCGCCCCCTGAGCCTGCAGATCAGGGGCCACCACCTGCCCCCCACGCCCCACCACTCCTGCCCCAGCCCCCCAACTGTGAGTGGCCCCTTCATCTGGCCATCCAACACTGTTGGGTACTTGCCCTGGACTGGGAATGGGAAATCTTGAGGTGAAAAAGTCCCTGCCCTCTAGACGGGGTGGGGGGCCACAAGGGCTGGTCACAGGAAGAGACATAGATGATTGCAGTCACAAGTGATCTGTGCTGAGCTCAGAGAGGGCCTGTGGGGACAGAGGACGTCCAGACCCCCTGCCTGCATCCTGGATCTGTCTCAGTTTGGACCTTTTCTCACCACCGGTCTTCTCTCTGCAGTCCCCCAGGGCCTCCTGCCTCCCTTCCCTCCAGGCATGTTCCCGCTGTGGCCCCCCATGGGCCCCTTCCCGCCTGTCCCACCTCCCCCCGGCTCAGGAGAGGCTGTGGCCCCTCCGTCCACCAGTGCAGGTGAGCCCTTTGGAACCACATCAGCCAGGGGATGGAAGCAAGGGAAGCAGAGGCCCGTCGACACTTGCTGACTTCCTGTTCTTGCTCTTCAGCTGCCCTTTCTCGGCCCAATGGAGCAGCCACAACCACAGCCGCTACTGCCGCCTCTGCCTCAGCACCTGGCCCTGCCTCCTCCCCGGAGGCCAGCCCTGCCCCCGGCTTCCCCTTCCCCCCTCCCTGGATGGGCATGCCGCTGCCTCCGCCCTTTGGTAAGTGGGGCCTCTCCAGGGGTGGTTTGGGGAGGTGGGGGGTGTCAGGCCCAGGCTGAGCCTCTCTCTCTCTCCTTTCAGCCTTCCCCCCCATGCCTGTGCCTCCTGCAGGCTTTGCTGGGCTGACCCCAGAGGAGCTGCGGGCTCTGGAAGGCCATGAGCGACAGCACCTGGAGGCCCGGCTACAGAGCCTGCGCAACATCCACACGCTGCTGGATGCCGCCATGCTACAGATCAACCAGTACCTCACCGTGCTCGCCTCCCTGGGGTACGTCTACACCTGGGGCCAGGGCGGGCAGCGGGGGTGTGGAGCTGCCGAGAGCAGGCCCCCAGCGATGGTTTTCGGCCCTTTTCTCCTGCCACCCGTTGATTCGTGCATCCTACCTGTAGGCACACCCAAAGTGTCAGGGTTCTCAGTGTCTTTTTATCCTGCCCCTGCACAAGGCCTGTCTGGATCTGCGGAGGAGTGGGGTTTATCAAAGAGCTGACCTGAATCTTGTTCCTTTATACTTTCCTAAAGTCAGATTACTCATAATTCCTGGTACTTCAGTTTTATCATGTACACCCTCTTGACACAGGGTGGCACTTTGGGAATCACGGCCCTTGATCTGAGACAGCAGATGAAGTCACCTGGAGCTAGCCTGGCCCAAGTTCAAGTCCCAATCCTATCACTCACTCACTTTGTGACCTTCGTTACCTTATTTGAATAGAGGTGTTCTAATTCCTGTTCGCAGGGAACGTGTACAAAGTGCTTGGTACCCAGCAATGTCAGTACAGACTTGGAGGGGAGCTTGAGTCTGAGACTCGTGTGCTTTGTGGGTTACTCAGTGGACTGTCTTAGTTGGTCTGGAAGGTGCCTGGCACCTCAGATGGGGACTCAGCAGTGTAACTGAACGCGGCCCGAAGTCCCTGCCTGTACGTGGTTTACGGTCTGTGGTACAGAATTTCAAGGAGTCACGCAACACGTGTTCACCGGTGTCCACTGGTGACGTCGGTGCTGGCCTTCACCCTGTGAGGTGCACCGAGTGCAGTCTGTCCAGTCAGGCCAGGACGCCACGCCCTCCTCTCATCCCTTCTCTTCCTAGGCCCCCCCGGCCTGCCACCGCAGCTAACCCCACTGAGGAGACTGCCCCTAGCGCTGTTGCTGCCACCTCTTCCACCAGCATCCCCAGCTCTGAGGCCACCACCCCATCCCCGGGAGCCTCCCCACCAGCCCCTGAACCCGAGAAGCCTTCAGGTAGTTGCGGTCAGCCCCCAGGGAGTGGGCCAGGGGCCTTGTCTGGGTTCCACTCCTGGACCTCTCTGTCCCCAGCTCCTGAGTCAGCGGGCACCGAGGAGCTGCCTGAAGATGGGGAGCCTGATGCAGCGGAGCTGCGCCGCCGCCGCCTACAAAAGCTGGAGTCCCCTGTTGCCCACTGACAACGCCCCAGTCTTGACCTGCCCCCTCTCGAGCAGCCCTCGCTGGGACACGTCCTGCCACCAAGTGCCAGCTCCCTCCCTCCCTGCACCAGGGAGCAGTAAGCCCAGCTCTGAGGCGGAGGAGGTGGCACCCTAGACCAAGTGCAAAGAGGCTGGAGGCCCCAGCTGACCCCAGCCCTTGCAGTCCCCTGGCAGCCATGGGGATTTGGGGTCACTTCCAGGCTGCTTCTCCAACCTTTCAGCCCTGTATTCTGCTGGGCCCATCAAGACAGAAAGGTGCAGCATCTGAGACGCCCTCTGACCCCCCAGTGCCCTTCTGGGAGAAGGGGCAGCCCCTCTGAGTCCCGCTTGTGTGTGGAGTCACGCTGCAGTGCCGAACAGTATTAGCTCCCGTTCCCGAGTGTGGACTCAAGGGGCTGGAGGCAGGCCAGGAACTTGCTCCTGGGCCCGCCCACCAAGACTGGTACCTAACCTCTTTTCCTACCTAAACTCTCCGGAAGCTCTTTGCGGTGGTCTGCTGTGCCCTTTGTGCCCTGTGGCACTTCCATGTCTTACTGGCAACCACACAACTCAGGGAAAGGAGTATCTGGGGGTGGAGGGGCAGGCGATAGCACCGAGGGGCCCTGCTCTGCCCCTCCCCCCCGGGCCCTTTTCTCCCTGTAGTTTAAGGTGAGACTCTGGTCTCACCCAGCAGGCACCGGGCAGCCTCACTCTAGGCTGAGAGCTCGTGTGTCTGATTCTGAACCACTGCAAGCCTCAGAACCTACGGAAAGGCCACTTCTTAACTTGCAGAATTTTTCTTGAGTTTAGAAGAATGGGAGTTATTTCCTTGCTGTCTTCTGGCTTACATTTTGAATTGGAATGCCTGACCCCCAGGAAAGGGAAGCAGGAGTGCTGAGTTCCTCATCTTTCCAGTTTAGAAAGGCTCTGGGCCAGGTAGGGCCCACAGGAGCCAAGGCCTTGCCTGCCCCTGTCTTTTTCCCCTTGGTTTTATGTTACAAGAGTTGCTGGAGACAGTTTCAGATGATTATTTAATTTGTAAATATTGTACAAATTTTAATAGCTTAAATTGTATATACAGCCAAATAAAAACTTGCATTAATGACTGGTGGAACTGGTGTGATAGGATTGGTGTGCCACACTCCCTTTTTCTAAACTCAGGTTGTAGACTTAAGAGTGGCCTGGAATCTGTGGGTTTATTTATACAAAGCAGTACTGTCCCTGGGCAGTGTTGAATTATTAAGGTCTTCGGAAGATAAACCCATTTTACATATGAAAAAACTGAACCCCAGAGAGGGTAACTACCTTGCCTGAGGTCAGAGCAAGTAGGGGAGCCATGCTTTGAACCCTGTCTTGAGGCAGCCTGATGCTGAGGTGGGGGTGGATCTCAGGTCTCCTGCCTTTAGGACTCCCAAGGTGAGGCAAGTGTGAAGGTTCCTTGGCTGGGGCAGGATAGGACGATAGGGACAAAAGGTCAGTATCTTCCTGCCTGAGTATTGTCCAGCCTTGATACCAGGTCAGCAACCTGGGAGGGATGGCCGTGGGCTGCGCCAGGAACTCTCAAGGAGCCCTGCAGGCCAGCTAATCACTTAGATTCCTGGAGCTAGAAACCCAGTCAGGTCCAACTCTAATACAGAATGAGAAGGAGGCCACTTTTTACCTCTCCATGGGTAAAAGGAATGAGCCCAGGGTCTGACGTGCATGGCACTTGGAAATGAAGACCTCCAGGATCTGTGTCTAAGTCATCCTGGGTTCTCTAGCCTCTACCAAGCCAGATCTGACCTAGAAGAAGGGCTCAAGGATTTTTTTGCAGCAGTGAAGGTCTGTGGGCCAAGGAAGAAATGTGCCCAATGGGTGTGCCCTGGGCTACCCTCCGGTCAACCAGGCTGGGCTATTGCTTTCGAGAGAGGGGCAGTTAACAACCTCTAAAGCTTGAGTAGCTCAAGTCAAGGAGCTCCAATGAAGGGAGAACAGGATCACGCCAAAGTGGGGCAGGGAGGCAATTAACACTCCCCTCAAGCTTGGCTGTTTCTGGTGTGTCTCCAATGTTAGACAGCCCTCCCCCAGTGCTGGCACCCATACCGAGTCCCATTTCCTCCTTTATGCATGCAAGGCCTGCTCCAAAAGCCCTCAGCCCTGGTCTCTGTACCCCCTCTTTCCTTGTTGCTCCAACAGCCTCCCTCCTCCTGGGATCCCCAGGACTGCAGTCTGAGGGGCACACTATCACGGAGGCTGCTCAGCTGGGCATCAGAAGCCCTTCTCCAGGAGCCAGGCTTTGAGCTGCTGATCAAAGTAGCCCTTGATCCGAAGGGTACCGGTCACCTCATTGACCTGGGTGATAGGTGTCTTCCCCAGCAGTGGGCTCAGAAAATCTTCCACATCCTTCTGCAGGGCCTAGGGGAAGATGACGGATCAGGCCTGATCAGGAGACCCTTCCCTCCAGAGGCTCCTGTCCCTTCAGCCCTGAAAGGTCAGAATTGGACCCTGACCTACCCACCCACTTACCCAAATGTCCCCCTCCACCTTCCGGATCACAGTCATCTGACGGTTTCCATGCGTGATGTCCCTGTAGACTGGGATGTTGTGCATCCGAGAGCGCCGCACAAAGTAGGGCAGGTTGGGTGGGGGGTCTGTGACAGAGAGGGACAGGGATAAGTCAAATGTCCTCAGACTTCCTCTCACCTCGCCTTTCTCCCCCATGTGTAGAGGGTCAGTGAACACAAGGGCAAAGCCACCTCCAGGCTTCAGATCAGGAGACCCGCTCTTTCCGTAAGTTTGGTGCCAGGACCAGCTTGTTCACGCTGGTACCTCAAGGCCCAGCACAGGCCCAGCACCAGCAGGTGCTGAAGAAGAAATGAAGTCGGGGCTATGCCTCCCTGGATCTTTGGGTCCCCCTCTGGAGCCAATCGTTGCCCTTCTCCACTAGGTCAGGGAGGCTAAATTCAATCTGGCACAAAGGGATGGCCATTTACAAGAACTGAATACCTAGCACAGACCGAGCTCTGCACAATCCACTTTAATGTGCTGAGCAGATGATCTCTATTTTGCTGAAACTAAGGTTGGGAGAAGCTAAGCAACTAGATAATACTGGAAATGCATGGCAAAACCAAACCTGGACACAGCTGCCCAACTCCCAAGCCATGTCTCAATTATGGCCGGGGTGGAAGTTTTTGGATCATCTCTCTATGCTTCACTTTTCCCACATGAGAAGACCTCACCCCAATAGTGTGAATGGATGGGTCCTACTAAAACAGGTATCCAATCCCCAGCTCTTCGTTGAACCTAAGATGCTAGCTCTAAGTGATCTCAATGTAACCCTCTGGGGAGTTGAGAGCCTGGGCCAGGGCAGAGAGACCACTAGGGAGGGAGATGTTTCCCTGCAGCCTTCAGGCTATCCCCATCACCCAGCTCACCTCTAGGGGGCTGCCAACCACAAGGAGTTGGATAATGTTCGTGCTTTGGGGGCTTTGGGATGCTGGTGGGGGGTAACAGGCGCTCCACAAAACGGTATTCATCCACAGACTCCAGGAAGCGGGGGTAATCAGGAGTCCCCTGGGTCTGGCTCTGAGACAAAAAAAAAAAAATCCATCAGCTGGCAGAACTTCAGTTAAGTAGAAAAAGGAAACATTACAGGCAAAAAGAATAGCATAAATAAAAGGCTGGAGTTTAACTAGTATAAGTAAAAGGCCGCTCACTGCGCTGCCACCCCTTTCCTGGGGGTCAGGAGGTAGGAAAGCACCAGATTTGAGTCTGCCAGGCTGCAGGGTACAAGTCTGAGGGTACAGGGTTACCCTCAGGGTACAAGGCTGAGGATATGATGGTTAGCGCCATGGACTCAATAGACAAACTCCGGGAGATAGTGAAGGACGGGCACAGCAAAGCCTGGTGTGTGCTGCAGTCCACGGGGGACACGACTTAGTGACTGAACAACAAAGGGTACCAGTCAGGAACTCAGAAGGGCCTGCCTCTCAGGATTTTTGTGGGACTCAAATGAGAAGTGTGTGTATACCTCTGGAAAGACGAGTAACCCTAGGTCTGACCAATCCGGCATTTTTCAATATTTTAGTTTCCTCTGAAGATTCTACTGAAATATTCTACCTCTGGGTTAGGGACTGGGTTAGCAATCGTGATAATTTCCCACTCACTCTCATCTGAAGTGACCTTCCCTCACCTGGAACATTTCACGCTCAAATTCATATGGACATAACCAAGCACTAAGTGCTTATGGGTACTGTTTTCACTTAATTCTTTTAATTCGACATGTTAGGGGTTTTACTACCTCCTTTGTACATCCAAGACAGATAAAGACATTAGCAAACAATATACCTAAGGTCACATTACAGTCTGTCCTTCCATACTTCTCCCAACAGAAAGCCCAGGTTCCCAGGGTTACAATGAGAATGAAAAGATGAAGCGGCCTATATATCTTGAGTCTTAGGTTCCCAAAAGCGTCGCCAATGATGTGGGGCCAATCCTCACCCTTTGGAACGGCTTCTTCAAAAAAAAAAAAAAGGAGGCAGCCAAAAAAAGAAAAAACTAGAGAGCGAGTTGTGCTGATTAACTCAAGTTGTCCTGTTAATTAACTCAAGTTGTCCTCCAATCATATTTCAATTCTGTTAATTAACTCAAGTTGTCCTCCAATCATATTTCACCTGTTAATTTAATTAACTCAAGTTGTCCTCCAATCATATTTCAATCCTGTTAATTTAATTAACTCAAGTTGTCCTCCGATCATATTTCAAGCCCCACGTTCGGAAACGCGCTCCAGGCCCTGCAACCTTCTCTGTCAATCTTGTATCTGAGCTCCAGAAAAGTGCCCCCTAGGGAAGGCGCAGTTTTTAGATTATAAGGCACACAGTGAGCCTCACACCTAGCCCTCTGCCCCCAGCTCCAGGATCAGCTCTCTCACCAGTCGCCGTAATCCGCAGCCCGGCGGGACACCGGTTCTCCAGCCCCGCAGCACAAACCGAAACGTAGCCGCCGCCATCTTGAACTGTCCCCCAACCAGCTTTCTGCGCGCGCAATCAGCCTGGTCCCGCCCCTTTCTGTTCGCCCCGCCCAGGACCGAGAAGGCGCCTGCGCAATCATAAAGAGGCGGAGCCAGAACGGCTTCGGGCGGTACAAATATCGGAGGCGTTGGCGGTCGCTCCTCAGTGACGTCGCACGCAGCAGGCGGAGAGGACGTGCGTTTCCTAGCTCCTTCCTCTTTCTCGACTCCATCTTCGCGGTAGTGGCAGCTGTGTCCGCGATCTAGGTAAGAGTTGGGCTACGGGTGGATCGGAAGGACTTAATAGCAGATTGGCCTCGAGGTTAGAAGACGCGGAAAAAACAGGGAACGAGGGACTGTTCTTGGGGCTGATTCCCGTCGATCCTCCCTGGCAATTCGGGCCTTACCCACGTGAGACCCCGAGACCACCTACTTCCCTGCGCAGTCATCCCCGGCCGCCCACCCATTTACCGATCCTCGTCTCTCCCAGAGTATTTATTCTCTTAGAAACCACCCTCCCTATCTTTTTTTCAGTCGCCAACATGCAGCTTTTTGTCCGCGCCCAGGAGCTACGCACTCTCGAGGTGACCGGCCAGGAGACGGTCGCCCAAATCAAGGTAAGACTCCCTGGTGCCGTCTGGTTTTTTTTGTGTGTATGTTCTTCATCCTCGCTCCTTGCGGGAACGCTGAACCTTGTTTTTCTCCATAGGCTCATGTAGCTTCGTTGGAGGGCATCGCTCCAGAAGATCAAGTCCTGCTCCTGGCTGGCACGCCCCTAGAGGATGAGGCTACTCTGGGCCAGTGTGGGGTGGAGGCTCTGAGCACTCTGGAAGTAGCCGGCCGCATGCTTGGAGGTGAGTTGGGGAGGACTGTATTTTGAACCGCTTGTAATCTTTTGGGTGTAGAGTGTGTCCTCAATCCAAGGTGGTTCTTCCTGTTTACCTCCCTCAGAAGGAACTTCTGAGCGGTCCACGGGAGACTGAGCCAGAGTGTAGTTCTGTTTCAGTCACTTACCAGATAGACTCTTGTCTGTGTCTTAGTTTTCTCGCTAAAACTGGGTCGTCAGACCAGATCACCAAAGGGCTCTTTGTCATTCAGTTGCTAAATGTGTTCTTCTTTTTGCGACCCCATGAACTGTATGTAGCACACTAGGCTTCCCCATCCTTCACTATCTCCCGAAGCTTCCTTAGGTCTTGTTTAAAGTCAGGAGCTAGAAAATTCTGAAGTGACACCCCAGAATGTACCAGACTAGACGTTCTTGGTCAGAGCTCAAATCGCTATGACTTTGTTTTCATTTCCTCTTGGGCCCATCTTGCCTTTAAAACCTTAAGTTGAGGGAGAAAGGATTTTGCTCCGTGGTGCCGCCTTGTTCTAACTGCTTGCTGTCCTCCTTTCCCACTACAGGTAAAGTCCATGGTTCCCTGGCCCGTGCTGGGAAAGTGAGAGGTCAGACTCCCAAGGTAAGTGAGAGTATTGGTGGTGGTGTTTGGATTTTGTTTTTTTCTGGCACAGCTAAGCCAAAAGCCTGGGCTCTTGCCCTGTTCGGTTTCTTTGTTATTGGCAATGAGCCAGAAGGAAGGCCTAGAAGAGGCAACCCAGGTCTGATCATCCCTCCCTTTTCCCAGGTGGCCAAGCAAGAGAAGAAGAAGAAGAAGACGGGCAGGGCCAAGAGGCGTATGCAGTACAACCGGCGCTTTGTCAATGTTGTGCCCACCTTTGGCAAGAAGAAGGGCCCTAATGCTAACTCCTAAGTCCTCTGTAATCTTGGCTTTCTCTAATAAAGCCACTTAACCCAGTCGTACCATCGTTTCATCTTCATTTGCGGGGCCTGAGGGAATGATGTGGTTTCTAGGGCTAGTGGTATGAACAGGCCTCACTTTGGTTTCCTGGCATTATGGACTCAGTGACTGGACGGGAGTAGAAGAATGGTAAACATGTTTTTAAAAAACTTCCTGTGAAAATTGGTAACCACAGAGACCAGCCCTTGGGGGAATAGCAGTCTAGTGTTTCTCTGCACTGGGAATAGGTGTGGCCTTCCTGGAGTCCAGGTCAGGAATCTGGTCTACCCCAGCTTTAGAAAGTCTTGTCTGATCACATTGGCACTGCAGTGATCATTTGTTGTGATTTCCTGCCTGGCCTTGCTAACCTAATCATAGACGTCACAGGTGAGGTTGCTTGGTTGATGGGCTCAGTGCTCCCAGAAGTGGAGTTATCTGGAGCTGATTAAAGTTTCCTAGAAACACATGCATATACATTGATTGATTCTGCTAAGGTTTTCGAACCTCATGGTTCTTGGGATACAGCATACTATGGGGTAAAGACCTTGGGCTCCAGACTGTCTTGAGTCTGGATCCTTGTTCCATTTATTCACTGACTGGCTTGCTTTTTTTTTTTTTTTTAACTGTGTTGTGCAGCTTACAGGGTTCTGGTTTCACAACCAGGGCTTGAATCCAGGCCCGGCAATGGAAGCACTGAGTCCTAACCACTGGGCTGCCAGAGAAGTCCACTGCTGCCATCTCCCAGATCCGTGTAGCTCAATGGGGAACTTTGGTTGCACCATCAGGGATCTAGTTCCCTGACCAAGGATTGAACCTGAGCCCCCTGCATGGGAGTGTTGAGTCTTAACCACTGGACCACCAGGGAAGTCCTTGCCATGGTCTCTTGAGAGTTGCTTTTGAGGATTAAAGGATATAAAGTGTTTATATCAGCTCCTGCCATCTAGAAAAGTACACAAATGTACTGGCTATTTTTGTCTTTTATAGTGAGCTTTCTAGAAAGACACTGGCCCCATCTCTTTTAGGAGTTTAGTTTCTTGTGAGGAAAGCAAGAAAACTAGTTAAAAGTGTTAACTAGTTACAAGAAAGTAAGCAGGATGCTGTAATGAAAGAGGAAGTGAGTGGTGGACAGACAACTACCCTAGGAAGGTCTCTGAGGATGGGATATATGAGACCTTAAACAGGAAATGATTAAGTGGTGAGATGGTGAATTGCAGCCAGGAGAACTCTGGCGGTGTGGAGCAGATCCTGCAGGGTCTTGTCAGATGTGGAGAGGAGTGTGGTTTCAGTCCAAGTGCAGACCAGGGTTTTAAAGTAGGGCCTGCTGGGATATGACTTGTAATCTACTTTCTCTGGCTGACTTCTGGAGGGCTGGCAAAAGGAAACTGGTTAGGCTGGTGTCGTCTAATTGAAGAACAAGAAGCTTAGACCACCAGGGGTAGTGTGGGTGTGTGTGTACTGTTGCTCAGTTATGTCCGACTGCAACCCCATGGACTGTAGCCTGCCAGACTCCTCTGTCCATAAGAGTTTTCCAGGCAAGAATACTGGAGTGGGTTATTTCCTCCTCCAGGGGATCTTCCTGACCCGAGGATTGAAGCCCTGTCTCTTGCGTCTCCTGCATTGGCAGGCAGATTCTTTACCACTAGCAACACCTGGGAACCCACTTCCCTGGTGGCTCAGATGGTAAAGCGTCTGCCTGGAATGCGGGAGACCTGGGTTCTAATCCCTGGGTCGGGAAGATTCCCTGGAGAAAGAAATGGCAACCCACTCCAGTACTCTTGCCTGAAAAATCTCAGCGACACCTGGGACGGGGGGATGCAAAAATGAACAGACTCTTCAAATCCTTCCAGATCTTGGTAGGGAAATAGATGATCCATATTGAGATAAAAACAAGGTATTTTAAAGGTAGAACTGACTAGTTGTGGGACTGGATATGAGTAAGTTGAGGCAGGCACCAAAGAACCAGAGCTCTCATGGGTGCCATAAATCGAGGCTTAATAGCTTTGGGCACAGTTGGTGAGTCATCATCCCCAGTCTACCACAGACTCAGTTCCATTAGGACAGGTACCCCATCTCATTTTGCTTTTCGGTGTATTTTCTTTGGAAGTCAGGGAGGAGCTCAAAAATTTTAATGTTGCTTCCTCAAGAGGGGAAATGCCCCCAACACACCCTGTCTAGGCTAAGTACCCCTCCTTGGTCTTCCTTTCACTCTCCTTCCATTCTTCCCTAGTAGAATGGTTGCCCCTCCAGCGCAGAGACGCCTCATCTCCCATCGACTTGGCACAGTTAGTGGCCTAGAGTAGGTCAGTTCAGTTCAGTTCAGTCGCTCAGTCGTGTCCGACTCTGCGACCCCATGGACAGCAGCACGTGAGGCTTCAAGTTTAGTCAAGATTGGGTTTTGCCAAAGCGCTTTATGATGCTAAAAGCAACCACTAGGGGGCGGGCTGGTACCGACCGAGCTCCCACCGCTCAGGGCGGGGCTACCTCACCGACGGCTCCTGAGCCGTATGTCGGGTCATGTGGGGGGGCGTGGCTTGACCTCCGAATGCGGCCGGAAACTGCAGAGAACCGCTTTGATGAAGCGCTCCGTCGGCCCGGCAAAGAGGCGGAAGTAGCCGAGAAGCGCCGGAAACTTCCGACCTGCGGCGCGTGTGTGTTCCTTGGTGGTGTGTTGCGCCAGTTGCCATGGAGCCGGCCGGGCCGTGTGGTTTCTGCCCCACTGGGGAGGCCCAGCCGGCTCGCTACACCTGCCCTCGCTGTAACGTGCCCTACTGCTCGCTGCGCTGCTACCGGGCGCATGGCAGCTGCGCCGAAGAATTCTACCGTGACCAGGTGCTGGGAGAACTTCGCGGTCGTAGCGCCTCGCCCAGCCGCCTGGCCACCGCCCTGCGCCGGCTGCGTCAGCAACGTGAGACCGAGGATGAGCCCGGGGACGCAGGCCTCAGGCCTGGCCCGGCTCCCGGCGGCCTCTCAGGACTCTGGGAGCGGCTGGCCCCGGCCGAGAAGGTGGCCTTCGAGCGGCTGCTGAGCCGAGGCGAGGCCGGGCGGCTGCTGCCTCCGTGGCGGCCATGGTGGTGGGGTCGCGGGGTCGGGCCGCGGCTTCTGGAGGAGCTGGGTGATGCCCCAAGCGGTGATGCCGAGGAACTGCAGCCCTCCCCGGCGAGGATGCCGCCGGAACCCGTGAGGGATGAGCCCGCGGCCGTCGAGCAGGTTCTTGGAGACCTCCCCGGGGCCTGCCCTCCCGCCGTGCCCACCCGGATCCCCGCGCTGGCCAGCCTGAGCAGGGGCCGGACTTCGCCGCTCGTGCGCTTCCAGCTGCCCAACGTGCTGTTTGCCTACGCACACACTCTGGCCTTGTATCACGGCGGCGACGAGGCGCTGCTCTCGGACTTCTGTGCCACACTGCTCGGCGTTTCCGGAGCCCTGGGCGCCCAGCAGGTCTTCGCCTCTGCCGAGGAAGCCCTGCAGGCCGCAGCCCATGTGCTGGAAGCAGGCGAGCATCCCCCCGGACCTCTGGGCACACGGGGTGCCATGCGCGAGGCCGCCCGCATCCTGCTGGGTGAGGGCCCGGCCAACCAGAAAAGCTACACGCTGGCAGCGCTGGGGGACCTGGCGCAGACCCTGGGCCGGGCCCGGAAACAAGCTGTGGCCCCCGAAGAACGAGATCGCCTCTACCGAGCCCGAAAGAAATGCCAGTTCCTTCTGTCTTGGACCAACGAAAATGAGGACGCCCTCACACCCCTGGCTTTAGACTGTGCCACGGCCCACCGAGCTCACACTGTGGCGGCCGAGGAGGTGGCAGCCCTCACGGGGGAGCTGGAGCAGCTTTGGGGAGGCCCCCTGCCACCTGCCCGGAGGACTCTCATTGAGGAGCTCCCCGGCTGAACCCTTTGTCATTAATAAAAAGCTGTGACCGCTCTGCCCTGTCGCCAGTGCCCATTTCTGAGTGGTGGTTCTTGTGCCACCGTCCCCCAGACTCTTGGGCCCACAAACTACCTGTCAGCTTCTCCTTGACTGGGGCTGACCCAGCCAGTCTTTAAACAGCCTGGCCCCAGAAAGGGAGAGAAGCAGCACCAAGGATTCCAGCTGTTTATCTAAGGAGGAAGAGCAGCACACCCCCCCTACACACACACACTCCATTTGGGAGCACTGGCTTCGTTTCCCCCTTGCTCCGGCCACCTGTCAGGCTGTTTATCCCAGTGTTTTGGAGCTCAGGGCAGGGTAGGGTACAGGCCCTTGTGTCCCGGGCGCGTCCGGGCTCCTGGTGCCCAGTGTGCCGTCAGCCGGGCTGGCACGTGCCCCGACCTGGGGTGTCTGGCGCTGCTTCAGTAGACGTAGGGCACGATTCGGTAGGGCACACGCCGGCAGTACTCGTGCCAGGCCAGGCCGTACTTCTGCCGACACTGCCTCTCATCCCGGTCCTCACGGTGCACCAGCAGCGCGGTGAAGTAGAGGAAGTAGAAGTAGGGCAGCAGGTGGAACACCCCTGTGGGGAAGGGGGTTTTCTGACCACTCAGCCAGCCTACCGGTTCACAAACGTTTCCGCTGCTAATGGCCCACGGGGGCATCAGCTCAATGCTGAAAGGGCCAAAGTCTGCAGGGAGAGCTGGCATGCTAGGCTGTTTCAGAGGTCTGCCCACCACAGCCTGAGTGCATCCCCAGCTTCCTGATTACTCCCTCCACTGGGGTGCAACCTTGTTGTCCATTCTGCACCCAGACTGGGCATCCTCTACCTTGGCCCCCCCACACACACACCTGTAGCCCCTCTCAAATCACTCACCACACGGCAAGGACCAGGCCAGAGCCATGATGAGGTCTCCTAGGTAGTTGGGATGGCGGACCATACCCCACCACCCGGACACCAGCAGCCGTCGCCCTGTGGCTGTAGAGATGGTCTCAAGGTCTGGAGAAAGACACATAGCGGGATGGGGGGACCCTTGGAAATCCAGCTGCCCCATCTCACTCATGGCACCCAAGAAACCCAGCTCACCAGCCACTCTGGGATCAGAAGGATTCTTTCGGAAGGTGTTTTTCTGAGAATTGGCTCCACGGAAGATGTAGTAACCAACAGCTGGGGGAAAGCATGAGCAGGTGGTCAGGGGCCTTCCATCTGACCCTGACCAACTACCCACAGCCTAGACTCAGTCTGCCAGGAGACCGAGGACCCAGCCCTTAGCTTTAAAGAAGCATGTGAGGCTTAGCACCTACCCAGGGGGTGCTCGATAAATAATGAAAGGGGAAGGGGAATGCTCCTTCCCCACTGACCATTGATGAGGCAGATGAATGAGGCCAGGGGCCACCCCAGAGGCTGTGGGTGATACAGCAGGAACTGGGCCTGCAGGCTGTAGGTGAAGGGTACCCAGGCGAGGTCCCCAAAGGCCAGCATGAAGCCAAACCCGTCATGGATGATGTCCATGGTGGTCAGGACTGCCTCCTGCAGGGACAGGACCCAGACACACTGGCTTAGTCCCCGCAAAGTCCTCAGGCACCCTCCCCTGCCTCCTCGGCCCCGTCCTGCCTCACCTCGTACCAAAGGGCATCACCCACGTACAGTAGCTGGAAGCCATTGACCAGCCACATGGCCAGCGAGGGACTCCCCCGAAGTTCTGCTTCCTGTATCAGCAACGCCAGGTTGATGAGGACCTGGGGGTTAGGCAGAGGGTGAGACAGGGCAGTCCGTCCCCAGTCCACTTCTGCAAAGGTGACAGAGCTGGAAAGGCAGCGACCAGCCTGTCCCCTGTCTCAGCTCTCCGTCGCTGACTCTCCAGGCCTGTGTTGAGTGGCTCCAGCCATGTCCCCAGGGGCAGAGAGACTGCATTTGTCCGCCTCCTGACCTGTTTTCAGTATTCCCTTTGGGAGAGCAGCATAGGGAGCAACTGGACACTGCAGGCTTGAGAGTTAAATCAGACCTGGTTTTGAATCTCAGCTTTGCCTCCTGGGCAAGCTGCTCACCCTCTCTAAGGCTCACCCTCCTTTCCTGCCTCCACATAGAAAATGGAGATAATCATGGACCTAATGTGTGTGCAGTGCTCAGCATGTGTGTTTGGCCATAGGAAGTGCTCAGTAATGACTGCTGCTGCTGCTGCTAAGTCGCTTCAGTCGTGTCCGACTCTGTGCGACCCCATAGACGGCAGCCCATCAGGCTCCTCTGTCCCTGGGATTCTCCAGGCAAGAATACTGGAGTGGGTTGCCATTTCCTTCTCCAATGCATGAAAGTGAAAAGTGAAAGTGAAGTCGCTCAGTCATGTCCGACTCTTAGCAACCCCATGGATTGCAGCCTACCAGGCTCCTCCGTCCATGGGATTTTCCAGGCAAGAGTACTGGAGTGGGGTGCCATTGCCTTCTCCGTAGTAATGACTAGCTGGCATCGAATCTGTACTGAGCGTCCCCATTCAGGTAGCACTGGGCTTGGTGCTGTCAGTCAGGCTACCAATTCTAATCCTCACCATAATCTTGGGAGGAAGCTCTTACTCCATTTCACACATGAAGAAATAGCCTCGAAGGCCAGGATCCAGGCCCCTGATGGGCACTCAGCATTCCTCCCGCCTCTGGATGAAGCAGTTTCCAGGGTGACGGGGACCTTGCCCAAGACACGCTTCAGGAAATCGTGACCACAGACCAGTATGCGTGATTATAAACAAAAAACACAGTTGGCTGTTGTCAGGGCCACCAACGATGGATAGGTTCCTAAGTCCACTGATGAGTTTGAAGTTCTGCACCGTTCTGACCTCTAGCAGCACAGAATCATCTCTTCAAAATAGATTTTGCACTTGACAGCTTTATTTAAAATTGTCTCTCCTAATTCCCTCTGTGCTTTTTCCTCATCCCCTGACATGTGACACATTTTATTCCTATTAGAATGTAGGCTTCATGAAGACAGACTTTTTTTCTTTCTTCCCTGTAACTATCTTTTTGTTTTGTCTCCCAGTACCTGGAGCAGTGCTTAGAGCACATGATGAACTCAACAAATATTTGTGGAATGATTAACGACATGTCAGCACAATTTTGGCCCTGCCCTGCCCAGGCACTGCTCACCCATCCCACCCCTCCCCCTGGTTGGAGGCCCACTTAGCCATGCCCAGCATACCCAGCCGATGAGGCCAGGCCGCAGTTCGCAGAAATATTTGAAGTCAAAGGAACAGATGCGCGGGTTGAGCTCCCGTCCCAGGAAAAAGTCGTAAATGAGATTGCCTGGAGAATAATGGAGGGTGAAGGTGCAAGCCAGCACCCCCGTCTGCCTCTATCCTTCCCCGACTGGGTCTCCTCTCACCTGAGTTCCCTCCAGGTGCCAGGGCCGAGGCAGGGGCTAGCAGAGCCTTCAGATACAGAAGGAGGCTGAAGATGAAGGCGGTGAGGGTGGCCGCAAACGCCAAGGGCAAGAGCATTTCCGGGAGCGCGCTCAGGGGCAGCCCGGCTGACACCCCCAGGCCCACCAAGAGGGCTGTCAGCACCAGGGCCTGGAAGCCTGAACCGCAACACATGGTGAGTCCTGGGACTGAGACCCTCCACCTCCGCCGCCCCCACCCCTAAACACACACACACACACAGCCTAAAGCCCAGGGAGGTTGCAGACCTAGCCAGTAATCTGACGCTTTGGCTCTTGGAGGGTCACCCCAGCCACTTCTCTGAGTGCTAGGAATGGAGGAAGGAGGCGTGTGGAGAGAACCAATGAAACCCCCTATGTCTGTCCTGGGTGTAAAAGAGGAGCAAAATAAGAGTTTGGGGTCGCGGGCGCATCTCCATGACCTTCCCATTGGGCCTGGGGCTCCACCCCCCAAACCCGCAGCTCCACTCAAGGACCTAGACCCCCAGGCACCGTTAATGGGGTAGCGCAGTCGACTCTTGTCCTTCAATTCCTGCCCCTCAGCCACCTGCGGGCACAAAGCGGTTCTGATAAGGGTTGAGGGGGTCCTTCCTTCTCGCCGAGCCCCTGCCCTCCGCCGCCTCCCCCGCGCGTTCGCGAGCAGAGGCCACACCTTACGCGCCGGCAAGAGGTAGAGCGCCGCCTGCAGGCCGAGCCAGGTGAGACAGAGCAACAGCGCCCACGGGCTCCACAGCTCCTCCAGTCCCGGCAGGTAGGGGGGTGGGCCCAGGAGGCGCGCCGGGCCCGAGCGGGCCACCAGTAGCAGGTGGAACATAGTGACCGGGAGCAGCAGCATCAGCGCCGCGGCGCCTGGGGAACGGAGCGATCGCGTCCGGGGGTCCGCTCTCCGGCTCTCCCTGACCCCCACAGGCACCCTTTCGTATCCAGGGCTCCCTTGGCATTCCCATTGCCCTCTTCCATATCCGGTTCTCAGCCCTTGGTCCCGTTCTCTGACTTCTATCTTGCTTCTCTAGAGGACTCCGCTCCTATTTCCTCTAGTCCTCCCAGTCCTCCACTGCACAAATCCCCAGCTCTGCAGCCCCTTCTCCCGACACTCCCCTGCAAACCCCTAGATCCCACTGCCCCCCGATACCCCGCAAAGTCTTTCACCCTCAGATCCCTGTTCACAGCTCAACCCTCCAGTTCTCCCTGTAAGTCTCAGGCCTTAAGTACCCCCTCTCTGCCCCATTACCCAAGGGTCCTCCGAATTCCAGCGGGGCCCGAGAGCCCTGAGGAGGGGCCATGGTCTCCGCTGTGCTGGGGGCTGGAACCTCTCAAACGTCTGTCAAGGAAACACAGCCCACCCCATCCCCCAGGAGATGGGCTCACTGCCGAGGAGGACGGAGCCCAGCTGGGCTTGCACCTGTCTGGGCAGCAGACAGCGACCGCTTTTGTCCCGAGGTCTTTAAATGGACCCGCCCCCGGCCCATGCTGGGCCCAGCGGGTCAGCCAATCGGCTCTCGGGGGCGAGACCAACGTGAGCACCTCCAAAGCCGCCTCTGCAGTCTCAGGCAGGCTCACAGCTCCACCCCAGTCCTCCAAGTCCCGCCCCGCCTCCCCGCAAGCGACAGAGAGGAGGAGGCAGCACGACTTTATTAGGCAGTAGGCAGAGCTTGAGGGGAAGGGCCGCTGGGGCAGGAGACCAGGGGATGGGCGGATTGAGGCGACTGGGCAAGCCCGTGCATGGCCGTGACGGAGCCTAGCCGCGCTCACAGATGACCTCAACGACACTGGGTTCCATGGGCACTGGGTCCGGGCAGCGCAGGGCAGCTGAAGCCACCACTTCGTCCAGTAGCAGGTGAACAAGCTCCTCATCAGCCACGAAGCGCCACAGGTAGAGCTGCAGGAAGTGGCAGTCCACCTGCACCTGCTGCAGCCCGAAGCGCCCAAAGGTGCGCAGCCGCACGCACTCCAGCAGTGTCTTCAGGCTGATCTTGATGATGCCGGTCAGCACCGACACCTGTGGACAGGGACACGGGGATGCAGAGCCGCTACAGCAGGTGCTGGGGAGGGGTACTAGATCCCTGAAGGCACCCGCGTTCCGTGCAGGGGCCAGGGAGCCAGTAAAATGCCAGCAGCTGTGACGGGGTAGAAAGTCCCAGAACCCAGGTAAGAGGGAAATAGGATGTCGGCCTCATCACCTGGAGGGGAGCAGACAAGGAGGGCCCAGCGATCTGAGGCAGAGATGGGGTCAGCATGGACATACGGAGGGAAAGGCTTACTACGTTGGAGGGAGAGCACCAGGTCCCTGAGCGTGGGCTGGGTGAGGACAGAGATCATGGGGTGAACAGCAATCCCCAGGGAAGAGCCACAACTATGGAGGGTGTAAGAACAAAGGCCAAAGAAGCAGACTAGGTGACCCCTCAGACGCAGGCTTAGAGCACACCCAGGGCAAGGCCAAGAGCGATGAGACGGTCATGGTGGGGCGCTGGGTGAGCACTTTCCTAGACACATTTCCCAGGAACAGAGACGAGGGGACTGAGTCCCAGGGCTTCCTGGGACCAGTGTGGAGCTGCTTCAGCTGACCTTCCCAAGGGGCCCAGGGAAGGCAGGGTCACTGGGGAATTCGAACCTTATTGAACTCCACAGGGCTGAACACATCAATACGCTCAGAGAACAGTTTCTGAATGTTGCTCAAGAGGTTGGTGTCCATTGGGGCACTGGATGGGGGGAGACAAGAAGTCAGAGCCCACCCCTGCACCCCAGTCTTCCTTCTTCCACCCCCACCGCCCCCGGGGCTACCGTGACCACTCAGACCTGGGTGTATAGCTGGGTGCGTAGCGGCCCTGCTGCCGGGAGCTGCTGTAAACCGAGAAGGTCCTCTTGCTGGAGTCGCTGCTCTGGGCCTTCCGAACGCCCTCCTCATACAGGAGCCCCACCTGGTGGCAGAAGGAGGAACTGCAAGGAGGCCAAAGCATGGGGGAACTTGCAGCCCATCAAGGATGCTCTAAGTTACACTCATGTTACAAGAATCACATGTTATAAAATAAACACAGGGTAGTTGGGGTGTGGAGGGGCAGCCAGGGGCTGTACCTCGCTGGTACCCAGTCATTATTTATAGAACCAGTGGAGTGCAGCAAAGGTGGAACATGAATTGGTACTGAGGCCCAATCTTCAGTGTCCACCCTGCCCCGATTTCCCCAGTGACTCTGGGCCTCAGCTTCCTCCTCTGAGGTGAAATGGGGGTGATGATGCCACCATGGCTGAGGGGAAGGAGGCCAGAGATGCAGGCACTGCCTGACCCCAGCTGTCTTGATCCTTAGAGGGCTGTTCCCCCAGCACCGCCGGCCAGCCTGGGGCAGCACCTGCACATCGATGGCTGTCGTGTCCTCCACCACCCGCTTCATGACAGCACGCACGTTCCGAGGCTCCAGGGTACTGAGCCAGTCCCGTGTCTCCACACTCTTGCGCAGCATCTGCGATATGACTAGGCCCTGCACCTTCACGTAGTGGGTCAGCAGTCGTCGTGCCGTCTCCCTGGCCTCCGCACACAGTGTGCTCACGGGCGTCACTGGAGACTGGTCCTGAGCCACGGATGCAGAGAACAGGCAGTCAGTGGGTCCTGGGGGCAGCTCTGCAGCCAGTGCCCACAAGGAGCTGTGCACAGGCTTGGCAAGGGGGAGGCCGACTTGGGCACAGGCAGCCCTAACTGTGAGGGCACTGGCCAGTCTCCTGCGTTCCTAGCATCACCACCCCCACCTTGCTATGGGCTAGCAGTTCACCTGCACCAGAAACTGTTCATCGGTGAGGGTGAGGATGTAGGAGATGGTGGCCGTCTCGTAGTCCAGGCAGAGGCGGGAGAGCAGCAGGAGCAGGGCAGGTGGCGTGGCACCCCCCTTCTCTCCGGGGCTGTCGCAGAAGCTCTGAGCCGTCTGGCACATGGAGCGGATGAAGCCCACGATGAGGCTCTCACGGACACCCTGGCTGCAGAACTCGCCCTGTGAGGAGGAGGGGCCTAGATACACAGCAGGTCCCCTCTTCCAGGCAGAGGCTGCCAGTGATGTTCTACTGGGACCCCAAGTGCCCTGGCCTCTCTCATCCTGTTTCCAGTACCCGAGAGCAGATCCCCTGGTTGGAGAAGGGACTGCAAGGGGGCAAAGCCTGCACTGGGGACCCTGCTTGCAAATGCCCTCAGAGCCTGTCCCACCCCTCCAGGCTGTGGCAGTCTTCAAGACAGCCTGAAACCACATCCAGCCGGCGTGAGGCAAAGACTGAGGGCCCTGGAGCTGTCAAGTCACATGCAGGATGAACAAAAGAATGCCACAAAAAGGAAAAAAAAAAGGATGCCCAGGGACAGGCCGTACCCGGAAGTAGGGCTTGTTGGAGAAAGACACCTCCTTGGCGGTGAAGAGGTGCACAGAAGCCAGCGAGGCCTTAATGTGGCTCAGGATGGAACTGGCCACATTGGCTAACAGCTCTGCCAGGCCGGGGCCTTCCTTCCCAGCAATTCGAGGGGCGGCCAGTGCCTGCCGCACATCCGTCAGGCTGCCCAGGAAGGCCGCCTGCAGGCCCTGCAGATGGTGGCCCAGGCGCTCGCGGGCCACGCGCTCCACGATCTCGGTGGCGGCCTCCGCCAGCCCGGCAGCAGCCAGCAGGGCCCCGGGTGCGCGCAGGCGCCGGTGGAAGCGGTCCAGCGCCCGCACCAGCAGGGAGTTGTCTCCGCTGCCCTGCTCCTGCGCCAGCCGCCGCTCCACCAGCGCGAAGTAGCGGCTGCCCAGCTCCCGGGCAAAGGCTGCTAGCTTGTCGGCGCCAGCCGGGCCCTGGGCGGCAAACAGCTCCTGGTAGGCCGCTGCCACTTGGCAGAGGCCACCGACGAAGCCGCTGCCGCCGTGGTCAGTGAACTCTAACACGTCGGGAGCTGGAGGGGAGGGCCCCAGCTCAGCCTCCAGGCTTCTCAGCTCCTCCTCCAGCCGCCCTCGGGCATGCGCCAGGAACTCTTCGCACAGCTCCTCCGCAGGCTCGCCGAGGGCCAGCAGCAGCTCCACGCACTCAGCTTGCTCAGGGGCGCCAGAGCCACCCTCCCTGCAGGAAGGGAGACGGAGGTGAAGGGCAGGAAGGCAGAATTCGGGGGGTAGGGGAGGAGCAGACCCGGGAGCCCAGCGGCAGTGGCATGGTGGCCCGGGACCCACACCTGAAGCGCTGCCGTAGCTGCTGGGCCAGGCGAGCCGTAATGACCTGGCAGTCGTCCTGGATGGCGCGGAAGGAGGGCAGGTGCTGGTACTGCTGCAGCACGGCCCGCGCGCGGCCCTGGTATCGCACGGCCTGCCCGTAGGCGCCCAGCTCCACGCACTTGGTGAGACGTGAGGGCAGCTCGAAGAGGAACTGCAGCTTCCGCAGCAGCGCGTGGACCCCTGGGGGACAGGCGGAGGTGGTGTCAGCCTCAAGGGTGGCCCACTTTAACACCGGCTCTGGGGCGCGGCCCACCTGCCAGCTTGGTGATGCGCTCGTGGCGGTCCTGCAGCGTGGCGCTGATGCGCGCGCTGAAGTCCGTGATCACCGCCATGTTGGTGGCCAACCGGTCCATCTCGTCCTCCATCTTCCGGAAGTCGTTCTTCATCTTCCGGATGGTGTCTGGGAGGACAGGGGCGCAGGAGGGAAAGGCGGATGACTAGGGGCGCAGGCGGGACTCTCAGCTTGACACGCGGCCCGGGTGCCCTCACACACTCACCCCCTCCCCGGACGCGCCTGAGCTCACTCCTGGAGGGTCACATGGATGACGTGGTGCTTGAAATGGGCGGCAGTGGTGCTTGGTCACTAGGAGCCAGGGTGAGGTGTCATGTCAGTGCCCCTAAGGTTTTTTGGGCACCCCCTGTGTGCCCCAAGCTTGGATGCAGAGAGAAGATAGCCCATGAAGCGGCAGTCTTTGCTCTCAGAGGATGCCCAGATTCAAAGGAGGGTACAAGGACCTGCCCGCTGGGTCCCAGGGGCATCCTCTATGCCCAGCACCCTGCCTGGCACAGGGCAGAGAGTAAATACTTGTGCACCTTTATCTTTTTCCTGGCCTTCCAAGCCGTTGGCCTTCTGGAACATGGCTGACCGTTTCTGAAGGGCCCTTCCTCTTCAGTCCTGACAGAAACCTACCTAAAGAGGCTTTTCTTCCTTTCCGCCCAGGTGCCTCAGGGCTTGGCCCCTTAAAGCTCCTACACAGATTCTTCTTCTCCTACCTTTGAAGACCATGGCATCAAACCACACCCCTTCTTGTTGCCATCCCACTGTCCTCTTTGCCATGCCTCTCAGTTCGGGATCACTCACCTTGAGCATCCACAAGAATAAAGCTTAGGACATTCCTGATTGTTTGCTGACCTCCTTAACTCCATCAATTCCTGCCTCTGTCTCATCCATGCCACCCTCTCCTTGCCCTCACTAAGAACTGCCTCCTCTAAAACCTCAAAGCTTCCCTGGTGGTCCAGTGGTTAAGAATTTGCCTGCCAATGCAAGGGACACAGGTTCGATCCCTGGTCTGGGAAGATCTCACATCCTGAGGAGCAACTAAGCTGGAGTGCTACAACTTCTGAGTGCATGAGCCGCCAGTACAGAAGCCTATGTGCCCTAGAGCTGGTGATCCCCAACAAGACAAACCGCCTCAATGAAAAGTCTGTGCACTGAAATGGATAGTAGTCCCTGCTGGCCACAACTAGATGAAGCTCTTGCATGGCAACAAAGACCCAGAGCAGCCAAAAATAAATATATTTTTTAATTTAAAAACATTAAATAAAATCAAACTTCAGCTTCAAGTCTCACTGCCTTCTGTAATTCCAACCACTCATCCTGTGGACCACACTCTAAAATTCCTTTGGCTTTTTCAGGAACTCCAGACCCACTGGCCCAACCACTGGTCACTATTTGTAATACCTCTCATGGCTGCACTTCCCTGCTCACTCTTCTTAGAATCGGTGGGCCCCCACCAGCATTGTCACCCATTTGCAAGCCCCCTTGCCTCTCTTGACCCTGACTCCCATTATTTATCAGCAAGACCTTACCACAGGTTAAGCCCAATTAGCAACCCACCGCCTAAGAAGGAACAGTTGAAAATGGGCCACAAAATCACACCACCTGGCCTCCCCTTAATGTTACTGAATAGGACTTAGGTCCCAAAGCAGCACTACGTATTGGTCAGCCATCCTTCAGATGAATCTGTGTTCCCATTTTCCAAACTAACATTTCCTCCTCAGTCCTCAAAACTCCAATACATTCCCTCAACTCTCAAATGGTGACCCTGATTCACACTTCACAGAGAAAATACAAATAAACATCAACTCCTTCCAAATCTGCAGAGTGAATGGACCCCTGTGGGGTCTCCTCCAGTCCCATGGCTGTGATGACTCAGACATTTCTGCCTCCGGGCCTGACCAGAGCCCTGCTAACAACTTACTTAATACCATGATGCAGATGGCAAATGGGCACCTCAAATATGACAGGTCCAAAGCAGAATTCCTGACTCTCCCCAAACCTGTTCCTCCACTAATCTTTTCCATTCTGGCTCCTTGCCATTTCTTAAGAGTCGTCTTTGATTCTTCTCTCTCCTTTACCCTACATTCAGTCCATCAGCAAGTTGTGTAAAGTTTACCTCCAACATGTTCTCTCCAAGCCACTATCATTTTTTATCTAAATACTTGTAGTATTTCCCAACTGACTTTCCTAACTCCACTCTGGAACTCATCATCAATATGCGTAACAGACAGCAATGAGGATGAAACTGAAACATATCTATTATAGGAGACTTTAACCCACTTCCGCCAATCCATGACAGATCAAAAAGACAAAAGCCAAATGAAGCTACAGAAGACCTAAATAACACAATATGGAAGACCTACTTGATTTATATTTAAGATTCCATAATATAGCAAAACCTTACCATGTATCAGGTCATAAAGGAAATCTCAATACATTTACAGAAGAAACTGAAAAGATACAAAAAGCATTCTCTGATCACAATGCAATGAAATTGGAGATTAATAACAAAACTAAAAAATAAAAAGATCCCATTATTTAGAGAAAAGCCTCATTCTTGTCAACTATTGGAGCAAAAAAGGAAATCCAAACAAAGGAAGCTGGGTCTTCGTTGCTGTGCTCGGGCTTTTCTTTAGTTGCAGAAAGTGGGGGCTACTCTTTCTTGCGGTGCTTGGGCTTCTCATTGCAGGGGCTTCTCTTGTTGCAGAGCACGGCTCGAGGGAGTGCAGGCTTCCAGTAGCTGCGGCACGAGGGCTCAGCGGTTGCGGTTCCCAGGCTCTAGAGCACTGGCTCAGTCACTGTAGCACATGGTCTTAGCTCCTCCGTGGCGTGTAGGATCCTCCTGGACCAGGGATACAACCCAAGTTTCCTGCATTGGCAGATGGATTCTTTGCCACTGAGCCGCCAGGGAAGGCCTGCTACACTTTCTTGAATTATTACTTCTCCTTTATGGCAATGTTTTTTTAAATCTATTTGTCTACTTTCTAATTGTCATGGTTTTATTTTTCACTTGTTAAATAATATTCAAACATAAAAGTGATCCATTTAGGAATGTATTTATTATGCATGATAATGTTTATCTTTTATAGACATGTAGCTCTTTCAAAAGCTACTACAGGTACTAGGACAAAAAACCTGATTTTTTAAAGTTATTTTTAGATTTGCTTTGTGTTTGAAACAAGGCATTAAACATTGTGTTTCACCTATAAAATTTTGACTGAGTTATTTAGCATCTCATTACCTGTTTCCCCATTTGTAAAATGGATATATGGTTAACTACTTCATATATGTGTAAGAATTTAACTAATATATGTTAAGCACCCCAATCAGTGGTTTTATATTAAACACTCAATAAATATTGTCTAGTATTAGCCAAAGTTGCTATTATTTATAATTACTAATAAACTAGTTATTACCAAAAAAATTCTATTCAATTAATCTGAAAGCTTACCCTATACCAGTATTATACTGTCATGATTTTCTAGATTTGTAGTAAATTCTGAAACCAAGAAATCGGAGTCCTCCAACTTTGTTCTTTTTCAAGATTTTTTGGCTATTCTGGATCTCCTGCATTTCCTTATGAATTTTAGGATCAGTTCGTCAATTACGCAAAAAAAAAAAAAAAAAAGGCATTTGGAATTTTGATAAGAACTGCACTGAATCTGTAGATCAGTTTGGAAGTATTGCCACCTTAAATATAAAATAAGTTTTCTAGTCTGTGAATATGGGACATCTTTTTACTTATTTAGGGATCCTTTAATTTCTTTCAAACTGTTTTAGTTTTCAATGTACAAGTCTTAAACTTGTACAGGTGGTAACATCCCCTTTCTCATTCCTGGTTGTAGTAATTTGAATATTCTCTCATTTTTTTCTTGGTCTAGCTAGGTTTGTCAATTTTGTTGAGCTTTTCAAAGAACCAACTTTTGGTTTCACTGATTTTCTCTATTGTTTTCTATGCTCTTAATTCTAATCTTTATTATTTCCTGATTTTACTTACTTTGGGTTTAGTTTGCACATTTTTCCTCTTAACTTTCTTAGGTAGTAGGTTATTGATTTAAGATCTGTTTTTAGAACTTTTATTTTCGGCTGCGTTGGGTCTTCGTTGCTGTGCACAGGCTCTCTTTAGTTGCGTGAGCAGGGGCTACTCTCTAGTCGCGGTGCGTGGGCTCCTCACTGAGGAGGCTTCTCTTGTTGCGGCGCGTGGGCTCCTCACTGAGGAGGCTTCTCTTGTTGCGGCGCGTGGGCTCCTCACTGAGGAGGCTTCTCTTGTTGCGGCGCGTGGGCTCCTCACTGAGGAGGCTTTTCTTGTTGCGGAGCACGGGCTCTGGAGCTCACAGGCTTCGGTAGTTGTGGCGCACAGGCTTAGTTGCCCCAAGGCATGTGGAAGCTTGCTGGACCAGGGCTCGAACCCATGTCCCCTGCACTGGCTGGCAGATTCTTAACCTCTGGACCACCAGGGAAGTCCTCTCTTTTTTCATGTAAGCATTTACAGATATAAATTCCCCTCTGAGCACTGCTTTTGCTTCATCTCATAGGGTTTGGAATGTTGTTTTCATGCTTATTCATCTCAAAGCATTTTCTGATTTCTTTGTGATTTTTCCTTGACCCATTGGTTACTTAGGAGCATACTGTTTAATTTTGACAAATTTGCGAATTTCTCAAATTCCTTTCTGTTATTGATTTATAATTGAATTCCACTATGTTCAGAGAACACTAATCACTTGATTCCAATCCTCTTAAATTTATTGAGACTTGTATGGCCTACGATATGGTCTATCCTGGAGACTGTTCCATGTACACTTAAGAAGAATGTGTATTCTGCTGTTGTTGCAGGAGAGGGTTTTGTATGTGCCTGTTAGGTCCATTTGGTTTAAGTGTTGTTTTTTGTTTTTAAAAATTTATTTATTTTTAATTGAAAGGTAAATTGCTTTGCAGTCTTGTGCTGATTTCTGCCATACGTCAACATGCATCAGCCATAAGTATACATATGTCCCCTCCCTCTTGAACCTCCCTTCCACCTCCTACCCTATCCCACCCCTCTAGGTTGTCACAGAGCCCCAGTTTAAACTCCCTGAGTAAGTGCTGTTTAAGCCTTCTATTTTCTTGCTGTCTTTCTAACTGTTCGCTCCATTTTTGAAAGTGGGATATGGACATTTCTAACTATTATTGCTGAATTTCTTTTTTCTGCCTTTAATTCTATCCAATTTTGCTTTATGTATCTGGGATTCTGTTGTTAGGTCCATGTGTGTTTATATTCGTTAACATCTTAATGAGCTCACTATTATAAAATGTCCTTCTTTCTCTTTAGTAACAATTTTTGTCTTACATATTATTTTGTCTGAATTGGTACTACTATCCCAACTCTCTTCTGGTTGTTTTTTGGGAGAAGTATCTCTAGAGTTCTTATGATAAAGACCATAATCCTTATCTTGTCTACAAAGGGCCCTCCTAATGTGGCCCCACAGGCTCCTCCAGGTTCATGTCATGCCTTACTCCCCTTAAAAACAAAAACAAGAAAAAACCTAGCTCGTTACGTTTCCACTCTTACACCAGATCTTGCAGTTTCTCGGGCACCACATCCGCCATCCAGTGTTCACGCTGAAACTAGGGCATTCTGTTTATTCAAAGCTCCTCAACACCATGTCCTGCCAGTGGTGCCCCTAACACTCTTAGTTTACTCATCACTGTCTATCTCCACCATTATCATCTGGAGTAAGCTCCCAGAATCTCTGGTCTGGGCTACTGAAATGGCCTCACTCTAACCACCTCTCCAATCTATTCCTTCCAATGCAGCTAGGAGCCAGAGGGATCTTTTCAAAACAAAAATCACAACAGCTTGATTAGCTAAGTATGCTTTAGATAAAGGTTAGATTCCTTAATGTGCTCTGGAAGGTCTCTAGTTGAACTCTACCAACCTATCCACCTGACTGGCTCTGGCCACAGTCTGCTTTCCCTCCTGCTACAGTAGATGGGCTCCTGGCCTTGTGTTCAGGCGAACCTCTCCACTGTGCACTGCTCAACCCCCCTCCTTTCCTGAGGACCTTGCTTCTGTAGTTTCTCCCTCTCTTGCACCACTGATGAGCACTCCATGAGCTAACATATTGGTCAAGCTTATCAATTTCTTAGAATGCTTTTCTTCATTTATCTTCTAAGACACCCAGGGTCCTGGTTGTTCTCAAATTTCTCAAACGTTTGCTCCTTTGGAAAAGAAGATTTGTGAGAGTTTCCTTTTCTTCGTGACTTCCAAATCTTAGGATGCCCCAAGCTTCAGTCCTCAGACCTCTTCTCTCTGTACACTCCCTCCCTAGATCTCATCTTGTTCCACTTGTGTCTCAAGTTCCAGCCTTCTCTGAACTCCAGATCCCTCAACTAACCAACTTTTAAGAATCTTGAGCCATTCTACTTTTCCACTGTACCCACCCTGGTCCATACAACCAGTATCTTGCCTGGACTTTTAAAACAGCCTTCTAATGGGTGTCTCTACCATTCTTGCCTCCCTATCGTCCATTTTCAACAGGGGACAGAAGGGTCCTTTTAAATCAAAAGTCAGGTCACCCCATCTCCTGTTCATTTCATCTCACTCAGAGTAAAGATAATATACACTGCAGGTAGACCCATGAGATCTGCCTCTAGGACTAAGTATATGTGGGTCCAAAATTATTACAGAAGTCTGAGCAGTACATTTCCCCAACACAACATGGAAGCTAGCGTGGATGAAAGATGAACACTGCCTAACACTGTCTTGAACAGAGAATAAAGGGAACAGAAGGGGGTGCGGGGAAGTCTTTACATGATCTTTGTCCCTTAATGACATACATTTTCTGTCTCTTTGCTTCATTTACAAAAAAAGAAAGGAAGAGGAAAAGGGGAAAGAGGAAGAAAGGAAAAAAGAGAGAGAAAAGGAAAGAGAGAAATAAGCCCATTCTTGATTCAGACTTGAAACAGAAGAAAGCTACCACTAATGAAAGAAACTGTTGCTGAGGCATCCTTAGTGTCAGAGTGCTTCAGATAAATTCATTTCTTTTTAAAATTTCAATGTCTTTTTCTCCCCTTTGGTCCTCATAATAACCCTCTGAGAACAGTTATTACCTCAATGGTTATCAAACCACAAAAGCTCTAAGAGAGATGAGAGTGGATTCGCGTCAGGGCAGGACCATAACCTGGGTCTGCTCTGTCTAAACCCTCTGCTGGCTTCCCCAACACTGGTGGAACTGGGGGATGTGGGACGTGAGGATTTGTGTCGCAGTAGGAATCACCTGTCGCTGAGATGAACTTGTTGTAGTTCTCATAGACCAGGGTCTGCATGTCGCTGTCTAGAGCCCGGATCTGCCGCACCATGTCCGTCTCACTGTCCATCAGCTGGGCCAGTGGGCACTCTCTACGCAGCTGGAGGAAATTAGGTGGTTAGTGTCCAGGACAGGGGGCATGTCCCCAACTGGTAGGCTTTTGGTGCAAGAAAATCCTGATCCCACCCGTGTCAAGAATTTCAGACAAGGAAACTATAAGTGGCATAGCTCAAGAGTTACCAGGTTAGACCCTACTTGAGGTTTGTCAGCATTTCAAAACCTCAGATTTAGCAAGTCCTGGTCCTTCCTACGCCAGTCAGCGCCTGGGACACGCCCCCTATCTCGGGTCTATCTGAACATCAGCCCAGGAGACCTCAGACTTCACACCACTTCAGGCCAGTTCAAGTCTGCCCACGCCCCCTTATCCTCCAGCTCTGCCCCTACAGCTCCGCCCAGCGCTGTCCTGCTTTTATGAACCCTTCCTCCCACACCCCCGCAAAAAGTCGGAGGCATGATCTGGGGCTTAATATATCGGGGGACCTGTTCCCCCTCCCCCTACACACACCTTATCCAGGTATACTTCCGGGTCGAAGTGCGCCCCATTGAGATCTGTAGGGTCCAAGGGGTCCGGCCCCGAGGGGCGTCCCGCCGCCTCCCCCTCTGAGAGGCCGTAGTAAAGCTTCAGCATTCCGTGCGCCTTGCGCCGACGCTCTGGACCCTCAGCCTCGGGTCCTTCTGGGGAGTCCCCAGGTCCAGACCCTGGGCCAGGCGCAGCGGCTGCCGCCGCCATGGCTCCAAGTGCAGCCCACAGGCGTGAGGCTGGGCAGGGGACAGGGAGGAGGCACTTCCGGGAGCCATAAAGTTGTTGTTGAAACGAGGCAGTCCTTCAGGTGAAACGTCCCCCTGCAGCCTCGAGTCCTTCAAGACTAGAGTTCCCCCGCATGTTTTCTCCCCGAGCTCAGAGGTTCCGGGAAAGCCCTGGGTTCCCACCCCCGCACCCCCTCACTCCCTTCTCCAGCTTCTCAGATGGAAGGATTTTGCGAAACTGGTTGGGTCGCTGTCTTCCCGGAAGGAGGACGAGTCGTGGCTTCCACCCTATGTCGCTAGATGCAGGCAGTGGAGGGAGCGCGGGCCAGTGGAGCCAGAGAGCGTGTGCCTGGCATCCTGCCACGGCCTTGTTGAGGGGAGAGGGGGTGGGCAGCAGCTTTTTCCTTCATTCCTAACATCGGGGTACATATTTAACAAGGGGGCTGTGAGGGTTAAATGCATATATTCTCGCCTGGAAAATCCCATGGAGCCTGGCGGGCTACAGTCCATGGCGTCTCAAAGACACGACTTAGGGACTAAAGGACCACCACAGTGCCTCAAGGGAAGTGTCTCTCATGGCCTGGTCCTCTGACGCGCATCAGAATAGCCTTCAGAATTACCTGCGGCGAGTTGTAAAGACTCTGGGCTCCCCTGAGACCTAGCTTCTTTTTTTAAGTCTTTAAGTAATTCTGATGCACTTAAATTTGAGAACTCCTGTATACCCTGAGAAGACACACTTGGTAGATCTTAAGTCACTGATAAGGCTTCCCTGGTGGTTCAGTGGTAAAGAATCTGCCTGCAATGCAGGAGACCTGGGTTCCACCCCTGGGTTGGGAAGATGCCCTGGAGAAGGAAATAGCAAATCACTCCAGTATTCTTGCCTAGGAAATCCTATGGACGGAGGAGTCTGGCCAGGCTACAGCGCATGCACTACTGAAAGACTTTGTTTCTTTCAAGTGACTGTTGAAATGCGCTGCCTTGAGGGGTTAGGTGGAGGTGTTGAAGGTAATTCTCAGGTTTCTGATTGGGACAAATGTACAGCTGTTCACTGAAGTAAAGAGCTGAAGGTAAGGAAAGACTTGGGAGTTCAAATTGAGACACTGAGTTTGAATGGATGAAAAAGGAGAAAAGACTTTGTCAGTGTGGTCTTTGAAACATATTATGGGTTGGGTGTCCGGAGTGGAATGGAAACCACTTTATTTATTCTTTGGCGCGGGCAAAACCTAAACCATTTACTATCTTGTTTTTCACAGAAAGTTTGTTGACCCCTAAATCTATGGGATATTCAGAGACTGTCTAAAAAAAAAATATATATATATATATGAAGATTTCAGCTTAAGAAGCTATAATCTTAAGAAAAATGAAGACAAAAGTATAAAGATTTAGATCTACTCCAGGAAATCTATAAACTTAAAAAATCACAGAATACTGTTATGAAAAATTATCCAACAGTTGGAATAAAGACAGTGTAGCATGACCTCCCAGTATCATACTGGGGCATTGTGTCACAAGCCCACCCAAGGACTACTTAATTACCCATATGAAGTTGCTCAGTCGTGTCCGACTCTTTGCGACCCCATGGACTGTAGCCTACCAGTTTCCACCACCCATCGGATTTTCCAAGCAAGAATACTGGAGTGGGTTGCCATTTCCTTAATTACCCATAGAAGTGTACATTTGTTTTTAATCTTGCTATTTAGATAGTGTTGGAGAGATGTGAATCATCTCCAGTGGAAATATCCAGTGGAAAAATAACCTCAAGTTTTTTATTGCCCTGTAGGACATCAACCAATCTTATATCTAGTAATCATGGCCTAACACTCTTCTTTAAATGCCTATCAATACCTAGCTCTTCATGATGCATTACACATGAGTGAGGGGGAAACCCCTTCACTGAAGCGTTAATATATCTTAGTTGTGTTTATTCAAGTATATTTTTAACTTTTAAAATATTTATTTGGTTGTGCCTGGTAATAGCTGTGGCATGTAGGATCTAGTTCCCTGACCAGGGACTGAACCCAGGCCACCTGCATTGGGAATACGGAGTCTTAGCCACTGGACCACCAGGGAAGTCCCATGTTAACTTTTAAAAAATCATATTTTAACAATATGTGTGGCATGATTTTTAAAAATTATGCATGTAGATACATACATGCAGGTGTATGAAGTTACGTCAAGGGACTCAAAAGATGCCCACTCACCAAACTGTTGAAGGGGTTACTTCTGTGGGGGGAGGGGTGTGGAGGAAGAGTCCTCTGTATGCTTGTGTGTCATGCAAGTCTTCCTCAAGAACATACTCTACTTGGATAACTTTTTAAAATGGCATTGAGGTAGGAGACCTAACCAAAAAAAAACAAAAAAAAGTTCATCTGTATTCAAATGAAAACTAAAGTGTGAACAAGTATTTCAACAGTGTAAACACAGCGGGGGAACAGACATCACCCCTTCAATGTGTTAAGATGAGGTCTGAGGGTTTTGTGATTAATGACACTGGGCAGCAACCATGGTTGATGGGGTCAGGTTCTAACCTTACTCCTTCCAAAGGCAGGAGATTTCAGATCTTGGCCAGGCCCGGGACCGGACTTCTGGGGCAGTCAGGCAGGAGGAAATGGGGCTGGCCAAGTTCAAAATCAACTTTTTCTACTTTAGTTCCTGGGAGATTGCACGTCCCTCCACACCATTTTGGGCCAGTTTTCGGCCTTATTTTGTTGACAGTCCTGGAGGTATCACAATTTTCTTTTCTTGGCTTCTGTTCTTGCCCATTCCACAGCCTTGGGTAGAACTGGATCTTAGTCTCAGTACCAAGTCCCTTACTGTCTGTGAAAACTTGAGCAGACAATCCCTCTCTGTGCCCCAGGTCTGTGTGTAAAATAGGCTTTGTGCCACCAATCCCAGCTTTCTCCTGGGACTCCTGGCAGAGTAGAGGCGATGGGTGTGAAGATGCTAAGCGTGGGAAGGTAGCAGAGGGGACAGCTGGTCAGCATCATATGTTGGAAGAACATCTAGGAGAAGATGGAAAAGCCAGTTGCTCTTCAGGCCATGCCTGGGAGGTTGTGAGAAGGTCCCTTCCCTTACATCAGGAGTTGGAACAAATACTTGTAGCTTGTGATCCAGCTCAGGCCTGCCCTCACCTGGTCAGATGGGATCACATCTGACCTCTCACGCACCTAAGACATCCTGAGGATCTACATGCCCCTCCCCTTTTCTGGATCCCAGTTCTTCATCTGTGGAACGTGACCACACTACCTCCTGCGTGGACATGTTGCGGACTCAGTGAGAAGACTCACACCACAGCACAAACTGGGATGAGGAGCGCTGTCCCTTCCTCTGCACGATAGGGCCCCCTGCTCTGTACGTTTAGCCCGGCGCCCTCCACCAATTCAGAGCTGCCCTGGCCACCCATGAAACACCCCTGTACTGGCTGGAACCAGCTCATGTTCTAGAATCTTGTTCTCTACAATGTCCTTCTTATTCTAGAATCCCACGGCTATTCCAGACTGGGTGCTCTAGAACCGGAGGGATTGGCTGCTCTTCCTGGACAGTGTCCGCTGCTCAAGCTCTGCCACCCGCCTTGAGTCTGTACTCCTGCCATGATGCGCTGGCGGGACCGTGTGGCTGTGCTCTTCTTCCCACAAGGCATGATTCTCACCATGGCCGCGCTGATGCTCTTCTTCATACACCTGGCTGTCTTTGCCAGCGACGTGCACAACTTCTGGGTCACCTACCGCTACGACCGCATGAGCTTCCGCTACACCGTCGTCCTGATGGTAGGCTGGGGCGGGGGCTCGAGAGGTGGTCTGGGGAGGCCCAGGGGCTGATGGAAACGCCACTGTTGTGTCAGGGGCCACTTTCCCAAGGGATGGGGCCTACAGTTCTCCCAGGTGATCAGCATCTGCTGGGCCGCCATGGGGTCACTCTACGCGGAGATGACATATGACAAGTTTCTTCGCTGCTTTTCCCTGACCATCCTGAGTGAGTAGGGAAGGGACGTGGACTTAGGGGGAGGGGGAAGCTTTGGAACGCAGAGACACAGCAAGGAGGGGGCAGGCAAGGCTGATGGGGGCTCTCTCCTCTGCCCAGTGCTCAACGGGGCCATGTTCTTCAACCGCCTGTCCCTGGAGTTTCTCGCCATCCAGTACCGGGAAGAGAGCCACTGAAGCCTGGGACCCGGGCTGAGAAGGGGGAAGGAAAAGGCTGCTTCGGGTGTTTTAATAAAGTCTATCATTTATTTCCACCTGTTGGCTCCTTTTGGTTGGCGGGAAGAATGGGGAGGGGGGGGAAGCTGCAGACCCAGGAGGAGCAGGTCAAATGCTTGATCCGCAGGGACCCCAGGCCTAGCCTGCAACCACTCTGGTGGACTTGACTTTGGGTCTGGGATCTTAGTGTCTCAGGCTTGAGAGAGAGGAACAGAGAAGGGCCCCCCCAGACAGCCTCCCCTACCCACCTCCTCAGGCCCCCAGGTCCTAGGCTGGCCCAGCCATAGGCAAGGATTCAGGAGGGACCCACACGGATGTGAGGGTTCATGAGTGGGTCCAGGTTGGGGTCGCTGTCAGCAGCAGCCCGGCCCAGGCGAGACATGAGGGCCAGCAGGGCCAGGAAGCCCAGCAGCCCCAGCAGCAGCAGCAGCCCCGCCCGCTGCAGCAGGGTCAGCGGCCGCTTACGGGACCCAGCCCGGCTCCTGGGGGGGTGAGGGGAAAGTCAGGTCAGGCCTTAGGACCCTGGTGGCCCTGTGGCTGGGAGAGGAGTGCCAGCCACGACCCTTGTCTTCTGGCCCCAGTGCCACCAGCCCTGAGCCTTGTTTCCTCAAATGTGCCGTGGGGGCAGAGGGGGCGGCTCATCCCTGAGCCTGCCCGCTACAAGGATGATTGTGCAGCTCAAAGCAGCTGAGGTAACAGCTGTGTTCTGGAAGCCAGAATGTGTCAGGCGTAAGGGGAGTCACAAAGACCGGGGAGGTGTCAGAGCGGGAAGGGGCCTCAAGAGACTGAGTCTGAACCTCATATGCAGCAGGCGAGGAAAGAGCTGGAGAGGGGCAGACCCCAGCCCAGGCCTCCATGCAGGGCCCCAACACCAGGTCCCGTTATTACCCAGGATAGGCCTCCTTTATCATGAAACCGTCCCCCCAGGGCCTCTGGCTCTCACTTCCCCCACTCCCCGTTCCTAGCATCCTGCCCCACATGACCCCGTGTACCTGAGCAGCTGGGCCAGCCACCCCAGGGCTGGCCGGCGCCGGTACTTGTCATCATCACAATCCCGGTGGAGGCCTGGTGCCCGCTCATCATCCCGCGTGTCATACACCTTCCTCGGGGCTGAGGCTGCAGGGGCAGAGCCACCGGCATCCACAGGCTCAGGAAACTGGGCCAGAGAGGGGTGGGGATGGGGGAGGGCAGGAGACCCTGGCCCTTTTCAGCCTGACAGAGCATCTTGGGATCATGGGGAGGTGATGTCTGATGGAACAGGAAGGGTTCTGTGGGTGGGTGGGTGGACTGCCGAGGTCCCTCCGCATACCCACCCCCTATTCTATCCCCCTCTGGCCTGGACAATTCCCCAGCTCACCGTGAGTCAGAGGCTCGGGATTGCCCATGTGGATCACCGTGTGCTGTTCAGGCCGGCTCGGGGAAGCAGGGGGCCGGGGGACTTGGCTGTAGAAGGCTGGGGCAGCAGAAGCGCTGGCTGTCTCTTCCTGTTCGGGGCTACCGCTGGCTATGGGCAGGAAGAGAGCGGTAAGCAGGGTGGGGAGGCAAGGACCCCATTAGCAGTGGAGGCTACCACTTACCATTAAAGCTGGACCAGTCAGAGAACTCAGACGTGTTGAGGGGTTCAGGCTCTGGGCTCACCAGCTCGTCAATCTGGAGGAAAGAACTGATGTCACCAGTCTGCCCGGTGCTGTCCCCACCCACCCCTCTGGCCCAGGTGGGACCCAGGGCAGAAAGATTCTCACCAGAGGAAGACCCAGTCCTGCCCGGGCCCAGTTGACCGTGGCCAGCTTCTCTCTCAGCGCAGAGGCCACAGGGCCAGCCAGGTTGGTTGGAGGGAAGATGGGGCCACTGCAGCTGGGGCACTGGTAGCCAGCAGGTGCTGTGTTTCGGGGGAGCTGAGCAGCACGCTCATTGAGGCAGGCCCAGTGGAACAGATCTTAGAGCCCACAAAGTAGTGGAGGAGAGACATGAGGAAGACTCTTAGGACCCCTAGTCCACTAGCCCACTGCAGAGATATCTGCACACATATGTGTAAGCCCAGGGCTTACACAACCTCCTTCCCAGGTTGATTATATCAGTGTACCTTAAGACTTTGGTCTTCCTGGCCACCACTGTCTGACTAAGACAAGGCAGATGCTACCAGGCTGCCCAGCCCCTAGGGGCTCAGGGTAGGTGAGAAGAATATGCCACCTAACCTCTCCGGGAGTCCTCTCTGGACCTGCACTCATCACAAACTCACTAGGCTAAAAGCTCAAAAGGTTACTAGACATATACACAGGTACCTGTATGCGTGTACATATCCATCGGCACAAATGTACACGTTTATATACATGTAGTCAAACACAAGTGCCATCCCCTATATCCACACTTATGGGCACATTAACTCTCACATACACTCAAGTACGCTAACACCCAAGCATTCACACCCAGGAATTCTGCAAGCCCACAACACGCTCATATGTTCCTGTACAACACTGACCCATTCACTCACCCACAGTACCAATGAACACACTAACAGGTAAAGACACAACGCACATTTAACACATGCATATATAAACACACACTCACAGTGAGAAACATATGTTAAGCTCACTCTTTTACACTAGTTCCTTCAAAAAGTGGAGCTAAGGCTCTTACAGAAGAGTCGGGTCAAGACCATGACACATGCCTCTGCTGACTTCTTTTAACTGACGTCACTGTGGGAAATTCAATTCCTCTCTGTGTAATGTTGGAATTAGAAATGGATCCTGAACGTCTGAGAGCCCCATGCTTTCAGCTCACTACAGGTACAGCCAGCTACTGCTCACAGCCACAACCACACCCGAGAGATTGGCAGGGAGGAAGCTAGGAGCTTAGTTTTTAGGGAAAAACACTAAGGCCTAGAAAGGGAAAGTGACTTGCCTGAGCTCACACAGCAGGTAAGTTACCTAGTGGGACCAGAATCTGAGTTCCAGCCTCCCAAGCTTGAAGGTCTCACTGTCCTGCTGCTTGGGGAGCCGCTGGAAACCAGTCACACTGGTCTTGTCCAGATCCCCACCCCCAAGGTGCCCAGGCCTCACCATAACAGATGAGGCGGGTTGTCTCCCGAGCAGCCAGGGGTATGTTACACAGGCGGCAATTGGGGTTGTAATCGCTATCTTGGAGCCACTGCAGGTAGGACTGGACGATGCACTGAAGTGGGAGAAGGGGGTCACAACTGGAGCCAGGGCTCCACAGCCCATCTCCCCAAGGCCCAGGTGCCTCTTTTTCTGTCATCACAGAGGAGATTCATTCTTTTGTTTGACCAATCAATAAACATTCATTGAGCACATACGTGCCAGACTCTGTCTTAAGCACTGGGGATACAACAGTGAACAAAATAAACTAAGTCCCTGCCCTTGCGGAGCTTCCATTCTAGGGCCGGATCTTTCATAAATTTGGAGGAAAGTCAGTACGGCTTGCCCACCTAGCGCCCTGCTCAGTCTCTACTCTGAACACCCACCTTGGCGTGATTGGCTACCAGGCAGTGCTCGCAGACGTTGACCCGGTGTTCGAAGCAGAACAGGTTGGTCACCTTCCTCTTGGGGCACTTGCAAAGTCCCATAGTCGACCCTGAGGAAAGCGGCACAGTTGGCAGGGAGCCAGGTTCTGCTGACCTCTACACATTTACCAGCCCAGTTTGTTTTCACTTATTAACTTCCCTAGACACCGCTCGTATCCGCCCCAACACCAAACTCCCGCCCACCTTCCCTCTACATTCTGGGCCACGGCCCCTGCATAAATCCCGCCTCCTGAGACACCCGCATTCGTCCCGCATCCCATCCTTGGGCAGGCCCCTCCATCAGTCTCTCCGATACCACCGGCCCCGCCCCCAGAGGTCCCTCCTGAGCCCCACCCCCTCCATGCCCCGCCCCCACCTTCTCCACAGACCCCACTCTCTGTGTTACTAATCGGCTGCGGCACCGGTCCTCACGGGCGCGAGCGCCGGTCCGAAGCGCGGAAGGTCAGACCGCGTTCAGCCAAGCTCTCGCCCAGCTCTCTTCAGCTCACAACGCTCCGATTATCCCTCGGCTGCCACGTCTCTTCCGGGTGCGGCGCGCGCTGATGACGTCAGAGTGACAGTGACCCCTCCCCTGTAGACTCTAGACATGGAGGAGGGTGGAAAAAGGAGTGATCGAAGCTCGCGGACCTCCCCCGTACATCACTTCCGCTTCCTCCCGGGCAAGGCGGGTAATTCGAACGTTTACCTTTCGGGTTGGCGCGCGCTCTGGTGGCGGCACCTGCGGCAGAGGGGATAGAGACCAAAGCTAGACATGTCCGAGAGACGAACCCGGTCCGGAGGGGCCGTCCAGTGCCCCGGTGAGCGGAGGGGGCGCGCGGGAAAGGGGGTTAAGCCGTTTGAGGGACGCAGTTCGGTGAGGAACGCCACCCCACCCCCCGCCCTCGAAGGCTCTCTCGTCTCCTGGCCAGGAAGGCGCCCCCAAAGGGCCTGTTTGGGAATATTCTCTCTCTTTCTTCAGAACCTGTTGTCTAGACTCTGAGGCCGAGTCCTCCCCTACCTCCTAAATTTTTCTGATTGCAGGACCCAGCGCCCCAACTCCCACTCGGTCTCTGCGGAGGTCCCAGCGGAAATCAGGCTCTGATCTCCCAAACACCCTTGCGGAAGTCTGTCCTAAGGTGAGCCTCAGGTTCCTCCTGCTCTGGAAGCCTCTGGGCTAATAGAGACCTCATGTTCACTCCTCTTCTCCAGGCGCCTCAGGAGGCTCCAGTCAGAAAACCCATCGTCTTGAAGAAGATCGTGGCCCATACTGTAGAGGTGAGGGCTGAGAGAGGAGTTGTAGGTGGAGAGCCAGGATCGGGAGTCGGCTGTGTGATCAACTCGTCTCCACAGATCCCATCCATTAACTCTCCTCGAAGAAGCCCCCGGGTAAGTTCATTTTCATTTCTTAGTTAAGGGGAATCCAGGACAGACACTCTAGAGCTGGGGCGGGATATAATGGCTGCTCATGTCTCGTGGCTCCGCTGGTAAAGAATCCGCCTGCAATGCGGGAGACCTGGGTTCAATTCGTGGGTTGGGAAGATCCCCTGGCAAAGGGAAAGGCTACCCACTCCAGTATTCTGGCCTGAAGAATTCCATGGACTGTATAGTCCATGGAGTCACGAAGAGTTGGACACAACTGAGCAACTTTCACTTACTCACTCATGTCTGCCCAGGGAGTTGTTTTTGCTGTATTTTGAAACAATTTGCCTTTGGACACCTGCATATGTTGCCAGGCTTGCTTACTTCTTACACACTTGGTGCGTTTAATGCCCTGGTATTCTCTACCATTTTCCTTTTAAAGTTGAGCTGGGTCTTACTACTCTTTTTTTCTTTTTAGCCTCTTTTTCTCAGTAACTTATAATGTCTTGAACTGTTTTAGCCGAAGTTATTGTTAAAGGTGTCTCATTCGCAGAAGATCTGTACGTGAAGATATAATGAATGAGAAATGTTACCTGCCTTTGAGTAGCTCACGAGGCTTGTAGTCAACTGGGGAGAAAAACAAGTGATAACACAGTATGCTGAGGACTGTAATAAAGAAAGTAGTAGATGCTGTAAAGATACCTAACCCAGATCAGGTAGCTCAGGGAACGTTTCACAGAGGTGTTTGAACTGAGTCTTTGAAGACAAGTTAGCAGTGCTCCAGGCGAAGGAAGCTGTGCTTGTAGACGCCTGGAGTCCACAAGGAAATGCGCAGTTTCAGGAAGAGCACTTTTGGTGCGTCTGCAGTAGACCTTGTCAGGAGAGGGAGTGTGCTGAGCCGGAGCAGATCCTGATGAACTTGGACTTCATCCTTCGTTCTGTGGGCAGCTTTGGAGAGTCTCAAGGTAGTGACTGAGGCAGCCTTGGGTGTTATAGAAAGATCCTTCTTGGGTCTGGTTGGAGAATGGGTTGGAGAAAGCCTTCTGGGGACTCCAAGACCAAGTAGAAGGACATCAGAGGAGTCCTAAAGTGAGACATTGGGTGCATGAAGTAAGGTAAAAGCAGAGCGTTGCTGGAGTACTGCTGGAGAGCCCCATCACACAGGACTCAGCTCAAAGGATACCTCCTCCCGGAAGCCTTCCCGATAGGCCTTATGAATAGCCAAGAATACTTTGTTTGTCTTGAGGGCAGGCTTCTGTCTCCCTGACGGTGGCCATTCTTATTGGTTGAATGATCGATTCATGAGATATTGGACCAAAAAAATGTGCAAGGACTTGGATGGCTGTAGGGACTGACAGAGTGGTAGTCTGGGTGACCCTCCTTTTGTTCAGCATCCCTTTTACTAAGACTGATGGGATAGATTCCCCAGAGCCTAGAGCCAGGAAATGTCTCATGATAACGTAATTCTTTTAAACCACAAGGGTCACTAAATTTGTCCTGTTTCTCACCTTAGTTATCAGAAAGCTCAGTGTCAAGTTTTGTGAAAGTCAGTTGAGTCTTTATGTATTGAACACCTACTCCATGCAGGGCTCTGCTGAAGGTGCTGGGCGTAGGCCAGGTCAACCAGACAGGTGAAGACACCTGCTCACGTGTGACATGCACATTCTAGCTGAGGTCTCAGCCAACCAGCAAACAGTCAAAATCAGGTAGTGATCTCGCTGGCCAGGAAAGGGGTGACAGGCAGAGGTAAGGAGGGGCTGGCCTCCGTTCCATGGTAAAGGACCATCTCTCTGAGGAAGCAGCTCTAGAGCTGAGACTGGAATTATGAGAAACCAGTGTGTGAACATCTTAATACACATGTCAGATTAAGCATTTTCCTGTTCACAACCTTGCCATGGCTCCCTGGGCCTCCCCTTGAATAGTGGCCTGCAAAACATGCCCTAAAACACCCGCGTTACCTCTCGAATCCCATCATCAGTTCCTCGGCTCACTCCCTCTCACTTCACCCTCACTGCCCTTCTTGTTCCTTGACCCTGACTGGCACAGTTTCACCTCAGGACTTTGCACTTTCTGTTCTCTGCCTAGGACAGTTCTCTGGATGACTGACTCCTTTGCTTCCTTCAAGTGCTACCTGTATCTCGGTGAGGCCTACATTGACCTACACCTATCCCGTGCACCCCATGTACACTCCATCCTGTTCTGTTTTTTTCCCAAGGTGCTTAGCACCTCTAACATGTGACACGATTCCCCCTGTGTCTTTTTTCCCACTAGAATGGAAGCCCTGTGGAAACAGGTGTGTATTCTTTGTTTTCTTCCCTGCTGTCTTCCCAGTGCCTGGCAGGTGACCAAAAAGGACTTAGTGACTGGATGGACATTTTAGATCCTTGGGCCTTTCTTGAAGTCAGTAACACAGTTAAATAACTGGGAGGCATTCTCTCTTCTGTCCTGCTACAGATCGCTTCTTTATTGGAGAAAGAAAACAACCCTCCTAGCAAGAAGCTTACTAAGGAGGACCTCTTCCAGACCTGCAGTGTCCCTGTCACCGCCCCCTCCACTCCTGTGCTATGCCCCGTGAATGCTGAGTCCAACTCCTGGAAAGGAGACTTGGACGCCAGAGACTTGGAAATGTCAAAGAAGGTCAGGCGCTCGTACAGCCGCCTGGAGACTTTGGGCTCTGCGTCCACCTCCACCCCAGGCCGCCAGTCCTGCTTTGGCTTTGAGGGGCTGCTGGCAGCTGAAGACTTGGCTGGAGTCTCGCCAGTGGTGGATTCAAAGTTAGCTGAGGTCCCCAGGGTTTCTGTGAAGCCCTGGGCCCCAGACACAACTCTCCCTGGAATCTCCCCTCTGGTTGTGAAAGAGAAACGAAAGAAGAAAAAGGTGCCGGAGATCTTGGTGAGTGAGGGGCAGGGGTCTTCCTCTGCTACCACTCCAGACACACGGGGAGACACATCAGGACACGGGCAGGGCAGGGGCTCAGCCCTGGCTATTGTGGTGGAAAGGCAGTGCCTGCAGAGTATGGGTGGAGACGCACAGCTGACGTGCCCCCTTCGCCACTCACTTGCCCTCCATTTCTCTTCCCCCAGAAATCGGAGCTGGATGAATGGGCCGCGGCCATGAATGCTGAGTTTGAAGCCGCTGAGCGCTTTGATCTCCTGGTTGAATGAGATGAAGTGGGGGTGTCCCTGGCCAGACTCTGCCCTCCTCCTGTTGTACATAGTTCCCTCTCCTTGTGGAAAAGACGCTTGGGGTCCCCTGCCCTGGTCTTGTTCCCCACGATGTGCTGTTGCTGCACGTGGGGCCTGTCCTCTGGGGGTTGGTGCAGCGGCGGCAGCCATCCGAGCTTCCAGAAGGGGGACCTCCCTGGCTCAGCATCGCATTGGTGTCCCGTCTGTCGTCAGTGACCTACCATCCTCTCCCCCCACCTCCCAGAGTATCCCAGCCAATTTCCAGTCAGGCCACAGACTAGGGAGCAGGCATCACTGGCCCAGCCAGAGGAGGTTAAAGGGCTGGGGGTCGGGGGGAGAGAGGGCACCTCTCTGCTCCTATGGGGAAGTGCCGCTCTTCTGCACCAGCCCACCGGAGACAGGTGCGGGGGCCATGGCCAGCCTCTGGCTTTCTCTACTGAGTCATCTCTGCTGGGGCTTGGTTCCCCTCCTTGAGCCCATCTAGGTAGTGAAGCTTGGGTTTCCTCTTAGATTCTGTAGATGGTCCGGGAGCACTGAACCCATGGATTGGAGAAGTACTATCTGTGAGGAAGAATCTGGACCCTGGGCCTATAGAGTCTTTTTTGTAGGAGAGAGGGAGGCCTTGGTTGCGTCTCAGACGGTAAATGTCTACTACAAGGAAGCTGTATTTTATAGTTCTATGTGTTGCTGCTGAGATGTTGGGTTAAATGCAGGCTGATGGAGCAACGGCTGCTTGAGGTGAAGAAGGTGTCTCGAGAAAACGTAGAACCTGAGGCTCAGGGATTCTGGGGCGATGCCTGCAGTGGCCCGGGAAGGGGCCCATGGCTGAAGGCGCCTGCTCTTGTTACTCATACCTGTTTTTTACAAAGTGTACAGTCTACTCAGCTCTAGAAGAAAAACTTTGGGGTTGTATGGTCCTGGTGACCTTAGTGTTTTGTAAAGTTCTAGGAAGCTTTCCTCACGTGCCAGAAAGGGGCCAGGTTGAGAGCAGCTTTAACTTTCAGCTTCCTTAGCGTCCTCTCACACGAGGACCCTGCCTGAGGTAGGTACTAGGAGTTGAGCTCGGGGGAGGAAGGGGTCATCTCATTGTCTCTGGTGAGCCGCATGCCCCCTCCCTTGTTTCTCTTTTCTCAATGTTGGTAAAAGGTGAGCTTGCAATGGCTGCCCAACCACAGCTTCCGCTGTAGCCCAGGCCACTGTACCTTTTGATGATTATGGATTCATGGAAGTAGAAGCTAAGAGGAGTGCAGAGGGGCTAGTGGATAGCAGAGGACATCAGGGAAGATGAGTGTTTGCTTGGTTAGGGTCCCTTAAATGGCACAGGCCTGGTGGGTATCAATTAAGCTCTGCAAGGCTGAGGAGCCCTAGGCTACCTGTCCGGTGCTTCATGCTTTGTCACGCAAGCCCCTTTGCCAGGGTGAACCCAGACGCCCTTGAACTGGACTGTACCTGGAGAGTTGTCCTCGCTGACTGGCAGGACAACTCCTGGGAAATGTCTTTGTCCTGAAAGCCGGAAGTCACCAGATGATGTTCAGTTGATGTTGTTACTACAGACTTTTCTCTGTCCCTGAAAAACTAAGAATAGAGTTGAAGAGAAAACTGGGACTTCTTTTCAAAATTAAAACAAACAAAAAAAGTTTCTGCCTGTTCATAGACTCTTTTCTTTTGTTGGCTCAAAGCAGAGCTGAGGGTGTGGGACCCAGGAAACCATGCTTTCTTTGGGCTGCTTGTCTGTTTTTAAGGGGGACTGCCAGCCTGGCTTCCAGTAGCCCTGTGGTAGATCACTCCCACCCCCAGGTCTGTGTTTTCTGTCCAGTCCTCCAAGAAGGGGAGCCCCATACCCTCATGTCCCAGCAGGAAAGAAGTCGGGCTGGGGTGAGGCTGCTAAGAGCTCCACTCTTAGCACCTGGGCACCAACCCTCCACCCCTTCCTGAGTCCAGCTCTTACCCTGCTTCCTCTTCCTGACAGATTCCTGTGAAGGAGCCAGTTCCTCACTGGCTCAGCCTGGGTGCTCGACAGCAGTGGGTGCAGAATGCCCTGGGGAGCTAGTCAAAGCTGTGATTCCCAGGAATTCTCCCACCAGGCCAGAGGAGGCCCAGGGACATAAATGCATCTTTATGCAGGTGGCACACCCACTCCCTTTCCTCATCCTTTCTATGCTTGCCCTTGCCTCCTCGTTTTTAGAGTAAATGCGCCACCTCCTTGCTCAAGACTGCCTAGGTGTTTTTTTGTTTTTTTTTTTTGCTATACTGAGTCTTCCTTGCAGCTTGCAGGCTTCTTTAATTGCAGTGCACAGGCTCTCTAGTTGTGGTCTGTGGGTTTAGTTGCCCAGCGGCATGTGGGATCTTAGTTCCCTGACCAGGGATCGAACCTGCATCCCCTGCATTGGAAGGTGGATTCTTAACCACTCCACTACCAGGGAAGTCTCAAGATTTTACTAGTCTTTATCTCCAAACCATACGTCTCTACTGAGCTCAAACTGGAATCTAGAACTGTCTTCTAAAACTATCTGAACTCAGAAGTCATCTCAAATTCAGCTCATCCACCAACGTGTCTTTTTCTGTGCTCCTGTTATTATCAATACCACCTGCTGACCCAGTCACACAGCCAGGAACCTGGGGTCATCTGTAGGTCTACCCTCTCCTTCACCCCATCCCATCAGCCAAAACCTCCTCAACACCCCTCCATCCCACCACTATGGCCCCTGGACATTTGCCCTGGCCTCCTAGTGGATCTCCTTAGAATGAGTTCTAAGAGACAAAATATGATGCTGTTTCTCTCCTGCTTAAAACCCTTTGATACAATAATCCCACACGTTATCTGACTCAGTCCTTAACAACAGCCCTGTGTATTATGTGGATTTCTGTCCACTGTACCATCAGGCAAGTCCAGAGTGGTGGTTTGGTTTTTTTTTTTAATTTATTGTGACAAAGTACATAACATAAAATTTACCATTTTAAGCATCTTAAGTGTACAGTTTGGTAGCATTAAACACACTCACCATGCTGTGCAGCCATCACCATCATTCATCTCTAGAACCTTTTCATCCTCCCAAAGTGAAACTGTCCCTGTTAGACAGTAAGTAATTCCCTATTCCCTATTGCCTCAGCTTCTGGCACCCACCATCCTACTTTCTGTCCATGAGGAGCCAGAGAATGTTTGCCCTTTTGTGTCTCATTTCTTTCTTAAAAGTTTTTGAAACTTTATTTTTACTTTGGCTGCACTGGGTCTTCACTGTGCCACTCTGGCTTAGGTGCCCTGTGGCACACGGGATCTTACATTGGAAGGTGGATTCTTAACCACTGAATCACCAGCAACATTCCTTTATGTCTCATTTCACTTACCCTGTTTTCAAGGTTCATCCATGTGACAGCATGTGTCAGAATCAATTCCTTTTGAAGACTGGATAATATTCCATCGTACCTATTGTATATAACAAAAATGTATATTGATACAATTCACTTCTGGGTACAATATCCAAAAGAAGTGAAAGCAGGGTCTCAAGATATTTGCCACCCGTGTTCATAGGAACATTATTCACAGTTGCCAAAAGTTGGAAATAGCACAAATAACCATCGATGGATGAATGGATAAAATGTAATATATACATTTTTGTATATTCTATTGTACCTCTAAGTACACGAGTTTGATCTTTGGTCCAGGAATATCCCACGTGCTGCAGAGCAACTAAGCCAGTGTGTTACAGCTGCCTAGCCTGTGCTCTAGAGCCCACGAGCTACACTGAGCCCGTGTGCAGCTGCTAGCCCATGTGCTTAGAGCCTGTGCTCTGCGAAAGAGAAGCCACCGCAATGAGAAGCCCACAATGAAGAGTAGCCCCTGCTCGCTGCAACTTGAGAAAGCCTGCGTGCAGCAACAAAGACCCAGCACAACCCCCCCAAAAATAAAAGCAGCCATGAGAAAAACACCCTTTGATGCCTTCCCATTGTCCATGCAGTCGTGTAATGGATGTTATCAGGTTTTGGCTGCCGAGAGTGTCAACCCCTACAAATGGCCCAATAGCAAGACCTGCTTTTCTCCTTGGGCATGAAGGGGTCAGATACTTGCTTGCCCTGATCCCAGTGACCAGAACATGCGCATCTGACCTGAGTTAACCAGTCAGACTGCATGAGGACCTGGACCGAGGACCAGGAGGAGAGGGAAGGATTGTTGAGGATGCAGTGAGGTGAAGGCCTCACAGGCCCGGTGGCAGCCCTGGACCTCTGTGGTCCAGTGTGGAGATGACAGAGCACTCCGGTTGGGTCCTGTGGTGGGGTCCTCATGTGGTTCTGGCAGCCAGCATCCCACATCTCCGGCCCTTTGAGTCTTCCTCAGAGTTCCGTGACTCCCCAGTATCCTTCCTTGTTTGCTCAAATTACCCAGTGCTGTTTTCTCTTATTTGCAACCCAGAGCCCTGCTGGTCCAGACTGCTTGCTGGCACTCATGAGGACTCCAGGGTGAGGCTGCTGGCCAGGTCTCCAGTGTAGGGTCCAGAGACCCAAGGCAGGCCTTGAGCTGCTGCAAGGTCCTCACCTGCTGAGTTCCGCCTTGATTAGGTGTGGCTTTGGCTCAAGTGTCACATCTGCTCAGTCTTTCCTACCCGCCTGTCCCAAGGGTTCAATCCCTGATCCAGGAGGATCCCACGTGCCCCGGGCAACTAACCCCCTGGGCCACAACTACTGAGCCCACGGGCCCTAGAGCCTGTGCTCCACGACGAGAGACGCTACCACAATGAGAAGCTCGTGCACCGCAACTGGAGAGTAGCCCCCACTCATTGCAACTAGAGGATAGCCCATGAAGCAACAAAGACCCAAAACAGCCAAATATAAATAAATAAACATTAAAAAAAAAAAACTATAGGCTTCCCAGATATCAGAAAATAGAGCATTCCTGTGAAACCTTTTGTAAACCGAAATGGTGTAAAGTGAAGCAGTTACCTTAGGACACAACAGCTTGCTAACAGAGGCATAGCATAAATCGAGGTGGAGCACAGATGCTCACGGTGCTGCGATGGGTGCAGTTTCTGGTGGAGTTGCTTGGCAGGGCTATTCTGGCTGCTTGGAGTGCAAGCTGCCTCCAAAACTGCTCCCTGCAAAACCAACGCTGAACGCTGTTTTTGCTGCTTACCTTTTCTCCTAAAAATGAGAATTTTCTCCAGTTTCCTAAAACTGAAAATTTCTTTCAGTTAGCAAGAACAGGTGCTAGTGTTAGGTCTTTTCATAAAAGCAAGTGGCATAAAGTGAACTTTGGAAAAGTGGGGAATAGCTGTCCCCATCTTGTCGTTTTGATGAGAATGAGAGGAAATGATATGAGTAAAGTGCATAGTACATGATAAGTACTCAGTGAACAATAGTTATTTACAGGTAGACCTGACCACGCCCACCTTTCTAACTCTCCAGACCATGTGCAGACCCCTCGCAGCACCTTAAAGCTCGCAGTCTGTCTGTTGGACACACACATTTACACGGTAGTCTGAGCTCTGAGGGTGGAGGCGGAAGCAGTCGTATTTAGCTCTCCTCCCAGCGTCCAGGCACATGAGGGATGAAGAGGGGTGATGCTTTCCCTCCAGCCTGGCCCATGGCAGCTCACAGCCTCCTGGAGAGCTTTGAGCACCCTGGAGGAAAGAGAGGGCCAGGGTGAGTCGAAAGCAGTGGCACCTGGGTGGCCTGAGGCAAGCATGAGCCCTCAGCACCCCCCACCCCCAGTACGAATCCTGGACCCAACCACAGGGTTCACACTGATCCCCATGGCCCTGGGTGTAGACTTCACTCTCGCACAGGACAGCTCCCTACCCAGCCCCCACCCCTCCCCCGCCTCTGAGTCCTGAGTCCTGAGCCCCTGTGACCTGCCACCTCTTCACGCTTGAATGAAGAGGCTTGAAGGCCTTGGCTTGAATGGTCCTGAGAAGGCTGCCTTCCCCACTCCCACCACCAGCCCATGTGCTCCCACCACGTGACTGGCAAGTTGCCAAACTCTGACAGCCATCAGACTGGAACTCAGAAAGCCCTGGTTCTGAACCCCACCTTTGTCTTCTGAGACCACAGCCAAGTTACTTAGCCTCTTCGAGTCTCGCTTTTCTCTTATGAAAAGTGGAGCTGATTCCACCTCTATGACTGAGTTGCTCTGGTCAACTGGTTGTCCAGGTTGATGGTCACACGCATAGCTCCTGGTAGAATATGTAGTAACTGACCCCTGGCATCCTTATATGAGGTCCATAACAGACTCCCCAAAGGAGGGAATTCCTTTTTGTATCCTCTCCACATTCAGGGCAGGGCCCGGTACAAAATCAAGGCTCACTGAATATTTGTGGAGTGGAATTCCAGTTGAGCTATTTCAAATCCTAAAAGATGATGCTGTGAAAATGCTGCACTCAATATGCCAGCAGATTTGGAAAACTCAGCAGTAGCCACAGGACTGGAAAAAATCAGTTTTATTTCATTCCCAAAGAAAGGCAATGCCAAAGAATGCTCAAGCTATCGCACAATTGCACTCATCTCACATGCTAGGAAAGTAATGCTCAAAATTCTCCAAGCCAGGCTTCAGCAATATGTGAACCGTGAACTTCCAGATGTTCAAGCTGAATTTAGAAAAGGCAGAGGAACCAGAGATCAAATTGCCAACATCTGTTGGATCATTGGAAAAGCAAGAGAGTTCCAGAAAAACATCTACTTTTGCTTTATTGACTTTGCCAAAGCCTTTGACTGTGTGGATCACAACAAACTGTGGAAAATTCTGACAGAGATGGGAATACCAGACCACCTGACCTGCCTCCTGAGAAACCTGTATGCAGGTCAAGAAGCAACAGAATGAATGTGGAACAACAGACTGGTTCCAAACTGGGAAAGGAGTACATTAGGGCTGTACATTGTCGCCCTGCTTATTTAACTTATATGCAGAATACATCATGTGAAATGCTGGGCTGGCTGAAGCACAAGCTGGAATCAAGATTGCCGGGAGAAATATCAATAACTTCAGATATGCAGATGACACCACCTTTATGGCAGAAAGTGAAGAAGAAATAGAGTCTCTTGATGAAAGTGAAAGAGGAGAGTGAAAAAGTTGGCTTAAAACTCAACATTCAGAAAACTAAGATCATGGCATCTGGTCCCATCACTTCATGGCAAATAGATGGGGAAACAGTGGAAACAGTGAGAGACTTTATTGGTGGGGGGGGGCCCTCCAAAATCACTGCAGATGATGACTGTAGCCATGAAATTAAAAGACACTTGCTCCTTGGAAGAAAAACTATGACCAAGCTAGACAGCATATTAAAAAGCTGAGACATTACTTTGTCAACAGAGGTCCGTCTAGTCAGAGCTATGGTTTTTCCAGTAGTCATGTATGGATGTGAGAGTTGGACCATAAAGAAAGCTGAGCACTGAAGAATTGATGCTTTTGAATTGTGGTGTTGGAGAAGACTCTTGAGAGTCCCTTGGACTGCAAGGAGATCCAACCAGTTCATCCTAAAGAAAATCAGTCCTGAATATTCTTTGAAAGGACTGATGCTGAAGCTGAAACTCTAATACTTTGACCACCTGATGCAAAGAACTGACTTATTGAAAAAGACCCTGATGCTGGGAGGGATTGAGGGCAGGAGGAGAAGGGGACGACAGAGGATGAGATGGCTGGATGGTATCACCGATGCAATGGACATGAGTTTGAGGAGGTTCTGGGAGTTGGTGATGGACAGGGAAGCCTGGTGTGCTGTAGTCCATGGGGTCGCAAAGAGTCGGACACAACTGGGCGACTGAACTGATACCCATTTTATAGGCTAGGAAACTGAACCTGAGTGCTTGGGGCTGCCCCATCTTTGAACTGCAGAGCGAGACTCCAACGTGGGTCTATGGATTTTCAGCTTGGAGCTGTCTTCTGTCTAAATCTGAATTAATCACCTCAATCACTGGCTTGGCCAGTGGGACCCTGATGGGGCGCCAAGGGAATGCCAGGCATTCTCTGGGAAAGTGCTCAATGGCCTGGGGGAGAGAGCTTTCATACAGTCGGCTGTTAGACAGCCAAGCTGAGTCTGATGTGGAACCAAAGGGAAGTCAAAGAACTAGTGACCCTGGACTCCCTATCGTGTTACAACTTTCCATATTTCTTATTATTCAGATACTCTCCTATATCTCCAATCATCTTCTCCAATACTTTCTGGTTACTAATTCTAGCCAGAAAGCTGTTCGTGCCTCCCAGTTTCCTCTGATGGGCACCAATAGGTGGGCGTGGCGTTAGGGTTGCCCACAAAAATATGCAGGATTCCTGGTTAAATTTGAATGTCAGATAAACAATGAATTTTCTATTTAACGTAATCATGTCCCAAATTCAATAAATAATAATCTTGCAGGACAAGTATGTCCCTTGCAATATTTGGAACATCATCATACTAAAACAAAACTCATTGTGTATCTGGCACTCAGATTTAACCAGGCATCCTGTATTCTATTGGGCGACTCTGTGTGGTGCATTGGTGCGTAGCATATGCAAACCATGTGAGGCCTGCGTTTGTGGCCTGACAGTGTCTCATGGTCACCTTCCACGGTACAACTCAGAGTAGACACTTATCACAGGCAGCAGTCATGAATGCCACTCTCCTTCACCCTCAAGGCCCTGAGCTTCTGCCCCCAGGGTCTCCTCCTGCCATCCATCTGCCCAGCCACGGGCTCAGACAATCAACACAAACACCCAAAGATCTCCCACACTGACGCTAAAATCTTGGCTCCCGGTTCACTGATGCTGACTAGAAATACGGAGACAGGGTTTGGAGGAAAAAAAGAAGAGTAGCTTTGTTCTTTGCCAGGCAGAGAGGAAACCGCAGGCCGGCACCTCAAGAACTGTGCCCCCAGAAAAGACAGAGGTTTTATATCCTAAGGAAAGCCTTGCGGGTTTTTTTTTTTTTTTTTTTTCCTTTTGCAAGATTTCAAAACAGGGACTTCCCTGATGGTCCAGTGGTTAAGAATCCACCCTCCAATGCAGGGAACTCCAGTTTGATCCCTGATCTGGGAAGATCCCACATGCCGCGGAGCAACTAAGCCTGTGTTCGTAGAGCCTGTGCTCTGCAACAAGAGAAGCCACCACAATGGGAAGCCCAAGTACTGCAGCAAAGACAAGCTCCTGGTGGCCACAACTCGAGAAAGCCCGTGTGCAGCAATGAAGACCCAGCGCAGCCAAAATAAATACGTAAAATTTTAAAAGAGAAATAGATTTTTTTTTTTTTTTTTAAATTTCAAAACAGCCACAGCTGGCATCAGGCAGATGGTAACTGGGACTAGTCTTTTCTGGTTCTCAGCCCGTGACCGTCTTTCTGAAATGAAGAACGCTATGGAAGAGTGTAGGGGAGAAGAGTGCCGGGTGCAGAGTGTGATTCACGTGGAGTCAGTAATTTGCTCCGTTTAGCTTTGTGAAGGACAAGTCCAGCTACAAGCTGTTTGTTAGCTTTTGTAACACTAACGAATACCCAAGATTGCCTGACTGTTTGAGGCCTGTTTGTGCTGGTTCCCAGCCTGTTCATTTTTTCTTAGTTATCAGAAAAGTCTCATTTCTGTCTTTGCTGTCACAAATTCCCCACCACTACTTCATTCCCTCCATATCAATGGAGGAAGGAAATGGGGCATGGTTCTCACCTGGCTGAGGACAAAGCTTCAGTTTTACTCCACTTGACAAACACCAGGTCTCTGGCCCAGGGGCCCATCTATCTCCTACTTCAACTCTTCCTTGTCCCCTGGAGGCCACAGCCCAGGCCTGCTCACCCTGGCTCTCAGTGGGAGCACCCCCGTCTGAATGTGTAATGTCCGTTGGCATCGTCCTGCCCAAGCCACTTCCTCTTTTGGATTGCCCTTCTTCCTTCTCTGGCCAAGACACCCCACTCGTAGATCAAGCAGCACCCACTGGTGGAGTCTTTCTGGATCTCCTAAGCCAAGTGGCCCTCTCAGTCAAGGCTTTCTTTACAGGCTTCTGGATGGCACATGTCCCTAACACAGTGGGCATCTGAGAGCCTAGGCCACCCCTGCCCCCCATCTCTGGGGGCTTCTGGGCAGAACTTGGTCACAATCATCTATCTGTATGGTCTCAGTATCCAGCGTAATGCTTGGCTCAAGGACAGAGTTTGGTGGACCAGTGTTTACTGGAGACCATTAACCTCAGAGTGGATTGCATTCTATCGCAATCATAAGTCATTGCTTACTTCCCTCTCCTTGTATTTGGGCCCTTTAGGCAAGTTTCAGTTTTTCTTCTGGCTGTCATTTGGCTACTATGGACCTCTGTGTGAATTATTTTTATTTCTTTTGGAGATGTTTCTAAAGCAAAGTTTCCAAGCAAAGTTACCAGGAACACCTTGCATTTGCAAGAATTCAGTTGACAAGATACCATTACTGTATAGCTTTGGTAGGGTTGCCAGATAAAACACAAGACACCCCAGTGAAATTTGAATTTCAGATGAAAAACAAACACTTTTTAAAGTATGAGTGTGGCTTGTTCAATGTTTGAGATATGCTTGAAAAAATGACCATTTATTCTGAAATTCAAATTTCACTGGGTGTCCTATATTTTACCTACAGAGGCCGCCCCAAGAAAAGCAGGGGAGGCTGGAAAGGGGAGACCAGCGGGATGGTGGGGGTGGCTCACCAAGTGAGTTACCATCTCCCTCAGTGTCCCTGGGATGGACAAACAGCCCACTCAGAGCCTGAGGAGAAGCCAGCGCCGCCACCTGCTGCGGAGCAGAAGTCAGAAGACACTCAGATCTCCGGAGAGCCGGATACAGAGGTGACCAGACCTCCCAAGGCCGAGGGCAGCGGGGGCGGGGGGGCTGGAGAAATTCTTCTCCTTCCTGGAGGGAGGCCTGAACGCCTCGCCACTGTGCCCATCCTCTGACTGTCGGGTGTGGGAAGACCCCAGTTCTCAGGTGGCCAGCCAGCCTCATGCCGCCTCAGTCACCAGGGCACCCTCTCTGCCAAAGCCATCTTTTTCAGATTCTTCAGAGCAGCAGCTGGGCCAGGAGCAGGAAGCCAGCGCCACATTCTTGTTTACCCTCCTGACCGCAACTGAGCCCGCTAGCGACCCTGCAGAGTAAGGCCACGTGAGCCGGGTGAGAGGGGAGGGGGCGGAGGGTGCCTCTCCGCCATCAACATTCAGACCTGGGCCAGGACTCAGCCCTAGGGCATGTGTGTGGGGGTGGCTCAGGCAAGACTGAAGAAGCCTGGGCCTTGGGCTGGGTTCCCCCTCTGCTCACCCCAGCCTCCCCAGCCTCCAGCCTCAGGTCCAATCCTCACTGTGCACCCACCCAGGGACTTGGACCTCCAGGAGTCCCAGTTCCTGGATAAGGAAGACTGGGGCCCGCAGCGGACCTCAAAGGAAATGAGCCATTTGCAAAATGTTTGCCTGAGGTGAGCCGGGACCGGGGCAGGTGGGGACAGGGAGGGGGACAGGGTTTCCCAGAATGGAGTGCAGGGCCTGGGGCTTGATGTAAGTTGGCGCCTTCACTGGGCCCTCTTCCTTCCCTCCTTCCCTTTCCTGCTCTCTGTTCTGCTCTGGGTGACCTCCTTACTAGCCAGTAGGTCCCTTCCCTCTCAAGCATCAATGGCTTGTATGTCCTGTCCCAGAGGAGTGGGGGCCACAGCCCGTTCCCATCAATGTGCCCATGTGCCCGATTAGCGGGAAGTCTATGATGTTGCCTGCAAGGGGCTGCCATCTTTAAATGTCCAAGAACTTGAGAGGTATTTTGTTCTGTGGAGAAAGGGGATGGGGGTGGTCAGTTCTCTGGATGTCAGGCTCTGCAGCTTAGGTCTGCACAGTCCCATGGCTGCTTGTTTATCAGTGGCGATGTCAGGGTCCAAACTCCACCTGGAGACAGAGGTCTTGGGGTGGGAGGAGTGTGACAGTCATTCCCCAAGGCTGCAGGAGATTCCCACAGCCATGGATCTGAGTGGTCAACGCGTATTCATCTACAGCTGGCCAAGGAGCTCGGGCCAGGCTAATTCCACACAGAAACCACACAGAACCCTGCCACAGCCCCCACTGCAGACCAGAGGGGTGGGCTGCTAGCCCAAGCCTCCTTTAGAGGGTTCCCGGGCCAGTACATGCAAGGCAGCAGCCGGATATCCCCTTGCTAAAGAAGAGAAGCAGGATTCATCTGCCTCTAGGTCCCCTGCTGCCAGTCACAAGGGAGAGATGAATTCCCTCCCTGCCTTTGGCTTTGCCAGAACCAGACCGGGCTCCTGGTGAATCCCTGGGCTTGTGGCTATTCCAGATCAGGAGCTCATGGGGGGCTGCCTAGGACAAGTCTGGGGGCTGAGGGGGCAGGTCTCCCTTTCAACCCTAGGCTTCGGGAGTCACTCAGCACTATCCAAGCCGACAATCTGGCTCTGGGGGAGAAGCTTCGAGACCTGGTGAGACCTCAACCCAGGACCCACCTCCTTTGTGGTGCCCCCTCCCCACCTCCCAGCCCTGCTCCTGGGCAGGCCCCTGGCAGGCCGTCCTGCCTGGCGTCGTCTACCCACCTCTGGCCCCTGCAACCCTTTGTTCCAGCCTGACTCCTTGTATAAAAGCCTGAAAGAGGAAGCAAGGGCCATCCTGGAGGGAAAGAAGGCCATCCAGGAGGAGGGTAAGGCCTTTCAGGAGGAGGGTAAGGCCATCCAGGAAGGAGCCCAGGCTGTCCAGGAGGGGGCGCTGTTCCAGGTACCAGGAACTCCACCCAGCTCTGGGTGGGGTGAGACGACCAGCTTGCCTAGCGCCACTCAACTGGTTCCCCCCTGTCTGCAGCAACCCAGCTCCCAGATGGCAGGACTGGTCATCCTGCAGCCTGACCGTGCCCTCAACAGCAGAAACACATGTCAGCCCTAGGCCCTAGCTGAGCTGAGGCTGGAGACAGCACATCTCCTTGGGGAGCCCCCCTGGCTGTTCCTCTCCAGCTCCCCGCAGTAAACTTTACCAAATCTGAGCCATGGCTCCCCCTGCCTGTGTGTGGGCCCTGGGAATCAGAGCCCACCAGCTCCAAGTAGGCCATCCTCCAACATCCTCCACCTCCCTGGGTCCTGAGCTGCCCCCACCCCAGAGGAGGCTCCAGATCTGGCTGTTATCATCCTCAAGGTCAGCGATCCTGTGATAAGCGCTGGGGTGGGACTGGAAGGGGGCCGCACCCTCTCCTTGGGAGGCTGGAAGCCCCAGGTCTAACTCCAAAGGGCAGATTAGGGAGGGGCGGGAAGAGCCACTTTCCACCCTGTGGCCTTGGATGAGTCTCTTCTTTTTTGTCAGTCAAGTCATGGGGGAGGGGGGAGTGAGAGCCCCAAAGGGGTCCCAAACCCACATACTTCATGCCTGGAAATGCTGCTGGAATTTGAATTCCCACTCCCACCTCCAACCAGGGTCTCCTGGGGCCCCGCCCTGAGACCTGCTCCCCTTCACCAACGATGGTCTTCCTGTCCTGAGTCATAGATTCCACCCCTACCTCATCCATGGACCCGAGTGTCCAGCTGTGGTCCCTGTGCCCTGGCCACTGACAGGCCCTCAGGGCTTGTACCCCTCATCTTCATTGCCCTCAGACCTGGCCCAGCCCCGGGAGCCTTCCTAGGCATACCCTGATTACTAATGTAATGAGAGAGAGAAGACAAGAGACAGATGCACAGAGAATGTATAGGCAGAGTATTCAAAAACTTAGACATTTTTCCCATACCACTAAACAAACAAAGTGCTTTAGATTTTTTTTTAACTCCCTAACGAAGGAGATGACAGAGCCAGCAAGCTGACAAAGCCTGTTCAAAGGAGGATACAAGAAAGCAAGACACATATATGTTCAAGGGAGAAAAAGAGGAGGAATCCTGAAACAAGATTGCTAAATGAGATACAAAATTGGTCAGCGTGCTATAGGACAACTTTTGGCAAAGCCCCATAACCCTAAGGGTGGTATTGTTCACTGGGCAGAATCCTCTAGTGTGGCATGGGAAGAACCATGACCATCTCTCTGCCTTCATATACCCACTGCAGGGGACACTAGCTGGGGGGGTGCAAGTCCAGGTTGGGCCCCTTGTCAGACCCAGTTTGACTTATACCAGACCCGTGGGATCCTGCCCAGGCCAAAACCTGACGATTCACTGGACCAGTGAAGGTTTGATTTGGTCCCAGCTTTAGACTGAGCTGTGTGTGTGTGCGTGCTCAGTTGTGTCTGACTCTGCAACCCCATGGACTGTAGCCTGCCAGACTTCTCTGTCCATGGAATTTTCCAGGCAAGAGTACTGGAGTGGGTTGCCATTTCCTACTCCAGGGATTGAATCTGAGTCTTTTGTGTCTCCTGCATTGGTAGGCAGATTCTTAACCAGTGAAACCTGTAGTCTAGTCAAGGCTATGGTTTTTCCAGTGGTTATATATGGATGTGAGAGTTGGACTGTGAAGAAAGCTGAGCACTGAAGAATTGATGCTTTTGAACTGTGGTGTTGGAGAAGACTCTTGAGAGTCCCTTGGACTGCAAGGAGATCCAACCAGTCCATTCTGAAGGAGATCAGCTCTGGGATTTCTTTGGAAGGAATAATGCTAAAGCTGAAACTCCAGTACTTTGGCCACCTCATGAGAAGAGTTGACTTATTGGAAAAGACTCTGATGCTGGGAGGGATTGAGGGCAGGAGGAGAAGGGGACGACAGAGGATGAGATGGCTGGATGGCATCACTGACTCAATGGACGTGAGTTTGAGTGAACTCCGGGAGTTGGTGATGGACAGGGAGGCCTGGCGTGCTGCGATTCATGGGGTCGCAAAGAGTCGGACACGACTGAGCGACTGAATTGAACTGAACTGAACTGAACTGAACCTGAACTGGGCTCTGATTTGTCTGCCCTCCACTCCCAAGACTCCACCCTCTTCCCTTAGCCAACCAGTGACCCAGGGGTACAGCTGTGTTCTTTTCCTGAAGGGAGTCATACCATAATGATATTGAGGAAGATAGATCAGCTAAATGATTAAATCAGTTTAACCACTTCTATCTCCAAGGACTTCTATCTCCAAGATATTGCATGGTCTCGTTTGATAGGTGGCAGGTTTTTAAAATTTTGTTTTATTGAAGTATAGTTGTTTTCTGATGTTGTGTTAATATCTGCTGTGCCTGCATGCTCACTCAGTCATGTCTGAATGTTTGCAACCCTATGGACTGTAGCCCACCAGGCTCCTCTGTCCATGGGATTTTATAAGCAAGAATACTAGAGTGGGTTGCCATTTCCTCCTCCAGATTTCTGCCTTATAGCAAAGTAATTCAGTTAAATAGGATTGGCCAAAAACTTCTTTTGGGTTTTTCCATAACATCTTATGTGTATATGCATACATTTTTTTTTTCTCTAGACTGCCTCTTTTATAAAGATTGGATTAGGGTAGGTGAGAATCACAAGTGAGGTGAAGTGAAATGAAAGTCACTCACATGTCCGACTCTTTTCTCCCCCATGGACTATACAGTCCATGGAATGCTCCGGGCCAGAACACTGGAGTGGGTAGCCTATCCCTTCTCCAGCAGATCTTCCCAACCCAGGAATCGAACCAGGGTCTCCCGCATTGCAGGAAGATTCTTTACCAGCTGAGCCACAAGGGAAGCCCGAGAATCACAAAGATTTAAAAAATAAAGAAGAACCCACGTCAAAGCTGCCATCAGGTAGCAGCAGTGACAGTTTCTTGCCCTTTTCTTCCCTGTCTCAGTAATCGCCTCCACAGAAGGCAGACTTTATTGGAACAGCTCTGTCTTCCCTGTCAAGTCTCTGCGCACCAGTTTGCTGGCACTGCCCAGCAAACCTGGACAGTGGGGGAATGCCTGCCTTAGGCTGGTTTTATCACAGGATATTGGATATAGTTCCCTGTGCTGTATTTGCAGCATAGGGGATCTTTAGTTGCAGCATGTTTTAGGACCTTGCTTTTTTCTATTCTATATGTAATAATTTATACCTGCTAATCCCAAACTTTTAATACACCCCTCCCTTACTCCACCTCGGCAAGCTAGGCAGCAGTTTCTATTTTATGCATTTATTTATTTTAGTTTAGTTTTATGTATTTATTTGTTTTAATTTTGGCTGTGCTGGGTCTTCATTGCTGCGTGAATTTTTCTCTAGTTGCAGAGAGTGGGGGCTACTCTCTCTTTGCGATATGCGGGCTTCTCATTGCAGTGGCTTCTCTTGTGGAGCCCGGGCTCTAGGGCACCTGGGCTCAGCAGTTGTGGCTCCCAGGCTCTAAAGCACAGGCTCAATAATTGTGGCACACGGGCTTAGTTGCTCTGCGGCATGTGGGATCTTCCTGGACCAGGGATCGAACCCAAGTGTGCTGCATTAGCAGGCAGCGTCTTTACCACTGAGTCACCAGGGAAGCCCACGTGCCCACATTTTGTATCCCTGTGGTTGCCCTGGACACCCCTTAAATATCAGACAGCTGAGTATGAATGCCCAGGGTGGAGGAGCTGAGCTTCGGGTCAGGTTTTCATCCATTCTACAAGTATTTGTTCAGTGCCTGCTATGTACCTGGCACTGCTCTGGGCTCTGGCGATTCAGTGGTGAATAAAACAAAGATGTGGGCCCTAGCAGAACTTACATTCTACAAGGGGAGATAAGGGATAATTAGTATCAGAACAGTGATGGATGCAATAGAGAAAAATGAAGCGGGAGAGGGGAGGGAAAGCCTGAGAGGTAAAGGAACACAATTTAGAGAGAGTGGCAGGGAAGACTGCGTGCAGAAGTGACGTTTGAGCAGAGATGTAGAGGCCTGAGGGAGGGACCACAGTGGGATGTACAGCCATGAGATCGCCTAGGAAATGGGTGTAGCTGGGGAAGCCATCCAAGGCTGAGCCCTGGTCGTCTGACACTAAGAGGTCAGGAGATGAAGAGGACCCAGCAAAGGAGACTGAAAAGAAAGAAACCGGGTGAGTGAGATGTCCTGGAAGCCAAGTGACCAAAGCACAGAAAGATGACAGGTGATCCACTGTGAGCAGCACGGCAGCCGATTCAAGTAAGAAAAGAGGACAGAACTGACCAGGGCATTGAGCAACATGGAGCAAAGTGGACCTTTTCAAGAGTGATTTCAGTGGAATAAAGCCTAAACGGAGTGGCCTCAGGAAAGAATGGGAGGAGAGACTTTCCCGGTGGTCCAGTGGCTGAGACTCCTCGCTCCCAGTGCAGAGGGCCTGGGTTCAATCTCTGGTCAGGAAATAGACCTCACCCACTACAACTAAAGATCCCGCGTGCTGCAACGAAGACCACATACCTCAAGTGCCACAACTGAGACCTAGCACAGCCAAATAAATACCTAAAACAAAGAAGGATGGGAGGAGACGAATTGGAGACGAGCATGGTCCACTCTGCTGAGTTTTTTTGTAAAAGGGGACAGAAAATGGGACAGTTACTAGAAGAGCAAGTAGAATTGAGAGTTCTTTTTTTTTAAGTGTTAAGCACCATAAACAGGTGATTTAGGTGGGTGCAAGTGATCCAGTAAAGGCAGGGAGCCTTGTGGGGCCACATGCTTGAGCGGTGAGGGCAGGGTGGGTTTTGCCCAGGGTAGAGGCTCCCTTGGATGGAAGTGTGGATCACACAAGGGGATGTTCCTTCTGATTTTCTCAGTGAAATAGGAAGCACAGTCTTCAGCTGAGAGTAAGGGTGGAGAAGAACGAGTCGGAAGCTTGAAAAGAGAGGAGGGAATATGAAACCACCATCTAGGATGGGGGGAGGGACTGCGGACCAGGGAAGGATGGTAGGACTGCTGGGCAGTGTTAAAGGCCTGCTTGAGGCCCCGGATTATAAACTTAAGGTGAGATGAGTGAGGTCATCTGACTGCACAGGTACATTTGGGGTCAAGGGTGAAGGTGAAGTGTAGGCAGAGGGGCGTGTAACCAGGTCAGGGATTTTTCCAGTGAATGTGACCAAAGCAGAGAGGATCAAGGCAGTGGAGAGGGTTTGCAAGAGACTCTGGCTGGGTGAGGAAGATAAGCACACTTGGGAGTGGAGAGAGGACGGGAGCCAGCACCAATGGACGGGCCGTCACGGGGGATTGAAGAACTCTGAGCCCAAGGGATGGAGGGAGTGAGGTGGGAAGATAAGGAAATCAAGAGACTTCCTGGCGGTCCAGCGGTTAAGACTGCACGCTCCCACTGCAGGGGTGTGGGTTTGATCCCTGGCCAGGGAACTAACATCCCACATGCCAGGCAGTGCACCCCAAAAGTAAGATAAATGGATGAGTGGCTGGACATAATCATTCACTAAAGGAAATCAAATGCATTAGCTCTCTGAAGGGATTTCCATCAATACCCACAGTCCATCCAAAATGTTCAGAGGGACCATACCATCCTCCCAGCCAAGATGGAGAAAGAAGATTGATCAAATTAACATCTGGTGCAGACAGCAGAGTTGACGTCAGCTGATTCCAACAACCTGAGCTGGAGTTCTCCAATGTCACCTGCTCAGATGTCACACACTCTTGTCCAGGTGTCATGTCTGTGGCTTCACACTTTCCAGGACAGGGGTAGGGCAGGATCATGGGGTTTCTGTCTCATGGTGTCATCACCACATCTGTTCTTTAATTATGAGTTGACCTTGATGTCTGGCTGGCTGCCCAGTGGTGACTGTCCTCTCATGCCCTTGTAAAGGAATGTGTGCACTCCCCACACTGATAGGCTACAGATAAGATCACATCCTGGGTGCTGATAATCATCTCTCCAATACCTGGCTTTTTGGGGCACCTCCCTGAAGTCCCTGATCACACTGTACCCCACCCCTAGTCCTGACACGCTAATGTGCTAACACTCCTGACCAATAGCAAGAGGGAGGTGGGCACCGTGGCACAGGTGAATGGGGCTGTAAGCAGTAGGAAGGGGGCTGCTCTGCTCTGAGAGGGTGCTGAGAAATCACACACACACACACACACACACAAAGTCTACCATGCCCAGCTCTCCTGGATCTCCAGGAATCTTTGGGCCGATCAATAGATTGCAGCCTGGCTGGACAAAATCCCAAGGCAGGATAAGCCATGGATGGTGGAAGGAGTCACATTTGAGCCCCAGGGATCTTCCCAGTCCTTCCCGGCTCCCTTTGAAGTCAGAAAGAGGCTCAACACTTATACTGAGTACTTGGTGGCTCCCTCTCCACCCATCCTCATCTGTATGGATGGCCTGCCCCTTGCCTTTTCTGCATGCCAAATACTATCTTATCATTGGAAGATCCCCTCAAATGTTCCCTTCTGGACAGAATTTGTCATTCATTCCACTGGGAGCACGCTGGTCCTCCCCTCTATAGGGGTGCTCACCACATGGTTCAACACAAAGCCTGTCTGGCTCCTCTGCTGGACCTGAGTTCCTGGGCACTTTGGCTTCCCCAGAGCCTGGCATGGGTCTGGCATAGGGCTGAATAAATGAAATATGCTGGCAGTTAGAGTGAAGGAATGAATAAATGAATGGATGGATGGAGGGGAGGGCAGAGGATGGGTGGATGGGAGAATGGGTGAATAAATGTGGGGGGTGGGTGCATGAACAGATGGATGGATTCCTGAAGGAATGAATGGATGGATGGAGGGGAGGGCAGAGGATGGGTGGATGGGAGAATGGGTGAATAAATGTGGGGGTGGGTGCATGAACAGATGGATGGATTCCTGATACAGTCAGGGGATGATGATGAGGAGGAGGTCACCTTATCAAGAAAGTGTGGGCTTCCCCAGCTCCATCCTCTAGAACAGTTTTCATTTTAAGGGTCCCACTTCCTTCTGTAAGCTTAGGTCCCTGCGGGATAGATATAGAAAGTTCTGGGTCTCTCTTCTTCCCTTAGCTCTAGGCTTAGCATTTTTAGGGGGTTCACATGAGGCAGAAATAGCTAAAATACACTGAGTTCCCACTATGGGTCTAACACCAGGCTAGACATTTTTACAGATGTGGCCTTGTTTAATAAAAATAGCACCCCAGTTCTGTGAAATTTGTTCTATTATCTCATTTTTACAGCTAAGAAAATGGGCTCAGAGACACTAAGTGAATTGTCTAAGGTCATACAGCTAATGTCTAGCAAAGGATGGGATTTGAACTTAAAACCTACTCAAGGAGCCAGGGCTGGATGGGCTACAGATCAAGTGACACCGAGGAACCAGAGGCCGGGATGGCGAGCAGTAGGGCCAGCCCTGCTCTGGATACAGGGGCTCTGAGTTCTAGTCCTGGCCTGGCCTCTTTTACTGGCAGACAGTGGGTGAGACTTTGCCCATCTCTAAGCTTCAGCGTCCACGCGTGGATCTGCTGCCCCTCGGGGGTCTCTTCCAAGTCAATGTTGCAGAAATAGAGGTGGATGTAAGGAGCTCCTGGCCCTTCCTTGGGACGTCCCCTCCTTTCTCTGCCAGCTAGTGACCAAAGGGCAGGGCTGCCCATTAGATAATAGTTAACTAGGTCTGAGGTCCCATCTATAAGGAGGCCACCGAGCTGGCCAAGATTCCACAGGATGCAGTGGGTAAAGGTGCTGGGAGGGGTGGTGGGGGCCGCTGCCCTCTTGGGGCTGGGGATCATTGTGGGTCACTTTGCCATCCCCAAGGGGGCTGACTCACCAGCCCCCAGTGCCTCAGCCTCCCAGGACCTGGACCTGAAGATCCTCGAGACCGTCATAGAACAGCTAGATGCCAACAGGATCCGGGAGAACCTTAGGTGAGAGGCCTGCCTTTGCACCTCTCCCGTGTGCCAGAGGCCCCTCCCCTCCCTGACCCTGGACCCACCCCTCTCTCGCCCACCCTGCAGAGAACTCTCCAAGGAGCCACATCTGGCCACCACCCCCCGGGATGAGGCGCTGGTGCAGCTGCTGCTGCAGCGCTGGCAGGACCCGGAGTCAGGCCTGGACTCAGCCAGGACCACTGAGTATGAGGTGCTGCTGTCCTTCCCCAGCGGGGAGCAGCCCAACCGTGTGGCTGTGGGTGAGTTCCGGCCCTGGCTCCGGGATGCCTGTGGGCTGGGGCAGCCGCCGGGCCCCGCTCCGACACGGCCCTCTCTCAACAGTGAACTCCACTGGGGCCATCCTCTTCTCCTGCCGACACAGTGAAGAGAACCTGACTGGGGAGCAGGGGGGCCCCAACGTGGTGCCGCCCTATGCTGCCTATGCTCCCCCTGGAACCCCGCAGGTGGGCCTGGGATGCCCCCTCCCCACTGCCCGCCCAATTCCCCCTTGTTCCCACCTCAGCTGCTCCCATCCTGACCCCAGGGGTTGTTGAGAAATGCCTCAACTGGGGCGCAGCCCCCACCCAGAATGTACTCGCTTCCACACTCCATTACTACTCCTTTTGCCCATCGCTTAGTCATTCAACAAACACTAACGGGCCCTGCTCCAGGCCTGGCCTGATACAGGGTACCTGGACACAGAGCACAGAGAAAACCAGGTGTGACTTGGTCTTGGGGAGCTGAGAAGCTCTGGGTAGGGTAGGGGGGCGGGATCTAAACCCTTCATCCTGCCATTCAGCCTTTCCCTCTCTTTCCTGGGCCTGGCTTCAAGTCACCTTCTCTTGGGAGTAGGGCCCCCTCGTCTATGCCAACCAGGGCTCGGAAGAAGACTTCAAGGAACTGCAGAACAAGGGAGTCAAACTCCAAGATAGCATCGTCTTGACCCGCTATGGGGGTGTAGGGCGCGGGGCTAAGGTAAGCAGCAGCCCCCAGTGCAAGGGGCTGGGTGGGGAGAGGGGCCGGCAGCAGGCAGGAGGAGTGAGGGGAAGGGGATGAGCAGTGCCGAGTGGAGCACCAAGCCCTGGGCTTGGGGCAGAAGAAGGGGGTGATTCCTCTTTCCACTCACGATGGCTGCTGTGGGACTCCGCCCACCCAGGTTCTAGTCCATGGGTAGGCCCAAAGAATACTTCTGTGCTATGTAACCATGGGTGCCTCCCCCAACATCCCTGAGCCTTGGGAAATAAAGGAATTGGGGAAATTTTTCAGCTTTCATACTCTGGAAGTCTAAGTCCTCCTGTGAAATTCTCCTGAATATTTGACTTAAACCCCTCCTATTGTCCCCTCCCACCCACCAGTTTGCTTCATTTCAATACAGAATTTTGACGGAGGATTCCATGCCTATTGCTATTTATTATTATTTTATTTATTTATTTTTTAGCTGCACTGGGTCATGGTTGCTTGGTGCTGGCTTTCCCTAGTTGCGGGAGCAGGGTGGGAGGCTATTCTTCATTGCGGTGCAGGTGGCTTCTCCCGTTGTCTAGCACCAGCCCCAGGGCACTCGAGCTTCAGTGGTTGCGATGCATAGGCTCCACAGTTGTGGCTTAAGGGCTTACTTGCCCTGCTGCATGTGGAATCTTCCAGACCAATGTCCCCTGCATTGCAAGGCAGATTCTTAACCACTGGACTACTAGGGAAGCCCTGTCTATGGTTTTTAAATGTTTATTTACTTACTTATTTTAAATATTAAAAGGTATATAACAAGAGATGGGGCTAGGGAATTAGTGTTTAGTGGGTTAAGAGCTTCAAATTTGCAAAATGAAGAGCGTTCTGGAGATAAATGGAGGTGATGGTAGCACAGTAATAGAAATGTACTTAATGCCACTAAACTGTACTTTTTTTTTCCTTTATATTTATTTGTTTGGCTGTCCTGGGTCTTAGTTGTGGCACTTGGTACTCTTTAGCTGCAGAATGCGAACTCAGTTGTGGCATGTGGGATCTAGTCCCTGAACTGTACACTTAGATACTAAATTTTATGTTATGTGTATTCATCACAGTTTTTTCTACAATAATAGTAAAGCATATTTATCAGTTTTCAGAATCAATAGCTAGAAAAAAATAAAAGATTATAATTGCAAGCCATAATGAGAATATGATTAACCTAACAATTAAAGCATCTGCCTGCAATGTGGGAGACCTGGGTTCAATCCCTGGGTTGGGAGGATCCTCTGGAGAAGGAAATGGCAACCCACTCCAGTATTCTTGCCTGGAGAATCCCATGGACAGAGGAACCTGGTGGGCTACAGTCCATGGGGTCGCAAAGAGTCGGACACGACTGAGTGACTTAACTTTCTAACTTTCTAACAATATAAAATAATTACATACAATTTGGGGGGTCAAGCAGAGTGATGTGGTAAGTGGAAGTGCATACATGCACAAGTATGCCACCCAGCCAGTCTATATCTCTTGGTTGGTGCATTTAATCCATTTACATTTAAGGTTATTACTGACATGTATGATCCTATTACCATTGTCTTAATTGTCTTGGGTTTATTTTCTGTTGATCTTTTCTGACTGTTGTGTTTCCTACCTAGAGAAGTTTCTTTAGCATTTGTTGTAAAGCTGGTTTGGTGGTGCTGAATTATCTTAACTCTTGCTTGTCTGGAAAGCTTTTGATTTCTCCATCAATATGAATGAGAGTCTTGGTGAATATGGTATTCTTGGTTGTAGGTTCTTCCCTTTCATCACTTTAAATGTATCATGCCATTCCCTTCTGGCTTGTAGAGTTTCTGTTGAGAAATTAGCTGATAACCTGATGGGAGTTCCCATGTATGTTATTTATCAATTTCCCCTTGTTGCTTTTTAAAAACATATATATAATATTTATTTATTTGGCTGCCCCAGGTCTTAGTTGCAGCACATGAGATCTTCAGTCTTCGTTGCAGTCCATGGGATCTTTAGTTTCCGTGTGCACACTCTTAGTTGTGGCATATGGGATCTTTGTTCCCTCACCAGGGGTCTAACCTGGGCCCCCCGCATTGGGAGCGAGGGGTCCTAGCCCCTGAACCACCAGAGAAGTTCCTCCCTTGTTGCTTTTAATATTTTATCTTTGTCTTTAATTTTTGTCCGTTTGATTACTATGTGATTCAGTGTGTTCCTCCTTGGATTTATCCTGCCTGGCACTCTCTGTGCTTCCTGGACTTGGCTGACTATTTCCTTTCCCATGTTAGGGAAGTTTTCAGATATTTTCTCAGGTCTTTTCTTTCTTTCTTCTCTTTCTGGGACCCCTATAATACAATTGTTGGTGCCTTTAATGTTGTCCCAGAGGTCTCTTAGGCTGTTTTCTTTTTTTTTTTTTTTTTCATTCTTTTTTCTATATTCTATTCTCTGGCAGTGATTTCCATATTCTATCCTCCAGGTCATTTATCTGTTCTTCTGACTCAATTATTCTGCTATTGATTCTTTCCAGTGTATTATTCATCTCTGTTTCTTTGTTCTTTCGTTCTTCTAGTTTCTTGCATCTTCTCCATTTTCCCAAGATCCTGGATCATCTTCACTATCATTATTCTGAATTCTTTTTCTGGAAGGTTACCTAACTCCACTTAATTTAATTGTTTTTCTGGAGCTTTATCTTGTCCCTTCATCTGGGATGTAACTTTCTGTTTTTCATCTTGATTAACTTTCTGAAATGTGGTTTTTGTTCTAACCAATTGTGGTTCTTCTAGCTTCTTTTGTCTGCCCTCTGATGGAAGAGGCTAAGAGTTTTGTGTAAGCTTCCTTATGAGAAGGACTGAGTCTTGCTCTGGTGGGCAGGGCTGTGCTCAGTAAAGCTTTCAGATCAGATCAGTCGCTCAGTCGAGTCCGACTCTTTGCGACCCCATGAATCGCAGCACGCCAGGCCTCCCTGTCCATCACCAACTCCCGGAGTTCACTGAGACTCACATCCATTGAGTCAGTGATGCCATCCAGCCATCTTATCCTCTGTCGTCCCTTTCTCCTCCTGCTCCCAATCCCTCTCAGCATCAGAGTCTTTTCCAATGAGTCAACTCTTCGCATGAGGTGGCCAAAATATTGGAGTTTCAGCTTCAGCATCATTCCTTCCAAAGAAATTTCAGGGCTGATCTCCTTCAGAATGGACTGGTTGGATCTCCTTGCAGTCCAAGGGACTCTCAAGAGTCTTCTCCAACACCACAGTTCAAAAGCATCAATCCTTCGGTACTCAGCATTCTTCACAATCCAACTCTCACATCCATACATGACCACAGGAAAAACCATAGCCTTGACTAGACGGACCTTTGTTGGCAAAGTAATGTCTCTGCTTTTGAATATGCTATCTAGGTTGGTCATAACTTTCCTTCCAAGGAGTAAGCGTCTTTTAATTTCATGGCTGTAGTCACCATCTGCAGTGATTTTGGAGCCCAGAAAAATAAAGTCTGACACTGTTTCCACTGTTTCCCCATCTATTTCCCATGAAGTGATGGGACCGGATGCCATGATCTTTGTTTTCTGAATGTTGAGATTTAAGCCAAGTTTTTCACTCTCCACTTTCACTTTCATCAAGAGGCTTTTTAGTTCCTCTTCACTTTCTGCCATAAGGGTGGTGTCATCTGCATATCTGAGGTTATTGATATTTCTCCCGGCAATCTTGATTCCAGCTTGTGTTTCTTCCAGTCCAGCATTTCTCATGATGTACTCTGCATATAAGTTAAATAAGCAGGGTGACAATATACAGCCTTGACGTACTCCTTTTCCTATTTGAAACCAGTCTGTTGTTCCATGTCCAGTTCTAACTGTTGCTTCCTGACCTGCATACAAATTTCTCAAGAGGCAGGTCAGGTGGTCTGGTATTCCCATCTCTTTCAGAATTTCCCACAGATTATCGTGATCCACACAGTCAAAGGCTTTGGCATAGTCAATAAAGCAGAAATAGATGCTTTTCTGGAACTCTCTTGCCTTTTCCATGATCCAGCGGATGTTGGCAATTTGATCTCTGGTTCCTCTGCCTTTTCTAAAACCAGCTTGAACATCAGGAAGTTCACAGTTCACATATTGCTGAAGCCTGGCTTGGAGAATTTTGAGCATTACTTTCCTAGCATGTGAGATGAGTACAATTGTGTGGTAGTTTGAGCATTCTTTGACATTGCCTTTCTTTGGGATTGAAATGAAAACTGACCTTTTCCAGTCCTGTGGCCACTGCTGAGTTTTCCAAATTTGCTGGCATATTGAGTGCAGCGCTTTCACAGCATCATCTTTCAGGATTTGGAATAGCTCAACTGGAATTCTATCACCTCCACTAGCTTTGTTCGTAGTGATGCTTTCTAAGACCCACTTGACTTCACATTCCAGGATGTCTGGCTCTAGGTCAGTGATCACACCATCGTGATTATCTGGGTCGTGAAGATCTTTTTTGTACAGTTCTTCTGTGTATTCTTGCCATCTCTTCTTAATATCTTCTGCTTCTGTTAGGTCCATACCATTTCTGTCCTTTATCGAGCCCATCTTTGCATGAAATTTTCCTTTGGTATCTCTGATTTTCTTGAAGAGATCTCTAGTCTTTCCCATTCTGTTGTTTTCCTCTATTTCTTTGCATTGATCGCTGAAGAAGGCTTTCTTATCTCTTCTTGCTATTCTTTGGAACTCTGCATTCAGATGCTTATATCTTTCCTTTTCTCCTTTGCTTTTTGCTTCTCTTCTTTTCACAGCTATTTGTAAGGCCTCCCCAGACAGCCATTTTGCTTTTTTGCATTTCTTTTCCATGGAGATGGTCTTGATCCCTGTCTCCTGTACAATGTCACTAACCTCATTCCATAGTTCATCAGGCACTGTATCTATCAGATCTAGGCCCTTAAATCTATTTCTCACTTCCACTGAATAATCATAAGGGATTTGATTTAGGTCATACCTGAATGGTCTATTGGTTTTCCCTACTTTCTTCAATTTAAGTTTGAATTTGGCAATAAGGAGTTCATGGTCTGAGCCACAGTCAGCTCCTGGTCTTGTTTCTGCTGACTGTATAGAGCTTCTCCATCTTTGGCTGCAAAGAATATAATCAATCTGATTTCAGTGTTAACCATCTGGTGATGTCCATGTATACAGTCTTCTCTTGTGTTGTTGGAAGAGGGTGTTTGTTATGACCAGTGCATTTTCTTGGCAAAACGCTATTAGTCTTTGCCCTGCTTCATTCCGTATTCCAAGGCCAAATTTGCCTGTTACTCCAGGTGTTTCTTGACTTCCTACTTTTGCATTCCAGTCCCCTATAATGCAAAGGACATCTTTTTTGGGTGTTAGTTCTAAAAGGTCTTGTAGGTCTTCATAGAACCATTCAACTTCAGCTTCTTCAGCGTTACTGGTTGGGGCATAGACTTGGATTACTGTGATATTGAATGGTTTGCCTTGGAAACGAACAGAGATCATTCTGTCGTTTTTGAGATTGCATCCAAGTACTGCATTTCGGACTCTTTTGTTGACCATGATGGCTACTCCATTTCTTCTGAAGGATTCCTGCCAGCAGTAGTAGATATAATGGCCATCTGAATTAAATTCACCCATTCCAGTCCTTTTGAGTTCGCTGATTCCTAGAATGTTGACGTTCACTCTTGCCATCTCTTGTTTGACAACTTGCAATTTGCCTTGATTCATGTAAAGCTTTAATCCAATTATTTGCTAATGGGTGGGGTTGCACTCCCTCCCTGTTAGTTGTTTGGCCCAAGAGGACCTAGCCCTGGGGCCTGTGGGCCCTATGATAGGGTTAATGGCAACCTCCAAGACAGCTTATATGAAAGGGGGTCTTCTAGGAGTGCTCCTGCCAGTGTCCCCATCCCTTGGTGAGCCCCTGCTGACCATCGCCTCCACAGGAGACCCTGCAATACTAACAAGTGGTTCCGTCTCCTGTGGGGTCACTGCTCCTTTCCTCTGGGTCTTGGTGCCCACAAATTTTGTTTATGCCCTCCAAGACTGGAGTCTGTTTCACCCAGTCCTGTGGAACTCCTACAATCAAATCCCGCTGGCCTTCAAGGTCAGATTCCCTAGGGGTTTCCAGTCCCTTTGTCAGATCCCCAGGCTGGGAAGCCTGACGTGGGGCTCAGAACCTTCGCAACAGGGGGAGAACTTCTTTGGTATATTGTGTTCTCATTTGTGGGTCACCCACACGGCGGGTATGGGATTTGATTTAGTCGTGATTGTGCCCCTCCTACCCTCTCATTGCAGCATCTTCTTTGTCTTTGGAAGCAGGGTATCTTTTTTTGATGGGTTCCAGCGTCCTCCTGTTGATGGTTGTTCAACAGATAGTTGCGATTTTGGTGCTCTCACCGGAGGAGATGAGTGCATATCCTTCTACTCCACCATTTTGAACCAGAAGCCCTCTCATCACAATTTTAAAAGAAGTAAAAATAAATACCTATGTACATACATACATAAAAGGAGTGCCCTTGATAAGAGCTGGTGGGAAAAAAAAAGAAAGGAAAGGGGAACAGGTGTAGTAAAATGATACAGACAGTGAAACTCTCAGCTTTTAAAAAAACATATAGAATGAAAAAAGTTTTCTCATAATGCTCCCTCCAAAGAGGTAGCTTTGTTTGTTTGTTTATGGAATGTGATCCAGAGTTTCCTTGGGAAGAAGAATATATGAAGGTATATTCTTCTTTCTCTTTTTTTTATATAAAAATAGTGTACAATACCCACTGTTCTGAACTGTGCTCTTTTCATATTAATATATCTTAGAAGAAATTCCCTGGTGGTCCAGCAGTTAGGACTCCTTGTTTCTACTTCAGGGGGCCCAAGTTCCATCCCTGGTTGAGAAACTAAGATACCGAAAGCCACTCAGCCTGGCAAAACAAAACAAAACAAAACAAAAAAACCAACCCCAAACCAAACAACCAAACAAAAAGTCATCCTGGAGATCATTCTCAAGTGGTACATAAACTCTGTCCTTGATCTCCTTTTTTAATGTACTGTTTTGTTTTCATTGACTTAAAATATATGTAACATAAACTTTACTATGTTAACCATTCTTTAATGGGCCTTTGTTGCTGTGAGGGCTTTTCTCTGGTTGCAGTGAGGACGGCTTCTCATTACAGTAGCTTCTCTTATTGCAGCTCCTGGGATTTAGGGCACAGGCTCAACAGATGTGGCACACAGGCTTAGTTTCTCTGAGGCATGTGTGATCTTCCTAGTTCAAGGACTGAACCCGTGTCCCCTGCATTGGCAGGCAGATTCTTTACCACTGAGCCACTAGGGAAGCCCAGTGAACTGTTTTTTAAATGTACGTTGCAATTAAGAACATTCACAGTGTCAAAAAAAAAAAAAAAATTCACAGTGTCGTGCAGCCATCACTACGACCCATTTCCAGATTGCTTTCATGGTTCCAAGTGAAACTCTGCACCCATTTAACACCCTTATTCTCCCTCTGCAGCCCCTAGTAACCTGTATTTGAGTTTCTTAGCCTATTCTAGGAAGCTCACGTAAGAGGAATCATGCAATATTTGCCTTTTCATGTCTGGCTTCCTTCACTTAGCACAACGTTTTGAGGTTCATTGATGTATCAGAGCTTCACTCCTTTTTAAGACAGTAATTTACGTTTGCATGCTGTATACTGGGTTTTGCTTATCTGTACATCAGTGACGGAGAGTTGAGTTGTTTCTATCTTTTGGCTACTACGAATAGTGCTTGTATGAATAGGGGTGTAGGAGCACACTCTCCTTCCTTCTTACAGCTGCATGTTGCTCCTCTGCAGGGTACCTCAGTCTCACGGCCCCACTGATGAGCCGTTGTCTACACTCAGCAGTCTTCTGCTGTCTCAAGCAGCACTGCAACAAATGACTTGCATAAGAGTCATCTTGCTGGGAGGAAGGCAGACCTGTACTGGCTTCCACAGTGATGAAGGGAAGAAGAGGAGCAATGTGAGATGTGCCCCCCTTTCACCTCCCTTCCCTAAACACAGCCTCCTCTGCTTCCTGCAGGCTGTGAATGCTGCCAAGTACGGGGTGGCTGGAGTGCTAGTGTACACGGACCCCAAAGACATCAACGACGGGAAGAGCTTGCCAAATGAGACCTTCCCACACTCCTGGTGCCTGCCTCCCTCGGGCGTGGAGCGAGGCTCCTACTTCGAGTATTTTGGGGACCCCTTGACTCCTTACCTTCCAGCTACGCCCTCCTCCTTCCGCCTAAACTCTGACAATGCCTCTGGATTTCCCCCAATTCCCATTCAGCCCATTGGCTTCGAGGATGCACAAGTCCTTCTCTGGTGAGCTTGTGCCCTAGGGTCTCCTGCCCACTCTCCGGTGGTGGCCCCCAACTTCAACCCCACATCCATATTTGCTCTGAAGGGCCTCCCCCTCCTCCCCAGTAACCTTGGAGGAAACTTAGCGCCAGCTGACTGGCAGGGAGGACTGGGCTGTGACTACAATTTGGGGCCAGGCTTCCGGTCGAATGGTATCTTCCCAGAAGACGGGTAAGATGGAGTCCCCTCCTCCCCCAACGCTCCCATTCTCTTCCCTTGTTATACTTTCTTTTTTTTTAAAAAAAATGTATGTATTTATTCTTTTATTTTTGGCCGTGCTGGGTCTTCGTTGCTGCACGTAGACTTCCTCTCATTGCAGCAATCAGGGGCTGCTCTCTAGCTGTGGCGTGCCAGCTTCTCATTGTGGTGGCTTCTCTTGTTGCCAAGCACAGGCTTTCGGGCACGTGGGCTTTAGTAGATGTGGGCTCAGTAGTTGTGGCTCACAGACTCAGTTGCTCCACGGCACGTGGCATCTTCCTGGACCAGGGATCAAATCGGTTCCCTTGCATTGCAAAGCGGATTCTTGACCACTGGACAACCAGGGAAGTCGGTTATGCTTCCCTGACCCTAGGCTTCCTCGATGCTCACTTTGAGGCCTGACCCTTCCCTTTCTCCTCTTTCCCAACCCCTCCTTGATTCCAAAACACCTGTCTTGTCCTGGGGAAACCTGTGAATCAGTTGTGTGCTCCACAAGGCTCTGTGGAGTCCCCCGACCTCACCTTGGACCTCCGTTCTTCAGCCACCCTCTCTCTTGAACACACCAAGCTCCTTCCCAAATCAGGGCCTCTGGACTTGCTGTTCCGGCTGATGGAACACTCTTCCCCAAGCTCTGCCATTCCTGGCCTGCCCTAACACCCCACCTGCCACCAGGCACCTTGTCAGTGTCCCCCCAAGCTCCCTCACTGCCTGCAGTTGCTCACTTCCTTGGGGTCTGGCTGCTCCAGGAGAGGGAGATCCGACGAGGGTGGGGTCCATGTCTGTCTCAGCCATTGCCCAAAGCTGGTACGATGCTGACATACACTAAGTATCCAGTAACCGAGTGAGTACAAAGGAGAATTGGAGTCAGAAGAGCTGGGCTCTAGCCTCGCTGTCTCTCCTGGTATTTCGAAGCAGGTGACTTTTCCAGGTTCCTTTCTGACTCTGGGCCTCAGGTTTTCCTGCATTTTGGAGGGGGAGTGGGCGGTGCCGAGACTCCTGTCCCCCTCCAGCCAGGTGAACGTGAGTGTCCACAACCGTCTGGAGCTGCGGAACTCCTCCAATGTCCTGGGGATCATCCGCGGGGCTGTGGAGCCAGGTGAGCGCCTCCTCACGGCTCCCGGCGCCCCCAGGACCCCGCCCAACCCTGGGCGCCGCTGACCACGCCCCCTCGGCCCCGCTTGGCTGCCCCGCCCACCCATGCTCCTCTGAAGTTTCTGACTCTGCTCCTCCTGCCAGACCGCTACGTGCTATATGGAAACCACCGGGACAGCTGGGTTCACGGGGCCGTGGACCCCAGCACTGGTACTGCCGTCCTCCTGGAGCTCTCCCGCGTCCTGGGGACTCTGCTGAAGAAGGGTGAGCGGGCCGCCCTGCCTCGGTCCAGGGACTCGCTCCCCAAGAGGGCACCTAAACCCAGTCCTCCCTGAATTTTGGGCGCTGACACCCCCTCCACTCTTGCATTGGCCTGTGCCCAAGCCTAAGGGCCCTCGGGACAGACATGCATGACACTAGCCCTGGCTTCGCTCAAGCAGCCCAGTGCGGTACAGGGAACTCTTGCAATACCTTCTGAGGGTCTTCTGCACCCTTCCAGTGAAGCGAGATCAGGTGTGGTCGCGAGCAAAGCTGTGCCCAGGCTCTGCCCACGGAGAATCTCAGCTTGGTTGAGGCAGGGGGACAGACAGTCGTTAACTCTACAAACACTTCAGCCATGCCTACTGTGTGCCAGGCCAGCTCTAGGCACTGGACGTCCCCCCAGAGAACCCCAGAATTCTGACTGTAATGACAACTATGAAGCATGCTATTAGGAAAAATATCTACCGGGCTTTCCAGGTGGAAGCCAGAGCTCAGGGAGGTGGCAGTTCCAGGTGGGGGTGGGGGTCCAGGTGGGAAAGAGTGGCTGCACCAGGTGGCAGAGCTGTGTGTTTCCTAAAAATAGGGACATTTTCTTTCATAACAATGCTACAATGATCAGAATCAGAAAATTAAAATTTTTTCCAGTTGTTCCAATAACTTTCAAAAATTACGTATTTATATTTTGGCTGGTCTGGGTCTTCACTGCCCCTTGAGGGCTTTCTCTGATTGCAACGTGCAGCCTTCTCTTGTTGTGCAGCACAGGGCTTAGTTACACTGAGGCATGTGAGATCTTAGTTCCCGGCCAGGGATCGGACTTGTGTCCCTTGGAAGATGGATTCTTAACCACTGGACCACCAGGGAAGTCCTTCCTTTAACATTTAGAGCAAAAGAATGTTCTGGTCCAAGAGTCAATCCAGGAGCACAGGTTGCCTGTGTAGTAATCGCATGGGTCATCTGTAATAGTTTCTTAGCTGTTCTTTCTTTCCTATCCTGATTATTTAGTTTGTTGACTGTCTCTCAATTTCGGTTTCTCGGATTAGATTCAGGTTATGCATTTTGGGCAGAAAAAAGCGTGGGAACTTTCCATTGCAAGCATATAATCATTTTATACTTAAAAAATTTTTGATTTAAAACAAAAAGATGAGAAATGATCAAAGGGGACTGAGTTGCAGCCAGAGATGGGAGTACAGCCCAGAGCACACAGTGCCATGGAGGGTGAGGGGAGTCTGAAGGAGGTGAGGGGCAAGCAAGCACTCCGAGGCTTCCAGGAGGTGACTGAGGACTGTGGCAAGAGCAGTGAGGGCATGAGGCGGAGATGGGAGCCAGCCTGCAGGAGGCTATGAGAGCGATGTGGGGCGTTGGTTAAGCCCCTGGATTCTGGAGCCAGATCCTGAATTTGAACTCTGGCTCTGCTGCCTACCAGCTGTGTAACCCTGGGCAAGTCATTAAACCTCTTTGTGGCTCCATTTCGTCAATGGAGACAATGAGAGTCTGTCTCTCAAGACCTTGTAAGGACTGGCTCAATATGGATAATGCTCTAAGGACAACGTGTGTTTCATCACCAAATGAATAGGAGTAGGGGCCGGTTTTGCATAAGATGCCAGGAAGAGAGTTAGGGGATCCAGAGAGAAGAGGGGCAGGGCATTCTGGTAGAACGGACCACCGGACTGAAGGAGATTGTTGTCGGGGGTGGGGGCCAAAGTTGAGGTGTCACAGCAGAGGAGAGGCCCTGGTAAAAAGAGGGCGAAGCCTCAGCGAAGGTTTGGCCGGGGAGGTGCCAAGACCTACCTCCAATGGCCAGCTGCCCTGTGGGTTCCAGCCCTCTCTCCCTCCACATACCCAACCTTCCCCCTAAGCCACCCCGAGATCTGGGGGATCTTGCCCTCCAGCACTTTATCCTTCTCCCCAGGCACCTGGCGTCCCCGCAGATCAATCGTGTTTGCGAGCTGGGGGGCAGAGGAGTTTGGTCTCATCGGCTCCACAGAATTCACGGAGGTGAGTGAGCCCCGCAGCTGGGCACTCGAGAGGATTCCCGGGGCGGGCCGCGCGGGGCTGACGTGGTCGGGTCCACCTGCAGGAGTTCTTCAGCAAGCTGCAGGAGCGCGCCGTGGCCTACATCAATGTGGACATCTCGGTGTTTGGTATGAGGGGCGGCAGGGCTGACTCGGGGAGCGGGGACACGAAAAGGCGGGGCCCAAATAGAGTCTTTCTTGGATCCTCTCACAGCCAATGCCACCCTGAGGGTGCAAGGCACGCCCCCGATCCAAAGCGTCGTCTTCTCCGCGGCCAAACAGGTGGAAAGGGGAGGGGCTGGGAGCGGGGTGGGAGGAGGCTTGTCGGGGGCGGGGCTACACGGGGTAGGCGGAGCTGATGCTTCGGAGAGGGGCCGGCGGTGGGACTGAGGCTGCGGGGAGGGCCTTGAAAGATCTGCAGGATTGCGCAAGGGCTGGTGCGGAGGACCTGCCTGGTTGTTGGACCTGGGGAGGGGCCAGCGGCAGACTAGATTCCCCTCCACTCAGATCTCCGCACCGGGCTCCAGCGGTCTCAGCATCTATGACAACTGGATCCGATATTACAACCGTAGCAGCTCCGTGTACGGCCTGGTCCCCAGGTGAGCCCGGGACCGGGATGGGGACCCCAGGCTGGTGAGCTGGCCCAGCGCCCTGCAGCCTGACCATATTCCTTCCCATAGTGTGGGGACTCTGGGCGCTGGCAGCGATTATGCCCCTTTCATTCACTTCTTGGGCATCTCCTCCATGGACATCGCCTACACCTATGACCGGGTAAGCAGGCACCCCTTAGTCCCCAGCCCGGGACTTTGCTCCACTAGCCCCCTCCTCTCTCGGGCTGCTCCTGTGCAAACTGCATCCATCACTCAGTAGTTGTGCTACCTCGACCAAGTTTCTTTACCTCTCTTGAGCATGTTCATCCTCATCTATATTATTTTATCAAATTTAAGACACCACTGAGTATAAGATGCACTGTTGTGATATGCATTATTCAGAAGGGAAAAAATACACGGTCAGTTGAATGCAGGATGACATTGACTGTAAGAAGCATCCTGATTTCAGAGATCTTAAAATGTGAAAAAAAGTTTGTCTCAGAGTACATTAAAAAACAGTATAAAACGGGTGATTTGAGGGTAAAATGAGATAAGGGCTGCAGAGTGCCAGACTGTTTCCCTGTTTGATGCTCCAAAATACCCTTTCTCCCCTCCATGGCCACTCTGCTCCTGAGTGGTGGAGCTGGGATGTGAATCCTCCTGTTTGACTGCAAAGCCTCAGGTTCTTCTCCTTCATGCGAAACAGGAAGCTGGCACCTGACCCAGCTCTGGACTTAGTTGTGTGACATCAGGAAGGTTACTTAACCTCTCTGAGCCCATTTCCTCCTCTGTAAGGTGGGAACACCTAGAACCTGCTTCACAGGTGTGGTGACAACTGACTTGAGATAATGGCTCTACACTGAACTCCTCCTTCCACTTCTCATCCCAAGCCTGTCACCGTGGGTCTTGTTTCCTCAGAGCAAGACCTCAGCCCGGATCTACCCCACCTACCACACAGCCTTTGACACCTTTGATTACGTGGACAAATTTTTGGACCCTGGTGAGGAAGGGGGCAAGGGGTCTCCTGCGGCGGGAGGAGGCAGGGCTGAAGGCTGAGCCTGGCCTCATCACCCTCCCCGCCAGGTTTCAGCAGCCATCAGGCCGTGGCCCGGACCGCGGGAAGCGTGCTGCTCCGGCTCAGTGACAGCCTCTTCCTGCCCCTTAACGTCAGTGACTACAGCGAGACCCTCCGCAGCTTCCTGCAGGCTGCCGAGGACCTCAGGGTCCTACTGGAGCAGCACGGCATCAGCCTCGGTATGGAGACCCCGATATTGAGGCATGGGGAGCCTTATGCCCCCAGGGCTAAGATGCTGGCTGTTCTCCCCCAGGACCTTTGGTGACTGCGGTGGAGAGGTTTGAGGGGGCAGCCACGGCATTCAACCAACGCATAGCAACACTGCGAGAGGGCACCCCCGAGTAAGCAAGGGTTGCAAGCAGGTGTCTGGGAGGGCAGCATCCAGGGCAGGATGCAGGCTGGCAGCTGGGTGGTTGTAGGGTGACCAGAAGGTCTTGTCACCCTCAGTCCCCTGCAGGTGCGGATGATCAATGACCAGCTGATGCTCTTGGAACGGACTTTCCTGAACTCACAAGCCTTCCCAGAAGAACGCTACTACAGGTGAGCCTGTCCAAAGCTCTTGGGAGGTGCAGTGAGATGAGGCCGGGCAATGGGTACCCATCCAAGGGAGGAGAATGTCACTTTTGCTGGCCTTTAGAGCACAACCCAGTCCCTTGAGATGGCTGGGGAGTGAGGCTCAAAGAGGGGGAGGCAAATCAGTTAAGGTCACCCTGGGACTACAGCCTACATCGCCTCCCACTACCAGCAGAGAGGTGCATTTGTCCCTAGCTGTATACAGGAGCTGTTGCAGGCTGAAGCTCTGCTCATTCTTGGCCCCTGCATGACCTTGATCCTCCCCCATTTCTCCCTTCAGCCATGTGCTCTGGGCACCCCGCACCGGCTCTGTGGCCACGTTCCCTGGCCTGTCCAATGCCTATTCCCAGGCCAAGAACGCAGGCCACGAACCTGCAGCCTGGGCTGAGGTGCAGAGACAGCTCAGCATCGTGGTGGCAGCCCTGGAGGGCGCGGCAGCCACCCTGAGGCCTGTGGCTGACCTCTGACCCCGCCCTCATTCTTCAGCTCCCACCTACTCTCTATCCTACTCACTCCCCCTCCAGGTTTCTTTGACTATGTCCCCATCTCCCTTCATGCTAGGAAAGGGCACGACCACAGGACCCTCTCAAACTTCGGAGGGGTCCCACAAGTGTGGACGCTTGAAGGGAGTGACAAGCCCCAGATGAAAATTTCCCTCTTGCTGGATCTTGGTTGGCAGAGGGTGAACAGGAGACAGGGATGAGGGGAATGACGAAACCACCAACTGCTCTTGGTAGCAGATGAGTGAAGATGGGACGCATAATGCCAACCTTAGATGTCAACTAAGAGACACCAGAGCCACCCCCCAGTGATCAGCAGGGAAACTAAGGCCCAGGGTGGACAGGGCATAGTCCAGTTTGGGTTCCTCTTCCCCCACGGCCCCAGCATGTCTCAACTCCTCCGTGCCCTCCCCAAATAAATCAAGCTGAGCTTTTGTTCCTTGTACTGTGCGGGAATCATGAAAAAAGAAACCTGAGTGGTTCAGCCCCAGTCTCGGGGCTCTGGGAGGACCCAGTCCTCTTCATACCTCGGTTGTGGGTCTGTCCACAGCCTCATCTTCCTCCTCTGCCATGACCACGTCTTCCAGAGTGCGCCCTCCAAGTTTGTTCCCCACCAGTATCTGGCAGGTCCCGGCAGGTGGCAGCCCCTCCTCAGTGTAACGACCCCTCAGGAACACCACTCTCTCCTGTCCATCTAAGGGTAGTCCGTGGGCCTGGCACAGGTCCCGTGCCTCGTTGGGCCCATCCAGGGCCAGCAGGTGGACCATGAAGCCCAGGGGCAAGGTCTGGCCCTTGGGGGTGCTGAGTGCACGAGCAAGGCGGGCCAGGGCTCCCCGGCGGGCACGGCCCACGTGGCACTGCACAGCGCAGCTCTGAAGGTAGGGCAGCGTCCTGAGCAGGCGAAAGAGGCGGGCGGCATTGCCTTCACGGAAGGCGGAGTCAACTGCCAGGGCAGTGCGCAGGGCCGGGCAGGAACGCAGAGCTGCAGGCAGCCGCAGAACCTCGTGGAGGGCCTCTACCGAGCCTGGAGGGGCGAGAAGCGCGAATGAGGATGCTGAGTCCGGGAGCAGGCCCGCCTTCCGTGCTATCCCCTTTCAGTGGTGTCTGACTCTTGGCAACCCCATGGACTGTAGCCCACCAGGCTCCTCTGTCCGTGGGATTCTCCAGGTGAGGATACTGGAGTGGGTTGCCATGACCTCCTCCAGGGGATCTTCCCAACGCAGGGATAGAATCCCTGTCTCTTACATCTCTTACATTGGCAGGCAGGTTCTTTACCACTGGTGCCACCTGGGGAACCCATCCCCTTAGGTTTCCCCATCCCCCTCCCACCTTCATGAATCTTCAACCACCTTCTCTGGCCTTCCCCCACCCCCAACTCACTCCTCCTCCACCAGCTCCTGCTCTGGCCACGCCATATCTCAAGCAAAGCCAATCCTCCCTTCCCCTTAAGGTGAAGTCGCTCAGTCGTGTCCGACTCTGCGACTCCGTGGACTGTAGCCTGCCAGGCTCCTCCGTCCATGGGATTTTCCAGGCAAGAGTACTGGAGTGGGGTGCCAGTGCCTTCACTATCTAGGTTCAACTGTCCCATTCCAACTCTATCCCCTCCACTTTCATAATGAGAAAGCCGAGACCCAGAGAAGGGAAGGGACCGGTCAGAAGGTTCATGTAGGGGCTCAGTGGATCTTGTGCAATGGCTGAGATACACATTAAGGAGACATTTAGGATGGAGAGGGAGCTAGTGGTGAGGTTTGAAAGCTTCTCCTTCCTTTTTTGGCCTCCACTGTCCCGGCCTCTGCTCTGCCGCGGGGACCCTGACTCACCCAGGTTATACAGCAGAAAGAGGCCCTGGAAGGTGGCCTGGCGGGGGTGGGGACCGGCGCCCAGCGCGTAGCAGCGGCGCAGAGAACCGAAGCTCTCCTGGACCTGGGCTTGCAGCAACATTGGGTCCACTGGCCCGTGCGTCGCGTTGGGTCCGAGCCGCGCCACCACGGCCAGCAGCACAGCCAGAGCCGATTCCAGCACCAACGCCGTCTCGACGTCGCTCGCGGTTTGCAGGGCCAAGTCCAGCCGCACCGCGCGCAACCGGTCCGCCACGAAGCTGGCCACCTCCGCGCAGGAAGCGTCGGTGCGCTCGGCCACCTCGCTAGCCAGGTAGCGCACGGTGGCCAGCAGCACGGACGGCGGACGAAGCTGACTCGGCGGGGGCCGGATCTTCCCGGCGGCCGGCCGGCTGTACTCCTTCACCGCGCGCTGCGGGTCGGCTCGGGGCCTGTCCCTGCGGCACCCCGGCACCACCTCGAAGCGGTGCAGGCGGCGCTCCTTTTCGCGCTGTGCGCGCTCGGCGGCCGGACACATGTCCAGGCACGTGCCCACGGGCAGCTCGTAGCCGGGCATAGGTGGGCTGGGGGGAAAGGACGGGCTCTCAGCATCCAGTGGACAGCGGCGGCCCCTCGCCCCATTCTGCGGGAGAGCACGCCAAGGCTGGCGAAGGCGGGGCCAACCCCTCTCGGCCCGCCTCCCCGCCCTGGTCTGAACCTTCCCCCCGCCCGTCTGGCCGCCGCAGTCCTCACCGAGTCCTGTCGCCTCCCACAGATCTCCGTGCAGGCCTCCCGAGATCCTCTGCGTTGTAGTTCAACGTCGCCAACACTGTTTCTCAGGTTCAGGTCCCACTAAAGCCCAACCACAGTGCACCGCTATAGTCGGACCACTCCCATGATGCACCACTTTATAGTTCCCTTCCGCAACCAATCGCTTTGCAGGAGAGGCGGGGCAAGTGTGGAGCCACGCCTTCCCGGGCTCCCTCCCTCTAATCCCATCATTGTTTAGCTCTGAACCACCCGACCCAAGTGGGGAGACCCGCTTTGGTTCCTCTTTACCCGATAACCTGACTCAGTCGGCCTTACTGCCGTTCTTTTCTGTTCCCTTGAGGACTCTTCTCCCTGTCTTCTAGATCAGGGGTCAGCAAACTTTTTCTACAAAGACAGTAGATACTACAAAGACAGTATCTACAAAACAGTAGATACTCTTGGATTTACAGGTCACAACCAATCACTCAGCCTTGCCGGTGTAGTGAGAAAGCAACGGTCGACAACACTAAATGAAAAAGCCTGGTTGAGTTCCAATAAACTTTTATTTTTTAGATACTTAAATTTCATTATAATTTTCACCTGTCACAGAATATTATTATTTTGGATTTTTTCAACTATTAAAAAAAAGTAAAAACTCTTCTAGTTCATGGGCCTTACAAAAAAAGGCAGTGGGGCATCTCCGGCTGTGGGCGGTAGTTTGCAGACCCCTGTTCTAGATGGATAAACAGATGGCTTACGGACCAGAGCTGCAGCCTCCCATATCAAGATAGAGACAGGCAGGATCAGACATGTGAGTCCCTGATTCCAAGGTGGCAGGTGTTGTCAGGGAGCTGAGAACTCATTATTTTTCTCATTCTTGGTCCAGTTACATACAGAAACAGCCAGTTACAGGACCAGGAGATCAGGCACCAGGGAGAGAAGAGGGTGGCTGGCAGTGCTGGAGCCAGAGTCCTGGGAATAGGTCCACTCCCATCTCGGGGTGGGAGTTAGGACAGATGCAGGTGCAGGATTTCCTCTGCCCGCTTCAGGTACTCGGCCGCCTTCTTCTTCACACCCTCTCGGCGGGCAGGTGATGGATCACCTGGGAAGACAGAATGGCTCAGTGGGTACCTGGATTCAGAACCCTTGGTCTAGCTCCTTACTGTCCACAGAGCATCACCAAGTGTCTTTCCCTGTTCCTTGGGAGTCAGATATATGCTCCCCATTTTACAAATAAGAAAACTGAGGCCACAAGAGATAAAGCAGCAGCCCAAGGTTACACAATTGGTCAGTGAGGAGCAATTGTGATCCTTGTTTTTCACTTTCCTTTCCCTTCACTGTACCATCCAGGATCCCAGGCCTGACCCTCCAGCCTCCAGTCTTGCTCACCAGGAACTCCCTGGAGCAGGATGTGCACGCCGTCCCGGTAGCCCTGCAAAGCGGCAGGGTAGGCGCCTGCCTTCTCGTCCCGTAGGGCCTGGGTGATGAGTTCTGTGGCTTGGCTCAGATAGGCAGGGGCGGGCTCTCCTTCCTCGTCGTCCTCCTCTGCTTGTCCACCTGGCTCCCAGGGTTCCTGGTCCGGCCTTCCAGATCCTGCCTCCAACGCTGCCAGCTCCCCTATGTGGGTAGGACTGGGTCCTGCACCTTCTGTCATCAAATGTGGAGGACTCAGGTCAGACGGGCCCTCTTTTGCCCTGGGCTTGCTGCCCAACCCCAGACCTCTCTGGCCCACCAACCCGTCCTGGGTTTCTCAGTGCCTGAGCAATCCAAAAGCCACTTGTGCAGAGCACACCAGCCACGATCTATTTGGTTGGTGGAGTTTGTGTGCTTTTGTAAAAACAGTCTTACTTCCCTAATTCTTTGTTTATAATGAGATATAGTTGATTTACGATATTATATAAGTTTCAGGTGTACAACGTAGCCTAACTCTTTGAGCGTGCATGCTCAGTTGTGTCTGACTCTTTCGAGACCCCATGGACTGTAGCCCGCCAGGCTCCTGTCCATGGGATTTTCCAAGCAAGAATACTGAAGTGGGTTGCCATTTCCTACTCCAGGGGATCTTCCCAACCCAGGGATCGAATCCAGGGGTCCTGTGTCTCCTGCATTGCAGGTGAGTCATTATTAACATTTTACCACTGAGTCGTCATTAACATTAATTTGCAAGCTCCGAGTCACTGGTTCTACTCCCCTCCCGACTACAACAAATCCAAGAATTTCCTTCACAAAGTTTAATTGAAGGATTCTAGGCCAAGCATGCCAGGTCAAGGGTAGAAATGCTCCAAGCTTTGGAATCTTAGAATAATGGATCCAGTGAACCTCCAGGCTTTTTAAAGTCTTTCAATTTCAGCTGAGGCCCCAAATGGGAAGAAATGGGTGGCATACATTCACACATTCCAGAGAGAAGGGCTCATATATCCTCTAGGACTGGCAAGGAGATGGTCAAAGATTCCCTCTGTAGATTCCACAAAAGAAGGCTAGCGATCTGGTGAACCTTGGATGAAAAGGCCTTTAAAGGGAAGGTGCAGGACTAGGAACCACCACTGCACACCACTGGCCTGGAGAGGGAAGGGTGGGCCTCTCTAGAGCCCCACCAGAGGAACCCCATGTGGAGACCAGGGGCCTTACAGGAAGGTAAGGTGACATTTCACTTTCCAGTTGGACTACAGCCCTTCCTGTGTTGCTCATGAAGCAGAAGACAGAAGAGATCTTGGAACACCCTAGTACTTGAGTTCAAGAGGCTGGTATATTTGATGAAGAGAGAGAGAGATGAGTGCCAGCCCCTCACCTGGAGAATTCTGATGGTAAAAGTTTGGCTGGACGAACCCACAAAGTGGGGCAAGGACAGAAGGCAGCATCTGAGCAAAGTACCCCTCCAGCTTGGTTGGGGCGAGAATTTAGGAGTTTTTTCATGGGCCGAAGGAACATCTTATGGGAGCTGCCTTTGAAGAGTCTTTCCAGGCTCCTGCCCAAGTACCTGGGCACTGGGCATCCCAGGAGGCTTGGCTGGGGCCAGGCAGAGTGCCTGGATCCTGCCTCTCTGTAGCCGGGTTCATCAGCCATGGCGACATCACCCCTGCCTTTCTCCTCCAAAGGACATTCCTCACACCCTGGTTACCATGGCCGGGGGCCCAGCCACCAATCAGGCCCGAGTTGTGGGGTCAGGGGGTGCAGGGTAAGGCTGAAAACTGGATGCAAGACTGAGGTCCTGATTTGGATCGGACCTCAGAGTGAGAGAACTCAAGTGCCAGAGACAATCAGAAAGCTAAGGGCCTGCCCAAGAGGTCACCAAAGGGTAGAGAAGGGAAGCCAACAAAACAGGCTGAAAGAGACAGCTACGGAAGCCAAAATGAAACTGTGTCATGACGACCCGAAGTGCCGTCAACCACTTCAACACCCTAGCTGCAGTAGCAGCATAAACTCAGAATTTTAAAATGAAAAGATTCTGAGTCTCAGAGCCAGGGATTGTCAAGCTCGTGATCTGACAAGGAGCTCAGGACCAGGGCCTCCATGTGGGGCCCTTCCACGTCTGGTGCCCTCACATGCCAGAGGCTGCCCCAGGGGCTTCCTCTGCTGTCCTTGGAGCCCAGACCTCACTGCCCTTCACTGACAGGATCTATAGCCTTCAGGATCTACAGCCAGACCCTGAGCCAGCTAGGAAACCTTCACCTTGAGCTTCGAGCGAAAGAAGTCAGACCCTCCCAGGGCAGTGTGACACCCTGCTGGTTCCAAAGCGTTCTCAGGGAGACGATCCATGGTGGGAAGCGGCTCACTTCCACTACAGTTGCTCACTGTGCTGGAGTACCCAGCTGGCCAGGGCAGCAACAGCACCTGGGAAGGGTGCAGTTCAGTTCAGCTGCTCAGTCATGTCTGACTCTTTGCGACCCCATGGACTGCACCACACCAGGCTTCCCTGTCTATCACCAACTCCCAGAGCCTACTCAAACTCATGTCCATCGCGTCAGTGATGCCATCCAACCATCTTATCCTCTGTGGTCCCCTTCTCCTCCTGCCTTCAATCTTTCCCAGCATCAGGGTCTTTTCAAATGAGTCAGTTCTTCGCATCAGGTGGCCAAAGTTTTGGAGTTTCAGCTTCAGCATCAGTCCTTCCAATGAATATTCAGGACTGATTTCCTTGAGGACTGACTGGTTTGATCTCCTTGCTGTCCAAGGCACTCTCAAGAGTCTTCTCCAACACCTTCCTTGGGAAGGGGCACTGCTTCTAATTATCAAAGCCACCTTTCGCCCACAGGGGGCGCCTTTCTCAGATTTACACAGGCAGGGTGCAGCTGGTGGCTATGCCTCCCTATGGTAGGGACCTCCTGCCCAGCTCCACCCCCTCACCCTACCCTGACCCCACTCATCCCAACTTGTTACCTTCCTTGGAGAAGGGGTCAAACAAGGCAAGCTCAGCCTCGGTGAGGGGGCCTCGGGCAGGGGAACTGGATGCCTCCTCGGTGCTCCCACAGTTAAAGAGGAGATCCAAGGCCTCCTGAGCAGGGCTGGATGGTGGCGGGTCCGCTGAGGAATAGATCATTGGTGACATTCATGCCTGCTTTTATTGTTATCTCCCAGCTTTCAAAATATCGTTACCCACTCACTGAAGCCTTGCAGCAACCACGGGCATAGACAATTCCATTCTTAAAGTTTGTGCCCATTTTACAGATTAACAAACTATAGCCCTGAGAAGGAAAATGACCTGGGCAGAGTTCCTCAGCAGGATAGTGGTAGAGGAGGCGGGAAAGGCTTTTCATTGAGGAAGGAGTGGTTCCCACTCCCCATACAGACAGGCTCTGGACCCTCCAGCCCTGGCTCGCTCTCCTGCTCCACGTACCTGGCACCTCCAACTCCTCAAGGCCCCTTCTCTCTGCAGGAAGCGGCTGGGGCAACCAAGTCTCATGAGGCTGGACCCGGGGCTCGTCGGGCGGTGGTGTGGGAATCAGAGGCGGGGGCAGGATGTGCAGGTCTCCGGACACCTCGGAGGGCCGTGTCACCTCCCCACCCTGCACGAGAGAAAGACCAGCCGGGGGAGTCACAGGGACAGCCTGTGGGCAGGCAGGCTTCCCAGGTGCTGAGGACCAGGGAAGAGCAGGCGCACATACCCGGAAGAATTCCTTGAGCTGGGGGCTGTTGTTGAGCGCGGGGATGTGCACAGTGAAGCGAAGCAAGTCCTCGGCCCCCTTTCGCCGCTCCTCAATCACCGAGGCTTCAAACCGGCCTGCACCCGCCAGGACAAGGGACAAGGAGACAACAGTGACCCACTGGCCACTTTTCCTGGTCCTGCCTGAGAGGATCTGAGCAGCCCCCTGGCCCCCACCCCATTCTCCCAGAAATCCACCTTGGCTCTGCCTGGGGCAAGGGTCTCGCAAGGAGGGACCTATCTCCCTATTCATCCATTTACCGGATGAGTATTGAGCGAAGCGAGGTCTCTGCCCTCATGGTTATTACATCCCAGACAGGGGGAAGCAGGCAACCAACAAGAAACAAATAATTTCAGATGGTTTCGATGTATTAGGGAGGAAAGTAAGACTCAGAGCGGGGAAGTGACTTGCCCAAGGTCACACAGAAAGTAGCCCCGTGTTTACAGCTTCTCTGCTCGGTTCCAGGCATCATGCAGAGTTATTTAACTCTGGGCTAGTTATCGTGCTGCCAGGGGGAGTTATCCCACTGCCTGGCATAATTTGCTAGCGAGGACCTTTCACCTTGCTATACAAGAACATCTCCTGTGAGTCCAGAGACACAAGTAACAGACCAGCCCCGTCTGGGAGAATATAATATAAGCCTCATATGTAATTTACAATTTTCTAGGAGCTGCATTTAAAAAAAAAAAAAGAGACAGATTAAATTTTAATTACATATTCTGTTTAACCCAGTATATCCAAAATAGTCTCATTTGAATATATAATCAATATTCAACTATTGAGATAGTTTACATTGTTTTTTCAGTGTATTTGACCCATAAACACATCTCAGTCCAGACTAGCCACATTTCTGGTGCTCCTCAGCCATAGGTGGTTCATGGCTGCTCTTTCTAGACAAGTGCAGATCTAGAAGAAACACCAGGTTGTGGCTTGGAGTTCTGGCTCAAGCCCCTTCATCCTGAGCCTCAGTTTCCTCATCTTGAAAATGGGGCTAATGAGGACAGGAATTAATATTAAAGGGCTCAACACACAAAAAGGGCAGAACCATTTCCCCATGTGTAAAATGAGACCGTCTCTAATGATCCCTGGGTCAGGAAGGTCCCCTGGAGGAGGGCATGGCAACCCACTCCAGTATTCTTGTCTGGAGAATCCCATGGACAGAGGAGCCTGGCGGGCTGCAGTCTATGAGGTCACAAAGAGTCGGATACAACTGAAGTGACTTAGCACACACACACACAAGGGCCCTTCCAGTGGTCTGAAACACATCTTTGCCAGGAGTTTCAGACCCCTTCCATCCAGCCCTTAGCAGCAAGTGTCCCCTTTGCCCAATGCTCTCTCCATCTTTGGCCTGAATGCCTGAATCAAGACTCACCAAACACCTGGCCGCGGGGGAAGGCTGGGAACTCCTCGAGGCGGCGGAAGAGGTTGCGGTGGGTGTAGGCCAGGTCTCCGTGCAGCTTTCGAAAGTCACTGTACCGCTTCCAGACCACCACCTAAGAGGGACACGTGACTTGACTGGGCTGAGCAGTGGTGGGATTCGGCCTTCGCCAGCCCCAGCCCGGCTCCAGGCTGTGTGCGCGTTAGGGCACAGCAGCCCCTCCTTCCAGGGAGAGAGGGGGGCTGGTCTCCTGTGCAGTTACCAGTGTCCCTGCACTGGTTTTGGATCTGGAATCAGGAGATGGTCCCTTCCTCCTATGAGGCTCACCTCTTTGACATCCTCCGGGTCCCTCTTTGAGATGAACTGAGGAAGAAAGGCAAAAACCAGTGAGACCGACATCCATCCCCTGTAAAAGATGGCCCAGCTAGCTCCCAGCCCCCTTCAGAAGAGCAGAGCCCTTCAGCCAGTGGTATCAAGGGGTCCTGGTTTAAGGCCCTGAGTATAACTTTAAGCAGTTTTTGTACCATGTACCTTAGTTTCTTCATCTGTCAAACTGTTACCGACCTGGGTCCTTGGACTCTTTAATCAACAGAAACTGATGAGGCTGGCCGAGAAAATCGGGCAAGGCGTTAATGGGACCCAGATGCAGCACAAGGGATGGGAAACAAGCGACAGGGACCCTTAAGCACTCCCTCCGAGGAGGGCTAGCTGGTTCCTTAAATGGTTAGGGCCCGAGGGGTGGCTTGAGTGATCAGCTCATCCCCTTGGTGGTGCGGTGTGCAGGCACCATGCACAGCACCCTGCTTTTGCGCCAGGCACCTCTGAAGTGGCAGTAGGTTTACGGCCTTATTGTATCTCATGGTTCACAATTGCTTAGACTTAGCATGCAGGCAGTTATTTTGAGTCCCTTATAGCTTCTTTTTCTTTTTAAAAAATATCTATCTAACTATTTGGGCTTCCCTGGTGGCACAGATAAGAAAGAATCTGCCTGCAATGCAGGAGACCCGGGTTTGGTCCCTGGCTCGGGAGGATCCCCTGGAGAAGGGAATGGCTATCCACTCCAGTATTCTTGCCTGGAGAATCCCATGGACAGAGGAGCCTGGCGGGCCACAGTCCATGAGGACGCAGAGTTGGACATGACGGAGCGGCTGATGCACACTTTCTATTTACGTGAGTATTTACTTGGCTGCTCCAGGCCTTAGCTGCAGAACACGGAATCCTTTAGTTGTGGCGTGCGGATTCTTAGTTGCTGCACGTGGGACCCAAATCCCTGATCAGGGATCGAACCTGGCCCCCTGCACTGGGAGTGTGGAGTCTTAGCAGCTGGACCACCAGGGAAGTCCTAATAGTTTCTTTGTGTTCTGTTTGTCTAGGGGCAAGTGTAAGTACGCCAGTACAGGGTCCCAGGTCCCAGCCAGTCTCAAAATGGGGGGAGCCCTAAAGGCCCATCTAGAGGGCTCCATCCTCAACCCGGCTTTTATCTCACTTCCTTCAGAAGGTAAGCCCCTGCATCTCTTTCTGAAACCAAAGACCTCCAAGTTCTCTAAAGAATGAGGTTCTGTCTCAGGAGCCACCCCTCCGTTCAAGGAGGAAGCTGCTGTGGGTGAACACTCCTGGACACGGAAGTGAACACTCCTGGACACGGACATGAACACTCTTGGACACGGAAGAAACCTCACTGGGGTTGTGAAGAGCAGACTGGTGTCTGAGATGGAAAAAAGACTCCATTTTCATTAGGGCATGCTCATAAGAATTAAAAAATAACACCCTACAGCTTGAAGTAGCTCTGACAGTTTCCAAACATCTCCAATTCATTATTCTACATCCCAGGGAGACACCTATGATTCACATGCCCATTTAGGAGATGAGGAAATGGAGGCTTAGAGAGGGCTCCTGACCTGTGGGAGGACTGCTAGCATTGAAATCCTGGCCTTTGCTTTTCACTACAGGCTTGCCTAAAATATTTTGGGTAAAATAAACTATATTGAAAAACCATTGAGGAATATATACCTGACAAAGGACTCCTTTCCACAATATATATATAACTCCCATGTGCGTGCTTAGTCACTCAGTCGTGTCTGACTTTTAGCAACCCCATGGACTGTAACCCACAGGCTTCTCTGCCCATGGGATTTCCCAGACAAGAATACTGTAGTGGGTTGCTATTTCCTTCCCCAAGGGATGTTCCCAACCCAGCGATTGAACCCATATCTCCTGCATTGGCAGGATTCCTTACTACTAAGCCACCAGGGAAGCCAAAAGTACCCCTATAGGTACATATATATACACAGAATATTACTCAGCTATAAAAAAGAATGCAATAATGCCATTTGCAGTCACATGGGTGAACCTAGAGATTATCATACCAAGTGAAGTAAGTCAGAGACAGACAAATATTATATGACATCACTCATATGTGGAATCTAATTTTTTTTTAAAGTTGCAAATGAACTTATTTACAAAACAGAAATAGACTTACAGATATGGAAAACAAACTTATGGTTACCCAAGGGGAAATGGGGGAATAAATCAGGAGCTTAGGATGAACACACACGCACTGCTACATATAAGACAGATAACCAACAAGGACATACTGTATAGCACAGAGAATTCTACTCAATATTCTGTGATAAACTATAAGAGAAAAGAACCTAAAAAAGAATATATGTATCTGTGTAGCTGAATCACTTTGCTGTACACCTGAACCTAACACAACATTGTAAATCAACTATACTTCAATAAAATTAATATAAAAACAAACAAGAAGGGGAAATCTTGTAGTTCATGTAAGGATTATTGGAAACAAAGTATAGAAAATAGTAAGTAAAAAAAAAGAACATTCTATAAATTAATATCAAAAAGACAAACAACCCAACTTTACAAAATGGACAAAATACTTGAACAGGCAACTCCCACTAAAGAAGATGTTTGAACGGCCAGAAAGATAATGAAAATATGCTCTTTAGTCCTAAGAGAAATGCAAATTTTAATATCCCAGTGAAATACTACACACCCACCAAGAATGGCTAAAATTAAAGATGCTGATGATGTCAAGTGTTGGTGAGAATGAGAGTATACAATGGTACAACTACTTTGGAAAACTGGCGATTGCTAGGAAAAGTTACACATATGCCCAGCAAATGACCCAGCAATGCCCAGGTACTCTCTTCTTTTCAACTCTTACTTTGATTTTGAACTTATTTTTGAACTGTGGTATTGGAGAAGATTCTTGAGAGTCCCTTGGACTGCAAGGAGATTCAACCAGTCAATCCTAAAGGAAATCAGTCCTGAATATTCATTGGAAGGACTCATGCTGAAGCTGAAACTCTAATACTTTGGCCGCCTGATGTGAAGAACTGATTCATTGGAAAAGACCCGGATGCTGGGAAAGACTGAAGGTGGGAGAAGGTGACAACAGAGGATAAGATGGTTGGATGGCATCACCGACTTGATGGACATGAGTTTGAGTAGGTTCCAGGAGCTGGTAATGGACAGGGAAGCCTGGCATGCTGCAGTCCATGGGGTCGCGAAGAGTTTAACTGAACTGAGATAGCTGATTTACAATATTCAGGTGTATACACATACATAATCTTTTTCAGATTCTTTTCCATTATAGTTTTTTTTTTTTCCATTATAGTTTATTAGTTTATTACAAGATGGGATCCTGCTGGCTCAGACAGTAAAGAATCTGCCTGCAATGCAGGAGACCTAGGCTTGATCCCTGGCTGGGGAAGATCCCTGGAGAATGAAATGGCAGCCCATTTCAGTATTCTTGCCTGAAGAATTCCACGGACAGGGGAGCTTGGCAGACTATAGTCCATGAAGTAACAATGGGTCGGACACTACTGAGTGACTAATACTTCTTCTTATTACAAGATATCAACTATAGGGACTTTCCTGGCAGTCCAGTGGTTAAGATGCCAGGCTTCTATTGCAAAGGGCATGGGTTTGATCCCTGATCAGGGATCTAAGACCCCATATGCCTGGGGGTGAGGCAAAAAAAGAAAGAAAGATATAGTTCCCTGTGCTATACAGTAGGGCCTTGTTGCTCATCCTTTTTTTTTTTTTTAAGATTTATTTATTTATTGTTGGTTGCGCTGGGTCTTCATTGCTGGGTGCAGATTTTCTAGTTTTGGGGAGTGGGGGTTACTCTCTAGTTGCAGTGCACAGGCTTCTTCTTGTGGTGGCTTCTTTCATTGCAGAGCATGGTCTCTAGGGCACACAGGCTCAGTAGTTGTGGAGCACTAGCAGCTGCTTTGCGACATGTGGCATGTTCCCAGACCAGGGATCGAACTCGTCCTCTGCTTTGGCAGGCAGATTCTTAACCACTAGACCACCAGGGAAGCCCTAATCTATTTTATATACAGTAGTTTGTATCTGCTAATTCCAAACTCCTAATTTATTCCCCACCTCCCTTTCCCTTATGGTAACCATAAGTTTATTGTCTGTGAGTCTGTTCATTTTAAAATAAGTTGACTTGTATAATTGTTTTAGATTCCAGATATAAGTGATATACCATATGACATTTGTCTTGGGATTATCTTTTTATTTTCATTTTGTAAATTTTTTTTAATATTTGCATTTTTTGGATACAGGAATGACACAAAAGATTTGAGGAAAGACCATTTTAAACATCTAGGATTCTGCGTTTAAATCATTTTGGAAGCCTTTACATTTCTGCTTTAACAGTTATTAATGCACCTGTTTAATAGTTGCCTACTTCAAAATTGTAAAAATACAAAAAAATTTACAGTGAAAAATCTTCCCCAATTAGTTCTTGTATGTCATTCTACAGATAATATTATACTGTTTCTATTTTTAATTCCTTTCATGATATCCTGTCTCTATACACTTATAACGTTATTACTTCATATACCAACTTTCGTCTTTATCTACTGACTTCCTGCTGTGACTGTGAAGAGACTTATTCCTTTATAGCTTTACAAGTGTATGAATTTTTAGTCACAGGCATAATTTTTTGAAAAAATTTATAAAGTAATTCAATTACTTAAAGAGTTTTCATATAAATATCAAACAAACCAACAGACAAAACTTACTCCAAGAGACTGGAGACCTAATCAATATTTGGGGTGAGCCAGTTTTCAAGTTAATTTAAAGAAATTCACAGCCTGACGCCAAGCTGCCACGCGTTGGGCGTGGACACACCTCGCAGTCTGGGAACTGCCGGCACGCCCTTTTAAAAGAGCAGAGCCCTCCTGTGGCCCCGCCCCTTGATGGCTAAAGAAGTAAACTAAGGCCGGTTAACCGCCCCCCCCCTTAAAGGGGAAATCCATTCTGTCGTCTAAAATGGGAGCCTCCAGCAGCGTCTTGCCTTAAAGTAAAACACGGCACCGCTCTTGTTAAAAGGGTAAAGTTCCTGCTGGGCCCCACCTCACCTGCGCCGTCACTTTGTATTCAGTGTAGCCCTTGGGGTGGGTCCGGGGGTCGGAGACTGTGTAGTGTCGCAGAAAGTCGTCTTTCGCCTGCCGGGACATGGCAAACAAATTGGAGCGGAGCTGACCGCCGGCCTCCGCCTCCTCCACGCCTCCCCCGCCCCCGCCCCCTCCAGTTCAGTCTTCCCGAGTCGCCGCTTCGCCCGGGCCTGCGCCCTTCGTCCTACGGCCCAGGGAGCTGGTCGCAAGTGACAGCGCAATTCTCAGCCAGGCGCTTGGCCAAGGGAGTGTCTAAAAAGTTCTCGATGGTTGGTAAAGCCGGAACCAAGTGATTTGGGAAGGGATTGGGGAAGAGTAAGGAAGGCAATGGCAACCCACTCCAGTACTCTTGCCTGGAAAATGCCATGGGCGGAGGAGCCTGGTAGGCTGCAGTCCATGGGGTTGCGAAGAGTCGGACACGACTAAGCGACTTCACTTTCACTTTTCACTTTCATGCATTGGAGAAGGAAATGGCAACCCACTCCAGTGTTCTTGGCTGGAAAATCCCAGTGACGGGGGAGCCTGGTGGGCTGCCGTCTATGGGGTCGCACAGAGTCGGACAAGACTGAAGCGACTTAGCAGCAGCAGCAGCAAGGATTGGGGAAGCTGGATCACTCAGGTCTGCTTTGAGATAAACCCACCCCATGCGATGGTAAACCCTCATCACATATCAATGACTTCTTTGCTTCCCAATTCCCTTCTTTCATCCATTCCCCCAAATTTTATTGTGTTCAGTATGTGCCAGACATTGGCAAATCATTTCCCTTTCTCCTTCCCTGCTGCTGCTGCTAAGTCACTTCAGTCATGTCTGACTCTGTGTGACCCCACAGACGGCAGCCCACCAGGCTCCCCTGTCCCTGGGATTCTCCAGGCAAGAACACTGGAGTGGGTTTCCATTTCCTTCTCCAATGTATGAAAGTGAAAAGTAAAAGTGAAGTCGCTCAGTCGTGTCCGACTCTTTGCAACCCCATGGACTGCAACCTACCAGGCTCCTCCGTCCATGGGATTTTCCAGGCAAGAGTACTGGAGTGCAGTGCCATTGCCTTCTCCTTCCCTAGGATTCGCTAAATTCACATTTTCTGTAAGGATTCAGTTCAGTTCAGTTCAGTCTCTCAGTCATGTCCGACTCTTTGCGACCCCATGAATCGCAGCACGCCAGGCCTCCCTGTCCATCACCAACTCCCGGAGTTCACTCAGACTCACGTCCATTGAGTCAGTGATGCCATCCAGCCATCTCATCCTGTTGACCCCTTCTCCTCTTGCCCCCAATCCCTCTCAGCATCAGAGTCTTTTCCAATGAGTCGACTCTTCACATGAGGTGACCAAAGTACTGGAGTTTCAGCTTCAGCATCATCCCTTCCAAAGAAATCCCAGAGCTGATCTCCTTCAGAATGGACTGGTTGGATCTCCTTGCAATCCAAGGGACTCTCAAGAGTCTTCTCCAACACCACAGTTCAAAAGCATCAATTCTTCGGTGCTCAGCCTTCTTCACAGTCCAACTCTCACATCCATACATGACCACAGGAAAAACCATAGCCTTGACTAGACGGACCTTTGTTGGCAAAGTAATGTCTCTGCTTTTGAATATGCTATCTAGGTTGGTCATAACTTTCCTTGCAAGAAGTAAGCGTCTTTAATTTCATGGCTGCAGTCACCATCTGCAGTGGTTTTGGAGCCCAAAAAAATTAAGTCTGACACTGTTTCCACTGTTTCCCCATCTATTTCCCATGAAGTGATGGGACCGGATGCCATGATCTTTGTTTTCTGAATGTTGAGCTTTAAGCCAACTTTTTCACTCTCCACTTTTACTTTCATCAAGAGGCTTTTGAGTTCCTCTTCACTTTCTGCCATAAGGGTGGTGTCATCTGCATATCTGAGGTTATTGATATTTCTCCTGGCAATCTTGATTCCAGCTTGTGTTTCCTCCAGTCCAGCGTTTCTCATGATGTACTCTGCATAGAAGTTAAATAAGCAGGGTGACAATATACAGCCTTGACGTACTCCTTTTCCTATTTGGAACCAGTCTGTTGTTCCTTGTCCAGTTCTAACTGTTGCTTCCTGACCTGCATACAGATTTCTCAAGAGGCAGGTCAGGTAGTCTGGTATTCCCATCTCTTTCAGAATTTTCCACAGTTTATTGTGATCCACACAGTCAAAGGCTTTGGCATAGTCAATAAAGCAGAAATAGATGCTTTTCTGGAACTCTCTTGCTTTTTCCATGATCCAGCGGATGTTGGCAATTTGATCTCTGGTTCTTCTGCCTTTTCTAAAACCAGCTTGAACATCTGGAAGTTCACGGTTCACGTACTGCTGAGGCCTGGCTTGGAGAATTTTGAGCATTACTTTACTAGCATGTGAGATGAGTGCAATTGTGCGGTAGTTTGAGCATTCTTTGGCATTGCCTTTCTTTTGGAATCAAATGAAAACTGACCTTTTCCAGTCCTGTGGCCACTGCTGAGTTTTCCAAATTTGCTGGCATATAGAGTGCAGCACTTTCACAGCATCATCTTTCAGGATTTGAAATAGCTCAACTGGAATTCCATCACCTCCACTAGCTTTGTTCGTAGTGATACTTTCTAAGGCCCACTTGACTTCACATTCCAGGATGTCTGGCTCTAGGTCAGTGATCACACCATCATGATTATCTGGGTTGTGAAGATCTTTTTTGTACAGTTCTTCTGTGTATTCTTGCCATCTCTTCTTAATATGTTCTGCTTCTGTTAGGTCCATACCATTTCTGTCCTTTATCGAGCCCATCTTTGCATGAAATGTTCCCTTGGTATCTCTAATTTTCTTGAAGAGATCTCTAGTCTTTCCCATTCTGTTGTTTTCCTCTATTTCTTTGCATTGATCGCTGAAGAAGGCTTTCTTATCTCTTCTTGCTATTCTTTGGAACTCTGCATTCAGATGCTTATATCTTTCCTTTTCTCCTTTGCTTTTCACTTCTCTTCTTTTCACAGCTATTTGTAAGGCCTCCCCAGACAGCCATTTTGCTTTTTCGCATTTCTTTTCCATGGGGATGGTCTTGATCCCTGTCTCCTGTACAATGTCACGAACCTCATTCCATAGTTCATCAGGCACTCTATCAGATCTAGGCCCTTAAATCTATTTCTCACTTCCACTGAATAATCATAAGGGATTTGATTTAGGTCATACTTGAATGGTCTAGTGGTTTTCCCTACTTTCTTCAATTTAAGTCTGAATTTGGCAATAAGGAGTTCATGATCTGAGCCACAGTCAGCTCCCGGTCTTGTTTTTGTTGACTGTATAGAGCTTCTCCATCTGTGGCTGCAAAGAATATAATCAATCTGATTTCAGTGTTGACCATCTGGTGATGTCCATGTGTAGAGTCTTCTCTTGTGTTGTTGGAAGAGGGTGTTTGCTATGACCAGTGCATTTTCTTGGCCAAACTCTATTAGTCTTTGCCCTGCTTCATTCCGTATTCCAAGGCCAAATTTGCCTGTTACTCCAGGTGTTTCTTGACTTCCTACTTTTGCATTCCAGTCCCCTATAATGAAAAGGACATCTTTTTTGGGTGTTAGTTCTAGAAGGTCTTGTAGGTCTTCATAGCACCGTTCAACTTCAGCTTCTTCAGCGTTACTGGTTGGGGCATAGACTTGGATTACTGTGATATTGAATGGTTTGCCTTGGAAACTAACAGAAATCATTCTGTCGTTTTTGAGATTGCATCCAAGTACTGCATTTCGGACTCTTTTGTTGACCATGATGGCTACTCCATTTCTTCTGAGGGATTCCTGCCTGCAGTAGTAGATATAATGGTCATCTGAGTTAAATTCACCCATTCCAGTCCATTTCAGTTCACTGATTCCTAGAATGTCGACATTCACTCTTGCCATCTCTTGTTTGACCACTTCCAATTTGCCTTGATTCATGGACCTGACATTCCAGGTTCCTATGCAATATTGCTCTTTACAGCATCAGACCTTGCTTCTATCACCAGTCACATCCACAGCTGGGTATTGTTTTTGCTTTGCCTCCATCCCTTCATTTTTTCTGGAGTTATTTCTCCACTGATCTCCAGTAGCATATTGGGCACCTACTGACCCGGGGAGTTCTTCTTTCAGTATCCTATCATTTTGACTTTTCATACTGTTCATGGGGTTCTCAAGGCAAGAATACTGAAGTGGTTTGCCATTCCCTTCTCCAGTGGACCACAGTCTGTCAGATCTCTCCACCATGACCCGCCCGTCTTGGGTTGCCCCACGGGCATGGCTTAGTTTCATTGAGTTAGACAAGGCTGTGGTCCTAGTGTGATTAGATTGACTAGTTTTCTGTGAGTATGGTTTCAGTGTGTCTGCCCTCTGATGCCCTCTTGCAACACCTACCGTCTTACTTGGGTTTCTCTTCCCTTGGGCGTGGGGCATCTCTTCACGGCAGGGGAACATAAAGAACTCCAGAGAAGTACAGTGGTGACATGGGTTCTGAAGTCACACGTCTTACTAACTCCAAGAGTTCCCCTTAACTACTTGAGCGACAGTTTCTCATCTCTAGAATGGGGATGTTGACATAGAATCTACCGCAGTGGCTTTCTCTTTTTCCTTTGTGGGTCCGTCTAGCATTCGCCCCTGCCTCTTTCTGTTAGCACCATAGCACCAGATCTTTCGAGGTAGTTCACTAGGATGTGCAGCCCTCCAGCCTCTTAGCTCAGAATCCAAAGGTGCCAGCTCCTTTCCCTGCCCCAGGTCCCAAGTAGGGGTCGGGGACTCCCCCCTGAAAGACTTGACTCTTGAGTGAGGGACAGGCACAGTGCCTGGTGAGGGGACAACGTTCCTCGAGTACAGTGTCGGCTGTGGGTTTGGCTGCCCAGCCTTTGGAGCTGTCCAATCTCCACCGACGTGCCCTGAGTTCCCAGTATCTGCCCAAGAAACGTCTTTCTGCCAAAGGCAGTGATCTGTGTCTGGACAGCGTACCCAGGACCCTGACTGATCCCACCACCACCACGCTGGAAGCCTAAATGGAGTAGCAGGGGAGGCCACTCTTCTTACTGGAACTCAGATGAGTGGGTGCTGTAACTTCAGAAACACAAAGCAAACTCCCAAACCAGACTCTTGGGAGCGGTGGAAACAGGGTAGTTCATCCAGAGGTGTTCGTGAGGAGGCTGGGATGGGGTGTGTCCCCTCTTACAGCATACACAGGGCTCCTCTGAAGACCCCTTTCTTGGTTGGGAAGACCCCTGGAGAAGGGAATGGCTCCCCACTCCAGTATTCTTGCCTCAAGAATCCCATGGACAGAAGAGCCTGGTGGGCTACAGTCCATAGGGTCGCAGAGTCAAGACAGGACTGAGCAATTAACAGACATGCACACCTGGTTTTCAGAGTTCTCTTGGCAGGGCCCTGGCTTCAAGTCCCCTTCTCTCCCATCATTCCCTCCTCTCCCTTGCCCAGTGGCTCCGCATTCTCCCATTTCTGCCTTCTTTATCTAAGACCTTTCCCACCTAGGTCAGCTTAGCCTCTGGCCTTTCTCCTTCCATTAGGAGTTCCGTCACTGGTAGAAGTGAACAGAAGAGCCTTTTCAGAAGGCAGAGGAGAAGGAAAAGCTGCAAATGCACAGGGGCAGGGCAGGGGGTCTGCTCCCCACATTCCCACTCGGTCGGCTTGACCACGTGATGCAGACTTTCTGCTGCAGCTCATCCTTCACATTCAGAGGACTTGTGATGACTATAACCTTGTTATTTTTCTTATTTGTCTCTGGACTTCCCTGATGGCTCAGATGGTAAAGAATCTACCCGAAATGTGGGAGACCAGGTTCGATCCCTGGTCAGGAAGATCCTCTGGAGAAAGGCATGGCAACCCACCCCAGTATCCTTGCCTGGGAAATATTTGTCATTAACCATGTATAATTCACCTTTGAATGAAAGCATGCTGCTTACTAAGGGCCCCTAGGAGGGCTTGAACACTGGGTTGACTCACCCAGATCAGTGGATGTCTGAATTCACATTGGATCTGCTTGAACTCCTACTGGTTCAAATAAAAATAATTATAGCTGACCTATAGTGCATACGATGCGCAAGGCAACCCACCCATCTGATTCTCCTCCCAACCCTAGGAAGTAGGTGACACTGTTTTCAACCCAGGTGGGGACCCCAAGGCAGAGACAGGTTAAGCAACTAGCTCTTCATCAATCAGTGAGTGGCAGAGCCAGGGTTCGGCTCTGGAGACTGGATATGTCTGCTCCCCATAGGGATGAGAGCCTGGGACATGGTGTCTATATTGCACAGAAGACACGGCAGGTGGTTCTCAATTTCTATGGTGATGGACAGTTTATACTCTTAAAAAAAATACTGATTTTCTTATTTTATTTGGCAGCGTCAGGTCTTTATTTGCCACACGGAGTCGTCATCGAGGTGCGAGGGCTCAGTAGTTATAGCACCCGGGCTTAGTTGCCTCACAGCATATTCCCCAAACAGGGATCGAACCCGCGTCCTCTGCACTGGAAGGCAGATTCTTAACCACTGGACCACCAGGAGTGTCCCGACAAGTTTATATTTTAAGGTTGTCCACCCAAAACCCATTTCTCTTCTTCCATCCTAACAGAGTGCAGATTTGCGGAGGTCTCCACCCTCCAGGGAGGGCTCCTGGAGCAGTGAATCTGTGTCTTTTGCTCACCTGTCCCTTAGGAAAACTCACCTTCCCTCATAAACATGTTATGCCCAATTCCATCTGGCACTGGAATTCTGAGCACAGAAACAAAAGCAAAATGGTGAGCAGGGTGTGGCGGCTCAGTGTGCTGGGTTCCAACCCCAGCCCCACTACTTCCTAGCTGGGGGCGGTTTAAGTCAGTCACATGACCTCCTGGAGGCTTTGTTCCTACATAAATGGGGACATATATGGTTGGGCTTATAATTCAATGTGATGGTAAGTGAGAAGTGCTTCAAACAGAGCCCTGCAGAGGAAGCCCCTACTGGAAGGACTACAAGCAGGGCACCCTGTCCAAATATCCATTTATCCTGCCACCTGGATGGGGGCTCTGGGTCTCCCTGGTTCCCATCCTTTCCCACCCTGGCCCTTGCCTCAAAGAGTGCCCGTTAGCCTTCAGGGAAGGTCCCTTCCCAGCCCTGTTCTCAGTTAGCTAACTGGCCTGATGTCCACACCCTCCTACACCGGAGTCATCACCCCCCGTTTCCCAAGAGCCCTTGCTCTTCAGGCCTCTGTCCTGTGAGTCCCTCTGCTTGAACCAGCGCTGCCTCACACAGCCGTGTAGGCTGCCCACTGCGCACAGATTCCTGGCTGCCAGTGGGAAGCTGGGAGCTGAGATTCAGCCCCTGTTCCGTTTGACAAGCTGAGAGCCCTGATGTTGGGGTGCCTTCCTTTTTCTCATTCATACCTCTGAGGGTAGCAGTTGCTCCAGTAAACTGTCCTTCCCCTCCTCTGGCCGGAAAACTTCTACTCATCCTTTACTCCCAGCTTTCACGTCACCTCCTCTGGGAAGCCCACCTGAACTCTTCCAAATGGAATTCCAATGCCCTGTCCCGTGCTTCTGTAATTCTCTGCCACTCCCTTGACACAGTGACAGTTGATCCTCTGACTGAAATGTTGTCTTTTTCGTCTCCCACTGGGCTGTGGGCTCTAGGCACCCTGCAGGGCTGTAGAATCAACAAATGACTCAGCCAGGAATGGGAGCGGGGAACAATTTATTCTCACAGCTGAGCAAATGGTGAGGCCCACAGCCTCGATAGCAGCAGAGGCAGCCCCCTCCCAGCCACAGCCCTCTCTTCCTGGTCCCGCAGCTGCAGGCGGGCCGGGTCAGGAGCCAGGGGGACAGCCAGGGTGACAGGCCTCCCGCCTCGGGAGCCGGCTGGCCACAGAGCAGCAGTGGGCAGCAGTAGCAGCAGCAGGGTATGGAGGGGGGCGGGGGCTGTTAGTTGGGCTGGCGGACTCCCACCCTTCCAGGGATGGTGCTTGGTGGCGGGGTGGGGGGTGCCTAGACTGTGAGCTGAGTAGGGGGGCATCAGAAGCGGCTCAGTCGGCCATGAAGATGCGGCTGGAGATGTCATCCAGGAGCCAGTCGATGCCAGGCAGCAGGTTCTCCCCGGTGACGGCGCTGCAGCCCTGGATGCACCAGTGGTGGCTACGGATGGAGTCCAGCTCCAGGGCCTGGGAGGGCGGGAGGTGATGGTGGGCCCTGGGGACCACAGGCCCTGCCCACCCTCAGCCCCTTCCCTCCCCTGGCCCAGGGGAAATCCAAGCCCCCATCAAGGGCCTGCTTTGGGAAGCCTCCCCTGGCCCCTGGTGAAGATCTGCTGGCCTCCCAGGGCACCCGGGCTCTCTGTCACCACCATGCCAGCACTACCCCTTATAATAAGATTGCAACAAGGGCCCCTGACATTGTGCTATGGGCCCTACAAATGTCCTCTTATCCATTCGCCCCATGGTCCCCTAAGCCAGGGATTGTGTTTGCTATTTTACTGAGGAGAAAACCTCAGAGAGGTTAAGCAGCCTGCCTAAAGTCACACAGCTAATCAGTGGCAGAACCTAGATTCTAACCCCACTCTTTCTCATTCTGGTATTCAAGCTTCAGAGTCAGATGAAGATGTAACCTGCGGTCACATAGGCCTGTGTTTAAATCCTGGCTTGTCTGCTTCCTGGCTGTGTGACCCTGGGGGACTTACCTAACCTCTCTAAGCCTCCTTCACTATCTGTAGAATGATGATAATGGTTCCTACCTCAGGAGGTTGCTGTGAGAACTGAGTAAGTTAATCCATGCAAAAAGCCTAGCACAGAAAAAGCGCCCACTGCCTGTTGGTTACTGTTATCCCCGGGATAATCTACTTGCAGATCTGCTGTCCCCCAGGCTGTGGAGCACAACTCCGTCTTCTATCACTGAATCTCCAGTACCCTGAATACACACAGCAGGGGCTAATAAATGCTTTCTAAATAAATGAACAAAGAATCACATGCCCCTTTTCCTCTGTGAGCTTGTGCCAAGGCCTGGACTCACCTCGCGGATGGCGTTAGAGGACAGTGCTCCGGGCAGGTCTTGCTTGTTGGCAAAGATGAGGAGGGTCGCTCCGGCCAGGCGCTAGAGAAGAGAAACAGAGAGTAAGGGGAGGCGGGGTGGAGGCTCAGAGGGCAGCCCAGCCCCTGCGCTAATCACCCAGAGCAGCTGGGGTCAGAGAGCAGTCTGGAAGATTAGAGCAAGGTCCCATGGTGGTTGCAAAGACACCATTAGTGTGGGCAGTGTGAACACAGCCTTCCTGTCCAGCCATTATGGGCTGGAGGGAGCTGTGGGCTGGCCTGAGACCCTGCTTCCAGCACAGTCACACCCAGGGGGCACCTCTCTCCTCTGTGCATCAGATTCCTCTTCTATAAATGGGAGGGGATGATGGACAAGGGGAGGGGGTGATGGACAAAGGGGAGGGGTTATGGACAAGGGGAGGGGGTGATGGACAAGGGGAGGGGGTGATGGACAAGATGATCCTCAAGCCTCTGCTTCTAGATTGCTGTGACCTGATGACCTGACATCAAAAAGAACGCGACTATCCCAGGGGCTGTGGGGGCTGAGGGCAATGAGCTTCCCCTCCTCCAAGTTCACACAGTCCCCTAACTGTCCCATTACCCTGACAGACCTTCCTCTCTGCCTGTGATTCCAGTTACTTCCCTCTGTGTGTTTGTGACCGGGAGTCCCTCCATGTGGATGGCGGCTCTACCCCTTAACAAGGGCCTTGAGGTGCCAGGCCAGGGCTGAACATTCAACAGCCAGGATCTCACTGGACCTGCTTGACTGCTGTTTAGGCCTATTGTCCCTAAATAATTATTAACAACTCCCTCTTTAACTCTCAAAAGTGTCCTGAATTTCAGCTAAATGCAGTGGAGTAACCTGGATTAAACCCTGGAACAGAGAAAGGACATTAATGGAAAAACTGGTGCAATCCAAACAAAACCTGTAGTTCGGTTAACAGTAACTTGTTAATTTCTTATTAAATAGTTTTAACAAGTGTTTGGCAGTTCTGTAAGATGTTCATATTAAGGGAAACCAGGTGAAAGATACATGGGTAACTTTTCACTATCTTTGCAACTTTTCTATAAATCTAAAATTTTATTTAAAGAAGAGCATTTTGGCTCAGACAGTACATTTTAAGATCACCGTAATTATTAATATAATGCCCATCTGAGAGATGCAGTGGCGATTCAGAGAAACTAAGTGCCTTGCCTAAGGTCACAAAGCAAACAGTCCAACTCCTGAACCAGGCTCCACTGCCTGCCAAAGCTTCACACACCAGCCTCAAGTCATCCTCCCCAAAGCCTGACTCAAGGTGCAGAAACTGAAGCTCAGGGTGGTGAAGCAGTGGCACTGCAGGGATGTGGACCCACATCAGACCACATGGATCCGTGTTCTGCTCATGGCACTGTCAGCCTCCCTGGGGCGGGTGTACTGGTTGTCTCTGCCTCCCCAAGGGTGCTGGACACGTGGTGAGGGCTGGGTGAGGGAACAGACCCCAACTGAGTGTCCCCCTGGGATCATGGACCCCACAGGGAATCGGCTGAGGATAGTGTTCACACACCCACACAGGTGCATGAAACACCAGGACCAAGGCACTGGGGGAGCCCCCTGCCTACCTCCTCCACCAGCAGGTTTTGGAGCTCCCGCTGGCAGTCCTGCATGCGCTGGCGGTCGGCGCTGTCCACCACCCAGATGAGGCCATCGGTGCTCTCAAAGTAGTTCCGCCAGTAGGACCGCAGGGACTTCTGGCCGCCCACATCCCAAATGTTCAGCTTGAATCTGGACAGGGCAGTGGGGGCTGCAGGGTCAGTCCGGCCCTCGCCCACCCTCCCTGCCCTGTGCTGGGCAGGCCCGCCCTCGGGGACCCCGCTCACCCTCGGTGCTCCAAGGTCTTGATGTTGAAGCCCAGTGTGGGGGAGATGGTGTCAATGTCTTCGCCGTTGAACTTCTTGAGGATGGTCGTCTTGCCGGCATTGTCCAGGCCCCTGGGGGTGCGCCAGGTTAAGGAGAAGTCCCCAGGCTCTGCGGGCTGGTGACACCATCCCAGGGCCCCTCTCTGACCACATATCAAAGTATGTTGAGTACCTGCCTGACCTACACGATAAATGTGAAAATGTATCATCTTCTGACCAGATGCTCATAATTCATCCCACAACATATACTGTTGGCCAGGCTACCCTGGTTGCTCAGTGGTAAAGATTCCACCTGCCAATGCCGGAAACTCGAGTTCGATCCCGGGTCTGGGAAGATTCCACATGCCAAGAAGCAACTAAGCCCGTGCACGACCACTGAGCCTGTGCTCTAGACCAGGAGCCGCAACTCCTAAAACTCGTAGAAGCAGGCCCTAGAGCCCCTGCTTCACAAGAGAAGCCGCCACCAGGAGAAGCCTGCACACCACAGCTAGAGAGTAGCCCCCCACTCACCACAACTAGAGAAAAGCCTGTGCGGCAACGAAGACCCAGCACAGCCAAATACAAAAAATAAAAATGTACTGTTGGCCAAAAAGTCCCTTCGGTTTCGCCACAGATGTTACAGAAAAACCTGATGAACTTATTGGCCAACCCCATGCTTAAGGCCTACACTGCTCCAGAATACCTCTGGCACTGGGGGTGCCCTGGAATCACGGTCCCTGCCCTGTGCGGCTTCCACTCCAGTGTGAGACGGCTGGACTGAGGCCCAGACTGCAAGGAGCCGGCTTTTTGAAGGACTAGGGAAAGAAGAGCATTCCACGGAGCAAGTATTTGGAGGCAGCCACCCTTGCCCTTTTGTTTCTGGAATATTCCAAACCCTTTGCTGCTGAGTGTGCAAACAAATGGGTTAAGTTCACCAGCTGGAGAAAACCACCCTCCTTTTTCCTTCTAACACCCAAGGGGGCTTACAGCTGGGACTGGGGGGATGGGGGTGAGAGGATCTCTCCCGAGACCCGGCTTTAGTCCCTGATCACTGGTGGCTGATTGCTCTCCTCATCGCCCCCCACCCCAGCTCCATCGTCCTGCTTCCTTCTCCACTGGATCATTTTCATCAGCTGATGAGTGGATGTCTCTCCCACCAAGAAGAAGCGAACAACACCCTCTCTTGACCCCTCTCCCCCTGACGTTTTCCTTTATTTCGTTCCCTTTATAGCAAATCTCAGAACTGTTGTCCATACTCACCCTTTCCAGTTTCTGTCTTCCTGCTCCTCTGTGAACCCATAAGACCTCTGCTCCCACTGCTTCCCCGAGACTGCTCTGGCCAAGGTCAGTCCTTAGAGACGCCTTGCTCTCCACTGACTGGGTAGTCCTCAGCCCTCTTCCTCCTGCTCCTGGCCAGCCCCCTCCTCCACTCCAGGACACGGGCTTGCCTGGCTCTCCTGACTTCCCTGGTCACCCTTCCTCATCGCCCTGACCTTTTGATCTGAGCTCGGCCCTAGGTTCTCTTCCCTGTCCACACATACTCTCTCAGTGGTCTCATCCAGAATTATGGCTTCAAATACCATCTTTATGCTGATGACTCCGAAATTCGTACGTCCCACCCGGCTGCTCCCCTGGACATTGGTCTCTATATCCAGCTGCCGGGGTGACATTTCTAGGATGTCTCAGCAGCATCCTACAGGACCAGTCTGAGCTCTCATCTTCCCCCTGAACGTGTTCCCCACCCGCTTCTATAATACCTGTCAGCAAGTGGCTCCTCACTCATCCTATCGCTAGGACCCACGCTTGACACCATTCTTCTCCTAACGCTCACGGCCAATCCAGCAGCAACTGCTGCTGGTCTTACTATCAAGATTTAAATCAACGTCTGTCACTGCTTCCACCCTGATCCAAGCTACCATCCTACCTTACCTGTGTTACTGCAGTGGCCTAACTAGTCTCAGCTCTCACTTCCTGTCTGCACTTCTCATTAAAGCAAACATCCCCTACTGTATAGTACGGGGAACTACTCAGTATTCTGTAATAACCTACACGGGAAAAGAACCTCAAAAACAATCAGTTCAGTCGCTCAGTTGTGTCTGACTCTTTGTGACCTCATGGACTGCAGCACACCAAGCTTCCCTGTCCATCACCAACTCCTGGAGCTTACTCAAACTCATGTCCATCCAGTCAGTGATGCCATCCAACCATCTCAAAAAACGGATGGAAAAAGAATGTGTGTAAATATATACATAACCAAAACACTCTGCTATACACCTGAAACTAACACAATATTGTAAATTAACAATGTGCATGTGTGTGCTTAGTCACGTCTGACTCTTTGCAACTCTATGAACTGTAGCCCGCCAGGTTTCTCTGTCCGTAGGATTTCCCAGGCAAGGATACTGGGAGGGGTTGCCATTTCCTGTCCAGGGGATCTTCCCACGTAGGGACTGAACACCCGTCCATTTCGTCTCCTGCATTAGCAGATTCTTTACCACTTGCACTACCTGGGAAGCCCGAAAATCAACTGCAAAATAAAAATAAAAATTAAAATTAAAATATTTAAATTTAATGCAAAATAAAATTAAATTAAAATGCAAAAAATTTTTTAATTGAAAAAAAATAACAAAAATATGGGACTTCCCTGGTGGTCTAGCGGTTAAGACTTCACCTTCCAATTCAGGGGCTGTGGGTTCAATCCCTGGTCAGGGAGCTATGATCCCACAGGACTCAGAGCCAAAAAACAAACAATATAAAACAGAAGAAATACTGTAACACATTCAATAAAGACTTTAAAAATGGTCCTCATTAAAAAAAAAATCCACAAAAATAAACAAACAGAGGAAAAGTTCAGAACTAAAGGTCCCACCTGAAATACCTCTTCCATCTGACCTAGCCTTCCACTGTTCTCACTCCCTCAGCTCACACTTCCCTCCCTGACAGTCCTTTGAACACACCAGTCGGCTTCCTCCTCGGAGACCTTTACACTTGCTGTTCCCTTTGCTTAAACATTTTCCCCCCAGATCTCTACATAATTCATCCCTCACCTGTCTAGATTCAACTGTCACTTTCTCAGTATGGTCTTCTTTGACCACCGTATTTGTGCAGGATTAACTTTGTTAACATTTTCTTCCCTCAGTATCACACAAAATGTCCGAAGGTAGGATTTTTGTTTTGTTTTGCTGTTTTCCCTAGCCGCCCAGGACAGAACTTAGCACGTAACAGTGAAGTGAAGTCGCTCAGTCGTGTCCGACTCTTTGCGACCCCATGGACTGTAGCCTATCAGGCTCCTCCGTCCATGGGATTTTCCAGGCAAGAGTGCTGGAGTGGATTGCCATTTCCTTCGCCAGGGGATCTTCCCAACCCAGGAATCGAACCCAGGTCTCCCGCATTGCAGGCAGACGCTTAGCTCAATAAATGTTTATTGGATGAATGAATTCTCTGTGCCTGTCTCACAGTTCTTAAAAACAGACATGATGTAAATATTACTAAGTTATTTGTGCACATAAATGTCTCCTCTCTGCTGGGGGTGAGGCCGGCCCAGCTCTTGGATCTCAGCTTGCCCCCCACCCCGCCCCAGCCTGGCACGGAGCGGGAGAACGGATGTGCACGCCTGCGAGCGAGACTCAGAAAGTCGGCAAGGCCCTCGGGTCTACAAGCCGTCAACCGCGGGGACCCCGACTGGCCGTGAGACAGCAAAGAGATGGACAGTCGGACCCACGCGAACCTAGCGACCGCAGACGGCGCCCCTGCTCCTCCGCCCTCTACCGGGAGAGTAGGGCGGGGCCCGCACGCCCCCGAGAGGCCGACCCTGAGGGCGGGGCCGAGGCCTGGCACCCTCCAACTAGGGGAGGAGGCGCCCAGGTCGGGGGAGGACGGCGGCCCCACGCTCGGGCCGACGGGTGGTAGCGTTCGAGTCACCAGCCCCGCCTTCCCTTATATCGGGACACCTGGTCCGGCCGCCGCGCCGTAACGCCCACACCTTGGAAACGAGGCCCCCCCGACCGCGTCGAGCCGGTGGTACGGCCTCCTCCCGGCTCCCCCCCGCCAAAAGCGATGGTAGGGCCCACGAGCGTGACGCACAATGGGCAGTTGGTACAGGCCGGCCGGCCGTACAGGCAGCGCCCGGTAGGGGGCGCCTGACACTGCCCGGTGGGCGGGCTCCCCACCGCACCCCCGCTACCCTCGCGGCTCCGGCTCCGGCGTCAGGAAGGATACAGCATGAGCAGTCGCAGCTCCCGCTCTTTCTGCTTCATCTTCTTCAGTATGGTCAGAAGCCCCATGTCCCGGTAGCCCCCTCCCGGCCGCCGTTTCTTCGTATCCCGGGACCCCTTTCCCTGCTCCTATTGGCTGTCACGCCCACGGACAGCACAGCCTATTGGCTGGCTCCTCGATTGGTCCCGCCCTCGCTCCCACGTGACCGCGAAGGCGCCGGGAGGTGCTGGGATGCACAATCCTTCTAGCCTGCCGGGGGCGGGGAGGTGTGGGGGGGTGGGCGCTTCTGGGTGGCCGTTCGCGTTAACTCTTCGCATCCCCAGTTCCTGGGTGACCAGAGCACCGCCCTTCTGGGACCCCCAAGCCCGACTGGAACGGAAACCTGAAGTTCCGGTGCTGTGTCTTAGCTGAAGAGGGAGTCGGAGTTCTGGAGTCAGAACCGAGAGCCCCAAGGCCGTTGACGTCACCCTGGGGCTACCGTAGGGCTTTGTTCCGCGGAAACAGGATCCAGATCCTGCTGTCTTGGGCCTTGAAAGGCGTCATCCTAAATCTGCCCGTGTTAGGGCTTCCCCTCATTCCCTGGCTTCCGAAATCAATCGTAGAGGGTAGGCTGGGGATTCTTCATCCAGGGTGGAAATGCCCCTGAGGAAATGTGTAGGGCTGTCAGTGAGTTGTTCCAATTTCAAGGCAGAGCCCCTGTCGTCTAGAGGTCATTGGACAGACTTGCACAAAGAATTGTTCCGCCCAAGATGCCCATTGTCTCTCTGTTGAGAAGCACCATTTTTCATTTTGCCAATAAGAAAATTGACGCTCACATGTGCTTAGCATAACTGACATGTAGTAGGTGCTCAATAAATATTTGTAGTTTAATGAATGACTTTGTCCAAGAGTTTGGTTCTTTACGTTAGTGCTTAAGTCCAGAATAAGTGAGGAAGCCGAGGCCAGGGACTCCGCAGATTGTAAACTCGGATGAGCTTGGGATTTTACTGGCAGTCCAGTGGTTAAGACTCCCTGCTTCCACTGCAGGGGGCAGGGGTTCTATTCCTGGTCGGGCAACTAAGATCCAGCATGCCACTCAGTGTCCCACTCCAAGAAGAAGAAAGGTGAGCCTTGGACTTCCCTAGCCATCTAGTGGTTAAGACTTCTTTCTTCCATTGCAGGGGGTGCGGGTTCAATCCCTAATGGGGGAACTAAGATCCTTCCTGCTGTGCCAGGAGGCCAGAAAATTAAAATAAAAAATGAAGGGTGAGCCTTAGTGTCTTTGTTTTGAGCCCTTCGCAAGGGAACTATGGGGTGAATGTGAGTAGGCAGTAGAAGAAGCTGTGTCTAATGATTGGGAAAGACCAGTGCAGCACTAGCTGAAAAGAATGACTGATTGCTGTGACATTTATAAAGCATCCACATTTCCTACTTTATCTTCCCTGCAACCCTAAGAGATTATTTCCTTTTTGTAGATGTGATAGTGGAGTCCCCAGAGTTTAAGGAACTTGGGCAGCAATTTAAACTATGTCTGGTGGGCAGTACAGAGTGTTGTTTTTCTGGGTTCCTCCGTGGTGGTTGTCTACAGAGGGAGAGGTCTGGGGTGAACTGGAACTTCCCATCTTGCAGAAGAAGGTTGTAGAGAGATGAAAGCTGGACAGAAAGGGGTGCCTGGTGGGGCCCCTCAGCACCACTTGCTCTCCACCAAGCGCCCCCAAGGGAAAAAAGTGACAGTAAATTTTCTTCAGAGGCTTTGAAATACAGCTAAGATCACAGTGTTTCCATCCTGCCTCGCTGAGTCCACACTACAGAAATTCTAGCACCAGCACATGAACATTTATGACAAGGAAGTTCACTTTGGCATGGTTTGGAACAGTAAGAAATTGGAAAAAAATCTAAGAGTCTTCAGTGGACATCAGTTACCTAAGTTGGGGTAATCCTGTGTGGTGGTTTCTATTAAACTTTTGAGAAAGGTGTAGTATTGGGTTGGCCAACAAGTTTGTTCAGGTTTTTTCATAAGATGTTACAAAAACCCGAATGACCATTTTGGCCAACCCAATACCTGCATGGAAAGATGTGCATGCCATATTAAGTGAAAAAAATGAATTTCAGGCCCATTTTAATTTTTAAAATGACAATAACCCCTAAACAATGTTTTCGAACTATGTAGCCCATTTCGAACTAAGTAGCCCATTAAGTAGATTGTAGAGTTACTTTAGTGTCACAAATAAATTGGACCATATGAAATTGCCCATATTTGACAGTTTGGACCACACAGATACCAGTTTCATATAGCTCGGCCAGGTAGCATTGGCAAAAATTAAATAGAATGAACAAAACAGAAAACATTTGGGATTTCCCTGGTGGTCCAGTGGCTAAGTCTCCTTGCTCCCAATGCAGGGGGCCCAGGTTTGATCCTTGGTCAGAGATCCCACATGCTGCAATAAAAAATTGAAGATCCCATGTGCTGCAACCAAGACCTGGCACAGCCAAATAAATAAAAAAGAAAACAAAACATTGCTGCCTGTGCCCTTGAAGAGAAGGTACGTGGTATTTGTTAGCATGTTTGTTTCTGATATTTATATCAGATTCTGATTTATATCAGAATATATGTACTCACAAGCTCATAGTCACAGAAGTTTGAAAATTGCTGCAACTCAACTGTTAACGCTGGAGCAAGTTTGAGGGAAACTTAATTATTACTGTAAGCACTTCTGGGTGGTTTTACTTCACTGCTACTGTTCTTGCTGTTATTAAGGCAGTGAGTTGTGCCCGACTCTTTGTGACCCCGTGGACTACAGCACACCAGACTCCTCTGTCCCACTGTCTCCCAGAGTTTGCTCAGATTCATGTCCACTCAGTCGGTGATGCTATCTAACCATCATCCTCTTCCACCCCCTTCTCCTTTTGCCTTCAAACTTTCCCAGCATCGGGGTCTTTTCCAAAGAGTCAGTTCTTTGCATCAGGTGGCCAAAGGATTGGAGTGTCAGCTTCAGCAACAATCCTTCCAATGAATATTCAGGACTGATTTCCTTTAGGATTGACTGGTTTGATCTCCTTGCAGTCCAAGGGACTCTCAAGAGTCTTCTCCACACCACAGTTCAAAAGCATCATTTCTTCAGTGCAACTCTCACATCCAGACACGACTACTAGAAAAACCATAGCTTTGACTATACAGACCTTTGCCAGCAAAATGATGTATCTGCTTTTTAGTATGAAATCCTTGTATAAATGTCAGGCTTTAGAGCCCTGTCCTGTCCAAGCTGTTGTTGTAGCTCCCCTGGGGCTAGAGTAGAATTTCAATGGACACCTGTTTGAAAAAAACATCATAGCTTAATGAAACATTAGGAGACCAGGGGGTAACTGTGTTGAACTTTTGAATCATAATTGCTAGTAGCTAGAAGTCAGGGGTTGGGGAGTGGGGGTGGAGGGGCTTTTAAAAACCTGTTAGGGGCCTGCGTGCATGCTAAATCACTTCAGTCATGTCCAGCTCTCTGTGACCCCATGGACTGTAGCCTGCTAGGCTCCTTTGTCCATGGGATTCTCCAGGCAAGAATACTGGGGTGGGTTGCCATGACCTCCTCCAGGGAATCTTCCTGACACAGGGATCAAACACAGGGATCAAACCCACATGTCTGCTGTCTCCTGTGTTGGCAGATAGGCTCTTCAGCACTAGCACCACCTGGAAAGCCCAGTTAGGAGCCTAGTGAAAAGTATTTTCATTTGCTTCACGGAAAGGAGGAAAGGTTGCTCTTGAGGAACTGAATCTTTGGGGAATACCTTTGAAAGACAACTGGGAAAGAAGATCTCTAGAGCTGTAGTTATATATAACTGTGAATATATATATCTTTTGAATATATACATATTCACAGGAAAGACTCATGAGCTTAAAATACCCAAATCCTGACAGCTCTGAAACTGGCTTTTGAAGGGAGAGTTTCTTGGAACTAAGTAAGTGAATTTTAATTTGAGGGTAGAGTTCTAGATGCCTTCTAAAAGGGAATATTTACCCAATATCTGAGGAGGAAAATTTGGCCTTATGGTTTTAATTTTAAGACATGTAAACTTTTTTTCTACACCCCATGGCATTCGGGATCTTAGTTCCCCAACCAGGAATCAAACCTGTGTCCCCTACACTGGGAGCACGAAGTCTTAACACCAGACTGCCAGGGAAGTCCCAGAGGTGGATCCAGATAGTCCACTTACTGCATCACCTTTATAATCATAAAGGAAACTTTGTTATCATGGAACAACAACAATAATAATAATCATAAAAGCTAAGGGAAAAGACTCTACTTAAGTATAACTGTTGATCATTAAGCATTAGCACTGAGTATTACTGTTGTTGTTGAAGACAGACACTGAGACACCAGGACACTAAGTCGTGTCTGACTCTGCGACCCCATGGACCGTAGCCTGCCAGGCTCCTATGTCCATAGAATCTCTCAGGCAAGAATACTGGAGTGGGTTGCCATTTTCTTCTCCAGGGGATCTTCCTGACTCAAGGATCAAAGCCGAATCTGCTGCGTGGGCAGGCGGATTCTTTTTTTTTAATTTTATTTATTTATTCCTGCGCTGGGTTTTTGCTGCTTTTGCCCAGGCTTCTCACTGCGGTGGCTTCTCTTGTTCCAGAGCACAGGCTGTAGGCACTTGGGCTTCAGAAGTGGCGGCACACGGACTCAGTAGATGTGGTGCACAGGTTTAGTTGCTCTGAGGCATGCGGGATCTTCCCAGATCAGGGGTTGAACCTGCGTCCCCTGCATTGGCAGGCGGATTCTTATCCACTGCACCACTGTGGAAATCCGGCAGCCGGCTTCTTTACTGCTGAGCCACCAGGGAAGCCCAGCAAGGAGTATATATCAAAGTATGTATTTTATTTATTTGTATATATATTTAAGGTTGCTCCAGATCAATTTCCTATTTGATTCTTTTAAACTGTAATGTTCAATTGAGGTTGTTTAAAATGAAGTTACAGGTACTTCCCTGGTGGTCCAGTGGTTAGGACTCCATCCTTCCGCTGCAGGGAGAGTGGGTTCAGTTCTTCATGAGGGAACTAAGATCCCACATGCCATGGGGGCTGGCCAAAAAAATAGAGTTAAAAAAAAGTAGTGTGAAGAAGTTTACCATCTTATATATATATTTTAAAAAGTTACAGTTTTGATAAAAGGAATCCTGTTTTTCTCTCTGGTGAAACATCTGTGATGCAAGTTTTATTTTGGGGACCACACGTGTATGACGAAAGCTCCACCCAGCACTTGGTGGCAGCATACCCAAGGGCAGCTTTTGTCCTAACGAGTAAACAAAGACCGGGGGGTTGAATACACGGCTTAGTCACCAACAGCTGCCTGTGGACCACGGTCCTACTCTGGCTTGCCCCTGTACGCCCGCCCCGTTCCCCCCGCGGCGGTGGTTTAGTGGGCCTGAGTATCCACGGGCCCCGTGTCCCAAGTGCACGTGTGTGCAACGTGCAAGCCGCAGCCGAAGGCCCTGAATGGCAATCAGAGTGTCCGAGCATCCTCGTTATAGATCGAAGCCCAGATGCCTCTCGTGGGAGCCAGGGGAGGTATCTTCTCCAACTCCCAGATGACAAAATGAGCTGTTACAGCCCAGTCATCCTCCTCAGGGCACATGGCATCCTCAGACCTTTCCAGAATCTTAAGAATGATTGTGTGTGTGTGTTACTTGCTCTGTCGTGTCCAACTCTTTGCAACCCCATGAACTGTATGTAGCCCTCCAGGCTTCTCTGTCTATGGGATTCTCCAGGCAAGAACGCTGGAGTGGACTGCCATTCCCTTCTCCATAAGAATGATTAAGAACTTGAAAATCTGAGCTCTTCCACGTCCATCTGACCCATGCCTTGGCAACCTCTAGAGCAAGGCTGTGCCGGCTGCTTCTTGTTTGTCTCCCCAGGGCCTGGCCTGGTGAATGGGGTGGGGTGGGGGAGTGGGGAAGGGGGCCAGGGAGGAGCTGTGGTGCCTTCACTCAGCAACCTGAGAGGCAGGTACCACTCTTATCTCCACTAGACAGATGAGCCAGGGCTCCGCTCACCCGGATGGCCGCAGCAGTCTCTCGAGCAGTTTCGCTGCTCCTCCTCCCCAGGGTAAAGGGACCTTTATAACCTCTGGTCAGATCATGTCCGTCCTTTGCTCAAAACCCTCCACGGTCTGCTGGGCAGAGCCCAGGGGCTTCAGTGGCCTTCCTGCCCCTTGCATGAGTGCTCCCCATTCTCTGTGCCCCATCGCCTGTTCCTCCCCTGCTTGTCAGTCCTCCGAATGACCAGCGCCCTTAACGCATACCTCCTTGTCACCTCTCTTCAATTTTTTGCTCAAACGTTCAACGTCTCAAAACAGTTTTAGAGGGGCATTCCCTGAGGGTCCAGCGGTTAGGACTCTGTGCTTTTCACTGCTGAGGGCATGGGTTCAATCCCTGGTGGGGAATTAAGATCCCACAAGCTACAGAGTATGTCCAAAAAAAAAAAAAAGAAAAAAAAAATCACAAAACTTTTTTTTTGTCATTCAAATACCACAACCGGGTCCAGTGTGACCACCCTTGTTAAGTTTGAAACAGCCCAATCCCCCACCCACATTCGCCAAATCCTTTGTTTTGCTCTGTATTCCCTTGTGACACCTAAGTCCTCCTATCAGCCTATGTAATTCCCTTAACTGATCACAATTTATTCTCCCCTATACCTCCATCCCCTCAAGAACGGAAGTACCGCGAGGCCACGGATTTGTTTCTGCTTGTTTTGCTTTTTTATTTTGGCTGCGCGGGATCTTCGTTGTGGCTCACGGGCTTAGGAGTCGTGACACACAAGGTTAGTTGCTCTGAGGCCTGTGGGATCTGAGTTCCTCGACCAGGGATTGAACCTGCATCCCCTGCATTAGCAGAGAGGCGGCTTCCGTGCTGGCTCAGTCAGGAAAGAATCAGCCTGCAATGCAGAAGACTGGCTGCAATACAGAAGACCCAGATTCGATCCCTGGGTCAGGAAGTTCCCCTGGAGAAGGAAAGGGCAACCCACTCCAGTATTCTTGCCTGGAAAGTCACATAGAAAGAGGAGCCTGGCGGGCTACAGTCCATAGGGTCACGGAGTCAGACTGAGTGACTAAACCACCACCACCACCTTTGTGAATTGGGTCAAATCATTAACCATTTTGAGTTTCTGTTGTCTCCTTTGTAAAAACAGTATAATAATTATGTTTCCCATGCAAGGTGGATCTGAGAATTCAAGAAACTACCATATATCAGTATAAAAGGAATGTAAAGAAGGCTTCACAGTCCCCTGCGTCCGCTGCATTAGAAGGCAGATTCTTAACCACTGGACCACCAGGAAAGTCCCAACAGCAGGATTTGGATTTTTTTTTAAGCTGTTCACAATACCTGGAACAGGGCCTACCACATAATAGGTGCTCAGAAAATATCTGTTGAGTGAAAAGAATGGGGCAGAGGGTTCACTAACTGCTTTCTAGCTGCTCACATGGCCTGGAAGCAGCAGAGCCTCATCAGCCTTGTTCCTAACCACCAGGCTTCTCAGCCCAGGCCTGGCCCCTACCCTCTCCTCTGAGAACCCACAGAGCTCAACGCCCAGACCAGGCCCCAACCAAGCAGGGCGTCTCGCAGGCAGCCTGCCCGCGGGTGTCGAGTGGGAGCTGGAGCCTGGCGTGGAAGGCAGGCAAGTGCTGGGTCTCCTGTGCCCATGCGTCCACCCTCGGTTCAATGCTCAGCCCCTGGTTCAGTAAAATACTGGCTCTGTTCTCTCAAACGTCAGGAACTCGCTCCAGCTTAGAGGTGTCGCCTCCCCATAGGCCTCAGGCTGTTCCCAACCTCCACCCAGGGCAAAAGGACTCTCAGAGGTCAGTGGTCACATTCCTTCATTTTACATATGAGGAAATTGAGCCCCAGAGAGGGCGAAAGTCTGCCGGAGGCCTCTTCCCTGGCAGTCCCTGAGCTGCAGGTGAACCCAGTTCTCCTGGGACAACTTCCTGGGCTTTTTCTGACTGGGGACCCCTACCTGGCCCAGGACCCGTGGGAGGCCCCGTCTTCAATGGTGCTTCAACGAAGGTCAGAGTCCTTCTGCCAAGGACCCACGGCAGGTTTCTGCCACAGGTGTGAGTGCTCCCTGCTCTTCTGAGGGTGCCCTGTGTCCCTGCTATTTCCACAGCAGAGCTGGCAGACGTTACCTGGATAAGTGAGAAGTCAGAGGGGACAAGAATCCGGGGCTGCAGCAGAACCTGCCTGGCTCTGCCGCCTCCTTGCCCCGGGGCAAGTCCCCTCCCCGACTGAGCCTGTTTCCCCAACTGTAAAACAAGGAGACTGGATGACAATCTCTAGAATCTTCTGACCATGACGACTGCCAATCTGCCTTGCCAAAGCTCTTGGCACCCTTGGTATGAGTCCTGGGCTGGGTCAGCTGTGGCGAGCGCTCTCTGGTTTGTGCTCATGAGTCGCTGGCCACTCTGGGCTGGGCTTTAGCCCTCATCCCACCCCAGTCCTCCAGGCCCTTGCTCATGACCCTGGCTGCCCACCTCCCAAACTGGCCTCCTAGTGAGAGTTTCCTGCCTCTCAGAGCTCTCGTGGGAACCGACACAGAAGCTCAGGGGAAGAGAACCGTTTGAAGAAGGGAAACGCTCCCTCCAAGGCCAGGGAGACTGTCTTTGCTCTCCAGTGTCCAGGATCTCAGCAGGGTGCCCAGCCTGGGCTTCTCCACCATCCAAAGTGGACAGTCTAAATGTGACATCACCAGGGAGGCCCATCCAGGAACACGGGGACAAGAAGGAGCTCTCTGGTGACTGCTGTCCAGATGTGGTTTCAGTTATCACCATGGCCCATTAATACAGATGAGGAAACTGAGGCCCAGAGAAAGTAAGGGCCCTATCCAAGTTCACATGGGTGGAAGACGCAGAGCGGGGATTTGAACCCAACCTGTTTGGGACTTGGGCCACCTGGGGAAACCCATGTGCTGTGGTCGCTGTTGCCATACCCGAGAAGCCCTGGGAGGCTCGCCCACTCTTAAATGCTCGGTTGTTTACTATTTATAGTCCCTGCCCTCTTCCAGAGGTTTGAGTCAGCTTCCCAGAAAGACATGTACGTTCAAGAAATAGCAGAGAATCCGAAGCGTAAAGCTTTGGAGGCCCCAGGGGACCTGGCAGGATTGGGAGGTAATGGCATTACAGAGTTCCAGTGAAGTTGCCCTCTCCCTTGGAGGCCCAGCTATTTGCAGATTCCAGCTTTAATGAGAACCTCCATGGTCAAGGTGCCGTGCTGAAGTGAAAGTCAGTCCTTTTCTCCCTATGCCACGGGTTGTCCCCACGACGTCCTTGCCCAGCATTGTTCATCTGGAGTTGTCCCCTTAGCAAACCTTTCCTCTCCCACTTACAGGTCCCTGTGAGGTAATAAAAGGAGAAAGTGCCAGGCTTGGTGTGAGAGACACGTGGGGCTCGAGCCTGTCCCAGCTGGGGACATGACCCAGCCAAGGGATGTACTGCGGAAAGGCAGCTTCCTCATATCTGAATCTCAGCCAAGGTGGTGACATCAGCCCAGCATCCGGTCCCCCTTCTCCTGCCAACAGTGCCCCAAGCCCTCTGCAAGTTTCCCCTCCCTCACCCCTGGCCCCCAGGGGACCCCAGCCTTACCTATCTCACCTTGTCTCCTGGCCACAGTGACTGATGTCAGGAACAGGCACATGACTCAGGGCAGACCAAGCAGAGCCAGGTCTGATATCTTTGTTGGAAATAATGGGGAAGTAGCAGGGACGCCCCTCTTGGGGCAGCTGAGCTGGTGTTTCTAGTGGCCATCTTGCCACCATGAGCAGGACCTGCCTGAGAATGAAGCCAATAAGGGACAGAGCAGATAGGGTGAAGCACTGACTCCTGATGACCTTGTTTGGGCATCATGATCAAGCCATGCCTGAAGCTGGTATACTCAAAACTTGTCAGTAACTTAAGCCTAGCTAGATCATTTATAAACTAAGAATCTAGAGACAGCTCATTTCCCATCTCTTATTGAGACTTCTTTGTAAGCATGAGAAATTTTGAGCAGTTTTCATCAAATATTACGTGCTGCTCTTTACATATGGACACAATCACTAACCCCCTTTTCACTAAATGTATTTCATTAGAATAAAAAACCTCATGCCTGATCTTGCACTCTGCCATTTTTTTCTTAAAATTAGTAATAGTAATAAAAGTAATAATGAAAAAAACAAAATACAAGCCTGCGGTATGTGAACAAAAAATTCATCAGTTTTTTATTAAGTGCATCTGTTAAAAGCTTAAAAGATATTTATGGGACTTACTGTGCGCCAGGCAGTGTTCTAAGCACTTCACATGTATTACTTCTAGATACTTATGTTATTACCCCCATTTTACAATAAGCCAGAAAGAGGTTAGTTTGTTTGTTTGTTTTTGTAATTAAAAATATTTATTTATTTACTTGGCTGCATTGGGTCTTAGTGGTGGCACGCAGCATCTTTGTTGCGGTGCACAGGCTCAGTAGCTGTGGCTCATGGGCTTCGTTGCCCGGCAGTATGTGAGATCTTAGTTCCCCGACCAGGGGTTGAACCCACATGCCCAACATTGCCAGGCAGATTCTTAACCAGTGGACCGCCAGGGAAGTCCCGTTAGTTAAATGACTTGCTTGAGATCAAGTTCCGGACCCTGGGTCAAGTCCCTCTCCCTGATCTTCAATGTCGTTCCCAAAGACAACATCCTTCCTTTCTTTCTCTGGAAAGCCTCTGACTGCCCCAACAGGAAGTGCTCTCTGCCTGCCACAGACGCCTTCACAGAGGCAGGCTGTCACCCTCCTGCCCTGCCCATCAACATGCTGGGCATGCGTCCTACACCCGATTCGGTTGTGAACCCCTCCCAGCTGAGGCTTAGCTTCCATGAGGGCCCATCCATGCTCATGGTAGGAAGTCGATAGCCAGCCTCAGCCCCACCAGCTGGCACCTGGCCTCTTTCTCTCCTTGCCATCGTCTGAAGCTCGCTTGAGGTGCCCTGGAGAGGCCAGGCCTCAACTGAGGGGTGCACATGGACAGGACCTAGAAAGAGGGGGGTGTGACTGAAGACCCTGGGCATCTCTCTCACTCTAGGAGGTGTGGGAGGGGATTGGGACAAGGTAATCAATGTGTCCTGGCCTCTCCCAACCAGCTGTGTGATGGTCCCCTCCTGGTACCTCAGTTTCCCCACTGGTAAAATGAAGAAGTTGGTTAGGGAGAGTCCCCCAGGAACCTAGGAATGAGGAAAGTGAAAGTATTTTACTCATCCAGGAAGTTGGTGGGGTTCTCTGATGGCAAGCTGCCCGCCTGCTGGACTTTCACTCATGTGTTCGTTAATCAAGTGCAAACCAGTCAATCCTAAAGGAAATCAACCCTGAATACTCATTGGAAGGACTGATGCTGAGGTTAAAGCTCCAGTACTTTGGCCACTTGATGCAAAGAGCTGACTCGTTGGAAAAGACCCTGATGCTGGGAAAGACTGAGGGCAGGAGAAGAAGAGGGCAACAGAGGATGAGATGATTGGATGACATTATCAACTCTATGGACATGAGTTGGAGCAAGCTCCAGGAGATGGTGAAGGACAGGGAAGCCTGGTGTGCTGCAGTCCATGGGGTCGCAGAGTCGGACATGACTGAGTGACTGAATAGCAACATTACGTGGAGGCAGTTTGAGGTGCTGGAGGTGCTTCAGAGAGTAAGACAGGCAGCGATCTTGCTGCCCAGGAGCTCACTCTGTCACCCTGGTTTGGGGAGGCCTCCAAGCCTTCACCCATGGAGGTGCTCCAGTCTTGGGACTCATGGACTGGGGCCTTCCATGCAGGGTGTGGAGACAGGGCTTGGAGGAAGATGGTGTGTCCCCCTCCAGCTCCGCCCCCTTCCCCCAGATGACCTTGCCTCTCTGGGCATTAGTTCCTCACCTTCTAAGTAAGAAGTTGGACTGGGTGCCCTGAAGCCTACTTTACCAGCCTGGCACAGCCATCCATGGTTAAACATTACCCACTCTGTGTCCCTCCCTCCCTGCCACTCCTCGGGGACATCAAGCCATAAATGCTGCCTTCTTTGATTTTCCTCCGGGGCTGTGGCCTTCTGAGAGGGGTCACAGGAACACTTGCTATCTCCCTTCCGCCAAAAGCCAGAGTCTTGAGAAGGGAACACTGGGGTCCATGTCTAGGGCCGGGAGCTTGAGGTGGGGATACCTGGGCCCTAGCCCTATTCACCCCTCCCTCCCCACCTCCAGGTGTGTTTTCCTTGGTTACATCATGCCTGTGGCTCCCCCGGAGGAGGAGCCCCTTCCCTGAGGAGCTTATGGCCTAATGAGCCCCTCAGGTGCCCGCCTCAGGCAAGAGGCCTCAGCCCTCTTGGTTTCTGGGAAACAGGAGTAATTCAGAGTAGTTGGGGCAGCCTCACTGCATGGGGTGCCCCCACTTTAGCCTCCTCCCCCAGGCCCTTCACACACAAGGAGGGCCAGGCCCAGCCGTCATGCCCAATCCCATGTATACACAGGCATTTAAAATTATGAGGTGGCATAATTCCTCCTGTGTCCCCACAAATCTCAGGAATGGGAATGGATTCTAACCAGATAGTACTTCACCATATGCAAAGAGCTCTCTTCTCATTTCATTCGTTCCCATCTTCAAATCAACTTTGTAAACAGGTATGATTTCCTGGTCATCCACAGCATCTATACAAGAACACTGAGATCCCAGGTGCTAGACCTGGTGAGGAGAGTGCCACGTGCCAGATTCCAGTCTGACTCTAGAGCAGAAACAGGTTTCATGCCCACTTCTGGCATGAAAGTGTTATGAAAGTGTTGGTCGCTCAGTCCTATCTGACTCTGCGACCCCGTGGACTGCAGCCCACCAGGCTCCTCTGTCCATGGAATTCTCCAGGCAAGAACACTGGAGTGGGTAGCCAGTCCCTTCTCCAGGGGATCCTCCCAACCCAGGTATTGAACCTAGGTCTCTTGCACTGCAGGCAGATTCTGTACTGTCTGAGCTACTGGGGAAGCCCAAGTCTCTCAGTCGTGTCTGACTGTCTGTGACCCCATGGACTGTAGCCCGCCAGGCTCCTCTGTCCCAGAATTCTCCCAGCAAGAATACTGGGGTGGGTAGCAGGGGACTATTGCTCTCAATGCCCTGCTCATGACAGGCATTACTGATCAATTATGGCATGGCAGACATTGCTAATCAATTGCGGTGTTCTTTTCTTTTTCTCTCTTTTGGCTGCTCATGAGTCTTGTAGGGATCTTAGTTCCCCCACCAGGGATTGAACCCAGGCTACGGCAGTGAAAGTGCCACGTCCAAAGCACTGGACCACCAGGGAGTTCCTGACAGTGTTCTTTTCTAATAAGCTCAGAGACAGCTGTGAACTCCTCAACACATTATCTCTCAGGACACCATTATCTGTCAGAAGATGGAATCCACAGTATTTACCCACACCATCAGTCTTGAGCCCTTGAGACTCAGGCACAACCCCCAGATGCTCTGGTCAGCAGACCACAGGACTCTTCACTGTACATCAGTTATGATGCTGTTCTTGGACAGGAATCAGTGGCTCCACCATCCCCTGAACTTCTGTCGCTCCCAAGCATGGTCTGTCCTAGAGATACAGCAACCATACAGATTTGCCTGGGGCTTCAGGTTTTTTTAGGTCTTTAACAAAACTTTTTATTATGAAACATTTCAGGACTACCCCAAAGTGTGGTGGTGGTGGTCTACTCACTAAGTCGTATCCGACTCTTTGTGACCCCACAGACTGTAGCCCACCTGGCTCCTCTGTCCATGGGATTTCCCAGGCAAGAATACTGGAATGGGTTGCCCTTTCCCTCTCCAGGACCCCAGAGTGTAGCTAATAGTACTATCACAAGACAACTTCGTTCCCACAGTTGAAGCACTGATATTTCACAGACGCACTGAAGTCTCTGTGGGCCCCTTTAGTCCCTCTCCACCTCCACCCCCACCAAGCCACCACTCTCTGAATTTTGTGTTTCTGATTCTCCTGCATATTTTTATGCTTTTCCTACGTAATCACATATCCTATTATTCACCATTACAGAAATGGTGTTATTCAGATCTTGTTGCCACTTGTCATTTTCGTCCAAGTGGGTGGAATGAACTTTTAGACACGATGATACACGCAGCTTTGACTCTTCGCCGCATCACAATTGTATTTCTTGGGCCCTCGTTCTGCACCGGCCACATTTTCAGGTGCCTCACCTGCCTTCACGTACATAACCTTCGCAACAAAACTATCTTTATCCCCACTTCACAGATTTGGAAACAGAGGCACAGAAAGGTGAAATGACGAACCTGAGTCACGTAGCTTGGAAGCTGTGCTCTTAACTGCTAGACGCCACTCTCTCTTCTGCTGCGTGGTCTGTTGTATGAAAACACAGCCATTAGCCATCTGTTCGTCTATTTAAGGGCCATTGCTTATTTTTGCAGACTTGTCTCAACATTATTAGTCTCACAGGGTTGGGGGAGGTGGTTATATTATCTTGCTTAGTTCCTACATCAAGCCTGTGAGTGGATATCTGTATCATCTCCCTTTTTAGACGAGGAAACTAAGGCTCAGAGAGGGTAAATCACCTTCTGAAAGCTGCACAGCTCCAACGAGCCAAAAGTGGGCTGTGAACCTGGCTCCTGCAATTGTGGAGCCCAGGGGTCCCCCCACATCCCTGGTGAGCCCTCGGTGCCCCACTGGCTTCTTCTCTTGGCTCTGTCGTTGGCAGCCTGCCCGCCCTCTCCTACAACAGCCTCCCCACACCTGGCCTTCAGCCCCCCTCCTCTGGCCACCCTCCACCGTCCTCATCCCAGAGAAGGGGCCCAACCGGAAGGCCCGTTCGTGTGAGGAAATTCCAGCCACGTGAGCCAAGCCGAGCCTGGGATTCTGAGCAGCCGGTGGCTTTAGGAGAAACTGAAACTTGGCTTGTTGGGGGCGGAGTGGTCACCGGGGATTTAAAGAGCTGCCACTTCCTTGGGCCCCAAGAGGGCACTGGGAGGTCACAGCAGCTGAGGGACGCCCCGACTGGTGTGAGCCCGGGTTCTCCTCCCCACCATGCACCTCTGCGGGGGCGATGGGCCTCTGACCAGGACGGTGAGTGCAGGGGAGCAGGTTCGGGGGCTAAGAAGGGGAACATGCCTCAGGGTGCCGGGGCCGGCTCTGTTCGCATGGGCTTGGGGGCGGAGGCCTCACACACCCCATCTCTGGACCTCAGTCTCCTTAGGGGTTTGGCTTGAGGGCTTTCCTGCTTTCACATTGCGGATCCAGGCTTCAGTTTAGAACTCGGCCTCTGATTACAGCTGCTCCTCACTACCTGTCCTACGCTGCCATTACAGGAGCCTCCTCCTTCCTCCCCCAGCTCTGGCCACGGTTCCCCTGGAGGCCTTGCCTCTAGTCCAGAACCCAAGTACCAGAGGCCCAAGGCCTTCTCTTATGGCAGGTCTTTCCCCTCCAGACTCCAGTCTCTCAGGCCCCAGCACCTGCAAGGGGCCTCCTGAACCTGGGAGTCGCAGAGTCCTCAGCCAGGGCGGCAGGGTCTTGCCTGAGGTCCCCACACTCAGAACACACCTCCCAGAGTGACCTGAGGGAGGGGGTTGTGGGGTCTCCAGTGTTCCCTCTTGTCTGATTTTCCAGAGCCCTGGGCATTTGGGTTAACTATTTCATCTAAGTTCATGAACCCAGTGTAGGGAGAGGGTCACAGCTGTCACCCTCTGCGTCCGCTCTTCTGTCAGAGGGGACTCATTCCCTCATTCTAGGCTGCTGGCCCACTAGAATGCAAGTAGCCTGAGGGCAGAGAGTACTGCCTCTTAGTTTGCTGCCGTGTCCCCTCAGCTCAGTGCGTGGCACATCATAGTGCACAAATGTCTGTGGGATTAATGAATATCAGCTTTGGGCCTGCGCTGGGCAAGGGAACACAGAGTAGAATCAGAATCGCGCCCCGTCCCGTCCTCACAGAGAGCTCAGGGCTAGAGAAATCAACACCTTAACAGTGGAAACAGTAGTGATTAGAACAACAGCGACTTTTATTAACCCCTGCCAGCTTTCCAGCCAGTAAGGAAGGCACCTGTGCCTCCATTTGGGGCAGATCAGGCAATGGGGCTCAGGGAAGTGAGTGATCTACCCAGAGCAACACGGTCCATAAGGAGGCTGTAGGTGTGAAGCGGGTTGTCTAGGGCATGTGCTGCCCGGTCATGAGCTGTGAGTGGTACGTGTGTGAGGCTGGCATTCCACCGAGCGGTGCTGTGTCTGTGATGGGGTGTGTGGACACCGACGGAGCCAGAGAGGGCTTCTGGGGGAAAGGGGACCCTCGGGGACTTGATTCAAGAAGGATATGGCTGAGACTTCCGTGGTGGTTCAGTGGTTAAGTCTCCAGGCTTCCAATTTAGGGGTCATGGGTTTGAACCCTGGTGGCTCCCCCTGGCTGCTCCCTCTACCTTTAGACAGCAGCCCAGCTAGACCCTCACTCCTTGCTGGCTGTTTGGCTCAAATGTCACCGCCTCAGAAGGAGAAGGTCTTTCTAAACACCTGAGCTAAACTAAGATCCCACAGGCTGCACAGCACTGACCCTCCCCAAAAGAGAAGGGGATGGCTTTACAGCTAGCCCGCCCCTGCCGGGCCCCCTGAGCCCTAGTCTCTCACCCTACAGGACGCTGAGGAGCATCAGAGGCAGCTGAGGAAGAAACAGAAGAACCGGGCAGCCGCCCAGAGAAGCCGGCAGAAGCACACGAACAAGGCGGATGCCCTGCACCAGGTGGGGCTGCCTCCCTTCCCTTCCCCGACGTCACTCACCTGGCCCGGCCACCTCTTCTCTGTCCCACTAATCAGCAGTTCCCCTGCACTGCTGTAGGTGCCAGGGGCCCTGAACTTGGGGAGAGAGGAGGGCTCTGCTGCTGAGATTCAAAAATTCCTGAGTGTTGAGCGGAAATTGTGTGCCAGATACGCAGGGCTCCAGGGGCATGACAGTGCATCCTCAGCCCAGGCCTGCCCTCAAGGCACTCCCAGTCTAGAGGGAGGAGACAAGAAGGGGAGGGAAACTGGGAGAACCTGGCCCAGTGACCAGGTGAGGCCTTCATTCAAAGGTAGGTCCCTGAGCCTTGCCCATCCAGAACCTAGCTCAGAGGTGCTGCACTGCGGTGATCACCCTGCCTGTCTGGGTTCTGATGTAAGTGGCCAAGACCGTCTGTGAGAAACTGGTTCAGGGTTAAGACAGGCTGGCTTTAGAGTCCCAGCTGCTGCATTCCATAGCTGCAGGTCATTTCCTTCACTGAGCTTCACTGTCCTCATCTGAAAATCCCTGCCCCCTGGCAGGACCCTTGTGAAGACTAAAGGAGGCCAAGGAGCCTGGTGGGGTGGAGGGTGGGGGGCTCCACTCACACTTGATGGTAACCTGACCTCAGATGGTAACCTGACCTTGGGGTTTCCCTTCTTCCTCTGTGCAGAAAGGACACACCTCGGGGGGCCCGTTAAGAGCTGGGTTCAGGACCTGGCCTTTGGTTGGGCTGCATACACGGTAGTCCTTACTGCAATGAGTAAACTTCGGAGCCCTCCACACCCAAAGGTCCTACGCTCTCTGCGACCCCACCCGCACCATCCACCTTCCTCTCCTAACATCCTGCACCTCGTTCTCTCTGTTCCTTCCTTGGTGGAGCATGTCCAGCCTCAGGGGCTCCCCCGGCTGCTCCCTCTGTCTTCAGACAGCAGCCCAGCTAGATCTTCACTCCTTGCTGGGTGTTTGGCTCAAATGTCACCGCCTCAAAAGGAGGAGGTCTTTCTAAACGTCTGAGCTAAAGAGACCTCACCTATTACTCTGCTTTATTTTTCTGGTTAGCACTGACCTTGCATCACAAGTTTAGATGTTGACCATTGCTTGTCCTCCTCCCCAGACTGTAAGCACCCTGAAGGCAGGGAGCTCTTCTGCTGCCTACTGTCTCCCCATCACCTGGACCAGTGCCTGGCAGATAGAAGGAACTCAGTATTTCTCTGTGGAGTGAACAATAGAGTCAAAATAAAGTGGGAACTCATAGGTAGGAACAACACACAGGTAGTTGGGTTAAGGTGATACAGAGATGAAGTCTGAGCTGGTTTTGAGGGATGAATAGGAGTTTTCCAAATGGATGAAGGTAAGAAAAAGCATTGCAGGCAAGTGAAATAGGGCTGGCACGAGCATAAGAGAGTTGCACCCTGTACAATGCATGAGAATGAGGGCTGATACCCAGGATGGCATGCTTGGGAGCAGCTGAGACTTCATGAGCTCATTCATTCCTTCCTTCCAGAAATGCCTACTGAGTATCTCTCGTGCAGCAAGCACAGTTCTAAGCACTGTAGATACAGCTGTGAACACAGCACACAAAAGTCCAGTTCACCCTCCTAGGGCTCGTATTTTCATGGGGAAGCTGGATAGACAAATAAATGACCCATGAGGTATTTGGGATATCAGATAGTGATAAGTGCTCTAGGAAGGATTAAAGCAGGGAAGAGAGAAGGGAGTGGGATATGTAGGGTGATGGAAACCTACCTGGGGAAGCCCTCCCGGAGGAGGTGACGTTGAGCAACCTGAGGGTGGTAAATGAATGAATAAGTGACCCAGTTTCTGGAGGTGAATTGATGCCTTTGGAGAATTTAGGTAAAGAGTGACCTAATGACATGTTTTTAAAATGTCTTTCCAACTTCCACAGCAGAAACCAGCTTGGGAGTGGCGCTGTGGGTGGCTTTGAGGCCTGTTAGAACTTTGAGTCCATGGCTTAAGCAACATTTTAATATAAAACACCCTTGCAGCTTCTTCTTTTAGAAAGTGTCCATAAGAGGCAGGGCAAGGGACGCAAAGGAAGTCACTGAGCCAGCTGCTGCTGCTGCTGCTAAGTCACTTCAGTCGTGTCTGACTCTTTGTGACCCCATAGATGGCAACCCACAAGGCTCCCCCGTCCCTGGGATTCTCCAGGCAAGAACACTGGAGTGAGTTGCCATTTCCTTCTCCAATGCATGAAAGTGAAAAGTGAAAGTGAAGTTGCTCAGTCGTGTCTGACTCCTAGCGACCCCATGGACTGCAGCCTACCAGGCTCCTCTGTCCATGGGATTTTCCAGGCAAGAGCACTGGAGTGGGGTGCCATTGCCTTCTCCGAGTCTGATGAGCTGTGGAAATAAAGTTTCTTCTGCATTTTCCACCACTGTTGCCATCATACTAATAAATGATTGTTTAGAACTTCACATTGATTACTGTCCCACTGAGTTCCCACCCAGTACTCAGCAGAACAGAACCTAAATGCCGAAAAGAGCACACCCGTGCTGCCAACCTGTAAAACGTGACCCTGGACTCCGCCCACAGTGCCTTGGTGGGCAAGTGCTGGATGTCGAGGAGGTCTGGCAGTGGCACTGAGCAGCCTAGAAGTGTCCAGGACAGAGGACATCTAAGTTGTCACAAGAAGGCCATGTCAGGATTAGACCGGGGAAGCGGGGCTGGAATTGTCCAGGCAGAGGAGACTGCAAGTGTGACGAGGAAGCAGAGTCCATTTGAGGAACAGGAAGTGGAGGCATCAGGAGCAGTTGGAGAGATAAAACTGGAAGTGTGAGCTGGGGCCCCCACACATGGGCAGTCACGGGAGACTTTAAAGGGCTTTAATGTTCCATTAGCACTGCAGCCGTCGAATGTCTCCTCTGGGCCAAGAGATCACGTAGTTTGAGAGGCGCACCAGTTAGGAGGCTGGTAGAGCTCCCGGGTGAGTGGAGACCCCAGGCTGGCTGGCTCAGGGACCTGGCACTGGGGAGAGAGAGCAGACAGGTCTGAGCTGGTGGTCATGAATGTCTGGCCAGAGAGCAGCCAAAGGGCATTGAGGTGGCAGGAGTATCTTTCCTCCTAAATTGAGGACCCTGGGGCATTGGGAAATAGGGCTCAAGCTGGGCCTCTGACTCTGGCTGACATAACCCTCCCCACCTATATCTGCTTCTCCCCCCAGCAGCATGAGTCACTGGAGAAGCAGAACCACGCCCTGCGGAAGGAGATCCAGGCCCTTCAGGCCGAGCTGGCCTGGTGGACTCAGGCCCTGCACGTGCATGAGCGCCTGTGCCTGCTGGACTGTGCCTCCTGCTTGGCTCCAGGGGCCGCTGGCTGCTGGGGCCAGGCCGAGCGGCCCCCAGGCTCCGTGCCCCACGGACAGCATGGCTGCCAGGAGCAGCTGGGCCTGTTCCGGACCCCAGTCTCTTCTCCCTCGGCTCCGCAACCCTCTCCAGACCCACAGCCTCATGGTTCCCTCGGCCTCCTCCTGTCCCCTCTGCCCTCACTGTCCCTCGGTCCCACTGCAGTCACTGCATCTCCTGCACAGCTGTCACCCAGCCCTGCCCAGTCCACCTCCCCTGCTGGCTCTGGCCTGCTGAAACCTTCCTCTAAGCTCAACATCGTCCTGCCCAGCCCCACAGCCCAACCTACCCCTCTAGAGTTCCTCAGGCTGGAGCACCCCAACGGGGGGAAGCCAGGGTCCACACCCCACAGCCCCTCAGCTGCTACGGGGCTGGGGTCTCTGCAGGGCAGGGAGCATAAGCCAGCTTCCTCAGCAGCAGATTGGCAAGGGCTGGGCGTGGATCCCAGCCCCCACCCCCTCCTGGACTTCCCTCTGCTCTCTTCTGCTCAAGTCCACTTCTAACCTGGCCCCCAGAACTGGGCTAACACCTTCCTTGGACCCAGGAAGCAGCCTCAGCACACAGGCATCTCCTCTGTTGCTGCTGGGGGCTGCCTTTCTTGGCTGACCAGCTAACTAGGAGTGGAAAGGACACAGAGGCTCAGAGAAGCCAAGTGACTTGTCCAAGGTCACACAGCCTTTCTTGGGACCCGAAACATCACAATCTGCTCCTCCTTCTCCTGGTGGGATCCTGGCCCAGGCACCGTAGGGGCTGGGGTCCTAGAAACCTAGAGCCGGCATGAGAGGTTTAAGTGCTGGGAGTGGGGAGGGACGCTCCCCACTGTTTGCTCTGTGATTCCCAGGGCCACAAAGCCCTGTAATTTCTGAAAGTTTGCCTTTACTGGGGCTGGTCCAGAGCCCAAACCCAGGTGGGGAAGGGCCCAGCAGGAGCCCAGAAGAGAATCCTTTCTGCTCCTAGTAGTTTTTCAATGCCAAAGAGCTGAACCTGTGGGTTGGAGTTGTGGACAAGCCTGGAGCAGTCCCCTCTGGGATTTCTACCCACTGAGGGTCCATAGCCACATGGTGACCTTGGATTCTGAAGGGTCGGCTCACCAAGCTATTCCCGAAAACTCCCTACCTCTCCCTTCCTCCCAGGGCCATGGTGAGTGGACTTCTGAGAGCATTCATATCCTGCACAAAAGGCAGGTGGAAAGAATGAGGGAAGGACCAGGTGCAAACTTAGGTTTGAGCAAGTGGTGGACTTGAACCTTTTGCTTTGTGATTCCCTGCTTCCCAGGTGGTGATAGTGGTAAAGAACTTGCCTGCCAATGCAGGAGACGTAAGAGACGCAGGTTCCAGCCCTAGGTTGGGAAGATCCCCTGGAGGAGGGCATGGCAACCCACTCCAGTATTCTTGCTTGGAGAATCCCCCTGGACAGAGGAGCCTGGCGGGCTACAGTCCGTGGGGGCGCAAAGAGTTGGACATGACTGAGCAACTAGCACTTAGCACGCAGCGAGACCTGTGTCTTTTTCAGTGCTGTCCTCATCCCTGTGCAGCCCACAGGCCCCCATTACCCTCCAGCCCCTCTGAGCAATGACCCTGTTGCTCTTTGGCCTGATGGAGCAGGGTCCTGGGACCAGATAGGAGCACAGTTGCAGCGCCTGCTTGGGGATGGGGGTGGAAGTGGGGGACGGTTCTCATTCAGACTCAAGACAAACACTGTAAGGGGACAGAGATGAGAAACTCCAGCTCTTCACCCAGATTTACACATGTAAGCAGACACTAGGCTAGTGTTTGACACACTCCAGGAAATGCTGAGCACTTGGTACCTATGTTATGGTAAATAAAGTGTTTTCCAATTCTTTTTGCTTTGGTTAGTTGTTTAAAATTCTGACTGTACTTTGTACTATTGAACCAAAAGAAGGAAAGCACATGGTCTAGAATCTTAGGTGGGCAATCCCTCATGGACCTCTTAATCCAACCTCCCTTCCCATTTTGCAGATGAGGAGACTGAGGCCTTAAGATGGGATGGACTTGCTCAGAGTCATGCAGGAAGAGGAGGTGTCGTGGCCACAGGATTGTGGATGGCTACAGAGCAGGAGTCACCAGCAGGTTCAGGGAGAACAGACTGGTGGGAGGGAAGCCAAGACATTGTTGGTTGGAGGCTGGCTTGAGTCTGGGACAAGAGTCGATATGACGTATGGTGCTCCAGGACTCGTGGGGTGACGAGGACACTGTGGCCTGGCTTGTGTCTGTATAACCTAAAATTTGTCAGGCACTCTCTGTGTAACTTGGGTTAACTCATTGATGCCTCTAATAACTCTGGAAAGTAGATATAATTATTACCCCATTGTTTGGAAGGGGAAACCAAGGCCCACGGGTGTAAAGGTCATGTAGCTAGGAAATGGTATAGGCTTGATGTAACTCAGGAGCACTTAACCACAGGTGATTCTGCCTTCTACCTTCCTGGAACTTTCCCTGTAGGCCCTGAATGGAGGGGCTGAAACATGCCCATAGACATGACCCAAGAAGGTAAAACCCTACCTTAAGCTCAAAATAAGAGAGGGGAGTGACTTAATTAATGTTGGTACACTCATACCCCAGAAGAGATGGTAAGAACAAAGAATGCTTTGAAGAATATTTAATGAGGTGAGAAAATGCTTACAACATATCAAGCAGAAAAAATGGAATGTGCAACTGTCACTATAGTTTTCTGTTTGTTTAAAAATATAAACAGAATCAAAGGAGTGGGAGGAGGTGCTGTAGATTCTTGAGGCATATGAGCTAATATCTGTGAATCCCCAAATTGTAAACAGCCACCACTGTAGCAGAAGTCTTCCACATGGTTGAATATATCCTAGAAATCTATATATGGGTGTGTCTATTGCTGCATAACAAATTATTCCAAAACCCAGTGGTTTAATCAACAAACATTTATCATCTTAAAATTCCCGTAGAGTGGGAATCTGGGCACAGCTTAGTGGCTCAGGGTTTCTCACAGGCTCCAATCAAAGTGTTGGCCAAGGACTTCTCCGGTGGCCCAGTGGTTAAGACTTCACCTCCCAATGCAGGAGGGTCGAGTTCCAACCCTGTTCAGGGACTAAGATCCTGCATGCCTTGGGGGCAAAAAGAAGAAAACAAACAAACATGAAACAGAAGCCATATTGTAACAAATTCAATAAAGTCTTTAAAAATGGTCCACACAAACAACAACAACGACCCGAGCAAATGAAAAAAAAAACATAAAAAAACAGTTCCCAAACCACGAAGTGTTGGCCGGAGCTGCAATCATCCAAAGGCTCAACTGGGGGATCTGCTCCCAAGCTCACACGTATGGCTCCCTGTGGGCCTCAGAAGGTCCACTCCCAAGCTTATTCACCAGGTCATTGGCAGAACTGAGTTCCTGGAGGGCTGCTGGACTGAGGACCTCAGGTTCTTACAGGCTGTTGGGTGCAGGTATTATCTCCTTGCCATGTGGGCCTCTCCATAGGGCTGTTTGACATGGCAGCTGGCTTCGCTCAGAACAAGCAAGCCAGAAAGTGAAAAAGGTGAGCGATCAGAAGCCACAGTCTTTTTGTAACTTAATTTCAGAAATGACATCCTGTCAGTTTTACTATGTTCTGTTGAGTAGAGGCAAGTTACTAGATCCAGCCCACACTCAAGAGGATGTCACAAAGGCATAAAAGCCAGAAGGTGGGGCCTTCCTTGGGGTTCAGTGGATGAGAATCTGCCTGCCAGTGCAGGGGACACAGGTTCGATCCCTGGTCCAGGAAGATTCCACATGCTATGGAGCAGCTAAGCCCGTGTGCCACAACCACTGAGCCTGTGCTCTAGAGCCTGCGCTCTACAAGAGAAGCCACTGCAATGAGAATTCTGTGCACTTCAGTGAAGAGGAGCCCTCATTTGCCAGAACTAGAGAAAGTCAGCATGCAGCAACGAAGACCCACTGCAGCCAAAAATATAAAACAAAAACAAAAAAAACAGAAGGCAGGACCATTGGGAGAATATTCATTTTAGAGGTTGCTCATCACACTGGGTGAGAACTAGTACTTTCTTGGATCCCTTCTTTTTCCTTTTATCATCAGCACTAACCCACTCCGGTGTTCTTGCCTGGAGAATCCCAGGGACGGCGGAGCCTGGTGGGCTGTCATCTATGAGGTCGCACAGAGTTGGACACGACTGAAGCAACTTAGCAGCAGCAGCACTAGCAGCTGGCTTTCCTTGGGGAGACTATTTGTTTTAGGAGGAAACAATTTTGACCCCTTGACAGCAGTGGTCATGCCCCCAGTAGTAGGCAGAGATAATCTGGTAGGTTTGAGGCTCCAGCAAGGCTAGAGACACTCAGCCTCACATTAGCCTTACACAATGCAGACGCTCACTCCTCGGGAACGACCTTTGAAGTGACGCATGAACAGTCAGTGCTGAAAGAGCAAGTGTGTGCAAGCCAAGAGTCTTCTATGCTTTGAAAAGTAATCACTCACTGGAGGACTGAATGTAAACTCAATAAAAATTCTTCCAGCTGTTTTATTTTTTTCTGATATTCACCTCTCTACAGGGTTGAATGGGCTTCCCTAATGGCTCAGCAGGTAAAGAATCTGCCTGCAATGCAGGAGACATGGGTTAGATCCCCAGATCAGGAAGATCCCCTGGAGAAGGGCATGGCAACCCACTCCAGTATTCTTGCTTGGAGAATCCCATGGACAGAGGAGCCCTGTGGGGTACAGTCCATGGGGTTGCAGAGTCAGACACGACTGAAGCGACCAAGCACAGCACACAACACAGTGAGTTGAACGGTAGCACTTGAAAGATAAGTCCACCTAGAACCTGCAAATGTGCCCTTAGGGTTTTGCAGATACAATTAAATTAAAAATCTCCAGATGAAATGATCTTGGATTGTCCAGGTGGGCCCTAAATGCAAAGACCAATAAGAGGAGACCGCTGTAACAGGAAGAGAAGACACAAAGAAGACGGTCATATGAGGACAGAGGCAGAGATTGGAGTTAGGTAGCCCCTAATCAGGAAACACATGGAGTCACCAGAAGCTGGAAGAGGCCAAGAAGGCTTCTCCCCGTGGAACTTCAGAAGGAACTGGGAGAGCTGTGGGGAGGCTGTTGCTGTCTTCCAGGTAAGTGATGGTGGTGACCACAGCCAGGCGGGTAGCAGGGAGGTGGTAAGATGAGGTCTGATTCAGGGTGTGCTTTACAGGTAGGGATGATGGAATGTGCTCATGGATTGGACATGGGGAAAGTGAGGACAGAAGGATGATGTCGCAGCTTGAGACCTTAAGAAAGATTGCGAGAGGAGCAGTTTGGAGTGGGTTATGTTGGGGAGGGGAAACCAGGAGACCTGTTTTGGCCAGGTCAAGTTTGAGATGCCTATTTGTCATCTGACTGAATATAAAACTGTTTGGCAATTAGGGGAATGGTCAAAACTGGGTGTATAGGGAATTTCCTGGCAGTCCAGTGGTTAGGACTCTGGACTTAACACTGCTGAGGGCCTGAGTTTGATCCCTGGCTGGGGAACTAAGATCCTACAAGCCACAAAGCACAGCCGAGAAAAGAAAAAAAAAAGACTGAGTATATAAATTTGGAAGCCAGCAGTATAAAGGTGGGTGGGTGGACATGTTGGGGACCAGATGAAATAATCTATGAAAGCCCTTGCAGCTATGCCTCTATGAGGGCCTCCTCTTCTCAGGCCCCAGAGCTCTCTCAGCCTGGCACTCCTTCCCTCCTGTATGCCCAGAATCTGCCCCCAACCTTCCTCATCAAATGCTTCATCCTCCAGGAAGCCTCATATGACCTTCCAAGATAAAAATGACCCCTCAGGCTCCTCATCACACTCATGTGCCTTTCACCAGCATCTATCATTTTCCTTCTTCTGTGACTGACTGTGCCTTCCTATCTTTTTGTCTCCCTCAATGGCAGCAACCAGTCAGGTCCATCATAAGTACATTTAAACAGCAGGAGGCAGTAAAGCATGATGATTACAGAGTTTGAGCTCCAGGGCCAGACAGGACTGGGTGCACGTTCCAGCTCCGCAACTGGCTCCACACGTCTTCAAGCCTCAGCTTTCTTATCTGAAAAATGGGAATTGAAAAAAGTACCCGCCCACAATCCACCCAATGTATATGTGTGTATGTGTATACATATCCATGCGTGCATGTGTGTGCTGTTGCTCAGCCATGTCCGACTCTTTGTGACCCCATGGACGGTAGCCTGCCAGGCTCCTCGGTCCACGGGATTATCCTGGCAAGAATACTGGAGTGAGTTGCCATTTCTTCCTCCAGGGGATCTTCCTAACCCAGGAATTGAGCCTGTGTCTCCTGTGGCTCCTGTGTTAGCAGGTGGATTCTTTACCACTGAGCCATCTGGGAAGCCCATACATATTTATATATACATGTAAATGTAATATACATTATATATAATAGAAAAGCTGGAGAAGTCAATGGCAACCCACTCCAGTACTCTTGCCTGGGAAATCCCATGGACGGAGGAGCCTGGTGGGCTACAGTCCATGGGGTCACGAAGAGTCAGACATGACTGAATGACTTCACTTTCATTTGTCACTTTCATGCACTGGAGAAGGAAATGGCAACCCACTCCAGTATTCTTGCCTGGAGAATCCCAGGGATGGGGGAGCCTGGTGGGCTGCTGTCTATGGGGTCACACAGAGTCGGACACGACTGAAGCCACTTAGCAGCCGCATAATAGAAAAGCACATGTTTATCAAAAGACATAAATGAGAGACTTTATATCAGCAATATTTATAATGGTAGAAAACTGGAAATAATCAAAAGGCCCCATCAAGAGTATAACCAATAAATTGTGGAGTATTTTATACTAGATAATGCTACAGAGTAACAGGAATGAGCAAACTATCAACACGACTATCTGGAATAGTGTGAATAAGCTTCACAAACATAGTGCTGGGCCACAGAAGCCAGAGACAGAAGAGAAGGCAATCTGTATGATCCATTTATCTAAAGTTAAAAAGTAGAAAAAAAATTAATCTATGTTGTTAAAAGTCAGGGTAGTGGTTACAGTTGGAGGACAGCACCTGGAAGGGGACAGGAGGCCTTCTTGGTGGGGTGCTGACAATGTTCTGTTTCTTGATCTTTGTGGTGGTTACATAAATGCATTCATTGCATGAAACACCGAACAATATGTTTTTGATGTGTGCTCTTTCCTGTTATGTCTGATGTACTTCAACAGAAAGAGGGTGGGGGGCTTCTCTGGTGGCTCAGTGGTAAAGAATCCATCTGCCAATGCAGGAGACATGGGTTGAATCCCTGATCCGGGACAATCCCATATGCCACAGAGCAACTAAGCCTGTGCGCCACAGCTGTTGAGCCTGTGCTCTAGAGCCCACGAGCCACACCTACTGAGCCCATGTGCCGCAACTGCTGAAGTCTGAGTGTCCTGGAGCTCGTGCTCTGCAACAGGAGAAGCCACCGCAATGAAAAGCCTGTGCACAGCAACTGGAGAATAGCCCTCAGCGGCCACAACTAGAGAAAAGCCTGTGCATCAGTGAAGATCCAGCACAGCCAAAAATAAACAAAATTATATATTTAAAAAAAGAGGTTGGCTATTAGGAGCACATCACAGTCCCTGGCACACAGTAAATGATCGATAAGTTATCACGAAGTTAAAGTGAAAGTTGAGTCCGACTCTTTGCAACCCCACGGACTATACAGTCCATGGAATTCTCTAGGCCAGAACACTGGAGTGGGTAGCCTTTCTCTTCTCCAGGGAATCATCCCAACCCAGGGATCAAACCCAGGTCTCCTGCATTGCAGGTGGATTCTTTACCAGCTGAGCCATAAGGGAAGCCCAAGTTACCACAAAGAAATGAATCAAAGAACCATGCCTTGTCCCCAGGTGAAACCATTAACAATCAGAACCATGGACAGATCAGAGTCTGCATTCAAGGATGGTTGGAAAAGAGCTCTCTGGTCTGAAACTGGGGATTCCAGGCAGAAGAGAAGCTAAGACCTTTCCTCTGAGACATGGTTCCGTGCCTTCCGAAGGACACTCCTATCATGCAGAAAGGAGAACATTCCTAGGGGACCATGGATATCTGTGTGTGTGTTCATGCAGAATTTTATTCCATTTTGAAAGGTCTTCAGCCCCTTGTTTTTCTAAGCCAGTGAACGCGGATATCTCCCTAGAGAGGCCAGTTCTGGATCCAGGACATCCCCAGCTTGCTCAGGCTCTTGCAGGCTTTTCTCACTCTCTTGGGCTTGTATTTATCTAGTTAGTGGAGAAAGGGAAGAGACTCCAGGCAGGGTAAAAATAACCCAGGACAGAAGATCTTTCAGTCATGCCCAAGCTCCAGGAAGCAAGGCATATTTTGTATCAATTTAATGAGCTGTTTCATCTGGTAGCATTTCCCTGTTACTGGGAGTATCCACACAGAGGCTGCACAAAAACCTGCCAGGACACTGCAAGGAGGATTCCTACAACATGAAAAACTTGCCCAGGTGACTGCAGAGGGCACGCCAAGTCTAAAATTCTGTTATTCAATTCGATACAAAATTTCCTTGAATGCTTGAATTGCTTCTCTCTGCACTGCCCCTCTTGCAAGTATGTTTCCTTTTTCCTAAGCCTTAAATATTGCATGCTCCAGTAGGAAATCTGAAAAGCAAGGGGGGAAATTTTCTATACCATTCATTGAATACTACTCAGCAATAAAAAGGAATGAATTATAGATGCATGAACCAAGGTGGATGGATCTCAAGGGCATTCTGCTGAGTGGAAAAAGACGATCTCAAAAGACCACCTACTGTTAAGATTCCACTATATAACATTCTCAAAATGACAAAATTATAGAGGTAGAGAACAGATTAGTGATAGCAAAGGGTTAGGGATGGTAGATGGAAGGGTTGGGGTGACTATAAAGGGTGGCATCTTTGGGGTATGGAACAATTCTGTATCTTCCATGTGGTGAATACACAAAACTACACATGTGATAAAAAGATATAGACTTATACACACACTTTATAGCAATGACGATTTTCTGATTTTGATACTGTACTAAGTCATGTAAAGGGCTTCCCTGGTGGCTTAGACAGTAAAGAATCCACCTACAGTGCAGGAGACCTGGGTTCCATCCCTGGGTTGGGAAGATCCCCTGGAGAAGGTTATGGCAACCCACTCCAGTATTTTGCCTGGAGAATCCCCATGGACAGAGGAGCCTGATGGGCTACAGTCCACGGGGTTGAAAAGAGTCAGACACGACTGAGTGACTCAGCACATCACATAAGTCTTGTAAGGACCTTTCTGGACTGCCTTTGCAATTTCTTGTGACTGTATAACTTTGAAAAAAATTTTAAGAGCATAGCAATTTCCACCCTTAACATTTTAGCATATTTCTTCAATATGCTAAAATTCAAATTCAATTCAAAATATAAATTATTTTCCTCACACAGGATCATATTGTACATAAGTTTTATATCCTGGAATTTTCTCCTGAGAATATCATAGGCATTTTCTATGTCATTAACTACTCCACAAAACAATCACTTTAGTAGCTGTGTAACATGCCAATTTCATGGATATGTCATTCTTTACTTAACCATCCATCCCATGTGGAATGTTTGGGATGTTTCACATTTTTCACCACTATAGATTGCCTTGGGACTTCCCTATAGCTCAGATGGTAAAGAATGTGCCTGCAGTGCAGGAGACTCAGGTTCGATTCCTGGGTCAGGAAGATCCCCTGGAGAAGGAAATGGCAACCCACTCCAGTATTCCTGCCTGGAGAATCCCGTGGACAGAGGAGCTTGGAGGCTACAGTCCATGGGGTTGCAGAGTTGGACATGGCTAAGCAACTAAAACACAGACACACGTAGATTGCCTCATGATGAATACGTTTGTGCAAACATGGATACTTACACTTTGAGTTCTTTTTTTAGGTCATGTTTCCAGAAGGGAAATTATTAAGTCAAAGGAAATAATTTAAATGGTCAATTTATTTTTATCAGGGAATTCAGTTACCACGTTGTGAGATCACTATGGAGAGGTCCAGACAAGGAAGAAATGAGGCCTCCTGCCAAAAGCAAGCATCAACTTGCTAGACCTATAACTGAGCATTTTGGAAGCAGCGTTTCCCGCCCCATTCCAACCTTCTGATGACTACTGTTAAGTCATTAAGTTGTGTTAAGACTCTTTTTTGACCCCATGGACTGTAGTCTGCCAGGCTTCTCTGTCTATGGGATTTCCCAGGCACGAATACTGGAGTGGGTTGCCATTTCCTTCTCCAGGGGATCTTCCCAACCCAGGGATCGAATCCAGGTCTCCAGAATTGGCAGGCAGATTCTTTACTACTGAACCCCCTGACTGTGACCCCACCTATATCTTAACTCCAACCTCATGAGAAACCTCAAGCCAAAACTATCCAGCTAAGCCCCTCTTAGATTTCTGACCTATAGAAACTGTGTGAGATAATAAGTGTTTATCATTTTATTTATTTACTTATTTATTTTTATTAAAAAAAATTTTTTTTTGGCTGCACCATGCAACCAGGCAAGGATGGAACCCATGCCCTCTGCAGTGGAAGCACAGAGTCCTAATCACTGGGCCACAGGGAAGTCCCGAGTGTTTGTCATTTTAAGCCATTATGTTTTGAGAGAAATTGTTATAGGGCAACAGATAATTAATACAAGGACTCAGCTAAGTGATGGGGGAATCATATGGCAGGGTGAGAATTCTAGGCAAAGGGAACAACTATAATATAGAAGGGCAAAGAAACAAGAGAAAGGATCTTTGTGGGATGGAGTAGACTAGGTCTTGAGGGACCCTAACCCAGCTGCAGAGCTGCCTCCTCCTCCCTTGGGTGCCCTGTGGCACAAAGGGGCCTGATCTAGACAGAATATTACTCAGCAATTAAAAGGAACTGTGAATTTAGGCAACAATATGGATAAATCTCCAAAGCACTATGCTGTGTGGAAGAAACTTTACACAAAATAGTATACACTATACACTCATTTATATGAAGTTCTAAAACAAGCAAACAATTTATAATGGAAAAAAATTAGGGTGGTGGTAACCTCCAGGGTTCGATCCCTGGATTGGGAAGATCCCCTGGAGAAGGAAAAGGCTACCCACTCCAGTATTCTGCCCTGGAGAATTTCATGGACAGTATAGTCCATGGGGTCGCAAAGAGTCGGACACGACTGAGCGACTTTCATGTCATGTCATGTCAACCTCCAGGGTAGGGGTGGAAGTGGGAGCAGGGATTGACTGGGAAGGGGCGTCAGGGGACTTTTTGGTACAAAGGAAATGTTCCATATCTTGATAGGGTTTTGAGATACACAGGTGTATGCATTTGTCAGAACTCAGCAAATATATATAAAGACTTGGACATTTCATTTTACATAAATTTTTGTACTAAAAAATACAAAGCTGTGGGACCTCGCTTGTGGTCCAGTGGTTTAAGAATACGCCTTCCAATGCAAAGGACACAGGTTTGATCCCTGGTCAGGAAACTAAGATCCCACATGCCACTGAGCATGGGGCTCAGTGAGCATGGGGCAACTGAGCCCATGCACTGCAACTAGAGAAAGCCCAGGCAGCAACGAAGATACAGCACAGCCCCGCTTTATTTTTTTTTTTTTAAGAAAAAGCTTGTAACTCAGTGTTGATCTCTATTTAATGATACGTGTGATAAAGGGTTTAGGGGGAAATATGCTGAGGTATGCAACTTCTTTAGAATGCCTCAAAAAATCAAGGAATGATGGATAGATGGATGATATATGATGAAGCAAGTACAATTAAATTGTAGCGATAGAGTCTAGGAGGTGAGTGTACAACTTTTTTGAAGATTTTCATGATAAAATTATTTTTAATCAACAACCACTTGGGATCCTCAGTACAAATGCAGAGTGCTAGCTGTGCCCCACCGCCTGCCCCTCTTAAGTGTAACTCTCTGGGCTGGGCCTGGAACCTAGAGTCTAGAACAAGCTCTTGGCATACTTGAACCTCCAGGGGCTCAGACTCCCAGCTAGGTCCAAACACAAATCCTTTCCAAAGAGCATTCTTCTGAAGAGGTCTCTGCAGGGTCTCTCTCACCTCCTTTCTGGGGTTCTCTGCTTTTGTCCGATGACAGCCACCACCTGCAGGAATCAGCTTTCATTACCAAATGCACAATGGCCTCCAAAGTCTAAACTGAGCCCAGAAGTCTTCAGAAGCCTCTTTGAGCAGCCGTAACCCACCCCATCTCTTCCCTGAGCTCTACAGGGCTCATACCCCAGTGGTCACTGGCTTCACAGCGACCTAACTGAAACACCCAACATGCAAAGAGAAAGCAACAACTGGCCAACCTGATAATAGTCTCCACCCTTAGGAGACCCCTTGCTCCCACCCCCAAGGCTGCCTTTCTGAGCAGGGTCATATCTCCCTGTGGCCCTGCCAGGCCAATCTGTGGCCTCCAGCCTCCAAGGCTGAGGGCGGAGGACTGGTGTCAGGCAGGTAATTGGCCTGGGAAGCCCAAAGGGAGGTGACAGAGACTCAGGGGAGGAGGGAACCCTAGGTGCTGCAGGAAGTGGAGCTGCTGATAAAGTGGCTCCTTCCCACCCTGGGGGAGGGAGAGGTGGAGCTGCAGAGGCCCGGGTAGCAGCAGCTGTTAAAGGAGACAGGACCCCATTCTGAGCCTCTTAGGGAGAGCTGCAGGAGGTTGGGGGAACTCCCCTGCTCCTGCCTGGCACTCCTTCTTTCTACATCCTCAGTTTCTTCACAGGTTAAGCTCAGGATTTATCCTGTTTTCTGGGGCTCCCTCATGGAACCACTCAGTGGAAGGGAAGCTAGCTAAGAAACCCATGTGACCAGGGCCTCTTCTGAAAAGTCCTACGGAGTCCCTGGGATAAAAAGACCAGGAAGGGGTACAGGAACCCCCAGCTGCAGCTCAAAGCAGGTGGGACAAGAGTCAATACCAAGGAAATCCCCTGAAGGGCCAGGTAGTCCATCAGATGGTTGATAAACTGCAGCAATAATGGCCCTTTGACAATGCCCTAGCACGGGACTTGGCTGTGAAAAACACTTGAATTGTAACCGCAGCTACATCGAAGATTCTCTAAGTGTGGTCCCCCAGGCAGCACCAACTGTCTTCTGAGAATTTATTTTACAAGTTCAAGATACACATGCTCAGGGCTTTTCCCACCCCAGGCCTACAAATCAGAAATTGGGGGCTGGGGCTTCCTTGGTGGTCCAGTGGTCAAGAATCTGCCTTGCAATGCAGGGCATACAGTTTCCATCCCTGGTCAGGGAAGATCCCACAGGCCATGCAGCAACGACAGAGGCCACATGCAGCAAGACTGAAACCTGAGAAGCCCGCAAAATTCACAGCTTCGGAGTAGCTCCTGCTCTCACTCTCGGCAACTAGAGAAAACTGCACCCAGCAACAAAGACCAGCACAGCCAAAAACAAATATATAAGTAAATGTTAAAAAAGAAGAAGAAGTTTGGGATTGGGCCCAGCAATCCACAAGTACTCTAAGGTGATTTCAATGCAGGTTCAAGTTTGAGAACCTCTGGTATAATCTGATAGGCTCTGGACTGGCCTGTCCAGAAAACTTCCTTCATTCACAAATCAATTCACATTCATCAAACATTTATTAGCACCATCTATGTGCTAGATACCACTCAAGCCTTACAAGGAGCCCAAAGTGGAGTAAATGAAAGTTCCCACCTGCCAGGCAGACTGATCAGTATGTACAAGGCAGGAAAGACAGCCCCAGCAAGGAGTAGATTTTTCTGGCTAAGGGATTAGAAAGGGCTTTACAGAGGAGGTGACCTTTGAATTGGGCCTTGAAGGATGAGATAGAATCAACAAGCAGAAAAGGAACAGACACCAGAAATATTCTTCTAAAACCTAAATCTAGCTTTTGTTTTTTTGGGGGGGCAAGTAATTAATTTATTTTTTTACACATAACTGAAGTGATGTTTGGAGAAGGCAATGGCACCCCACTCTAATACTCTTGCCTGGAAAATCTCTTGGACAGAGGAGCCTGGTAGGCTGCAGTCCATGGGGTTGCTAAGAGTCAGACATGACTGAGCGACTTCACTTTCACTTTTCATTTTCATGCATTGGAGAAGGAAATGGCAACCCACTCCAGTGTTCTTGCCTGGAGAATCCCAGGGACGGGGGAGCCTGGTGGGCTGCCGTCTATGGTATCGCACAGAGTCGGACACGACTGAAGCGACTTAGCAGCAGCAGCAGCAGAAGTGATGTTACAGTACATAAGTTATATACAACTGTGCAGTAATATCTTGCAGAATAAATTATCTAGAAGGCAGCAAAAGTACATCGTGAACTTGTATAAAACTGTACAGAGCTTAAAGGTACACTTTTTATGATTATTGACTCTGTAGTGTTTCCAGTTATGTTCTCAGAAAGAGAAACAAATGCCCAAGATTAAAGGAAAAAATATACAAACCATGTGGATTTGACTGCATTAAAAACACGTGTCCTGCCTCCGTGTCCCTGGGAGGCCGCCGGCAGAGCCAGATGCTCGCTAGGCCCAGAGTCCTTGTCAGCCCTGGTCTGAGGACCGAGCTTCGTGGTAACTGGATGGCAGGCAGCCTGGTGCTCTCCCTGCCCTCCAACCAGAGGTCGCTGTTGCTGAAGGGTGGGCCCCTTAGTTTTACTCTCTTGAGTCGATCAGAAATGGAACTGGGAATTTAAAAACTGCTCTCTATGCTGCAGCTGCTAGAGAAGAGCCTGAGGCCCTGGCGCCTGTGCCCACGTCCCCAGCTCCCCGTCCCCAAATCTAGCTTTTAAAGGCATTTTGTTACTTTGGGGATAAATTTTAGTGCCTGAGCACAAGCTTCTTCATGGTCTCTCCCTTCTCTCCTTCATGGACCCCACCTCCTGCCACTCCACACCTCCACTTATATATTTGAGTGAAACTGAACTTCTCACAGACAGGTACACGCAGCATCTAGTTCTTACTGCCAGGCCTTTGCTCACTCTGTCTCTTCCTCCCAGAATGTCCTCTCTGTGGCTCTGAGGTTAATACTTCCCATCCTCCAGGACTCATTTCAGGTATCTCCTCCTCCAGAAAACCCTCCTAACTCCTGGCTGGTTAAGTATCATCCTCTAAGTACCCCAAGGCCTGGAACACAGGTGCATCAGAGCCCTTACTACTTTGTATGTTAAAATCTGCTTTTATGTTAATCCCCCTGTTACAAATGTGAATTTTTTGTGAGCAGACATCTTCAACTTTAGGACCTTGGGGCTCAATGCAGTGCCTGACATGATGTGGGCTTTCAATAAATATTTATATATTCAGTGAAGGAGAGAAAGAAGGGAGGAGAATGTTAAATAGGAGGTCTAGGAAAAAAGCCATGGCAGGAGTTGAAGAGTCTGACAGTGAGTACATGCCAAAGGCAAAGGCATAGAATGTTCTTCTCCACAGAAAACCTGGAAGAGAGGAGACATGGCTTAGCAGCCAGGAATTTCTTGCCACCTGCTTGCTGGCTTGACAGATCTGGCGTAAGTGCTTTGAATCCAGTTGTCATCTGCTGAGCGTTGCTGTTAAAATGTTCCAGTTTGGCGGGCCAAATGTGAATTTGCATGTGTCTTCTTTAACACTGTTAAGTTGGGATCTGAGTTAGGGTACAGGTTTATTAATTCCCCAGAAATTAAGGGCACATGAAAAGATGCTCAGTATCATTAGTCATTCAGTTCAGTTCAGCTCAGTTCAGTTGCTCAGTCATGTCCGACTCTTTGTGACCCCATGAATCGCAGCACGCCAGGCCTCCCTGTCCATCACCAATTCCTGGAGTTTACCCAAACTCATGTCCATCGAGTTGGTGATGCCATCCAGCCATCTCATCCTCTGTCGTCCCCTTTTCCTCCTGCCCCCATTCCCTCCCAGCATCAGGATCTTTTCCAATGAGTCAACTCTTCACATGAGGTGGCCAAAGTACTGGAGTTTCAGCTTTAGCATCAGTCCTTTCAATGAACACCCAGGACTGGTCTCCTTTAGAATGGACTGGTTGGATCTCCTCGCAGTCCAAGGGACTTTCAAGAGTCTTCTCCAACACCACAGTTCAAAAGCATCAATTCTTCGGCGCTCAGCTTTCTTTACAGTCCAACTCTCACATCCATACATGACCACTGGAAAAACCATAGCCTTGACTAGATGGACCTTTGTTGGCAAAGTAATGTCTCTGCTTTTTAATATGCTATCTAGATTGATCATAACTTTCCATCCAAGCAGTAAGCATCTTTTAATTTCATTAGTCATTCCTATTGCTGTTAAGTCGCTTCAGTCTTGTCTGACTCTGTGCAACCCCACAGACGGCAGCACACCAGGCTCCCCCGTCCCTGGGATTCTCCAGGCAAGAACAATGGAGTGGGTTGCCATTTCCATTAGTCATTAGGGAAAGGCAAATTAGATCTACAACTAGATACCATCAACATCTATTAGCAAGACAAAAAAAATTTTAACTGAAGATATCAAATGGTGACTAGGATGCAGAGCAACTGAAACTCTCATATTCTGCTGATGGGAATCCAAAATGGTACAACCACTCCAGAAAACAGTTTGGTAATTCCTTATAAAATTAAACATATACTTACCATGTTGTTGTTGTCATTGTTGTTCAGTGGCTAAGTAGTGTCCAATTCTTTGAGACCCCATGGAAGGCAGCACGCCAGGTCTTCCTGTCCTTCTCTGTCTCCAGGAGTTTGCTCAAACTTATGTCCATTGATTTGATGATGCCACCCAACCATCTCATCCTCTGCCGCCCTCTTCTCCTTTTGCCTTCAATCTTTTCCAGCATCAGGGTCTTTTCCAATGAGTTGGCTCTTCCCATCAGGTGGCCAAAGTATTGGAGGTTCAGCTGCAGTATCGAGCCTCCAATGAATATTCAGGATTGATTTCATAGCCCAGCAATCCCGCTTTGAGGTATTTACTTAATACATATAAAGACTTGGAACTTCCCCGGTGGTCAAGTGGTTAACACTCTGCTCTTCCACTGCCTGGGGCACAGGTTTGATCCCTGCTCTGGGAACTAAGATCCTGCATGCTGTGCAGTCCAGCCAAAAAATAGGAAAAACAATATGAAGGCTTAAATTCACAAAACAACCGGTACATGAATGCTTATAGAAATTATTCACAATAGTCCCAAATTGAAAACAACTGAAATATTTATCAATAGGCAAATAAACAGTGATAGAGCCATGCAACAGAATAGTACTCAGCAATGCTTCCCAGGTGGCGCTAGAGGTAAAGAACCTGCCTGTCATTGCAGGAAATGAAAGTGACGCGGGTTCAATCCCTGGGTCCAGAAGATTCCCCTGGAGTAGGAAATGGCAACTCACTCCAGTATTCTTGCCTGGAGAATCCCCTGGACAGAAGAGCCTGGCAGGCTACTGTCCATAGCATTGCAAAGAGCTGGACACGACTGAAGTGACTTAGCACAGCACTCAACAATAAAGAGGAGTTAACTTTTTTTTTCTTCTGGAGTTAAATATTGATACATGCAACAACATGGATAAATTTAGGAAATTCCTTGACAGTCCAGTGGTTAGGACTCTGCTCATGGGATGGCCAGAAAAAAAAAAAAAAGAAAGAAAAACAAACATGGGATAAATCTAAATGCATTTCACTAAGAGGAAGAACCTAATTCCTGGTTACACACCATGCAACTTCATTTATATGGTCCCCTGGAAAAGGCAAAACTTTAGGAATGAAGGACAGGATGCTAGTGGTTGGGGGTGGGAGGAGGGTTTAACTGCATCTTGAAGGAATTTTTTGTGCGACGAAATTGTTCTCTATCCTGATTTATCCTTCAATCTAACTATATGCTAAAAAATCATACACATACATCAGAAACAATGAATTGTATTATACGTAAATTTTTAAAAGTTGGTTTTTCCACTAGTCAGGTATGGATGTGATGCTGCTGCTGCTGCTAAGTTGCTTCAGTCGTGTCCGACTCTGTGCGACCCCATAGATGGCAGCCCACTAGGCTTGCCCGTCCCTGGGATTCTCCAGGCAAGAACACTGGAGTGGGTTGCCATTTCCTTCTCCAATGGATGTGATAGTTGGACTATAAAGAAAGCTGAGCGCCGAAGAATTGATGCTTTTGAACTATGGTGTTGGAGAAGACTCTTGAGAGTCCCTTGGACAGCAAAGAGATCAAACCAGTCAACCCTCAAGGAAATCAGTCCTGAATATTCAATGGAAGGACTGATGCTGAAGCTAAAACTCCAATACTTTGGCCACCTGATGTGAAAAACTGACTCATTGGAAAAGACACTGATGCTGGGAAAGATTGAAGGCAGGAGGAGAAGGGGACAATAGAGGATGGGCTGGTTGGATGGCATCACTGACTTGATGGACATGAGTTTGAGCAAGATCTGGGAGTTGGTGATGGACAGGGAAGCCTGGTGTGCTGCAGTCCATGGGATCGCAAAGAGTCGGACATGACTGAGCAACTGAACTGACAAAAAAAAGAACCCCAAGGGACAAGGCAGTCCTCAGGCCCAGAAGGAGTGTGCTCTCCCACTGTCTCATCTCTGCAGTCAGTATCTCTTCCACTTCTAGCTCCTTAAGCAGGGTCATCAGCCCATACAACTCTCCTGGTGATTCACCCCAGCATGCTACAACCTTCACATCTAGTTGACACACATCCCCATAATGACAGCTGACTTTGGCTTGTTCACCAAGGTATCCCTAAGGGCTCAGAACAGTGCTTGTATAGAAGTTACTCAATAAATGTCTGTTGATTGAGCAAATATTTATTAGCTCTTTATCTCACTGGCTCCAAGTTCCTAAATCTACTCTAAGTTAAATACTCACTTTGGCCTCCCCACCTCATCCAATAATGTCACTTGCTCTAATTCCACTCCTAGAGTTTTGGCACTTAGCATTCCTGCTCAGGTGTTGGCTCCCACGAAAGGGTCTCCTGTTGTCTCAGGTAAGAATTCCTCCGGTAGCTGTATGCCTACAAAGGCAAAAAGGAAAGATATAGCCATCCGAATGCAGAGTCCCAAAGACTAACAAAGAGAGGTAAGGAAGACTTCCAAAGTGATCAATGCAAGGAAATAGAGGAAAACAATAGAATGGAAAGACTAGAGATCTCTTCAAGAAAATCAGAGATACCAAGGGAATATTTCATGCAAAGATGGGCACAATAAAGGACACAACTCTTATGGACCTAACAGAAACAGAAGATATTAAGAAGAGGTGGCAAGAATACACAGAAGAACTATACAAAGAAGATCATAATAACCCAGATAACCATGATGGTGTGATCACTCACCTAGAGCCAGACATCCTGGAGTGTGAAATCAAGTGGGAAGGAACATAGGAGGCATTACTATGAACAAAGCTAGTGGAGGTGATAGAATTCCAGCTGAGCTATTTCAAATCCTAAAAGATGATGTTATGAAAGGGCTGCACTCAATATGCCAACAAATTTGGAAAACTCAGCAGTGGTCACAGCACTGGAAAAGGTCAGTTTTCATTCCAATCCCAAAGAAAGGCATGCCAAAGAATGTTCAAATTACTGCACAATTGTGCTCATTTCACATGCCAGCAAAGTAATGCTCAAAGTTCTCCATGCTAGGCTTCAATAGTATGTGAACGAAGAGCTCCCAGACGTTCAAGCTGGATTTAGAAAAGACTGAGGAATCAGAGGTCAAATTGCCAACATCCACTGGATCATAGAAAAAGCAAGAGAATTCCAGAAAAACATCTACTTCTGCTTCATTGACTACACTAAAGCCTTTGACTCTGTGGATCACAACAAACTGTGGAAAATTCTGAAAGAGATGGGAATACCAGACCACCTGACTTGCCTCCTGAGAAACCTGTATGCAGGTCAAGAAGCAACAGTTAGAATCAGACATGGAACAATGGACTGGTTCCAAATTGGGAAAGGAGTACATTAAGACTGTATATTGTCACCCTGCTTATTTAACTTCTAGGCAGAGTACATCATACAAAATTCTGGGCTGGATGAAGCACAAGCTGGAATCAAGATTGCCAGGAGAAATATCAATAACCTCAGATACGTAGATGACACCACCTTTATGGCAGAAATCAAAGAGCCTCTAGATGAAGGTGAAAGAGGAGAGTGAAAAAGCTGGCTTAAAACTCAACCTTCAGAAAACTAAATTCATGGCATCCAGTCCCATCACTTCATGTCAAACAGATGGAGAAACAATGGAAACAGTGACAGACTTTATTTTCTTGGGCTCCAAAATCACTGCAGATGGTGACTGCAGCCATGAAATCAAAAGATGCTTTCTCAGAAGAAAAGCTATGACAAACCTAGACAGCGTATTAAAAAGCAGAGACATTACTTTGCCAGCAAAGGTCTGTAATAGTCAAAGCTATGGTTTTTCCAGGAGTCATGTATGGAGGCGAGAGTTGGACCATAAAGAAGGCTGAGCACTGAAGAAGTGATGCTTTTGAACTGTGGTGCTGGAGAAGACTCTTGAGAGTCCCTTGGACTGCAAGGAGATCAAACCAGTCAATCCTAAAGGAAATCAGTCCTGAATGTTCATTGGAAAGACATGCTGAAGCTGAAGCTCCAATACTTTGGCCACCTGATGCGAAGAGTCGATTCATCAGAAAAGACCTTGATGCTGGGAAAGATTGAAGACAGGAGGAGAAGGGGACAACAGAGGATGATATGGTTGGATGGCATCACCAACTCCATGGACATGAGTTTGAACAAGCTCCAGGGGATGATGAAGGACAGGGAAGCCTGGCGTGCTGTAGTCCATGTGGTCGCAAATAGTCAGACAGAACAAGCTGCATGCTACTCTGGGCCCTCAGCGTGAGCCAGTGGAAGCAACCCTGGCCTCATTACAAAGGATAGAGCCCACCATGGAGTTGGCACTCTCCTCGGGCAGGGAGAAGATGCCAGTGGGCCACATGGGCTGAGAAGTCACCTTGGAGCCACCAAATGCTGCTTCCGTGCCTCAATAGCAGCGCATGTATGTGCAGGTATGTGTCTGCCAGAGAGCACTTTGGTTCAGTCTTATCCCTTCATAGTGTTTATGGTTTCCTTTTGTTTCCCTCAGCACTCCATGGTTGTAGATGACTGGTAGTCGGTGTTTGGTCATTTGGGGTTGTAATAATGCCCCAGGGGTTTCTGGAATCCCCTGGGTTTCTGCCTATTTCCCTCCAAGCTGGTTGAAACTGAGGGCTATTTATGTCCAAACAGTGGTTACTTCCTCTGTCCTTTATACCTGGCCAGGGGACCTCCTCCACAGGAAATCTTTACACACGTTACACAGGTGGTCATGTAAGACTCATGACCTTCCTTACCACAATCTTAGGTACAAACAATGTCCAGGTAAATAGATAGAAAGTAACCAGCACAGGTACACAACAGTTTTCTTCAGGCTCTCAGCAGACTGATTCATTTTCCCTGGGTTGACTCCACCTCTACCCAAAAAGGTTTTTTTCTGTTGGTTCCCAGGCATGGAGAGTGCAAGGGATGTGCGCCCAATAGTGGCCTGAAGGTGCCCTGCGCTGGGACTCAAGCCGTATCCACTTGGTCAACTTTCACTGTGTCAGTCAAAGTCAGAGCTACATATAGGTGGCTCAAGAGCTAGGTCTGCCCACAAATGTGTTTGTTTCAGTCCACACAGTGTATTCAAGTTTTTCAACTGTTGCCAACATTTTTATTTTAAAAATAATTGTATTTATTTTTGGCTGCGCTGGGTCTTTCATTGCTCTGCACAGGCTTTCTCTAGTTGTGGAGAGCAGGGGCTGCTCTCTCGCTGCGGTGCACTGGCTTCTCGCTGCGGTGGCTTCTCTTGACGCCGAGCACAGGCTCTGGTGTGCGTGGCCTTAGTACCTGGCTCCTTAGCACCTTAGCTCCTTAGCACCTGGCTCCTGGGCTCCAGCGTGCAGGCTCAGTAGTTGCGGTGCACAGGCTTAGCAGCTCCAAAGCATGTGGGATCTTCCTGGACCAGGGACCCAACCATCATCCCTGCATTGTAAGATGGGCTCTTAATCACTGGACCACTAGGAAAGCCCCGCCAACACTTTGGGAGGTTTCTCAAGAAAATCAGATTGGACATTACCAGGCCACACTTCCCTTCTTCCAGTAGGTGACTGGCTGGCAGATGCCCTCTTTGGATGGGGTAGGCATCCTCCTCGGATCTAGTTTCCTCTCTCCTCCCACTCCCACTTCTTTCCTCTCTTTTCCTGCCTTCCTTTCCCAGGCCCTTGTGCAGTACTAGCTGATAGTAGGTGCTCAGTAGTCCTGAGTATGAAAAATACACAAGACTCAGCCATCAGCATGTGGAGTAGGCTTTAAAATGGGGTGGCCTTACTGGTGGGGGGATGTATTCCATGCAGAGGGGATGGCATGAACAGTAAAAATGGAGACCGGAGAATGCAGGGCTACAGGGATAAGAGTTGTGGCCGAGGGGTATCTCCCAAGTAGGCAGGTCCATTATCAGGAACTCAGGACACCCAGTCCGATCCACTGAATGTGGGACTGAGGCGTTTAATAATTCACAACGCAGTCAGAATTTGATCAGCAGCAAGTGGATGGGAAGGTGCTGGGCTTTGGAGTCACAAAAACTTATCTGAGTGTTCGAGTCCTTGCGTGTCCACAAGTCGCTCCTGTTTCCTGGCTTCTTTAGAACTGGGATATTAACAGCTGTACAGTACAGGGGTGAAGGTTAAGGGAGCGCGTGTACGGAAAGCGCCACCACGATGCTCGACACAGTGGGGGCTCCGCGGTCCACAGTACCCGATCCACCCACACCAGGCACAGAAAGACCAACAGGCAGAGGAGGTCAGGAACCAGGGAAAGACACTGGGAACCTGTGCTCCCGCAGGCGGGGCGCGTGAGGCGGGGCGCCGTCCCAGATCTCGGTCTCGCGCGACCCCTGGGCAGCGTCTCAGCGGCGCGCACGCGCAGACCGCGCCCAGGCCTCGGAGCGGGCCTACCTGGCGACCAGGGTGCGCAGTTGCGCGTGCGCTGAAGGCCTGGTCTGCCTGCGGCAAGAGTTGAGGCTCGGCACGAGGGCGAGCAGGTCAGCAAGCCAGGTTTCGTGCGAGGTCGGCGCCCGCTCTTTTTAAAGAACAGATTTTAGTGGGTACCCTGGCCCAAGCCAATTTGATGAGGCGCGAAGAACCCCTGTAAGAAAGAGCCAGGCCGCGCCTGGGAGGTCCTTGGGTCTGAGGTAACAACTGGCAGCGGCCTGTTTCTCTAGTGAGGTTGGCGCCTTTCTCTGAAGGAGATTTCGGGCCCAGTCCCCATTCCGCAGCCGCCTCCTGAGGCAGCCTTAGAAGCCCCGGGCCCCTTTGGATGCCCAGCGCAGGGCCTCCTGGTTAGGGCGGCGGCCTGGAGCTCCGGTCGGGGTAACCAGGTGAGCAGGGATGGAAGCCAGGCAGGCGCCGAACTATGTCCAGATCCCCTTCCACGGGCGAGTGAGCAGGGCAGAGGTGAAGGAACCCCAGGGACAGTTCTTGCTGCCACACCACACCCAGCACGAAGTGCTGCCTCTGGCACAGATCCAGTCTTCTAAGCCCCCCAGCTCCCTCTCACCACAGCCCCTTAAAAAAACAAAGCTGCACACAAAAGCCATCATTCTGGTTCATAACCATCCTCTAACTCAGGCTTAGGAGTTGGCGTGAAAACATGACTTCTTTCATCAAAATATGTCTTGTCACATCATGTCTTAATGATTTGAATGAATTTCTTGTTTTCAGATGCCTGACTGAATCTAGGAAGTAAGTATCAATATTTGAGTCATAGGTCAGTGAGATCTCTCTGTTCAACTACTCAGGTCCTTGAATCTTGGCATCTGGGAAAGGTATACTTGACCCTACGTCCTTGACTTTTCTGAACTTAATTCCTTAATCTGCACATAGTAGACCTACCACAATATCCAACAGCCTACCTAGAATGTCTAGATATTTTGTGGGTACCTTAAGATTGAGCATATCCCAAAATGGACTCAATTATCTTCCCCTCAAAAACTTACTTTCTAAGTCTCCTTTTTTGGCAGGGGGGAAGAGGTATCTTTATTTTTCAGTTGTTTGTTCAAGCAGCTCACAATCCTTGTCTGGACTTCTTCTTTACCCTGTCAAGTCACCAAATCATGACTAGACGTCTTCTAAACCAGACCACTTCTCTTCATCTCCACTCTCATCACTATAAACCAGGCTATTATCAGCTTCTGCCAGGAACCACAGGAGTCTCCTAACGGAGCCTCTTTCATCTGTTCTGGTTCTGGGTTATTTCCTACATTACAATCAGAGGGATTGTTTTGATTTTTTGGTTTGTTTGTTTGTTTTTTAAACCCACAGATATGTGATCATGTCATCTCTTTATTATGCCCTTCAATGCCTTCTGATTGCTCTTTGGATAGACTTCACAGTTCATAGCCTGGCCTATGAGGAAGGCCCTTTTTCTTTCTCTATCTGTATTTTCTCCCTGGATGATCTTACTGTTCTAATAGCTTCCAATACCATCTTCAAATACCACTTAAACACTGATAACTCAAGTTTATATTTCTATCCTGATTTCCACTCCTTGCATACCAAGAGACCACCCCCTTGACATATCCACAGGATATGTCAGGCCACAGGATATCTAACAGGCCTCTCACGCTTACCCAGAACAGAAAGAGAATGGCAAAAAAAATTTTTTTTTGGTGGCACCAGGCAGCTTATGGGATCTTAGTTCCCCTGCCAGAGATTGAACTTGGGCCCTTGACAGTGAAAGCCCAGAGTCCTAACTGCTGGACTGCCAGAGAATTCCCTAGAATGGCAAATCTTTTTTTTCAGAATTCTTCTCCATCTCAGTAAAGGATGTGTACCATTACCTGTCTAATAGCATAGACCAAAATCAAGAGCCATTCTTGATTCCCACATCTAGTCCATCAGTCTAAAATATACCCCCAATCTAAGTAGTTACTGACTACTAAGACCTCAAAGTCTGAATCTGAAACATCTTTCTGCCCGACTGCTACAACTCTTCAGTTCATCTTTCTCTTGGCAGCCAGAGTACTGTTTCTAAAGCATAAATCAAATAATTACACTTCTTTTTAGGAGACCTGGGTTCGATCACTGGGTCAGGAAGATCCCCTGGAGAAGGGAAAGGCTACCCACTCCAGTATTCTGGCCTGGAGAATTCCATGGACTGTATAGTCTATGGTGTCACAAAGAGTCAGACACGACTGAGCAACTTTCACTTTCAGTAGCATAAAATCGCAACTCTACAATGGCTGGCAGCCTTTATATGATCTGGCTCTTGCCTAGCTCTCTGACTCCGTTTCTTTCTACTCAAGTCTTCATTCTCTGTGCTCCAGTCATACTGACCTTTCTGTCATTTAACTACCAATTATCACAGGGCTTCTGTGCTTGGTTTTTCCTGCTTGGAATGCTCTTCCCCTTGACTTTGTTGTTTCACTTTCCATTAAGGCCATAACTCAGTTTGATCTCTTCTGAAAGCCCTTCACTGGCCACACTAAAGCAGTCTCCCAGTCACTCTCTACTACAAAACCCTGTTTTATTTTCTTCATAATACTTACAGTACTTCAAATTACATTGATTTATTTATGTGTTTATTATTGTTCTCCAAACTTCCTGAAGTCTAAGCTGTTAAAGAATCGTGTCTTTCTTATTACCCCCTCTATCATTGCTGAAAGAAAGGCCTGATACATAGTAGGCTCTCAAACGAGTGATGACTCACTGTTTATCTTTGTAGTCCTAGTTTGTCACGCTTCGTGCCACCTGTGTTCAGAAGTACTATACTTCTCCCTCTTGAAATGACAGCAGTCTCTCTCAACTGAGGACTGTTGTATCTGCTTTTCTTGTACCTGCATCAGACCCCTCACCCACTCGCCATTTGTGCCTTCCCCAACTCATACTCATCCTTCAAATATGAGTCACTTACGTGAAGTTCCCTGACTTCCATTCTAGGTTAGGATTATCTATCATGTTCCTATGTCACCCTGTCCTTTTTTGTAGCAGTCATCATCCGTCAAATTATTTGTAAGCTCTTTGCAGGCAGTTACTGAGTTCTTATTATTCCCCACTTTATCTCCAGCACTTAAGTTTCTGGAACATAGTTGGTATGCAGATAATTGTGAACTGAATGAATAAATATTGAATGAATACAAGATCGAGAGGATCAAATCAGATAAAAATTAGGAGAGCATTTAGCGTGAAGTATAAGTTAGCTGAACTGCCCTGCCTACTTCAATAGATGTTTTTGAATCTTATGAGATAGGGATAGATGGGAAAGGCATTGTATAAACTAAAAGTGCTTTTATAAATGTAAGATTTTATTCATCAGATCCCTATGGTCTGATGATCTTTCAAAGTGCTAAATTTTGTTTCTTAGCAGTTATGCCTGATTCTGTTATATTAGAGATATACTTAGGTGGTAAAATATAAAGATATAAAGAATTGAGGCTAATATTGAGTCTAGGTTAATTCATAAGGTAACTATATACTTGACACCCTTAATTCAGTGAGACTACCTTGCTTTAGCAATACATCTGTGTTTTAGTCTTGCTCTTGATGTATGACCTTGGTCAAATTAGATGATCTCCTCATGTTGGGTTTATCTTTTTGTAAACCTAGTGAATATAATTTTTATCTTCCCAGTATCTCACCAGAATTAAAGGCAGTAAAATATTTCAGATTTCCTGTGTGAAATTTGCTCTCTTTGTATAAAAAGTAATATAGTTTTTTATTAACTTTGTTTCTTCAGAATCTACCATTTTTTCATGCCAAGAACAAAGCTGTATATTTTAGAAGCTTTCTTTTCACACTTTCGTCTGTCTTCTGTCACTAAGACCCTTGAGATATGTACATCAAGGACTCAAAGTTTATAGCTCAAAACTGCAAAAGATGCTTCTTTCTGTTTAGCTAAGGATATTCTCTTCACCATTTGCCCTTCTGAAAGTACTGATGCTTTTTTATCATTTTAAAATCTTTGCAGGTACTGCTTCAGGGCAATTCACCCAGTGGTGTAACCAAAAAATAAAATATCCCTCATTGCCTGCAGTTTTACATCCAAATGCTTTTAGGATTCCTGGGATTAGGATTTTTAGAGTTCTGCAGTGAATTCAGCGTGATGTGAATGCTAATAGGTTGATCTTCATGTGGTGGTTTAGTCACTCTCGTGTCTGACCCTTGCGACCCCTTGGTCTGTAGCCTGCCCGGCTTTTCTGTCCATGGGATTTTCGAGGCAAGAATACTGGAGTGGGTTGCCATTTTCTTCTCCAAGGATCTTCATGTAACAAGCCACAACTAATGGGCAGGATGGTGAGATGAGATACCATTCTATTGCTTTTTCCAAGGAAGGAGCACAGTCCTAGACCTATTGACCAAAGATAATTCTTCCATTAGCTTTTAGGATGGTTAAAATGAAAGTGCAAGAGACATTTAGGTGTAAAGAGTAACTTAAGAAGTTCACTTAATCTCCTTTCTGCCCTATTGAGTTGTTCACTAAGGCCTTTTGATTTTGTTTCAGGACACCTTCCTATCCCTCTGTTAGAAGATTTAGTTACTTCTCCCCTCCCAAACAAAACAAAACAAAATCTGACACAGTTCCAGTTGCAAATATATTTCTGAATAAATGCCAGTGGTGTTTTAAAGATTGTGTCTTACCAGAAAGAGTAGGTAGAAGTCTAATGGGAAAGAATGACATCAGTAGGCAATGAAGTATCTTGGGTAGTCTTAGATCAGCTCTTGTCCTATATCTTAACTCTTGGATTTGTTTTGCTTTTAAAACAGCTATTCTTTATTGAATAACCTATGCATAGAGCACTGCAATAAGCAATTATACATGCGTTATTTCATTAATCATCCTAGTCACCCTGCAAGGTGAGGAAACTGAGAATAGTTCCTTTTGAAAATAGAGCTCAAAGACAAACAAATGTGAAAGAAACCCTTTATATCCCAAGATATAATCCTAAGAAGCTCTAATCCAGAAATGCTGCACTTTGGCTTGATGTCTTTGTACCCAGATTGAGGATGCTATCCAGATTTATGTGATTGACCAGGGTTATAGTTTAATAAAATGATCAGGTGATGTGTTATGGAAAATGTATTAGCCAAAGGATTCAACAGTCTTGGGGGCTAATCCTGGTTCCATACTGAGTTATGTGACCTATAGCAGTCATTTCCTTCTTTGATGAATTCACTTCCTTTTTGTCTCCTCTGAAATGAAGGGCACTTCAGCTATAGGCAAGCATAAATCTCATTGGAAATATAGGTTTTCAGAGAGTTTGGATCTATTTCAGCAAAGACAGGCAGACTTTTGAAACTAGCCAAGGACTTCTGAAGGCAGAAGGAGAAGCCAAGCTTCTGTCCTCAGCCTCAGTTCTAAAACTTGGGTGTTGGATTCATAGCATGAGTGGGATTTCCCTGTTTTTTTTCTTTTGGCCCAAACTCATTAGTGGTCACAGAGCCTGTTATGTTAGACCTGCTCATAAATGTATTTTTAATGAATGCTTATTAAAGCTCTTTTATTAACTCTGCAGAGCATTTTGCCATCAAGTATCACCAGATGTATTTAATGCTGGTACTTCTGTATGATCTTCTCCTTCAGCTTCAGTAGTCATATCATTATCTTCATATTGCATTCAGCACTGATTCAAGTTCTGTGCATTGACCCAAATGTTTCTTTATGTGAGACAAATTACTAAAACCTTAAAAAAATCTTTCCCTTTCTAACATCAGTGCCTATATCTCATTTAAATCTATTACTGGGGAATTTCAAGGAAAGAGTCTTAATTGAGATTTGTCAAGATTTTGTACTGATATTAAAGCTAAACACTTCTCTTGAGGTTGCTTTTCTAGTAAAGCATTAAGAGAGAAACTTCAAATCTATCAAAAGAGCTAATGTTAATATAATTACCCAGCGTTTATGAAGTGCTTTTTACAGCATTATTTCATTTAATCCTCACAGAAATTTCAGGGATAAGTGCATTCCCCTTTTAGAGATGTAGAAATTGAGAAATGAAAAGGCTAAGTGACTTGATTAAGGTCGAATGACTGTTAAGAGGCAGAGCTAGAACTCAAGCCTTCGTCCTCCAATTACAAATCCTGTGTCTTTCCCACTATCCCATATTGCCTATAACTTCTCTTTTTTTGTTTTAAAGGCATCATGTTTTATGATCACCTAAAATTGGCTGAGAGTCTGACCTTTCATCTGTAAGATCTCATCAACTTAATGATATGTTCTTGGGACATAGTGTCACCATGACTGCAGTACTCATGTTGGAAAATAACCTTGTGAATCTTTGAACCACTGCTATATGTGGTTATTGGGGATTATGCTGTCTAATCTTTATTTTCGAATAGAGTAATTAGTGTGTGGTGTTTGTTTCTGAAGCAGGCAGGCAGCAATTAACAGGAACAGGCCCCAGCTAGAAGGGGATTGTTTTTACTTCTCTCAGCCAGCCAGCTGTAGCACAGCACATGAAGTTTCCTCTCTGGATTGTCATTTCCAGCAAATGTTCTTCATTTCCTTTGCTCTGATGGCCCCAGTCCTCAGTCTGTGGTGATTGCATTTTAGAAGAACCCTCTGAATAATGAAGGGCTCAGTTTTTGTGGCAGCAACCTAAGTCTCATCAGGTGGTCCCTGCTTACTTGGTAAAGTCATCTAGCACCAAAAACACTATCAAATCTAGCGTGGGTTCTTGCCATGCCGAGGGCATGGAGAATGTGCAAGTTTTTCTCAGGATGTGAACAGTATTTCCCCTCTGGTAACTCTGCAGTTGGCACCAACTATTTCTTTTCACTTTTGAGTGCAATTCTAGTCTAAATAGTCTCGGGTTTTGGCTCCAGCCTCCTGTCATTCTAATCCCAAGCAGCCAAGATCGGACACTGGGATATCTCTTTACTGGCAGCCCCAGACTTGAACTTTGGAAATTGTGGGGAATGCCATTCTTTGGGCACGTAGATCTTCCAACTGTACATATTAGAGTTCTCCCTGCTGAGTAGGCATGGAATCAGGGTAATATGGAGGAAAGAATAATGAAAATAGTTCTTTATGTGTATATAATATGTTAATACTTGCAAAATGATTTTATAGTCATTATCTTGTTTTGTTTTGTTTTGTTTTGTTTTGCTTTCTAATAACCCCAGGAAGCAGCATGGAAAAGTGGTTAAGACCATCAAGTCTCAATTAACACTGCCTCAATTTGAATTCCAATTCCAAAATCCATAGCCATAGAAAACTTACCTCATCTCTCAGTGCTTCAGTTTCCTCATCTATCATATTTAGATTACTTATTTCATACGCTTTTTGTGAGAATTAAGTAAGATCTATATATAAGGTACTTAGAATAGGGTATGACAAAAAATTGTTGTTAGTTGTTACATACATAAGTTGTTATTATTGTATAAATAATAAAACCAAGGCCCAGAAAAACTATGTAGGGATAATGGAACTGAGATTAAAACATAAATTATTCTTACTTTGTGCTTGTCCTGTCTACCTCAGCTCAGCTGCCTCGGAAATCAATACCTTGCATTGTATATGGGTAGATTTGATCCTAGAAACTCTGGACCTTTTACTCTCGTTATTTATTATTTAAACTTCCATATGAAGAGACAGAAAGTACAAGGCTTATTATCTCTACTTTACAAATAAAAAGAGGCATAGAAAAGTCCTCTGAGTGCATACCAAGTGCTCTCTTGGAGTAGAGGAGGCATGCCGTACTTCGTTCTCCATTTCTTCTTCTGAGTTTCCCACAGAGAGGCCTTTAAGTGAGTAGAGATTCTGGAATAGGAAAAGTAAAACTAGTAAGTGCTAGGAGAGTAGGGGGCAGTCTAGTGGCGCAGGGTCCTCTCATAAGTGGTGAAGAAGAACAGTTGAGAGGTGGGAAGATAAGGCCCTCCTTGGCAAGACTTTAAAACATCAATGTACGTCCTTATTTCCTGCACTGGCTGTAGCAGGAAGGTGTGCTAATTCCTAAACGTCAGAGAAAATTAACAGCAGAGGTGTTCCCAGTTGCCTCTTACTGGTGCGTCCTTTAAACTGTTTCATTATTTGATTTGAGCCCTCTTCACATTGGCCTAGGTTCCAGAGAAAATGGGGGCAAGGGATGAGAACAGATGCAAGAGATATTTGGGAGATAGATTTAATCCTAACAAAAACCCTGTTATCATCAGATGTTAGTATCATTAGTCTCATGGAAAAGAAGTAATTTGTACAAGGTCATAAGGTAAACAGCAAAACTTTAACTTAGGTCTTCTGACTTCAAGTATAAAGATTATCTCAGAATATCATATATCCTCCCCATGCAGGTGGAGAAATGATCCAGGTAATTAATATTAGAAGTGAGCCTGGGACGTGGGCAGTGATACTGAGAACTGGACATTATACTAATGAAGAGATGCTACAGATTGGGCAGGCTTTATTTCCATACATAAGGAACCATATTTAGCTTTTTCGTAATTCTTTAAAACTTCTATTTTATTTAGGTTACTGTTCGGAAGCAATGAGTTTAAAACCTTTCACCTACCCATTTCCAGAGACGAGATTTCTTCATGCAGGACCCAACGTGTATAAATTCAAAATTAGATATGGCAACAGCATCAGGTAATTTTAAAACTAGGAGGGTAGCCTTTACAAACACAGGTTAATACATTCCCACAGGTCATTCCTTCTCTGCCTTCACCAAGTCCAGGAGACTGGCTGAAGCAGCACCTTGTAGCTCTCTTTTCTAGGTATTTTATGTTCTATATATTTATTATTCATATAAGCTTTTAAATTGGTAATAGCATACCTTTGGGGCAGTGGTTCTCAAATTATCTCAGGACCCCTTTGCACTCTTAAAATTGAGGCTTCCAAAGAGTTTTTGATTAAATGAGTCATACCTGTCAATATTTATCATATAAAATCAAAAGAACAATTTCAAATAATTACTTATTAATTTAAAAATACTATAACACTTTATTTAAAATAGCCATATTTTAAAAAATTAATAAGAAGATTGGCATTGTTTATATTCCTGAAACTACCCCAGGAATGCAAGGATAGTTGAGTATACAAAAATCAATCAATATAATACACCACATTAATAGAAAGAAGAGAAAAAATACCGCATGACCCTCTCAATGGATGCAGAAAAGACATTTGACCAAATCTAGCACCGTTTCATGATAAAAATACTCAAACTAGGAGTAGAAGGGAGCTTCCTCAATATAAAGTCTATATGTGAAAAAACCACAGTTTAACAACATACTCAGTGGTGAAAAACTTAATCTTTTTCCTTAAGATCAGGAACAAGATAAGGATGCCCACTTTCATCACTTCTGTTCATCATGGTACTAGAGCTCTAGCCAGAGCAATTAGTCAAGAAAAAAAAATGCATACATAATGGAAAGGAAGAAGTGAAACTATCTCTGTTTGCAGATGACGTGATCTTTTTTTTTTTTTTTTTCTTTTTTGGCTGCACCACATGGCTTGTGAGATCTTAATTCCACAACCAGGGATTGAACTTGAGCTTTTGGCAGCGAAAGCATGGAGTCCTAACGACTAGACTGCCAGGGAATTCCTGGCATGATCTTATATGTGGAAAAACCTAAAAAATCCACACAAACCAACAAAAAACTATTAAACCTTATCAATGAATTCAGCAAAGTTATACTAAATCAACATCAGTTGATTTGTATACACTAGCAGTAAACTAGTAGTAATTTCTGAAAAGAAAATTAAGAAAACAATTTTTCTTACAATAGTATCAAAAAGAAAAAAATTCTTAGCAATAAATTCAACCAATGAGGTACAAGACTTGCACACTGAAAACTAAAAAATATTTCTGAGAGAAAGGAGACCTAAATAGAAAGACCTCTATGGGAATTCCATGGTGATCTAGTGGTTAGGACCCAGAATTCCACTGTCAGAGCTGGATTTAATCCCTGGTCAGGGAATTTAAGATTCCACAAGCCATGCAGAGAGGCCAAAATAATTAATTAATTAATTAGAAAGATATCTGTGTTCATGGATTGGAAGACTTAATATTGTTAAGATGGGAATTCCCTGGCAATCCAGTGATTGGGACTCTGTGCTTTCACTGCTAGGGGCAGAGGTTTGATCCCTGGTTAGGGAACTGTTAATAAGATCCTGCATGCCCTATGGTGCAGCCAAATATACATATTGTTAAGATGAAAACAGTACTCAAGCAATCAGCAGATTCAATGTAATCCCTAGCAAAATCCCAATGGCACTTTTTTTTGCAAATGTACAAACCCAACCTAAAATTCATATGGAATTTCAAGGGATCCCAAATAGCCAAAACAATCTTGGAAAAGAACAGATTTGAAGTACTCATACTTGCCAATTAAAAAACTTCCTACAAAACTATAAGTAATCAAAAAGTGTGGTACTGCATAAGGACAGACTATAACCAATAAATAGTATAGAATTGAGAGCCCAGAAATAAAACCTCACTAACATCTATGGTCAATTGATTTTTGACTAGAATGCCAAGAGCATTCAATGGGAAAGAAGAGTTTCTTTAACAAATGGTTCTGGGAAAACTGGATATCCACATGCCGAAGAATAAAGTTGGACCCTTATCTTACACAATATACTACAGTTAACTAAAAATGGATCAAAGACGAAATTAGAGCTAAACCTAAAACTCTTAGAATAAAACATAGGGGCAAATCTTTATGACTTTGGATTTGGCAGTGGTTTCTTAAATACAACACCAAACACACAGGCCTCAAAAGAAATTAGATAAATTGCACTTAGTTGATTTTATAAAATTTATATGTCTAAGAACCCTACTAACAGAGTGAAAAGGAAAACCACAGATGAGAAAAGATATTTGCAAATCATGTATCTGATAAGAGTTTAATATCCAGAATATATAAAGAACTACAACTCAACAACAAAAAGATAAGCAATCCAATTGAAAATGGACGAAGGACTTGAATAGACATTTCTCTAAAGAAGATATACAAATGGCCAGTAAGCACATGAAAAAATGCTCAATATCTTTAGTCACTAGGAAAATGCAAATCAAAATTGCGATGATATACCACTTCACACCTACTAGGATAGCTATAATTAAAAAACAAAACAACAGTTGTTGACAAGGATGTGGAGAAATGGGAACTTTCATACATTGCTGGTGGGAATGTAAAATGATGCAGATACTATGGAAACTGGTTTAGCAGTTCCTCAAAAAGTTAAAATTACCATGAAGAAATGAAGTTGCTCAGTGGTGTCCGACTCTTTGCGACTCCATGGACTGTAGCCAACCAGGCTCCATCCATGAGATTTTCCAGGCAAGAATACTGGAGTGAGTTGCCATTTCCTTCTCCAGAGGATCTTCCTGACCCAGGGATTGAACCTGGGTCTCCTGCATTGCAGGCAGACACTTTACCGTCTGAGCCACCAGGGAAGCCCTTACCATATGACCATATTACCATATGACCCAGCAGTTTCATTCCTAGGTATATGCCAGTCACAACAGGGCAAATCTTGTATGATTCTGCTTATATGAAATATTAAAATAGGAAAACTCGTAAAGACAGGCTGGGTAAAGGGAAGAATGTGGAGTTATTGTTTAAAGAGCACAATGTTTCAGTTTGTGGAAATAAGTTTTAGAAATAAGGTAGTGCTGACTGCAAGCCATGGTTTTGAATGTAATATTGTATGGAAAAACCTGAACAAAATTTTTGGCCAACCCATTAATTAATGCCACTGAATTATATACTTAAAAATAGTTAAAATGGAAAAGTTGAGGTTATATGTATTTTAGCACAACTTTTAAATGTATAATATTAATTTTAAAATAATGATATACCTATTAAGTTTTAATATATTTTTATTAAAAATAACTATATACTCCAGTATTTTTGCCTGGAGAATCCCATGGACAGAGGAGCCTGGCAAGCTACAGTCCATGGAGTGGCAAAAGAGTCAAACACAACTTTGTAACTAAACCATATTTTCTAAAGCAAAAATTAATGGGAGGATTGACATCACATTAAATTTCTGCAAATCTCATTAATGTCTGGCTTAATAAAAAAACTGCTAGATTATTGTATTTGCTTTTACATTTAATCTGTCGTGAGTTTTTTCTTTTGGTTGAATTACATGAAAAACTCAGCTGTACATATATATGTAGCATTACATATATTTGCCAACAAAGGTCCATGTAGTCAAAGGTATGGTTTTTCCAGTAGTCATGTATAGATGTGAGAGTTGGACCACAGAGAAGGCTGAGCACCGAAGAATTGATGCTTTCAAACCACAGTGCTGGAGAAGACTCTTGAGAGTCCCTTGGACAGCAAGGAGATCAAACTAGTCAAACTAATCCTAAAGGAAATCAACTCTGAATATTTATTGGAAGGACTGATGCTGAAGCCGAAGCTCTAATCCTTTGGCCACCTGATGTCAAGAGCCAACTCATTGGAAAAGATCCCGATGCTGGGAAAGATTGAGGGCAGGAGGAGAAGGAGCAACAGAGGTGGTTGGATGGCATCATTGACTCTGTGGACATGGGTTTGAGCAAACTCCAGGAGATGGTGAAGGACAGGGAAGCCGGCATGCTGCAGTCCATGGGGTTGCAAAGAGTTGGACACTTCTGATCAACTGAACAACAAATGTTTGTAGTAGGGAAAGGTAGGAATATATTAATAGTCTTCTCAGATCATTGTGGATAATCTTCCTTGGCCCTGTGTCAAAACTTGACAAATAACAGTTGTTTATTTTGTTTCTTTTTAAATTTTTATTATTTTTTTAAATTAAAAAAATTGTTTTTTTTTTTTTGGCTGCACAGCACAACTTGTGGGATCTCTCACGCCACAGTAGTAAAAGTGCCGAGTCCTAACCACTAGACAACCAGGAAACTCAGTTTCATTTTTTAAAAATATAGTAGTTTTTTAAAGGTTAGTTGCAATGTGGAATCTGAAATTATATCACTGTACTTTCTGATCTCTGCAACATGAAAATCCATTGGTCTATCTTGTTCTTTGAAAGCTGATCTTTTACCTAGAATGATTTTGTAACCTGAAGTGTTTCTATGGTCGCTTGGAAAATATTGTTTCACTTGCAGATTGTTCAAATGTCAACACGCTTCATTATACAGTATCAAAAAACATATTTGCTAATATCACTACCAATCTTATCAGAAAAATGCCCAAGTATTTGGAAGTTGTCAACCCTACAGTGGTGGATAAAAGTTTTCCAAAATTCAAAATTTTACTTGAAATCCAAAAATTTATCCTTAACAACAAATACTGTCAGTTTTATTGATAAGCTCACTGTTCGCTTTTGAGAAAATGTCTGTCACATTCCCAAGTCTGAATAAGCACCATTGTTTATCTGTCAGCTGACCAGTCAAATAAAATATGAAAAAGCATGTGGTTCAGTTTGCAACCTAAACAGTTGTGCAGGCACTTCTCAAGAGAACCATCATCTTCTGGTATGCCGCAGAAACACTTTATCCATACTTCCTGTTTTATCACAGAATATATTAAAATCCATTATTTGGGGGGTGAGATTTATAGAATTATTAAGGCCTTACTTCTTCCTCTAACATATTAAATGGAATTGAATTTTTTTTCCTGTGTGGTTGCAAAGATGGCTACAATTGCTAGTACAGTTTAGTGCAACTGACTAGATCTGTGCTAAAGCACCAGCATTTTGACCACCACAGATTTTGCACTATGATACAAATGTCAATATAGTGAAAAAGGCAAATAATATCTTAGTATTATTATGAAACTAATTTTGCCCTTGGAGACTCCTTGAAAGGGTCTTGAGGACCCCCGGAGGTCCGCAGATTGCACTTGTACTACTGGTCTAAACAATTATTAACCTTAACGGTGGCAATGTCGGGTCCCGGCAGGGCATGGAGAAGATACTCTGGTACAGCCTGTACCAGCTTTCAGTCTGCACCACCTAGTGAGCTCTTCTTCCCTTGAGCACTGGGTCAGCACACACAATTGTTATTTAGTTATGTTCCCTTAGCTCATTGGAAATGTCATTTTTACTAGAGTCTGTTGTCTCCAGAGCTTTTCTTCTTGGCTCATTTACTTCTTGTCTGTTTACCTTCTAGAGGGGAAGAGGTAGAAAACAAGGAAGTCATCGTCCAGGAGCTGGAGGTAGGGAAAGAAGCAGACAACTTCTGGGAATGTTGTTTTTTAAGCTGAGGATGCATCCCTATTTAGGTTTTAGTTGTTTCCTACAAACTGAGTCACAATCTCCGCTTGATTACTCGACTTCTCCCTGCCACATTTCCTCTGCAGAGAAAGGTTACTGTTTTTCCAGGGAAATTAAAGCCTATACTCTTTCTCAATTTTCCTAGTTGAAGTGTCAGCACCTTTGAGGCTAAGAGTGATTTTGTTTCCACTAGAGTTCCCAGCCATGGGCAGCTGTCTTTTGTGGCGGCTGGCATAGAGAAAGCATCCGGAGGACTGCCTTCCAGGGCTCTGGGAAACCTCACCATCCCAACCACTGCCTGGTACTTGACGTTCAGGAAACTCAACTGTAAATACACAGACAAGGCTGCTGTGTCTTCATTTTAATTGGAAACATTTGCATTTGCTGTATTTCCACTTCATTTTCATTCCTTTACTACCCAACTCTAATGGCTTTAAATTCTCCCACAAGAAGAAGACAAAGACGGTGGACAAATTTGTAAACTGGTGAAAGCACTGGACAAGGAATTAGAGTTCTGGGGGCTGGCCGCAGTTTCTAGTCCTGGCTGAACCACTAAGAAATGTGTGAGCCTTAGCAAATCACTTCTCTCTCTGGGTCTTATTTGCCTCATTCATAATATGAGAGTTTTAAACTAGTGTATTCTTTTCTAACTTCATGACTGAGTGCTCTATGACTGTTGTAATTTATAAAGACATATGCTGCCACATTTCAAAGAATTTGAATATAATTACATATACAAATGCAAAACTGTAAAACCAAAAAGTTGAGTCAAAGCCTTAAAGGTACTCTTTAGCTATGTGTTGAAAAATACAGTAAGATCTTTGAGGACCTCAGAGGCATCATTATAAATAGCAATTATTTTAACATAGGACCATGACAGTTTTCTGCTTATTTTAATTATGAGTAGAGCAAAATTTATTTCACTTTGCTTCACTTAATATGGGCAGAGAAAAGCTCAAGGCAGTAAAGTATTGCAAACATAGTTTTTAGAACCAATGAAACCTGGATTTGAACTCTAGTTCTGCCTTCACAGTACAACTTTTGGGAAATTTGTCTTCCTTATCTGAGTCTGTTTCCTTACCTGTCAGTAAGATTGATAAATAATATCAGTTTTCAGGATTGTAGTGAGGATTAGAAATAGATGTATGCGGTTCTTGCTGCACAATAGTTCATCTAATGGTAGCTAGAGAACACTTATATGCATTTATAATCATATAAAAATGTTGTGTGTTTTTTAAACATTTATTGATTTATTTGACTGCACGGGTCTTAGTTGCAGGATCTTCAGTCTTTGTCGCAGCATGCGAACTCTTTGTTGCAGCATGCAGAATCTAGTTCCCTGACCAGGGATCAAAACCAGGCCTCCTGCAATGGGAGTGTGGAGTCTTAGCCACTGGACCACCAGGGAATTCCCTAAAACTTTTTGAAGTGCTTTTTATATGTTCTTTTTTTTTTTACTTTCATTAGTTTTGAAGCAGAAGTTATCCTTTGTCATTCACTTAGAAAACATATATTGATAAGCAGTTTAGTCTAATGGTTAGGAGTGTAAGCTCTGGAGCCCCACTGCCTGGGTTTGTGTCTTAACTCCATCATTACTAGCTGTGTAGCCTTCCATAAATCACTGTACCTCTCTCTGTCTTAGTTTCCTCAGCGGTAAAATGAGGATAATAGAAATCTTTTATCTTAAAGGGTTCTTGAGTAGTGGTGAGTGCTCAGTCATATCAGACTCTTTGCCCATATACTAATAAGCATAGGTTAATTAGAGACTAAATAATTAAGATTTAAAGACAGTAGAAGAAAAGGTTTGACATAAACTAAAGCAAAATACGTACATATAAATAAATACCAATATTATTCATTGGGGCTTTCCTGGTGGCTCAGATGGTAAAGAATCTGCCTGTAATGGGGTTCAATCCCTGTCTTGAGAAGATCCCCTGGAGAAGGGAATGGCTACCCACTCCAGTATTCTTGCCTGGAGAATTTCATGGACAGAGGAGCCTGGTGGGCTGCAGTCCATAGGGTCATAGAAAGTCCAGCAGAACTGAGCAACAAATCCAGGATCTATTTGTTGAGGACCTGTTATGCTTCATCCACTATGGTAGAGAAGGGATGCTAAGACAAATCAGGTATGTATTCTCCTTCAAGAAGATTTCTTAGTAAAGAAAATAAAAATATGTACATGGAGGGAATTCTCTGGCAATCCAGTGGTTAGGACTCAGCACTTTCACTGCTGGGCCAGAGTTCAGTCTCTGGTCAAGGAATTCAGATTTCACAAGCCTGGAGGCACAGAAGGGGGAAATGATGCATGGAATATAGTGAAGGCCCGAGGCTAACTACTGTGAAATTTGAGACCTGTAGTTAATTCAACTTGAGAAATTAGGGAAAATTTTGTGGAGGAGATGGCTTTTGAGTTGTGCCATAAAAGAATAAGTGGAATTTAGTCATATGATGATGGACTAAAAGGGTATTTCAGGCCAGAGCAGAGAAGTGGAGAAGTGGAAGGTATATTCAGGGAACAGCAAGTAGTTGGACTCTAAAAGAGTATAGGGTACGTGAAGAACAGCGATAGAGGTAAGTTAATAGACTGGCTGAAATTAGTATTAAAGTTATTTCACATTTTTTTTTTCAGGATTCTATTCGTGCGGTCTTAGGAAACCTGGATAATTTACAGCCATTTGCTACAGAACACTTTATTGTATTTCCCTGTATCCTTTCTTTCCTGGGGGGAAATGAGCTGCAATTCACACTGTAGATTCAAGTGGAAGCAGCAAACCCGTGCAGTTTGGAGGGTAGGTCATGGAAAGGAGACAGAGTCTTTCCTCTAAAATAGTACTCAGGGATTCATACTGGCTACATCCTCAGTCCTTAGCACATCCCAGATAAAAGCAAATGGGAAAGAGTGTCCCATCTGAAGTTCAAACATGGGGAAGCTGTCTTGGTCCCTTATCCGTTTGTTTTCACTCTGTATGTGGAGATGAAATGCTTTCATGAAAATCTGTCACCGGGTAAGTAGAACGATGAAAGTGTAGGTGGAGGAGAAGGAAAAGGGGGCGGTTGAACATCCATAGGTTAGCAGTGCTGAATGTGGTGAAATAGCCAGATTGAGCCCCCACACTGACACTGCAGAAGTCAGGAGCATGTCCTCCAAGCTAGACTGCCTGGTTCAAATCTTGGTGGATTTGCCACTTAGGAGTGTGTGACCTTAGATAAATTACTCAGTCTTTGTATGCCTCCTTTGTGAAATGGTGAAAATAATAATAGTCATTGAGTTGTTGAAAATATTAAATGTGTACTGGGAAATGGAAAGTACAGTATGACTTAGGGTAATAACTCAATGAAAAATAACCTATGATATAAATAATTCCTTCCATTTTAGAGTATTTAATGACTTTCACTTAGTAATATCTTAAACATATCTCCCAATTTTTAATCTCTGGGGGCCATTGTTATTTTTACAAATAGAGGGACAAGGAGACATCTACCAGTTTGATTGGAAAAAAAAAGTACAAAGGCATTATCTCAAAATACCTCAATTCATTTGTCACTGATGCCATAAGTTCTACTTTTTTTCTTTCATAATAGGGATCATCCCCTTTTAAGTGACTTATTGTTATAATATTATCTGTGTCAGACTTTTTAGATGACACAATGGAGTCAAGTCATCTCTCACCACGTCATCTCCACATGACTTGTAGATGACAATAAAATAAGGGAGGAAAAAAGTTTGGAGACACAGTATTTCTTGGAAAACTGATAACCAGGTGAAAGGGAAAAGGGCACACACCAAAGTTTTATCTAGGACCAGTTCTAAGAAGTCGATGAAGAAACAGCCTTGCTTCATTATGATATTCAAATTTCCTATTGTAGGAAAATCAATGAACAGCAGTCCTCTTGGGTTGGTAAGTTTGCCTTTTGTTTAGGAGATGAAAATTGCCTTTATTGCCTCTTATTATCTCATGTTTTGCTCTTGACTCCTCTCTTTTGCCCTTTGGTTGTTGCCCAGGTCCAATAAGGATTGTATACTTGAGAATTTTTTATCTTCTTGGCTAGATTTCTGAGACTTTGTCTATCCTTACTTACAAAGCTGATGTTAAAAGCTGCCTTTGGCAATTTATAGATGGGCAGTTCTCTTCACTGTGCCCTCATGTGAACAACTCTGGAAAAGGAAAAGTCTCAGGAATCTGGTTCCTCTCTGAAGGTCCTGGCAGAGAGGAAAACAGCAGAAGCCGTGCTGAAGAAACGAAAACGCGGAGAAGTGCCCAGCTCCCCAGCCAGGCCAGGGCTGGACAGGTCAGTGGTGTTGAGTGAGGCACTAAACCCTGCATTCTAGCTAGGCCTTGCCCTCTGTTGGGGTGAGTCACTCTCTGTCTCAGGGCTTCATTCATAGCTGCTTATTCGGGTGGGTAGACTAAGGGAAGGAAGCAAGTTGGTATTTGCAATATAATTTGCAAATCTACTTCCTTAGCAAAGTAGAATTTTTCTGTTCATTATCCTCAGTGAGGACTGAGGGAATTCCCTGGTGGTCCAGTGGTTAGGACTCTGAGCTTCCACTGCAAGGGCCACAGGTTCCATCCCTGGTTGGGGAACTAAGATCTTGGTGGCTCAGGGGTAAAGAATCCGCTTGCCAATGCAGGAGACTCAGGTCTGATCCCTGGGTCGGGAAGATCCCCTGAAGAAGGAAATGGCAACCCACTCCAGTGTTCTTGCCTGGGAAATCCCATGGATAGAGGAGGCTGGCAGGCTGCAGTCCATGGGGTCTCAAAGAGTTGGACAGGACTGAGCAACTAAACAACAACAAGCCGAGCAGTGCAGCCAAAAAACAGAAAGAAAAAAGACACTCAGAAGGCATAAGATATGAAGTCCCACAGTATCATACATGAACATAGAGAAAGCCTCAAAAGAGTGAGAACGAATAAAATATAACCTTATTTCATGCAGTGAGTAGTATATTTTTGTGCCTGCTCTCAGTTTTCCAGCAGGTGTGGGTGGTTGTGTCTGCTGCTTGCGGAGCCTGTGCAGCTTTTGGAACTCTACCTTAAGAGGTAGTACAGGTCGAAACATAGATGTCTGTAAGAGGGTATGCCTCAATTACTGGCTGAGGTGCTGCAAATTACGGGGAGTGTTGAGCACAACTCTTAACATGTTGAAGTTACTATTGTAGGGGCTACTTATTTCTTCTTTTGATTCTCTGTCAAGGACAGAATGAGTCAGTAAGACAATTCAGTTTTTCATATTAGCACCCACAGAGAGATGCTGGAATAATCCAAGGTGTGGTTTGCTCCCCAAGCCAAAGTGCTTTCAACTCAGGTTCACAGAAAGCAAGTGTCCTTTTCCTGGTATTATGTGGGCACCAAGACATACAAGGGCAGTGGGGATGTATGGGGCTGTGAGGGTGGGCCACGCAGGAGCTGACCCCTACACTGTCCTAATGCACGTGTCAGTGAAGAGGCGGGAAATTCCTCCTCCAGACAGGTGGGATGTGAGGGTGCTTGGAGGTATGAAGCTTTGCTTGGTTCTGTTTGACTGAATTTTTCACGGAGAAGGGGCCTCATGTCTTCCCTTTCTCTGTGTTTTGATGCCCAACCAAGTATTTCAAAATCCTGCTGTCAATCACATTTTCCCTTTCTCAACCCCTAGATCCCCAAGTGTCTCAAATTGTGATTCTGCTGTGAATTAAAGCAGCACCCAAAGAGAATTTGGCCACACAATTTATTCTGCAGGCCAGGAGTGGCATAAATATAGCCAACCTGCTGAAATATTCATCTGGGACACTTTTGCTTGAATGTGAGGATGTTGCCGCTGCCAGTAATGCTTCTTGGGCTTTTTTTCCTCCCACTTTAGGGCCGAGATGGGGACTTCCAGTCAAGGGCTCAGCAAAAAGAAGCCCCCTATGGAAACCAGGAGGGTATGCACCAAAATGGAGACTTCAAGACTCTTGGCTATTTCTGTTTGGTTACGAGTCAGGATTCCTATTATCAGCACATCTTGGTCCTAAGTACAGACTGAATTCACTGCACTCATTCTCAGGTTTCCCTGTCTTCAGAACAACTTTCAGCCATCCACCCTTGCCACAGCCTGTCCTAAATGTAGCTGCATAATACACACATCGATGAATCCTTTTGTTAAAAAGCCTTCTCTTAGCTTAAAGAGCTGCTTTTTTATACTCTGCAGTCGAAAAAGAAAATAGGTCTGTTGAGTTGAGGTGAAATCCAGTGTAGAATTTTTTTTCCAAAAGCTTTTTGCCCTCATCTGCACTGGAGTCTGAGTCTGGGAACATCTAATTTTTACAGACAAAATAGGTTTGTATCAGCACAGGATACTGGTAAAAGAAAACTTCATTTAGAGCAATGATGGGTCAGCCTCAATAATACTTGATTCATTTTGTGAGGTCTGTTCTCCATTTAGATATTCATACATCTGCTACTCCTCAATTTTAGGGCTTCTTTTCCATAATAGTCCCTAAAATAATGCGCTTTTTCCTTGAAATAGCTGTTATTTGTGACGTTTCTTACTTCTCCACCATAGCTCCAAAGCAGCTCTGACCTTTATTTCCTAGCTCACCTCCCTCACCTTCCCAGGATCCAAAACATGATCAGTTATTGAGTAAACATTTACATATTCATTCATTCAGCAAACATTTATTGAGTATCTACTGTGTGCCAAGTACTAGCAAGCACACTCTCCCCCAGAAGTGCTGAAAGTGTAAAGCTGGGCAGACAATTTATGATAAATGTGCTATGAACAGGAATAAAGGAAGCCCAGGGGGCAAAGGGACCACAAAGGAGAACCTCACTGAGACCAAGTGGGTGTGAGAGAGAGTTCGCAGAGTAGCTCAGGGTGCGCCAAGCACTTAGGCCAAGTGGAAAGAGTGTAAGAGTACAGTGCTTCTGGTGACCTACTGGAGAGGTCAGCACAGGCTTCATCCTAAAAGGTCTTAAAGCCACCTTCAAGATCACAGGAATTCCCTAAAACATTTTTAAGCAGAAAACTGATTTTCATTTCTAAACAATTCTGTCCCCTGTTTGCCAGGCATTGTGTTAGGTGCTGGAGTGCACACAAACATATAAAATCTAGTTTTTTTCCAGGAGTTTACCATTTAGCTGGAGTAGAGTGAACCCTTAAAGATGAAGACCTCTGCCTTTGTAGGCAGGAGCAGGGTACAGAGCCGTGTTGTTATACCCGTGGCCAGCTGGCCCATGCAGTGATCTTAGCAGGTGGTTTCCCTCTATACTCTCATCCTTTTGAGAGGGAAGAAGAATTTAGAAAGTACAAGAAGAGGACATGAAGCTCTGGAGAACAAAGACACTTTATACAACCAAGATAGTTACTGTTAAAGGAACACTTCCCTCACTCTCTACCCTTTGTACCTTCCTATTCTTAGTCTGACGCATCATCTCCCTCAAGAACCCACAGTTTCTTAACTCAACATAATTACCTTGTCAACCTGATACTGGGTTAGAAAAAAAACTCTGAGGAAAAAAGAAAAGGAATATGTTTATTGATTTTGACTCAAAGCCCAAATGATCTTCATTGTAGACCCTGTTCTCAGAGAGCAGACGTCTCTTAAATTAACATGATCACAGTGACTCTTAGTGCAAGTCACTAAGAGCTGGAAGAATCGAACACGCTCCTTTGGTCCGGTGCTTAATATCTTCGCTCCCCTTTGGGGGAAGTTAAGGTGTAGAAACACAGTATGGATTGTGCACATCTATACACATAGGGAGCCTGTGCAGGGAAAGCTTAGAAGAATACAACACATACCTGAATAAGGTCTCTGTTTCATCAGAGGTGTTTAGGGAGAATGGATAAGAAGGGCAGACTCATTCCTTTTGTTACTTCAGCTCCCAGATCTAGAGATCCAGACTGTAAAAGGAAAAAAAATGGAAGAGAGCAGATGAATGATCCAGAAGGGAAATAGACTGCTGTGCATGTAGCTTTCTTTTCCGCCTCTGCTTGCTTGACCTGCACTTCCAAGCAGAGGCGACCCTGAAGGTACAGGGGACAGCTTTGCATCAGGTTTTCAGGGTATTATTGTGGCTGGATGTCCTGGATGGTACCCTAAGTTTTATTTCACGCTATAATGTTTTTCCTCTCTTACAACATTTGCCTGAGGAAACCTCTGTCAAGATTTCAGGAGAGCACGAAGGCTCTCTTACCATGGAAATTTCCACGGGTTCAGAGATGGGCTGTGCCTCTGCCCCAGGGCCTTTGCGCTTCTGGTCCCCACTTCCAGCCTTAGTAGATGCTTTCCTTAGGGCCAATGCAGCAGGATTTAAATTGCAAACCGTAGTTTCCCTCAAGCTAGAAATCATATCTAGGGCCTCTAGTTTCCCCTCCACCCTATATAGAAGAAGAGAGAGGTAGTCTCCTTCTGCCCAAGAGATCTTTTCACTTTTATAGGAGTATGACTTAGGTGGCTGCCCATGTGGTCTGAGATTTAAGGGCTTGTGGAAAAGGTTACCAGCAATATCAGCTCATGCTTAGCTTGGAGGACCTGTCCTCCCTTTCCTGGCATCACTGTGCCTCTGCCCCCTTGATACACCCTAACAGTCGGCAGCCGCTTGCTACAGAATTCTTCACCAGCAAAATGGCTCAAGAACTCCCCAGCACTGCTGGGTAGTCAAGCCTCAGGTTTTGCCTCAATGAGGGAAGTGACCAGTTGGCAGTGATTCCCAAAAAGAAATATATAAACCATGTTTCTGACTATCTAGGTGTCTCAGAGAATATTATAGGCTTGGAACCAGGCTATAGAGTATCCTCTTCAAAGTACAAAGGAAGGTCTATAGGGCAGTAGCACAGGGAGAAATAAGATTGTGTTGTAGTGTGCTGGCTGCTTATGCCACAGTCATGTTTCTGCTGGCTCTAGCCACATTGATCATATTTACATGTTAAGGGCAATGTGCCCTTGTACATCATGTCCTTGTCTGGAATGCCCTGCTCTCTTTGACTCCTTGATGCTGTCCATTGAGGCCCCACTTAAATAACACTTCCCCTGTGAAGTCTTCCTTGTCTAACCACTACCCACTCTCTTCACATCCTTCTCAGCAACCGCAGTACTCTATGTAGACTGATAGGGTAGTCTTATCACACTGACTTATAGTACTTAGTTTATATGTCAGTTTTACCACATAGATTATACTTTTCTCCAAGGTAAAATAAATGTCCTCCTGATTTCTGAAAACTTGAAATTCTGTCCTTGGCAATAGCTGGTACTCAGAAACATGGAATGGTAAGGTACACCCAGCTTGGTTTGTTCTTGTCTGTTAAACATTATGATTTTAGAAGGACAGTGTTTGGGAAGCTGATATGGGAAAAGGACAGAAAAATAGAACCTGCCTGGGCAGTCGGGAGCCAGACCCCAGCACTGATGTGAAATCTCTTCACCAGCAAATAGCATTCAGACCCCCAAGCTGGAAAAGAGTAAAGTTTGAGACTTTTCTTGGTCTTTTAATCAGAACAGAGAAAGAAAAACCCAGCAAGAATGCCAGAAGACCCCAGCATTTGATGTCACCGATGTCCAGGACCAGGGTAGGTTCTGGTCTCCTCTAGTAAGCATCCTGTCCTCTTTAGTCCCCTGATGAGCAAAGCAGCACAAAGCTCTTTGAGTCTGGGCACACTCAGTGGGCGATGTGCCTTGCTCCCGTGGAGGTGCTTGTTCATTCAGTCTGGGGGCATGCTCTTGGGTAATAGGAGCCCCTGCAGTAGAATCCCACGGACGGCAGAGCGTGGTGGACTGCCATCTCTGGGGTCGCACAGAGTCGGACACGACTGAAGCGACTTAGCAGCAGCAGCAGCAGTTCCCAAATGGAGTGAAAGAGGCAATGCATGTTCTTCTTGTGCTTCTGATAGCAAAACTAGTGGTCCCACAGTTTCAGAACATTCCATGTAAGTTTTACAGAAAAGTTGGGAGGGATATGCTTTGCTTTTCTATCCCAGAGAACAATCTAGGAAGCTGTCTCTCCTCCTCTTCTCTTTAGGGCATTAGTGTTAATATGGAAGGTGCAGATGGTGCTTGGCAGGGGCTGGGAATGCATGTCAAGGTGTCACCCTTTTGGCTTGCTGATCTTTCACTCAGCATGAGAATTCAGTATGGATGCAGTTATCACAGATGCAGGCACATGAGCAAAGTGAGTTCTCCAACAAGTTGTCAGTCCACGTGTAGACACACCAGCCACGGTAGGTGTCTAGGATTTGAGCAGTGTAAAAAATCTCGACCTGACTTTGAAAATACTCCAAGGTCAGAATAGCCTCTTACTGAGCTGGGATGAAATTGAGAAGATCAGAGCCAACAATGCCCCTGGCTTCACTTATCCTGGTTTGAGGCTGCCCTTGGCTTATGCTCAGTGTCCTGCCTTCTCCTGCTCACATACAAGTAGCCCTTTCCCTGCCTGAGTGTTTCCCTTGCAGATTCTAAGTGGGAGGACAGCCTGGTAGGGAAGAGTATCCCACCATCGCAGCAAAACAATCCACCTTCAGCTGAGGGACCCACAGAGCTGGGAACCAGTGGCTTCTTCGGGTTTCTGACGTAAGACAGACTTCTCTCCTGCCATTAAACTTAGCCCCATTGAATCTCTCAAGGAAAGAAGACTAGAAAAGAAAGCGGATTACCCTTATAAATCACTATTTTGTGCAGAACAAATGATGGAAATGAGATAGAGCTTTAGGGTCCTAACTAACCTACCCCACCCTGATGTGCCCAGCATTGAATCTGATATCCCAAATGTTACTTGGACAACAACTATTCTTATTGTGTTTGGGTTATTCAGTTGATTTTGTTACTAAAATAGTTCCATTCTTCTCTCTGAACCTAGGCTCTGTCTTCAGAGTCCTTTTTGCAGAGTACAAAACAAATCCCTTCATGTGTCTAGAGCTCAGCCATCCCATTGCTATTGTTCTTTATTTATACTTCCAGAGTATAATTTAACTTGGGTACCTTTTCAAATGCTGTTTCAGACTTGAATTTCCAATCAGTGGTCTCAGAGCAGAAATGCCCTAGCTAATAATAGAGCCCTAATGGGACCTGGGAGAGGGGAACTGGACCTCTGGAGTCTCAACCTGCTCTGCTCTCCTTCTGCAGCTCTCTCTTCCCGTTTAGGTATTTCTTCAGAAAGAGCAGCCAGTGAGCCTCCTAAATGCAGTAGTGGGAGGGGCAGTGACCCTTCCCACTCCGCTCTCTGCTTCTGACGCTCCAGTCATGGAGAACGAAAGCCCCAGACTCCCTGAGTCCTCTTGTGGGTTTGTCCTGTCATTTGCCTCTTTACAAAGGAGTGTCCTCACCCAATTTAAATCACTAAGAATGTAAGTTTCTAAAATGCTCTAGTCTGAGAATTTTACTGCCCAATGGGCCAGTTGGGTCTTTCATCTCTAGCACTTTGATTTCTAATGACAATAAATTATTTATGAAGACTTAATCACTGAATTTTAGTGGGAGTAGAGAGAGAGCAAACTCTTATCTTTTTCTCAAGATACAGGGATCCAGTTGTTAACAGAACACTTTGGGTAGGTGGAGTCTGTACCTGACCTCAAATCTTCAACTCTCCTGGCCGGGTTAGAGAATGTCCGTGTCCTGAGACCTGCTGCCCCTCAAGAAATCATGTCTTGTCAGTTCACCCCATTTAGCCCCAAAATACAGTCTCTTCGTAGATAAATTCTTCTCATCTAGCTACTCCTTTGGCTTTTGACAGTAATGCAGAGCAGTTTACTGGATTAACTTGAAGTTAGTGTAGGTTAGAGGCATTTTTTAACTGCAGAGATGACCAGCATTAGAATAGGCCACTTTGTAAGGTAATAAGCGCTTGTCACTCCTACTCTTTGAACAGAGCTGATTATCTGTCATGCTGGAAGTGTCTCATGGTAAATGGAAAAGTTAGGGCTGGACTGCTAAAGGGGTCTCTTGGAGACCCCTTGTTCTGATACCTTTCCCTAGGTGGGGAGGACAGATGAGGTGGGCTACTGAAGGGCCTGGGACCTGAGGGGAGAAGGGCTGAAGGGGAAGTCACTCTGCGTGAGGACTGGAGGACTAGGGACAAGTTGTGTTTACGCCTTTGCCCTCCTGTCCCAAACACAGCCTGCTTTACAAAGCTGTCCAAAGGCTCAGCTCCAGAGTCTGGAGATCTGAGTAGTGCCATTCTGACTTCCAAGCTTACAATGAACCCTTGGCAAAGTCACTTTCCTTTCTGGTTCTTATTTTCTCATCTGGAAAATGAAAGGGTAGGATTTGATGAGCTCTCAAGTGCCTTCCAGCTCTGGCTGTCTGTGTGGTTGGCTCTGCTTCTCTGAGCAGGTCAGTGAGCCTGTAGCCCTGGGGTGTGCAGGGCCAGAGTTAGCACTGGCTTCCTTCTCATTTCTCCCTTGCCCAGCCCCTGTGGCTCTCGCTGATGAGAGGGGTCTTTTTCTAACTTGCCACATTCTCGCCCCAGGTATAATTTAGCACCATGCATGAACAGCAGATTTGGGTTCCAAATCAGCCCTGCCATGAACTAGCTGTGTGACCTTCAGTAAATTTCCTTCTCTGAACCTTAGTTGCCTCCACCTGCAACACCAGAGCCAGGGCTGGACTAAATGATTGGATCTGCTGGGGTTGATGGCTTCAGGCTCTTCCAGGTGTCAGGTCCCTGTTATTCCAGGAACTAGGGGGAGCCCCACGCTGCAGCTGACCCCCAGAATGAGAAGTCATCCACTTGACAGTGAAAGTGAAGCTCTGAAACGAACTTAGAACCCCATGCCCCACTCTCCTCTGGCTCTGCCATGAAGCACCTCTCGGGATATCCCCACTGATATCATCAGTGAGACGCTTTCACCTCCTTGTCCGTAAGAATCTCTCTCCATCCTTACCTTTGCAGTGGGTAAAAGAGATAGGCAGGGCTGAGTTTAATCACTTTAAGGTTGGGCTGGCAAAGCCCTAAACAGTAGTGTCCTGCCCGAGGTCACACAGCAAAGAAGAGAACCCAGGTGGCCACAACTCAGCCCAGTCCAGAGCCCTCTCTCCCCAAGCGCACACACACTGCCCCCTCTGCCAGGTCCTGGCCTTCTCTGTACACCTCACTTCCCCAGCCCTGGGCCACAGGCAGCCATAGGACAGCTGGAAAGCAGAAACCACCCTCTGAGGACCACACCTCAGAGAAGAGCAGGATCTCCCAGGTGGTTTTGCTGTGAGGCTTCGGGCAGAAGAGAGGCAGGCCTGAAAGCTGATCTCCAAGAAGGCGTGGCTCCAGGATGATGGCGAATAAAAACTCGGAGAGCCAGCACCGTCAGGAGACCAGCAGGAGGCAAGAGGAGCCATTCAACGATCCATTCAGAAGCGGTGAGCTCACTGAGGCAGCAAGAGCCCGGGGAGGGCCTGGGGGCTCCAGCTAAGGGTCCTGCAGGCCCAGATGGGGCAGGTGGAGGGAGGCGGAGGTTTGTGCTCCAGATGGTAGAGGAGATTCCTGGGGAGAATCACTGCTGTGGGCTGACATGCGAGTCACACTGGGACAGCTGCTCACACTCACACCCATCCAGAGAGGACGGGTACACACATACATGCACATACACATACACCCAAAGGCACACCCAAGGGAAAGACAGGCCCCTGAGGCATGCCTCACCCCAGACAGACCAGCCTAGCCCTGGCTCATTCACCCAGAGGCATGCAGCATGTAAAGAACTCCTCCCCCACACCTGCACACCCACCTAGAAACATCTACCCACCCTCTGTGTTTCAGATGCCCATGGCGTCCCCCCAAACCCTGCTCCTCTGCCTGCTGCTCCTGGCGGTCACTGAAGGCCAGAGTCGACAGGCTGCCATCCCAGGCTGCTACTTGCACCGTAAGTGACTCTGGGAGCAGAGAGCTGGGTGGAAGCAAAGAGCAGATGGATTGGACCAAGGCGGGGCAGGCAGCACCCTTGAGGGACCCAGTGAGGCTCAGGCGGCAGGTGCTGGGCAAGCCTTCGCCAAGGCACCATTTACCACTCCCCTGTCTCCTAGCCTTCAACGTGACGGTGCGAAGTGACCGCCAAGGCACCTGCCAGGGCTCCCATGTGGCACAGGCCTGTGTGGGCCACTGCGAGTCCAGCGCCTTCCCTTCCCGGTACTCCGTGCTGGTGGCCAGTGGTTATCGACATAACATCACCTCCGTGTCTCAGTGCTGTACCATCAGCAGCCTGAGGAAGGTGAGGGGGCTGAGCTCGGCAGTGGCTCATTGGGGTTGCAGAGACAGAGGAGGCAGGGATCTAAGATGGCCTAAGAAAGGAGCCTGGAACAGACACCCACCTCTCCTACAGGTGAAGGTACAGCTGCATTGTGGGGGGAACCGGAAGGAGGAGCTGGAGATCTTCACGGCCAGGGCCTGCCAGTGTGACATGTGTCGCCTCTCGCGCTACTAGCCCATCCTTCTCCCCTTCCCCTCCCCCTGGTCACAGGGTTTAGAGTTGGAGTATGTCCTATATATCCTGAACCTCAGTAAGGATAACAGGTCCAACTCTCTGAGAAGAGGGGGGTTTCTGCCTCTTCCCCACCTCTGCCTGGCTTCCGAACCAGTCCTTCATCAGTTCACCTCCCCCTTGTCCCTACCCCTAAATAAAGCAAGCAGATCGTGAGTTTCTCTCTTTATTAAATCTACCCCCAGCCATGGAAAGGGGAACAGACCACAGTTACTGTGACCACCCCCCTTGTCCCAGGACACAGGGAATCTTCTTTCTGCCTGTGCCCTTACCCCTCCCCCTGCCCAATAAATAAAAAGGGGACAAGGATGTACAGGGCCAGGGAGGAGAGGGGAGGAGGGTGCCCCAGGCCCAGGATAATGTCTGTGTTGCAGGGGAGCTGGGGGAGAATAAATAGACCATGGATCCCATGGTGGGGTGAGGAAGGACCTTGCGCTGGCACAAGGTGGGGCAGGCGAGGGGCTGCGTCCCCTTGCCCTAGGCTGGGAGCGGGGGTTGGGAACCTGCCTGCAGTCTGGAGCCCAGCTTTGTGGGGCAGGGCAGTCCCCGATGGCCGCTTCCTGATCAAATGTACCCTGGTCCAGTCCTGCCAGGAGGGCCTGAGAGTTCTGTTGCCAGGACCACCATCTCTCCTCCTCTCCCCCCAGAGGAAACTGCCCACGCTGGGCCAGGCAGAGAGCCCTCCAAGCCCCCACTGGCAAGGCCAGGAGCAGGTGTGTATCTCTCTGGGCCCCTGGGCAGGAGGGAGGGTGGAGGGACTGATAGCTCTGGGTTTAGCTCCTCCCCTTCTGGGGATCTTTAGCTCTGACCTCCACCGGTGACCTGGGGTGTAAGCCGCTGCAGCGGGGCCTCTTTGGCCCCCTGGGTCCCCTGTAACCGGCGTAGCCGTAGCTCCTCCAGGCCTTGCCACAGCTCCTGACGTTCCCGGGCCTTCTGCTGCTCCCTGGGGAGAGAGGGAGAGGCAGTCCCCTTCCTGGAGCTCCAACTGCAATCTAACTCCCTCACCACTACCCTACCTGCAAAGAGACTCAGTGGGAATCTTCCACTTGGGGAGAAAACACCAAGGAGAGATGGGTCCCACCCATGGTCATGGAGTAGGTGGATCAGCCTGGCCCTGAGAGGCCCCGCCTGAGGGGCTGTTGTTATGTTGTTTAGTTGCTAAGTCATGTCCAACTCTTTTGCAACCCCATGTACTGTAGCCCACCAGGCTTCCCTAGCCATGGGATTTTCCAGGCAAGAATACTGGAGTGGGTAGCTATTTCCTTCTCCAGGGGATCTATCTGACCCAGGGATCAAACCTGCATCTCCTGCATTGGCAGGCAGATTCTTTACCACTGAGCCACCAGTAACCTCCATACTAGGAGGAAGTACTTGGGAGGATAATTGGAGGATGCAGTGGAAAGCTGGGCACAGGTGGCCCAGCACGTGACAAGACCTTAGGGAGAGACTTTAAACATCTGACCAGATGGGATATGGGTTGTCCTTTTAGGTTCCCTCCAACCCTTAGGGGCTGGTCCTTTTCCTGCTTTTCTCCCCTCTCCCTCCATGCCCAGCCTCTCAGCACTCACTGCTGCTTTTCCAGCTTGTAGGAGGCCGTGAGCTCATCAAACAGCTTCCCATTCATCTCCATGAAGGTCTTGAGCACATTGTAGATCAGAGACACAATGGTTCTTGGCAGGGACAAGGACGAGGTGAGAGATGAGAGCAATTTCAGTTGGGTCCCACCTCCCACTCCAGCATTCTGCCTATCTCTGTGTCCCAAACAGCCTGCAGCCCTGAACACCACAAGCACTACCCTTCTCCTTCCCCTTTCACCACCCCTCCGCCACCTTCAGATGCCTTCCCTGATCCTCTCCAGCTAGGAGTAACCCCAGTTCTGGACTGGCTGGCCCTGCCCCAGCCTCTGTGGGTCAGGTCAAAGCCTGGGCACTCACTGATTCCAGTGCTCCTTGGAGACTTGGTAGAGGGTCCCAAACACAGCAGGCAGCACAGTGTGGCAATTGTCCTCAATGAGGCTCAGGATATACTCATTGTTCCAGAAATACAGAGCCCGCTCTGCAACCTGGGGCAGCAAGATGGCAGAGTAAGCGCCTCAGTGGCTTCCCTGCAGGTGCCCATCCCAGAATCAGACCCAGCCCCAAACCCAGGGCACGCTGTCCTCCTTACACCCCATCTTCAGGGTTCATCTGACCAACGTGGTGAGGTGCAAAGAACATTGGATTTGGAGTCCAATGCTCAAAGGTGAATCCTGGCTCCACTACACACTGGCCACATGACTTTGGGAAAGGCAATTTACTTCTCAGCCTCAGTTTTCAAATCTGTAAATTGGGGCTAATAATAGCTACCTCCATACAGCTGTTATAAGAATTATATGAGGTATTTAGTAAACTGAAGTGCCAGAGTCACTGTGAGAAAAATTGACAACCACCAGGTTGCTGCTGCTGCTGCTAAGTTGCTTCAGTCGTGTCCGACTCTGTGCAACACCAGAGACGGCAGCCCACCAGGCTCCCCCATCCCTGGGATTCTCCAGGCAAGAACACTGGAGTGGGTTGCCATTTCCTTCTCCAGTGCATGAAAGTGAAAAGTGAAAGTGAAGTTGCTCAGTTGTGTCCTACTCTTAGCGACCCCATGGACAGCAGCCTACCAGGTGGCTCTGTCTGTGGGATTTTCCGGCAAGAGTACTGGAGTGGGGTGCCAGTGCCTTCTCCGACCACCAGGTTACGGCTTATAAAAATGAAAGTCTGCGTACACATGTAGGAGAACACTGGTTACATCCAGCCTGGATGGAGTGGGGAAGCCTTGCTGGTCTCTGAGAGGCTAATGAAATTTAAGGCCACTAAGAAAGGGGGAAAGTGATGACAACCACCCATCCCATTCAGGGACGTCTGGTAAACATCCATTCCAGTTTACCAGATGTGTTTGTGCTACCATCTCTTCAGTTCTCCTCTCCACCCCGTTGGCCCATTCTACAGACAAGGAAGCTTAATCCAACTCAGAGTGGTGAAGTGATTTGCGAGGTCTCCTGACCCTGAGTCCAGCATCTCCACATTATCAGACCCAGGAAGGTCCAGAGGAGAAACTGAGGGCAGAGGAAGCTGTGTGAGGTCAACCTGCCAACCTTCCAGTCCGTACCCTGGCTCTTACCCCACCTGTCCCCACCTGTACCTGGAAGTGGGGGCTGGACACACAGCGGGCCACCTGCTTGAAGAGGGGCTCCTGGATCTTCACGAACTGCGAGGGCTCGATAACATCCAGAATCTCCTCCATCTCCCCCAGAAACATCACCTGGGGTGGGGGCAGGGACACAGGGGCGATGGTTCCCATCTCCCCCGACATACACCCAACTGCCTTCCGGAAGCCAAGCCTTCCCAGCCTCCCTGCAGTGGACACCAGAGCCCTTCTTCATACCTCTTTCTGGGTACAGGTTTTTGGCCAGTATTTGAGCAGCCCCCGGATCACCTGTGGGAGTTGAGGCAGAAAGGAGTCAGGCCTGCCAGGGTTGGCCCCAGGGTGGCCTGCCAGGACGCCAGGTTGCCTCCCCCACCAGAGGTACTTGAGGGCTTCCCTGGGGGCTCAGTGGTAAAGAATCCACCTGCAATGCAGGAGACGCACAAGACGTGGGTTCAATCCCTGGGTTGGGAAGATCCCCTGGAGGAGGGCATGACAACCCACTCCAGTATTCTTGCCTGGAGAATCCCAAGGACAGAGGAGCCTGGCGGGCTACAGTCTATAGGGCCACAAAGAGTCGGACGAGACTGAAGCAATTTAGCGCACACACCAGAGGTACTCACATGCTCTGTCAGGGTTGCATCCTTCTCCAGGAACTGCACCACACAGTATGCCAGCTGCAAGGCAGCGGGGGTAGGGTGGTGGAGGGGTAGGCAGAGAGAAAGAGCACAGGGTCAGAGGGGACCGGGACAGGGCACCAGATATTTGCTCACTTACTCTTCGCTCATTCACCAAGCATTTACTGGCCACCTAGGACATACCAGGCACCGTGTTTGATGTGTAGGGACACAATAATGACCCTACAGGGGAAATATTCAGCAAACCAATCCTTATAAATTTTATAAAAGGTTCCATAACCACAATCTGTACCATGATCTACGGGAATATAGAAAGAGGAGAGCTTAATCCTGCCCAGAGCAGGTTAAGAGGGAGGGGGCTGGGAAGCCTTCAGAGAGCTGATGTCTAAGATCGGCCTGAAAGGATCGTGGGGATTCTCTAAGGTAGATGGAAGAGAATTAGTCAAGAAAAAGGTGAGAGAGGATCCCATGAGTTCATGCTTTAGAGTGCCTGGAGTCAGAGTGTCAGGCTGACCCTGCCAGTCCGGTGGCTGCCCTGACCCTCAGGACCTCTCCACCATGGCAGGGCCAGGCCTGGGCCTTACCTGGGCATGAAAGACAGACAGCGACTTGACAGAGTGCAGGGGAATCAGGACTCGAACCAGGAACTGCTTGTGCTCAGTCTTCAGGGGCAGTGCAAAGCCATTGATGATGCTGAGGAGGGGACAGAAGAGATGAAGAGGGTTGGGATGACTGGGCCTCCATCCTTCCTCCCAGAATCCTCCAGATGGTCCAGCTGAGGCCCCGAGAGAGTCACCTTCCTAAGATCTCCAGCAGCTCAGCAACGCCATTGAAGTGCTCGAATTCATAGATGAATCTTTGAGAGGAAGAGAAGGATGCACAAGAGTTCAAGGCAATCGGAGCAGACCCGACCCTCCTCTCAACCACCCTGCCTACCCACCCCAGCCCTGCACATTAACCCAGCTCTCTCCCAACCCAGAGGCTGTGCTCTCTTCCCCAAACACCAAACCGGGCCCACTGAGATCCACACCCACTTCTACATCACCCTCTCAGCCCAGCCACCACTGCCACTCTGGGTCCCAGCTCAAAACTCTCTTCTGTGAAGCACCGTCTGCCAGACCCTAACGCTCATTACTTGGTCCCCATCCAGTCCACAGGCACTCAGCCTGAGTCCTTCACTCTTCATGCCAGTCAACTGAAAGAATGACAGTGTCTATTCTGGGCTACGTGTTTCTCAAAACTATCCCAAGAGGTAGAGCTTATTAGATCCATCAAACAGATGAAGAAATCAGGGCTCAGCAGCTCAGTCAAACTTGCCCTAAAGTTAATAAGCAAGGGATCTAATACCCTGAGCTCCTGGAGGACAGGGATCATTCCTCACCTATTTCATAGCTAATAACAATAAGAGCTAAGGTTTCAGAGTTCTAGTCTTCGTCCGGGAGTTACAGTGATCGAAGGCATTGCCTCCTTTCATCTTGACAACTGTCTCTGTGTTAGTATACTTATCATTCTCATTCTAGAGACGAGGAAGCTAGGAAAGAGCTTAAATATTTTGCCCAAATTCACCCAAATATTTGAACCAAACTCAAACACAGGCCATCGAGTTCAAGAGTCAGTCTCAAATACAAGGCCATATGGGCCCCTGATGCCAAGTAGGCATTGGTGCTCAATACATATTTACAGAAAGAATCCCTTTCTTTGGGTCCTATGGCCTGGTACAACAAAGATCAAAAGATTTAGATCCTAGGCCCCCTGAACTGACCTAGTCCCTGCAACCATTTCATCTCTCAGCCTCTATTTTTCATCTGTAAAACAGAAATAAATACCCTTTCTCTGTTGATCTCACAGGGTTTGTATAAGCAGTACTACTGGCAGCAGTACATGCTGCCAAGAAAAAACTCAATAAACCATAGTTCTACAGGGTCCCCTAGCCCAGAAGCCTTTGCCTCTGTCTTCTTCCCACAGCTCTCCCCGCTCCCTCCCTAGGTTTCAGCAGGGCAGGCAGCAGGCACCCACCGGAGGAAGATATGGCTGCACTGTTTGCGGATGTAGGCCCGGAGCCCCAGGAACTTGCCGTAGACCCGGTGCAAGATGGTCTTGAGGTACTCACGCTCCCGGGGGTCCTCGCTATCAAACAGCTCCAGGAGCTGTGGGTGCCGGGATCAGGGGTTAGGAAAGAGACCAAGCCAGGCTACTTCCATCCTATCCCCACGCCCCCACAGAGAGCCTGCCCCTGCCCCATGACACCACCCGGCCCGGGTTCCCCACTTCACCATCAAGACAAACTTTTGATCCACATATCTCTTGGCCACAGAGGGCTGGAAGTCTGGGCTCTCCAAGAAACGCAGGAAAAACTCATATACCAGCTGGAGGAGGGGACAGACAACACGGTGAGTTCAGGAACTGCCTTCCCCTTCATCCTGCCCTGTGGCCCTCAGCCAACAGTCCAGGATCTCAAGAGACCCTCTACCCCCTCCTCGGGTCTCTTCTGAAACTCATATCCCTGTCTTCCCCAGCCTGCCTACCTGAAGATGTGGCCAGGAAGGCTCAAGGTTGGGCTCATCCTCTTCAGGGTCAAATTCAGGGTTCTCACTGGGCGGCAGCGTCCGAAAGATATTCACTGAGATCTGAGGGGCAGGTCAGGGTTCTTTAAGGAAGAACCCCCTGAGGCAGAAGCTAGGACATCCCTCATCCAGAGTCTAACGGGCCTCAGCACCTGCCTCAGCAAGCAGTTCCCTCCTTTGTAATCACTGCCTAAACATCTAGTTCATGGAAGACCTGGGCTTGGGGTTGGGGACTGAGGGGCAGATGAGACACATCCCCACCCTCTACCAGGTGCAGGCCAGCAGGGAAGACAAGATGGAAAATGGTAAGGTCTACGGACTTTCTAAGCAGTAAAGGGGAGATTTCTAGTTTGAGTACTGAGAGAGGCTTCATGGAAGAAGCAGCAGATGAGCTAGGCCATGGCACAAGGAACGTGTGGAATGCACACCAGGCCTCAGGAGAGCGTAAGCAAAAGAGCAGGGTGGGACAAGCCCAGGGGGCACTGAGGGACCCACACTGGCAGAGTGCTGGGCAGGAGTGGGGCTGGGAGACGGGTCAGGCGGGAAGACATGGGCCCTAAGGCCAAGCCAGTGTATGGGTTTATTCTCTGCCCGGGAGCTCCACGGGCAGGCAGTAGGGTTCCCATGCACACCAAGGTGCTCACCATGCGGATGATGTCTGGGTAGACAGGCTCAATGAGGACCCCCCGGGTGCTCCCCACGCACTCCACCAGCTCATTGAGTGCCGCCCGCTTCACCTCCTTCCCCTTCAGGTCAGCCACACAGTCCAAGAAGTCAAACATCACCCCACACTGGGCCAGCTTCCGGCTCAGCAGCTCGTGCAGCTCAGAGGCTGGCACATCTGGGGAGGGAGGAGGGGTCTGAGCCTGGGCCCCAGCTGCTGCAGCTCTGGGCAGGGGCAGGCCTTCCTAATCCCTAGGGCAGGCTCCTCTGCCCCCATGCCCCATGCTTCTGGGCCATCTCCCACTCCTTGCAGAAAGTAAACCACTTCTGTCCCACCCTCCATCCTTGTGAGGTAAAGGAGCTTCATCTCTTCATCCTAACTGAGGCCCAGAGAACATGGCGGCCTGACTGGAAAGCATGGTTACAGACCCTGGACTCCTGGGCCTTCCACAGGTGCCCCCAGCAGCCACGGCCTCCCTCTCCTAGGTATCACTCTGTTCTAAGAGCCAGAAGTGGGGAGAAGAGCCAGGACTAGGAGTCTCCCGGGTGCCCTCTGCCTCAGCTAGTGGGGCCCTGTACCCAGAGGTGGGGGGACAACACCGTGATTGCAGGGAGCCATGCTGAGCACCTGCTCCAGGACCCTGGCAGCAGCCAGGCTGCTAGTGGCTTCCTGGAACCCAGGCTGTAGGCCCCACCCTTAGCCCTGGTCTGCCCCCCAGGGTGGCACCACCTCCAGATGCCCCACCTCCAAGGATGACAGGCCAGTCAGGCCATGCGTCAGCACAGAGGGCGAGAGGGCTGGGGGGTGGGGGTCAGCTCAGGTGGTGGAGTCCCTTGCTCGGAAGGGGCCATCCAGACTCCGTCGGATCACAGCTGCCAGCTGCTTCTCACTCCCCCACCCCCAAGGCTCGCTGGCCCACTCCAGGACTCAGGTCCCCTCGCGGCCAGCAGCCGGGCTCACCTTTGAGCAGGGGCAGTGGAGTGAGTTCTTGCTGGTTGCTCTGATAGCGGAACTGTGAGGAGCTGTGGGACCGCCGGGGCCGGGCCCTGCGGAGGGAACGGCGGGAGAAGCCGTCCACCTTGTCGGGTGGGGGCACAGGGGACAGCCCCGGGGAAGAGGGGCTGGTGGGGGTGCTCGCTGGGGGTAGCTTTGTCTCCATGGCGGCTAGGCGGTGGGTCAAGCCTTCAGAGCCCCTGAGGTTCCCTCTGGGGCTGCAAGATGCTGAGTGAGGCTGGGTTGACTAACTTGGGCCCATCCTGTGCGCTGCGGGAGGTGGGGGGGATGGGGTGGGCACAACCACAGTCCTGGGACCCCCCCCCAGGACCTTTGGCAACTGCCCAGTCCTGGGGGGCAAGCACGGTAGAGAGGAGGATGGCTCAGGTTTCAGGTCCTTCCTGAGGGTCCGAAGAGTCCAGCTAGGATTCCCAGCCTGGCTCTTTTGAAAAAGAAGTCAGGGCAGAGAGGTCGGCAAGAAAGAGACAGAGAGCCTGTCAGTTCTTTCAGGACAGCCTGTGGGGCTGCCGCTGACAGCCCATCTTCCTGCCTTTCGACCCTGGCCCAGACCCTAAACGAGGTGCAGGTGCCTCCCTTGTCCCAGACATAAAGGCCCCAGGCTCTAAAACAACCCCCTCAAAATAGGGCCTCTCCCCCAAGCCAGACCCTATCTAGAATGGGGACCTTGGCCCTCATCCCTGGCCCCTAAGAGAATGGGGACCCTGTTCCTGCTCCACTAATCAGGGTCACCAGGGACTCTTCCAAGAATGGGGGCCCTATCCCCATGCCACCCCCCTCCTACAACCCGGCGCCCTCCCCAACCTCAGTTTCTCCTTCCTCACCCCCAAATCTCATCTGCCTCCCAATGGGGGTACACTCACTTCTCAGATGCCCAGACTTAGGTCACGGCCTTCCAGGGGCTGCCTATGGGGAGGGCAGCAGCTGCTCAGGGCTCCTTCGCAGCGGTTCGGTTCGGGGCGCTGGCGCTGGGCGGCGGCGCTCCTGGGTTCTCTCTCCGGCTCCGGGGGGGTCGGAGCATGCCCCCAACTCAGCCCCAAGTCGGGGCGCGGGCGCCCGGCGGGCTCCGGGCTGGCCGGGGCAGCGCGCAGACCTCTCCTCAAGTCGGGGGATCTGACCCGCGCGGCACCGCGGGAGCCCCGGCTCTGTGCGCACCGGCACCCGCCACCCAGCTTCTCACGATGACATCAAGTCACCTCCCCCAGTCGGCCTGCACATCCCCGCGGGTTTGGGGGGCGGGGGAGGGGGGCTGCGTCAGGAAGTTCCCGCCGGGGGCAGCTGGGAGATGTAGTCCCTGCACTAATTAAAGCGGCTGCCTGACCGAAGGGGTAATCCCTGCGGGCACCAGGGGACAAGACTGAAGCAGAGTGGGACGGGGTCCAACTGGGGCTGGGCTCCTGGGCTCTGGAAGGGAGAGTGCACACGGAGAGAGGACGACTCAGGAGTCTGCACCAGGACGCTGGGGGCGATGCCAGGACTCTGGCAGCAAAGAGGCCCAATCCTCTGTCACACCCAAAGATTTGCCCTGCTCCATCTGTGCCCCAGGCATTCCACCCACAAGGGAAGGCCACTCTCACTCCAGAATGGCCGGACACTTTAAAACACCAGTAGAAAATGGCACTGGACTGGTTAATAGTCTGCAGTGAGTCAGTGCCTGCTGGGAGGGGTGTGGTGCCTCCAAGGCTGCTGGGAAATGAAGTCCTTCCTCAGCCTGCAGTCCCCCTCCCCTCCCTTGCTGTTTAAGGTGACATCATCGTCTGGATTTAAAGGGCCAGCCTAGGAGTGGCAAAGCATCAGAGCTGGAGGTGCTCCCTGGTGCTGCCACACCACCCCAGCAAGCTAGCCTCTCTGGATGGAACTCCCAGCCTCTCTGGGACCTAAGATGTGCTCCTGGGGTCTCTTGTTCAAAACCCTGCTGCAGGGACTCCAAGGCACAGGTGGAATTCCAGGAGTTTGGCATTCCTGCCAAAAGTTCCCGGTTTGTAGTCCTGGGCCCCTTTCCTAGCACCCTGGACCCCAACACCCTTCATTCTCCTGGACTTCATCTCCTACCCTATACTGCGAAATCTCCACCCAAAAGTTCCGCCCAAATGAACAACTGGTCCATGGAGCACCAGGAATGGGCAATGGAACCTGGCGATGAAGTCAGGGAGGGGCTGGGGTCCTTTACAGAGTCTTCCTCATCCTGCCCTAGGCCTTCTTGGCCACTCTGCTGCCTTGGAACCACCCAGCCACCTTACCTGCTGCAAAGGGAGCCTGGGTGCCCAAAGGGTGCCCACCTACCGGAGCAATGAAAAGCAAAGGCTGCAGTTTAGCCAGGCTGAGATCCAGAGCAGAATCCTTTGCTCGGTAGGCCTGTCCGTCTGGCCCTTGTGACTTCATCTGTCAAATGGAAGCCCATACTCTCCTCCTTGCCCACCTCCCAGGCTTAGGAGATGAAGCTTCTCCAACACCCCTACAGAAAAAGCTGGGGGAGGGGAGGCCCACCAAACCTTCTACAACCAGATGAGGACCCCGAGGAGTGGAGAGGAGAAGTGCTTTGCCCAAGATTACATATCCTGCCATCAAAATCCAGGACCGCAGCCCAGGCTCCCACCTCCCAGCCTAAGTCAGGAGCACACCAACTCCAGACCCCCAGCCCAGGTGCCCGGCCCAGTGCTCTGGACTCTGAGGGTCTCCAGGCCAGAGTGGCCATGGAAGGTTGGTGCTTTGTACAACCCTCAGATTGAGGACTGGGGCACTGAAGAGTAGAAGACACACATAAGATTTCCTGCAAGAAATAGCCTTTGAACTGCATTTCAAAATAGATACAATGTTACATGGCTGTTGGAGAGTTGAAAAAGACTTTTAAAATAATTTTTAAATATTTATTTTCGGTTGTCCTGGGTCTTCCTTGTTGTGCAGGCTTTTCTTTAGTTGTCGCAAGCAGGGACTACTCTCTATAAACAGTTTAAGTGCAAGGGCTTCTTATCATGGTGGCTTCTCTTGTTGCAGAGCACGGACTCTAGAGCAAGGGCTTCAGTAGTTGTGGCACATGGGCTCAGCAGTTGTGGCTCCCAGGCTCTAGAGCACAGGCTCAATAGTTGTGGTGCACAGGGCTTAGTCACTCCAAGGCATGTGGAATCTTCCTAAATCAGGGATTGAACTGATGTCTCCTGCATTGGCAGGGAGTTTCTTTAGCACTGAGCCACCAGGGAAGCCTGAAAATTATTTTTAAAATCATGTTTACTGAGATATTATTAACACACCACAAAATTCACTCATTTTGGTGTTGCTGTTTAACGAGTATAGAATATCGGTTTTGCAAGATGAAAGGTTCAGGAGATTAGTTGTACACGATGGTGTGATCACTCACCTAGAGCCAGACATCTTGGAGTGTGAAATCAACTGGGCCTTAGGAAGCATTACTATGAACAAAGCTAGTGGAGGTGATGGAATTCCAGCTGAGCTATTTCAAATCCTAAAAGATGATGCTTTGAAGTGCTGCACTCAATATGTCAGCAGATTTGGAAAACTCAGCAGTGGCCACAGGACTGGAAAAGGTCAGTTTTCATTCCAATCCCCAGAAAGGGCAATGCCAAAGAATGTTCACACTACTGCACAATTGTGCTCATTTTACATGCCAGCAAGGTAACGCTCAAAATCCTTCAAGTTGGGCTTCAACAGTGTGTGAACTGAGACCTTCCAGATGTTCAAGGTGGCTTTAGAAAAGGCAGAGGAACCAGAGATCAAATTGCCAACATCTGTTGGATCATAGAAAAAGCAAGAGAATTCCAGAAAAACATCTGCTTCATTAACTACACTGAAGTCTTTGACTGTGTGGAACAAACTATAGGAAATTCTTAAAGAGATGGAAATACTAGACCACCTTACCTGCCTCTTGAGAAACCTGTATGCAGGTCAAGAAGCAACAGTTAGAACCAGACATGGAACAACAGACTTAGTTCAAAATTGGGGAAAGGGTACGTCAAGGCTGTATGTTGTCACCCTGCTTATTTAACTTACATGCAGAGTACATCAGGCGAAATGCTGGGCTGGAAGAAGTTCAAGCTGGAATCAAAATTGCCAGGAGAAACATCAATAACCTCAGATATTCAGATGCTACTGCTGCTGCTGCTAAGTCATGTCCGACTCTGTGCGACCCCATAGACGGTAGCCTACCAGGCTCCCCCGTCCCTGGGATTCTCCAGGCAAGAACACTGGAGTGGGGTGTCATTTCCTTCTCCAATGCATGAAAGTGGAAAGTGAAAGTGAAGTCGCTCAGTCATGTCCGACTCTTCTCGACCCCACAGACTGCAGCCGACCAGGCTCCTCCATCCGTGGGATTTTCCAGGCAAGAGTACTGGAGTGGGGTGCCATTGCCTTCTCCGGATATTCAGATGACACCACCCTAATGGCAGAAAGCAAAGAGGAACTTAAGAGTCTCTTGATAAAGGTGAAAGAGGAGTTAAGAAGCTGGCTTAAAACTCCACATTCAGAAAACTAAGATCATGGCATCCAGTCCTATCACTTCGTGGAAAATAGATGGAGAAACAATGGAAACCCTGAGCGACTGAACTGAACTGACACACTCCAGTATTCTTGCCTGGAGAATTCCATGGACAGAGGAGCCTGATGGGCTACAGCTATGGCTGTGCTGGGTTTTTGTTACTGCCCATGGGCGTTCTCTGGTTGTGGCCAGTGGGGGCTACTCTGCACTGTGTGCGCAGGCTTCTCATTGCGGTGGCTTCTCTTGTTGTGGAGCACGGGTTCTAGATGCTCGGGCTTCAGTAGTTGCCGCGCACGGGCTCAGTAACTGGGGTGCACTGGCTTAGTTGCTCTGCGGCATGTGGGATCTTCCCAGACCAGGGATCCAACCTGAGAAATGGCGTATTTCCTGCCATGTCAGTCAGCAAGGATGTCACAGTCATCAGGATTCCCAGTCTCCAAATGTGAATTCCTGAGCCCTAAGGGCACTCAGGAAAGAGAAAAATACTTGAGACATAACGGCCATCAGATTGCAGCCACTCCCCACGCTGAGCACTGAGGAACTCAGGAAGTGAAAAGCACAAGATACTGGCCCTAGATAGCTGAGGTGCACAGGAAAGGGATGATTTCAGTGAGGCCAGACTCTTGCATCTCCCCATACAGAGAAAAGCACTTAACTCCTTAACTTGGGAACTCTGGTCTTCTCTAATTCACAAAAATACTTTTGATGTCCAGACTATCTGCCCTTTGTTGCAAACTTCTGTTTAACCTGATTCCCCACCCAAACTCCTCAAAACAGCTCTCTCAGGGTCACCTGAAATGCTGTCTCCCAGATAAAACATGACTCGCAATTTTTGTTGTTGTCTAGTCTCTAAATCGTGTCCAACTCTTAGTGACCCCATGGACTGCAGCACGCCAGGCTTCTCTGTCCATCACTCTATCTGAGTCTGCTCAAACTCATGTCCATTGAGTCAGTGATGCCATCCAGCCATCTCATCCTCTGTCGATTCCTTCTCCTTTTGCCTTCAATCTTTCCCAGCATCAGTGTCTTTTCCAATGAGTTGGGTCTTCACATCAGGTGGCCAAAGTATTGGTGCTTCAGCTTCAGCACCAGTCCTTCCAATGAATATTCAGGGTTGATGTCCTTTAGGATTTACTGGTTTGATCTCCTTGCTGTCCAGGGGAGGACCTCGATTTTTAGGTTCTGGCTATTTTTCAAGTCAACAAACCCCTGTCCTCTGCATTGGCAGGCAGATTCTTAGCCACTAGACCACCAGGGAAGCCCTGTTATTTTTATTATTAATTTAATAAACACTTGATGAACACAGCCCTGCTCCTGGCCTAACATGGGGGTCAGGCAGACCTCTTAATTCATTCCACAAGCATCTTCTGAGCAGCATCTTATTAGCTGGCCTCCTAGAATGGGGCCTGCCTTGTGTTTCTAACAATTTTCTCAGAGGCTGTTCTTCAGACTCTTCAGGTACTGAGCTGTCTAACCCAAACCCAGGTTAAAGGGATTAAACAGTCTCATCAATAGGAGCAGTGACTTGCCTGAGGCCACACAGAGCTGGAATTGGAATCCAGATCCCTGAACTTTCGGCTTCAGGCCAACTTTTGGTTTTAGATTTCAGTAGAGTTCATCTCTCTTGTAAGGCTAAAATGGGATTATAATTACCTGTGAGTATCTCTTAAGTCATCATGATGTAAGGGATCTTGTGTGACCAAACCTGTAAGGCAAGAGTGGGCAAATTGTTCTGTAAAGGGCCAGAAAATAAATATTTTAGGCTTTGTAGGGCTCTGTCTCAAGTACTCAACTCTGCTGTAGCAAGAAAGCAGTCCCAAGGAGTTTCCTGCTAGTCCAGTGGCTAAGAATCTGCCTTGCAATGCAGGGGACACAAGTTCGATCCCTGGTCAGGGAACTAAGATCCCACATGCTGAGGAGCAACTAAGCTTGCACTGCGTATAGAGAATCCATGGGCTGTATGACACAAGGAGGATCCCACGTGCTGCAGCTACGCAGCCAAATTCGTTAAAATTTTTAAAAAGAAAGCAGCCCTAGAGTACATAATCACATGAGCATAGATATCTTCCACTAAAACTTTATTTGTGGACACATGTGAATTTCATACGCTATTTAGGTCATGAAATCTTATTCTTCTTTTGATTATTTCCAACTATTCTAATATGTAAAAACCATTCTTGGTTCAAGGGCTGTACAAAATAATAAACCCCTGCTCAAGGGGGTTAGAATCCATTCTTTATTGGATTTTAGGATAAGAGATATTAAAAGTTATTATTATTCTCATAGGGAGAGAGGCTGGAGGCCTGACCAAGTACAAAGAGAAGGGAAGATGCATTAATCTCCTCTCAAGCATTCCAGGTGAGACCTTCTTCATTATGGGCTCATAGCAACCTTTATAAATCTGTTTCCTTTTCTATAAAATGGTTACTATAGTCTCTACATTAGAGGGTTGCTGTGAGGGTTGAACGAGATAGAGAAAGGTTAAGTGTTTTGCAAAATGCAAATCACTTCAGTTCAGTTGCTCAGTCGTACCCTACTCTCTGCGACCCCATGGACTGCAGCACACCAGGCCTCCCTGTCCGTCACCAACTCCCGGAGCTTGTTCAAACACATGTCCATCAAGCCGGTGATGCCGTTCAATCATCTCATCTTCTGTCGTCCTCTTCTCCTCCCGCCTTCAATCTTTCCCAGCATCAGGGTCTTTTCCAATGAGTCAGTTCTGCACATCAGATGGCCAAAGTATTGGAGTTTCAGCTTCAGCATCAGTCCTTCCACTGAATGTTCAGGACTGATTTCCTTTAGGATGGACTGCTTGGATCTCCTTGCAGTTCAAGGGACTCTCAAGAGTCTTCTTGAACACCACAGCTCAAAAGCATCAATTCTTCAGCGCTCAGCTTTCTTTATAGTCCAACTCTCACATCCATACATGACTACTGGAAAAACCATAGGTTTGACTAGACAGACCTTTGTTGGCAAAGTAATGTCTCTGCTTTTTAATATGCTGTCAAGGTTGGTCATAACTTTTCTTCCAAGGAGCAAGCGTCTTTTAATTTCATGGCTGCAGTCACCATTTGCAGTGATTTTGGAGCCCCCAAAATAAAGTCAGCCACTGTTTCCATTTTTTCCCCATTTGTTTGCCATGAAGGGACCAGATGCCATGATCTTAGTTTTCTGAATGTTGAGTTTTAAGCCAACTTTTTCACTCTCCTCTTTCACTTTCATCAAGAGGCGCTTTAGTTCTTCTTCTCTTTTAATATTCCAATGAATATTCAGGACTGATTTCTTTTAGGATTGACTGGCTTTATCTCCTTGCAGTCCAAGGGACCCTCCAGAGTCTTCTCCAACACCACAGTTCAAAAGCATCTCACACGCTAGCAAAGTAATGCTCAAAATGCAAATGTTTTCAGTTAATTGTTTCTAGAGATGAGTGCTGGGGCTCTGACACCAAGTGGTCCTCTAGAAAGCTTTTACTAAGTTTAATGGGACACTGTCCCTTTAAATCCTCCACAACCACCTCAAGTACCAATTGGAAGAGTCGGCACATGCGCATTCCTTTGAAGGGCTGGCACCTCAGGCTACAGCCTTCCCGGAGCCCGTAGGAGAGGTTAAAGGTCCACCCACACAGAATTTATACGCAAGCGTAAATCAGTATCTGGAGCTCTATATCGTACTGGGAACCCAGTCCCTTTTTCGCGCCTGAAGGCTCCGCCCCCGCAGCCAATCAGTAGGCCTCGCCCTTTGCAGTGACCAATGGCAGTGAGCGTGGGGGGCGTGGTCGGGCGTCCGGAGGTGCGGCCTGGCACTAAGAGAAGCGGCGGGGTGAGCCGGGGGCTCTAGTGAACAGCGCAACCGGACGGGGAACGCTGGCAAGAGGCGAGTGGAAGCGGCCCGGGCCCGGCGGTCCCCGAGATGTCACGATGGCTGTGGCCGTGGTCGAACTGTGTGAAAGAGCGGGTTTGCCGCTACTTGCTGCACCACTACTTGGGTCACTTCTTCCAGGAGCACCTCAGCCTGGACCAGCTCAGCCTGGATCTGTACAAGGGCAGCGTTGCCCTGCGGGATATACATCTGGAGATCTGGGTGAGGATCCGAACCTGGGAAGGGTCAGACTCGGGGAGCTCAGCGGCCTGAGGCTGCCTGCGAAAGGGTCGACCTAAGGGACCAGGCACCGGAGTGGAGAGGCCTTGGGCGTCCGGCCCTTTCCAGGGGTCAGAGGGACCCCAGCCAGCCGTGTCCAGAGCCAGAAGCTAGACGGGAAGGGGTCCCTGCCTCTTCTTCGCAGGAAGAGAAACTGAGGCTGGAGAGCCGGATGTCACTTCTCTGGAGAATGCCAGGATAAGCGTATCAAATTGGGGGCCAGAGTTGAGGGTGTTGTCAAGGGGCTAAGGAGAAGGTGAGGAGGGATTGCAGGAACTAGAGGGCTCTGGTGGGACCAGGCCAGGGAAGTGGCAGAGTTGGGACATACAGCTGGTTGGGGAAGTCTGGAAGGGGTCCAGGACCCTGCTGTGGGCACCTGTGGGAAAGGTGCCCTGACCTCCTGACCCCTCGTCCCAGGCTCAGTGGGTGGTGTTCATCTCCGGATATGGATGTCAACAACCGCGTCAGCACCCTTGTTGATCAACACTTTGTGTGACTGCCTCTGCTGCCTACTTCCTGCTTTGGGGAGAGTGGGATGGACCAAATGGGTGTTTGGGGAGGGGCTTGGGCATCAGTATGTAGCATCACCTAGAGGAAAGCCCTGGAGGAAAGGTGGAGAGGTCTGGCCTGAGGCAGAGAGGAGAGAGATTCTGGGCAAGCAGAGAGGAATGAGGTCTGGGTCAGAGCCCTGAGGCTGGGGGCGGTAAAGAGCTGTGACTCAGGGTACAGCTGACCTGGGAAGTTGCAAAGGCGCCTCCCCGTAGAGGCGAAAGACCAGGGCTGGCACTGGATCAGCCCTCAAGTCCAGAGTGACAGGGGTGGGCAAGGGGACAGGTGGTAGTTGGTGGTTTAGTCGCTAAGCTGTATACTACTCTTTGAGACCCCGTGAACCGCCCCCTCCCCCGTAGCCTGCCAGGCTGCTCTGTCCATGGGATTTCCCAGGCAAGAATACTGGAGTGGGTGCCATTGAACCTGGGTCTCCCGAATTACAGGTGGATTCTTTACTAAATGAGCCATCAGGGAAGCCCCGATGAGGACAGGGGCTTCTGAGTTTTCTAGGGGAGCAGACAGTGTGCCTCACCTCAGTATAGTCTGGGCGAGAAGAGTTGGGCTTTACGGTAGACCAGGCCTTCCTGAGCAAATGTGGAGCATAGGAGACCCCCAGGCCCAGAGTTGGTGACATTTCTTAGCTGTGAATCCCTGTGCAGAAGACCTTTTCTGACCTCTAACCTCAGCCTCTTAGGCTGGCCCAAACCTGTAGACTGCGTCTTTCTACACTCCCACCTGCCCTGCCCTCTGGTTGGGGAGTGAATTGACTCCTAGCTAGGCTACTTTCCTTCCTGGCCTCCAGGGAGGGGTTGACCCCTGGTGGAATGCAAGTTCTTTCCCAATATGCCCACCCTTCTCCAAGCTGCTAGGCCTGCAGCCCCTACCTTGTGGACCTCCAGAGAAGCCTGGTCCCTGGGGACCCTGCGATAGCAGAAAGAGAAAAACCTGGGTCTCAGTCTCAGTTCCCAGAATGCACTGAGTGACTAGGCGAGTCCCTTCTGTTTAGGGCTCAAGGTTCCCCATCTGTGGATCTCTGGGTAAGGAATTTGCACTTGATCTCTGTGGACCTTCTGGTTCTGCCGTGTATTTTATTCATGGATCCAACAGAGGTTTACTGAGGCCCTCTCTGGGTGGCACCACAGTGCCTAGAATCACACTAAGAAGGCAGGTGGGCTCCTGCCGCCGGGGAGCTTCCAGACTGGTGCAGGGGGCTGTCCCTCTATTTGTAACAGGAGGCTCTAGCCTTGTGCTTCAGAGAGAGGTGCAGCTACACCAGGTGGAGTTGGGGTCCCCCTCCAGCTCAGGTCAGCCCCTGCCTGCCTTTCCCGGACACTCCCCTTAAACCCCATGCTTGTCCAGGTGAATGTGGGCTGCTGCAGTCTCGGCTGGGCCTTTGCACGTGCTGTTCCCATGCCTGGAACCCTCCCTTCCATCCTCTCTGCCTGGCTCCCTCCTCTTCCTCCTTCAGCTCCCCCGTCCTCAGGTTTGAAAGACTGGGCGTGTTGAACTGTACAGTAACAGGGCAGCCAAGAGTAGGGGTCAGTTGAGCAGAGGTAGGACTTTGTAAGTAGCACGTGGCGGGATGGGAGAGCAAGAGCACTCTCCAAGGTGGAGCGGCCTGGTGAGGAGTGCAGTAGCAGGGAGACAGCTGGGTTTGGGAGTTCCCTGAGCTGGCTTTGTCTCCTGTTTGCTCCCAGTCTGTGAATGAGGTACTGGAGTCTATGGAGTCGCCACTGGAGCTGGTGGAAGGCTTCGTGGGCTCCATTGAAGTGGCCGTGCCCTGGGCTGCCCTGCTCACCGACCACTGCACTGTGCATGTGTCAGGCCTCCAGCTCACCTTGCAACCCCGCCAGGGCCCAGGTCAGAGCCGGGTGAAGCTCAGGCGGGGCGGGGGGGGGAGCAGACAGTGGGAGCGGGCCTGGGCACCCAGGGTCTGACTGGGCCCGCCTGCCCTGAGACCCTCTTCCTACCTGCAGGGCCGGGGACTGGCGACTCACAGAGCTGGGCCTCGTGCATGACCACCAGCATGCAGCTGGCTCAGGAGTGCCTGCGGGACGGGCTGCCTGAGCCCTCTGAGCCACCGCAGCCCCTGGAAGGACTGGAGATGTTCGCCCAGACCATCGAGACTGGTGAGTAGGCCCTTCCACGGCCCTTAGCGCAAGGACCTCAGGCAGCACCCTGCTGCCTGACAGGGAAACTGTCTGGTCTTCACCACTCTGCCTGACCTGAGACCCCCCTCTCCACCCCTCAGTACTGCGGAGGATCAAGGTGACCTTCTTGGATACTGTCGTGAGGGTGGAGCACTCGCCGGGCACTGGGGAGCGTGGCGTGGCGGTGGAGGCCCACGTGCAGAGGTAAGGGCAGGCCGAGCAGGTGGGCTCTGTGAATCGGGAGGGGCGCGAGGGGCTGCTGAATGGCCCTGGCCCTGCCTGCCTCCCCATCCCAGGCTCCTAGGAGGTATCAGGGCAAGTCTGAGTGGGCTTGGGCTGTGGTCGTGGCAGAGGGAGGTGGACTGTGCTGGGAGCCTGGAGTGGTGTCCAGAGGCCGGGTGGTGCAGGGCCAGGGTGCTGGGCCCTCAGGATCAGGTCACATGCTGAGGGTCTGAGGAGCAAGAGCTGGCTGGCCGTGGAGTTCCAGGATGGCCTGGCTGCGATGCGGTAGCTCAGCAGGCCAGATGTCACTGACCCCAGACTTCTAGAATATGATGCGTGGCGGGGGACTCCAGCTCATGGTGGCCCAGGCACTCTCTGATCCTCCACTCCCCAGACTGGAGTACTGCGATGAGGCGGTGCGAGACCCAAGCCAGGCGCCCCCGGTGGATGTGCACCAGCCTCCTGCCTTCCTCCACAAGCTGCTGCAGCTGGCGGGGGTCCGCCTGCACTTCGAGGAGCTCCCCCAGCAGGTGGGCCGACTCTGGTCCTCACGGTCTCTCTCTCCTTCGAATCCCTGTCCTTGCTGGCCCTGGACCCACCTGCCCTTCTCCACCCCTTCTGACCGTGTGCACGCTCCGTCATGTCCGACGCTTTGCCGTCCCTTAGACTGTAGCCAGCCAGGCTCCTCTGTCCATGGAATTTTCCAGGCAAGAATACTGGAGCAGGTGGCCATTTCCTCCTCCAGGGGATCTTCCCGACCCAGGGATTGAACCCACGTCTCTTGCGTCTCCTGCATCGGCAGGCGGATTCTTTACCACTACTGCCACCTTGACTGCATCTTTTCGATCCCTCCTCTCCTATATCTCGTCTCCCAGGAAGGACCCCCAGAGCCACCTTTGCAGATTGGCAGCTGCTCAGGGTGCCTGGAGCTGACAGTGAAACTGAAGCAGAATGAGGCCTTCCCAGGCCCCAAGGTGGGTCCCCAGACCTCTGGGGACAAGGAAGTATACCCCATTTCAGCGTCCTTCTCAGCAGAGCTGGTATTCCCTGGGACAGAGCTAGGTCATTGGAAGGGGGGAGCTCATTGCCTTCAAGGCAACTGGGGAAACAGGGATACAGAGGCTCAGAGTGGTCAAGCTGGGGCCAGGGTCGCACAGCTAGTTGGTGGCCAAGCTCAGCCTGGTGGCTGGCAGGCTGCCTCCTCAGGGTAAGAGCAGGTGGGTGGCCGCAGCGGCTGGCGTGGGCTCCATGGTTGCTCGCTACTCCCCCAGCTGGAGGTGTGTGGACAGCTGGGCTCCCTGCACCTGCTCCTGACCCCACGGCAGCTCCAGCAGCTTCAGGAACTGCTCAGCGCTGTGAGCCTTGCAGGTGAGGTGTCTGGGTAGTCCGGGGGGTGGGGGAGGATGGCTGGGAAGGGGCCGGCAGATGGGACTGACACAAGGCTATGTCCTCCCCGGCAGACCCCGAGAGCCTGGTGGACAAGCTGAACAAGAGCCGCCCGCTCGGTGCTGAAGACCTGTGGCTGATTGAACAGGATCTGAACCAGCAGCTGCAGGCGGGGACTGGGACTGAGCCCCTCAGCCCAGACCCCCTTTCGAACCCCCTTGTCAACCTGGAGAGCACTGGTGGGTGTGGGGCTAGACCTGGCAATTGACGGAGTCTGGTGTGGGTACAGGGCTCGGGGGGCCAAGCCCGGCCGTCTCTGAGACCCCTTCCTCTGGCTCACAGACCTCTTCTTCTCCATGGCGGGCCTCACAAGCAGTGTGGCCTCAGCCGTGTCCGAGCTCTCGCTCTCTGACGTAGACCTGGGCTCCTCTGTGCACAGTACCACAGCCTCCCGCCGGCTCTCTGCTCAAGCCCCCCCTACCGGTGAGTCCTCCCAGGTCCGGGAGAGCTGGAGGAAGGCGCGGTGTTGGGTCACGTTGCTAACGTGCGTGCAGGAGGCCTGGGGGTCCACCGTTGGTGACCTGCTTCTGGGGGAACGCTCAGGGGAGGTGGCAAAGTGACGGACAGAGCCTGGATTTCAGAGGCAGTGACACCGGGGGATTCCCTGGGGGCTCAGGCGGTAGAGTCAGTGACATTGGCCCAAGTACTTAAACTCTTGGAGACTCAGTTTCTCTTCTCGTGAGGGATAAGACCTGACCCCAGCAGGCTGTATGTTTGAGAGTTTATATGTGTCAGGTACTGGGTAAGTGCTTTATCACCTCCAGTTTGTCCAGTTTCCTTGAGCAGGTTGAATCGAGCCTGGACTCAGTGTCTGACATAACGAGGCTTCGTGTCACGCCTGCCTGGCCAAGCTCCCGGTCGGAGTCAGGGCTCACCTCGGCCGAGGCTTCTCCCAGCCCCGAGCCGAAGTGTCTGACTGTCACTTGACCTGGGGTCCCCACGAGCTCTGGGGAGCCTCTGGTGAAGCCTTTGTCCTCTCAGGCAGGACAGCCCCGGTGCCCCCCTCGAACACCCTGCGCCCAGACTCGCTGCTGAAGATGACCTTGGGGGGTGTGACCCTGACCTTGCTTCAGACATCTGCCCCGTCTTCTGGACCCCCTGACCTCACTACCCACTTTTTTGCCGAATTTGATGCCACCGTGGATGGGTCCTTCGGCTCCCATGACTTGCACCGTCTGCGACCGCGCTTCCAGAGGGCCTGTCCTTGCAGCCACGTCCGGTACAAGCCCAGGGTGGCCTGAGCGTGAGGGGACCCCCGAGCCCCTGAAGTCCCCGCTTCTGACGCCCAGCTTCTTCTCCGTAGGCTAACGGGTGCCGCCGTGCAGCTGTCCTGGGAGCTGCAGACAAGCAGGGGCCGGCGGGCCACCAGCACAGAAGTGCACTTCGGGCAGCTGGAGGTGCTGGAGTGCCTGTGGCCCAGGGGCGCCTTGGAGCCTGAGTACGCAGAGGTGAGGGCTGACAGCCTGTGCGTGCGGTGCGGCCGGGCCCGGAGGTGAGGGTGGGCGCAGGGGCTCAGCCTGACCCCGCCGTCTTCCCCGTCCCTGCCCAGATCCTGAGCTTCCCCAACAGCCTGCGATCCCAGGCCTCGGCTCAGCCCTGCGCCCACCTGCGCCACACACAGACCCTGCGCCGGGTGCCCAAGGTAACCTGGCCGACTCCAGGCCTGGGGGCCCTTGGCTGTTTGCTGTGGGTGTTGCCCCCACCAGCCTCCCCTGGTGCCTCCCTGCTCCCCCCTCTACCCCATTCCCTGTGCTCCATCCAGAGTACATCCCCAACCCCGGAGCCCTGAAATATCTCTGGGCCACGTGCGTGCCATCCTCTCAGCCCCTCTCCTGGTTCATGGCAAAGCCCTGCCAGCTCGTAGGGCTGGGGGTGGGTGGTAGGTTCTGGGCGGCGTGGTTGTCTGCTTCGAGCAGGCCATGACGCCCTGCTCCCCTCCTGGGTCTCCCTTCCCCAAGCTCATCTCCTCACAACTTGGGAGGGCTCTGTATTCTTCCTGTTTTCGCTCAGAGGACCCCTGCCCATCCTGCCCTCACATCCCCCGCCACACAGCACTCGCTGACCTGAGCACCCTCCCCCTCAGAGCCGGCCCCGGCGCCCACCTGCCTGCCATTGTCACTCAGAACTGGCCCTGGACCTGGCCGACTTCCAGGCGGATGTGGAACTGGGGGCCCTGGACCGGCTCGCTGCCCTGCTGCACCTGGCCACCACACCCCCTCCTGAGCTGCCTGCGGGCCTGCTGGTGAGAGGCCCAACCCGGGTGGGGAACGGGGCAGGATCCTCCTGCTCCTGGGGTGGTGGGGGGTGGCCTCAGCTCTGATTCTCCCCGCCCCGCAGACAGAGCCCCCACTAGCAGCCGAGCAGCACACGCTGGTGCGGCTCTCAGCACCCCGGGCCACACTGCAGCTGCGCTTCCCTATCGCTGACCTGCGGCCTGAGCGGGACCCCTGGGCGGGCCGGGCCGTGCGAGCTGAGCAGCTGAGACTGGAGCTGACTGAGCCCCAGTTCCGGTCAGAGTTGAGCAGTGGGCCTGGTCCCCCAGCCCCCACCCGCCTGGAACTTACCTGCTCTGACCTGCATGGTAAGACTGCCCCAGGAGACAACCCCTTGGGCAGGGGGCTGAGGCCTCTGGGAGAGGTGGGCTTGGGGCCCCAGAAGGGGCTGGGTCATGAGTGGGCTCCAGGCCTCATCTGCTTAGTGAGGCGCCCTCACCGCCCGTTCCCCGGGCTTCTCTGCTCAGTGGGCAGAGTGGACTGTTTACCCCAGGGTTGTTGCAGACTGTGGGTGCAAGGGAGGGCACAGGTCCATAAACAATAAAACACAGTTGTCGTGGGCAGGGCTCCAGGCCCCCACTGACCCACCTGGTGTTGAGGAAGAGATGGGGAAAGGTGGCAGTGACGACCCCCACCCCTCCCTATCCCCTCCAGTCACCTATGAAGATGGAGAGAAGCCGCCCATCCCCTGCCTGCGGGTCTCCAAAGCTCTGGATCCCAAGAGCCCTGGGCACAAGTACTTCCTGCCCCAGTAAGTCAGGGCTCTGGAAGGAGCAGACAGGAGAGGAGGGCTTTGCTACCGAGGGCAGCGGGAGGCCCTGCAGGCCAGTGACAGGCCTGTGCCGTGGCAGGGTAGTGGTGACCCTGAACCCCCAGCTCAACGCACCGTGGGAAGTGGCCCCGGAGAAGGGAGAGGATCTGGAGCTGTCGGCTGAGAACCTGTGCGACCTTCGGGAGCCCGAGCCCTCGCCCTTCTCCTCCAAAAGGACCATGTACGAGACGGAAGAGGTGAGGTCCAGGCCTTCTGAGTCTCTTGGGAGCCACTTAGTGGCTGTGGGCCAGGGGGATAAGACCACCTGCAGGGCCAGATAACATGTGACTCAGCACCAGTGAGAATTTCATGTCTTCCATTGTCTCTGGTCAGTGAAGAATCAGAAACACCACAGCTTGTGGGGCCCGAGAGTGGGGGCCGTGGCGAGGGCAGTGCCCTGGGCCACGGGCCTTGATGGGGACGGTTATGACCCCGTCCCATCAGCCATTTCTCAGCAGTGGACACTTGGGCCTCGGGATCCTATTCTCTGAAGGTGCTGAGGGTTGAGTGAGAGGCAGTTAAGCGCCTAGCCTCTGGTCCAAACGGTTTAGGTTCAAATCCAGGCTCTGCCCCTCCGTGGCTGTGTCATCTCGGGATTGTCCAACTTCCTAGAAAGTGAACAACAGATGAGCTTCTCCTTCTGGAGAGTGGGTGTAACAACCCCTCCCATAGGGCCTGCCATGAGGATAGAGGAGGTAACATAAATGAGGCCCCTTGGAGCAGGGTTCACATGCAGTCAGTCCTTCAGACCAGACAAGACGGCTGTCATACATCCCAGCAGAGGAGGCTCATGTGAATGATGGTTGGAGTTCAGGAAGCAGATTCTGAGTCCGGCAGCAGGCCCTGACCTCTCTCGCATCCCCTTCCCTGCTCTCCCCACTCGCGCCCCTCCCCCTCAAGATGGTGATCCCTGGAGACCCTGAGGAGATGAGGACCTTTCAGACCCGGGCCCTGGCGCTGTCCCGCTGTAGCCTAGAAGTGATCCTGCCCGCCGCCCATATCTTCCTGCCCAGCAAGGAGGCCTACGAGAGCCTCTACAACAGGTGATGGTGTGGGCGGGGCGGGGTGGCCAGGGCCTGGCCGGGCCCCCCTCACCGCCGTGTCCCACCGTCCTCCCAGGATCAACAATGACCTGCTCATGTGGGAGCCCGCAGACCTGCTTCCCGCCCCCGCCCCCGCCGCGCCCCCCGCCGGCTGCCCAGATGCCTCGGGCTTCTGGCAAGACAGCTTCAAGATGTGCAAGTCTGCCTTCAAGCTGGGTAGGCAGGGTGCTCCGGTGGCGTCCCGGGCGCCGGGGCAGACCCTTCCCCCACCTCCGGGTCTCCCTGCCACTCAGCTCCTTGATCTCATCCTAGACTCGGACTCGGACGACGAGGACACCCATTTCTCAGTGGGGGCATCAGGTGCCCCCCGGCCCCTTGCCCGTGAGTCCCGGAGCCCTCGCTCCCAGAGTACCTTCTCTGCATTGGTGACGGTGCTGAAGGGCCGGATCACTGCCCACTGTGAGACCAAGGTGAGGCATAGAGGAGGTGACGACAGCCCAGGGGCAGGGACCCCCGACTCCAGAGCCCCCACCGGCAGGAAAACCAGACCTGTGTGAGCTGCTCCGAGTTGGGAATGTGCGAAACAGAAGCCCTACTTGGGTCCGAGTGTGGCCTGCCCAGCCATTAGGGAGCCACCTGCTCCCCTGACCCACCCATGCCACCCCACCCATCCCATCACGCCCCGTCAGCCACTTACTAGCACCTGCCATGTGTAAGGCACTCAGGGTTAGGGTTAGGTAAGGCTCGGGGTCCGAGCAGGCACCATCCGATGCTTGGAGGTAGACAGGGAGGGTGACCCTTCTCCTCTGGGTGCTGCCCCAGATCTGTAGCAGTCTGGAGAGCAGCCAGAGCCAATCCTAGTCAGACCAGGGCTCTGGAGGCCCCCTGACCCCGAGGGCGTGGGGGCTGCCGAGTAAAGCCTCTGAGGCCAGGCTGCACGCTCTGTCTGCAGGACGAGTGTGGGAAGCGGCTGGAAGGCGCCCATGGCGAGCTGGTGCTGGACGTGGAACAAGGAACCATCTTCAGCGTCTCTCAGTACCGAGGCCAGCCGGGACTTGGCTACTTCTGCCTGGAAGCGGAGAAGGCAGCACTCTACCACCGAGGTGTGAGGGCTGGGGGCCAGTTGCCATGGGTCCCAGGGGTCTATGGTCACGGGTAGTCTCTCGGGAGGGATGTGTGCCCTGGGTGGAGTGCCCAACTGGGCAGGGGAGCTCACCAGATACCTCCCCAGCGGCCATGGATGACTACCCACTGCCCGGTCGCCTGGAGCTGCCCGCCTTTGCTCCCCCGGCCCAGCTGGCCCGGACCATCTACCCATCGGAGGATGGGGTAACTGAGCAAGGAGCCTCGGGCCGCAGAGGCCAGGGCCGGGGCCCCCATATGCTGTCCACCGCGGTGCGCATCCAGCTGGACCCCCACAGGAACGTCAAGGTACAGGCCCGCCTGCTTCCGGCCCACCTGTTTGGTCAGGGCTCTGCCTCCCAGGTCCCTGGGGCTCCTGTGCTGACTCTGCCCTGCCCCCCAGGAGTTCCTGGTGACCCTGCGGCTGCACAGGGCCACCTTGCGCCACCGCATGGCTCTGCCGGAGCAGAGCTGGCACTCCCAGGTGAGCCAAGAGGGTGCAGCGGGCAGGTCTCCAGGCCTGGGTGAGGCAGGTGCGAGGGGCAGGGGCTGCGCCAGAGCTGCCCTTGGACTGGAGATGGCTCATGGGTGGAGCCCCTGGGCCAGGCTGCGGTGGACAGCTGGTGGGCAGCACATAGGGGGCTGGGCTGGGGCGGGGGGTTGGGAAGAAAGAAGCTCCCTCACCCTCACATACCTCTCCTCTGGCCCCCAAAGCTATTGGAGTTCTTAGATGTCCTGGATGACCCAGTGCTGGGCTACCTGCCTCCAACGGTCATCACCATCCTACACGTCCACCTGTTCTCCTGTGCCGTGGACTACAGGTACCCAGGCTCAGGGACCTGGGGGCCTGGGGCTGGGGCCAGGCTCTCATGGGCAAGGAACCTGCCCCAGCCCAAATGTGACCCCTTCCCTCCCAGGCCCCTCTACCTCCCCGTACGTGTCCTTGTCACTGCTGAGACCTTCACCCTCTCCAGCAACATCGTCATGGACACCTCTACCTTCCTGCTCAGGTATGCAACCCCTCCTACCCAAGCTCCCCATCCATCCCACCCCAAGTCGGCTGTAGCTACCCCTTCCCCAGGGTCCCACATGCCTGCTGTGTGTCCTCAGGCCTCAGGCCTTTCTGTGCATCTGAGTGATCCCTCTCTGAGGAAGTCAAGGAGGTTTCCCCTACCTAGAGGCAGTCAGACCTCTGAGGCAGAGCGTTTGAGCTCTTGCCTGATAATCTCACTTCTGGAGGTCGTCCTCAGGATAAAAGAAAGGATAAGAAGGGTAAAATATAAAGCCTCCATAGTATAATTTAAAATAGTTAAAACTTGTAAGCAGTTTATATGACCTCAGATTACGACCTCAGTCAGCAAACGTGGCCTTGTGCTCAGTCACTTCATTCGTGTCCAACTCTTTGCGACCCCATGGACTGTGGCCCGTCCGGCTCCTCTGTCCATGGGATTCTCCAGGCAAAAACACTGGATTGGGTTGCCATGCCCACCACCAGTGGATTTTCCTGACCCAAAGACGGCCTACCCAACCATTAAAGTCAAATTTAAGAGTAACATTGAAAAATGCCATCAAATAATATTTACTGAAAAAAATAAGATATAAAGCCATACATACATATATTTTTAAAGATTCTTGGGGGTGTGTTTGTATACATCTCCGTGTCTTCACAGAAAAGACTGGAAGGAGATGGATAGCTATCCCTCAGTATCTGCAGGGGATTGCTTCCAGGACCTCTCGTGACACCAAAATTCAGGGCTGAAGTCATTTATATAAAAGGGTGCAACATTTGCATGTATCCCATGTACATCCTCCCATATTCTTTAAGTCATCTCTAGATTACTTTTAACACCCAACACAGTGTAAATGCTACATAAGTAGTCGCTGCTGCTGCTGCTAAGTCGCTCCAGTTGTGTCTGACTCTGTGCGACCCCATGGACTGCAGCCCACCAGGCTCCCCCGTCCCTGGGATTCTCCAGGAAGAACACTGGAGTGGGCTGCCATTTCCTTCTCCAGTGCATGAAAGTGGAAAGTGAAAGTAGTTGCTAGCATGCAACAAATACAGGTTTTGCTTTTTGGAACTTTCTAGATTTTTGTTGGTTTGTTTGTTTTGGTTCTCTGACCAAGAATGGATTTTTTAAAAAAATATTTCTGATCCGCAGTTGGTTGAATCCTCAGAAGCAGAACCCACAGATTGGGAGGGCCAAGGTTCTATTCTCAGAATCTGAGATTAGCTTTATTCTTATATATTTAAAAGCAGTAGGGAAAAGCAGGACATTTCCCTCCCAGGGCTGCTGTGAGTTCCATCCAGGTGAGATGGACAAGCTGGCAGATACGCAGAAAGAGAAATGCTGCCCAGTGTCCCCGAGTGCCTGCTGGCTGGGCCTGTGGTCTCCCCATTGTACAGACAAGAACACCAAGGCCAGAGAAGGGCCGGCACTAGTTTCTTGTCAGCTTGGGACGCCCTGTCAGGGCCCCCTCTGCCTGTCTCTGTGAGCCCCACTTTCTTAGGAGCTGTGGCCCTGCAGCGGCTCCCGGCCCTTCTCAGCCCTGTTCCCCGCCAGGTTCATCCTCGACGACTCCGCCTTGTACCTGTCCGACAAGTGTGAGATGGAGACCCTGGATCTGCGGCGAGGTGGGCAGGGCCTAGACTGGGCTCCCTCCCCTCTGAGGGACTGTGGCCCTGGCCACCCCCAGAGCGGCCAGACGTCCTCCCCCAGCCGCCGGCCAGGTTCTCAGTGCCCACAGACACACGCACGCACACCAGGGCGGCACCCACTCAAACCCTAGACTCTCCCACTAGGGCCAGGGCTGGGTAGGAGGAGGCAACAGGGCCCTCTTCTGCCTTCTGCCTCAGATTACGTCTGCGTCTTGGATGTTGACCTCCTGGAACTCGTGATAAAAACCTGGAAGGGGAACACCGATGACAGACTGGTGAGTGTGGCTGCGCCCAGGGCCTACCAGGGTCCCCGAGCCAGAACAGGTATCTGGGCAAGGGAGCCTCAGGGCGTCACTGTCCCCCACCTGCTGTCTCTTTTGCTTCTGCCCCGGGGCCTGGGCTCAGCTCGCAGTCCCTGGCAGCCCTCCCCTGTGGTTGCCACCCTCCTGGGAAGGGTCCGGCCCTCGGCAGACGTCCCTCCGTAGGAACCCTGCCAGCACAAGGCAGCTGTGGCCCAGAAAGAGCAGGACCTGCGGAGACAGCCCGTGGGGGCCTGATTTCCCTGTCTGCAAAAGACAGTCACTAGGCCTGGGGCTCAGTTGGTAAAGAATCCGCCTGCAATGCAGGAGAGCCAGGTTCAGTCCCTGGATGGGGACAATCCCCTGGAGAAGGAAATGGCAACCCACTCCAGTATTCTTGCCTGGAAAGCCCCTTCGACAGAGGAGCCTGGTGGACTACAGTCCATGGGATCGCCAAGAGTCGGACACAACTGAGCAACTAAACCCCCACCACAGGCCCCGGCTCACCGGGCTGTGGTGCAGGACTCGGGAGCCTGGAGGCACTGAAGAGCCCCTGTGCCTCCTCGGACAGCCCTGGGCGAAGCCCCTTTTCCCTCAGGCTGAGTGTGCCCATGTTCAGTGGGTTGTTGACTGACCACCCCAGGGCTGACCCCCGCCCGGCCCCGCCCCGCAGAGCCAGCCGCTGTTCGAGCTGCGCTGCTCCAACAATGCAATGCACGTGCACAGCTGCGCTGACTCCTGTGCCCTGCTGATCAACCTGCTGCAGTACCTGACGAGCGCGGGGGACCTGCACCCCCCACCCCGGCCGCCCAGCCCCACGGAGATCGCCGGCCAGAAGGTGCAGGTGAGGCCTGGCCCCACCGTTCCCGGAGCTCCGCCCAGGCCTGTCCCCTGCTGCGGCCCCCACCAGGGCCCTGGGGCCCACCCCTCCCTCCTAACTCGAGCTCACCAGTGCCCCTCCGCCCGGCCCAGCTCTCAGAAAGCCCCGCCTCCCTGCCCTCGTGCCCACCGGTGGAGACGGCCCTCATCAACCAGCGGGACCTGACGGACGCCCTCCTGGACACCGAGCGCAGCCTGCGGGAGCTGGCGCAGGCCTCAGGTGGGGTCAGGGTGCAGTGGGCTCAGCAGACACAGTCAACACCCACACCAGGCAGCCCTCAACCGGCCCCTCTCTCCACCACAGGCAGCCCCTTCTTCCAGGCCTCTCCAGTGTCGGTCTACCTGTTCCCTGGAGAACGGAGTGGGGCTCAACCCCCCTCACCCGCTGCTGGGGCCCCCACTGGCAGCTTGGGGTCCCGCTCTGGGGCCAAAGAAGCTGAAAAGGAAGATGAGGGGGATGGAGACACTTTGGACAGCGATGAGTTCTGCATCCTGGACGCTCCTGGCCTGGGCATCCTGGTGTGTGGTGGGCAGGCTGGGCAGGGCCAGGAAGAGGGTGCTCAGTTTGGGGCCTCCTAGAACTCCCACTGTGGGAGAGGCAGGAGGTGGTCACCTGCCAGGATGCGGGTTGGAACCACAGGTAGGGCTGAGAAGGGCTCCCTGGGGAGGCAACCCTCACTGTGGGCTTGGAAGAAGTTGACAAAGGTCCAGAGGAGTGACAAGGCATGGAGTCTGGGGCAGAGGGGTGGGGACATTGAGGGTCGGGAGGGAGAGGAGCAGGGCAGATAGCAGGAGGGGGAGGAGCACCATTCGCTGTGAGGGTGCTGGCCTCCCGGCCGCCCGGTGCCATTGGGAATGCCCAAGCTCCCTGTCACACGCAAGCAAGACCTTAGTTCAGGGAGGCAGGGCTGGCAGGAGCACGGGGCACTCAGGCCCCTCCAGGTCACGGTCCGTGAGACTCCCCTTATGTGAAATAGGGGAGAGGGGTGTGAGGATGGGGGAAACAAGCGGCCTGGACCGGGGGAGCTGCTGTGCTCACGTGGCGTCCCCCCTGCAGCCCGCCGACGGGGAGCCCGTGGTGACGCAGCTGCACCCAGGCCCCATCGTAGTGCAGGACGGGCACTTTGCGCAGCCACTGGGCAGCACGGACCTGCTGCGGGCACCTGCCCACTTCCCCGTGCCCAGCAGTCGAGTGGTGCTGCGTGAGGTCTCCCTCGTCTGGCACCTCTATGGCGGCCGAGACTTTGGCCCCCACCCTGGCCACAGGTGAGAAGGAGCGGGTGCGGGTGGCAGTGGGGCCCCCAGGAGATGGGGCCCGGGCTGGGGTCCAGTTCTGACCTTCGGCAGCTGGAGACCTTGAACCCAAGCCTCATCTTCTGGCCTTAAGGCTTCCTCTTCCCCATGCCCCGCCAACTTCCCAGGGGGAGGGTCTCTGGCCCCGACTCTGACCGGAGGGAACGTGGGAAGGGGGTTCCCTTTGAGTCAACTCGTCCCTTGTTCCTCTGCCCAGGGCAAGGGTCAGCCTCTCAGGCCCCCGGAGTTCCCCTTCTCGCAGCTCCGGCCCCAACCGGCCCCAGAACTCCTGGCGTGCACAGGGGGGCAGTGGGAGGCAGCACCACGTCCTTATGGAGATTCAGCTTAGCAAGGTGAGCGGGGGCTTGGGCAGAGGAAGCAGGGGTGGGGACCGGGGTCAGCAAGGTGAGTGGGGGCTCGGATGCAGAAGGTGGGCTGGGCGGGGACCGGGGTCAGCAAGGTGAGCCAGGAGCTTGGGTGCAGAAGGTGGGGGTGGGGACCGGGGTCAGCAAGGTGAGCCAGGGGCTTGGGCATAGAAGGCAGACTGGGTGGGGGACCAGAACAGGCCCTTCCCTCCCGGCTGCCCAGCTAGCGCTTCACTCCACGGAACCCGTGGGTCGTGCACTCAGTCAGCTGCTGCTATGCTGTTCTAAGTGCTGGATGCAGCGATGAGCAAAGCAGACAGACACCTGCCTTCCTGTCCCTTGTGTCATAGTAGAGGGAGCCTGATAAGACTACACGTGCGCGTGTGCTAAGTCACTTCAGTCGTGTCCAGCTCTGTGGACAGGCTCCTCTGTCCATGGGATCCTCCAGGCGACAATACTGGAGTGGGTTGCTATGCCCGCCTCCGAAGACTAGATACACATATACTCAAATGTGATAAGTGCTTGGGGAATGTGAACAGAGAGAGGGCTCAGGGAGCACTGGGGAGGGCTGGAAGGTGCTCGTGGAAATGTGCCGTTTTGCACAAAGGTGTGAGGAAGTGAGCCAGGAGGAGGTTTTCAGGCAGAGGGCACAGTGCGAGGGCTACAAGCCAGGAGCATCCCTTGCATGTTCTGGGACCAGCAAGGAGGCCGGCGAGACTGCCGCTGAGGAGGGCGGGGAGCGGTAGGAGACGAGGCCGGAGATCCGACCCCGGGCAGGCTGCATAGGGCCTGAGGACCACGGGCGGTTCTGGGTTTTACCAGAGGGACAGCGGAAAGAACCACAGGGTGGGCTGCTGGACTGAGTGTCCATGAGGGAGAGAGCGGGCCAGGCTGGCCTGAGAAATGGTGCAGGTCAAGGGCCACTCACTGAGAGCGAGCCCACACAGACCCACTCCCCGAGCTCACAATGGCGCTAGTGCTGAGAGAACTCGGGCGGAAGTGCTTCAGGGGGGTGGTGAGTGCTCCGCAGACTGCAGATGGGCCAGGGAGCTGGTGACAGTGCCGAGTGATGGGGAGAGAAGGCCCGGCAAGGGCCTGCGGCTGAGGGAGGCTTTGACCTGTCAAGGGCAGAGAGGCCAGGGTGCCCCACATCAAGGGCAAGGGCCGAGGAGGGGCTTGGAGGGAGAGCAAGGCCTAGCAAGGCCACGGGGAGGAGTCTGCAGGCGTGGGGTGGGCAGGCGAACACTTCACGAAGGTCCCTCTGGGTGGAAGGAGAAGGGGCTTGAGGGGGTGAGCAGGGGGTATTCAGGGGAGGGGGAACGGCAGCCCCGGGCCAGGGGCAGCTGCGGCGGTGACAGTGTGGAGGGACTGGAGGGATTGTAGAGGAGGCAGGACTGACAGCCATGGCGATGGAGAGATGCCGGGAGGACCGCACCAGATCTGCCCTCGAGAGTGACGGGGCGCCGGTGCCACTCGGGGGACGGGAGGTCTGTGAGAACGGGCCTGCGGGTTCACCAGAGGCTGTGCGGAGCATGCGGTGCCGGCAGGACAGCCACGTGGGGCGGAGAGTGCGGGGAGTGGCCCGCTCAGGCCGCCGTGCGCCCCGCAGGTGAGCTTCCAGCACGAGGCGTACCCAGCGGAGCCAGGCCCCGTCGCCCCTGGCCGGGAGCTGGAGGAGCAGCCGCTGTCCCGCCAGGTGTTCATCGTGCAGGAGCTGGAGGTGCGCGACCGGCTGGCTTCCTCCCAGATCAACAAGTTCCTGTATCTCCACACGAGCGAGCGCATGCCGCGGCGCACCCACTCCAACATGGTACGGGCCCCGCGGGCCGCCCCGGGCCGCACACGGCCATACACGAGCCCGCAGGCACGCTCGCGTACGCATGCGCGCGCTCACACACATCCGGGAGGGTGGGAGCACAGGCGGGCTTCGCTGAGGGAGCAGCCTCTGCAGGACCCGCTGGGTGAGCGGTGGGCGGGTGGGGGCCTGAGGCGCAGCGGGTCCCAGAGCTCACCTCCTGCCTTCAGCTCAAGGTCAAAGCACTGCACGTGGCCCCCGTGACCAACCTGGGGGGCCCCGAGTGCTGCCTCCGCGTCTCGCTGCTGCCCCTGCGGCTCAACGTGGATCAGGTGAGCGGGCCACGTGGGGACGGAGCCTGAGCTGAGCCTGCTGCCCCACTGGCCTCTGAGTCTGACCCCCTCACTCCCCGCAGGACGCCCTGCTCTTCCTCAGGGACTTCTTCACCACCCTGGCGGCCAGCATCAACCCCATGGTCCCAGCAGAGACCTCCGCTGAAGGTGAGCAACTGGGCTGGCGAGGGGAGGGTCCCCGCCTCACCACCATGCCTGGGCCCACCCCCAGTCTGTCCCCGCCGTCTCCCCTCCAGCTCGCCCTGAGACCCCGGTCCCGCCCAGCGGCCCCCAGGAAGGGCAGCCGGAGGGTGTGGAGACCACCAGCTCCCAGGAGGCCACAGGCGGTAGGCTCGGCACCTCCCCCACCGAGCAGCAGCCCATCTACTTCAGGTAGGGCGTTGGGCTGGGGACCCTGGGCCAGGCCTCAGGGGGCCAGGCCAGTGACCTCAGGACTCTCTCCCCACTCCCCACCCAGGGAGTTCCGCTTCACGTCTGAAGTGCCCATTTGGCTGGATTACCATGGCAAGCACGTTACCATGGACCAGGTGGTGAGTGGGCTGTCAGGTCCCAGTCCTGCCGTGGCCTTTGGAGGCCAGGGGGCCAGGCAGTACCGGCCGCTGTCAGCCTCTAGTGGCTCCGGGGGGCTGGGCCGGTCCCTGGGCCCCAGGGTGTAAACTCCAGCTCCTCTCCCCTCTGCAGGGCACTTTCGCAGGTCTCCTCATCGGCCTGGCCCAGCTCAACTGTTCAGAGCTGAAGCTAAAGCGGCTCTGCTGCCGGCATGGGTGAGCCTGCAGGCCTTTCGCAGGGCCCTCTGTCTGTTCCTGACTCGGGCCTTGGCCAAGACCTCACCCTTCTGGCACCTCACTTTTGTTCTCTGTGAAATGGGCTCAGTCAGTCCCTCCATACAGGGCCGGGTGGAGCTGCAGGGTGTGTTGGGGTGCCTTGGGTCCCTCTGGCCCTGTGACCCCTCAGTGAGGGGCTCTGTCCGCCCCACCCTCCTCTCCCCGCCCTGTTCCAGGCTCCTGGGTGTGGACAAGGTGCTGGGCTACGCGCTCAATGAGTGGCTGCAGGACATCCGCAAGAACCAGCTGCCGGGCTTGCTGGGGGGTGTGGGCCCCATGCACTCAGTCGTCCAGCTCTGTGAGTATCTGACTTTGGGCGCTCTGGAAACTGCCATACTCGGGCAGCCTAGAAGCCGCTCTGGGGAGTTAAGTGGACGAGTTCCCGCAGCAGGGTAGGTGGGGGCAGCCTCGGGCATCTCTGACCACCCCCTCCCCACAGTCCAAGGGTTCCGGGACCTGCTGTGGCTGCCCATCGAGCAGTACAGGAAGGACGGCCGCCTCATGCGGGGGCTGCAGCGCGGCGCTGCCTCCTTCGGCTCGTCCACAGCCTCGGCCGCCTTGGAACTCAGCAACCGGCTGGTGCAAGCTATCCAGGTGATTGGACCCCCAGCGTCCAGGGCGGGGAGGCTCTGCTCCACGGTGCCCAGTTCCCTCCTCAGCTCTACCGAGCGTGGGCAGTCTGGACGTGTGAGATCTTAGGAGGAACAGTCACAGAGACAAGAGGCCAAGTGACCGGCCTGGAGCCCCCGTGGCTCCTGTGTGGGAGTGTCAGGCCCCCAGCTTTAGAGCCCACTAGGTGTCCATTCGGAGACGGCAATGGCACCCCACTCCAGTACTCTTGCCTGGAAAATCCCATGGATGGAGGAGCCTGGTGGGCTGCAGTCCATAGGGTCGAAAAGAGTTGGACACAACTGAGCGACTTCACTTTCACTTTTCACTTTCATGCATTGGAGAAGGAAGTGGCAACCCACTCCAGTGTTCTTGCCTGGAGAATCCCAGGGACGGGGGAGCCTGGTGGGCTGCCCTCTATGGGGTCACACAGAGTCGGACACGACTGAAGCGACTTAGCAGCAGCAGCAGGTGTCCGTCCATTCGTGGCACTGTCCTGACAGGTGGGGAAGGGGATGGTTCTCTTGAATGGACCAGAGATTGACCCTGGTGCTTCACCAGGCCCGGCGGGAAGCCCGGGGGTTACCCTGCGAGCAGTTGCAGATGAGTGCCCTGGGTTCTGGAGTAGAGGGGGCCGGATGGACAGGTGCGTCCATCCTCAGAAGTGAGCGGGGAGTGTGCAAATCCTCGGGGCAGTTGGGGAGGGGCAGGCAGGATCTCTTGAGAGGAGGCTGGAGGGATAAGCGGGTATCTGAGGCCCTCCCAGGGCAGTGAGCTGGGGTGTGGCCCGGCCAGGTGAGGAGGCCGGGTGAGGGGAACGACGCTGGGGGTGGCAGAGGGGAACCCAGGTCTCTGTCAGGGCCGCCCCTGGGGCTCACGAGGAGCAGCTGGGGAGGGCAAGGCATTGGGTTTGGGCTGCATCTGTGGCGCCACCAGACAGGCAGGAGGAGGGGTGTGGGTCCAGAGGACGTTCGGGGAGTCCCCTCGGGGCATGAGGTCACCTGAAAGCCCCCTGACGTGGGGGCTGGGAGCTTGGCAGGACTCCAGGAGCAGTACAGTACAGTGTGGCTGTGGGGGAGGCAGGGATTGTGGGGGGGTAGTGGGCTCCCTCCTGGTCCTGTCTCCTCATCTGCTGTCCCCCACGCCCCCAGGCCACAGCTGAGACCGTGTATGACATCCTGTCCCCAGCGGCGCCCATCTCGCGCTCCCTGCAGGACAAGCGCTCCGTGCGGAGGCTGCGGAAGGGCCAGCAGCCGGCTGACCTCCGGGAGGGCGTGGCCAAGGCCTACGACACAGTTCGCGAGGTAAGGAGGCCCAGCCCCGCTTCCAGTCATCCCACGTCCACACCCACACCCCCTCCACGGACTCCCGCACTGACCGCCGGCCTCCACAGGGCATCCTGGACACAGCTCAGACCATCTGCGAGGTGGCGTCTCGGGGCCACGAACAGAAGGGGCTGACCGGCGCCGTGGGGGGCGTGATCCGCCAGCTGCCCCCAACCGTGGTGAAGCCCCTCATCCTGGCCACCGAGGCCACGTCCAACCTGCTGGGAGGGATGCGCAACCAGATCCTCCCCGACGCGCACAAGGACCACGCTCTGAAGTGGCGTCTGGACGAGGCCCGGGACTGAGCGCGGGCCCCGGGACCCCACCTCGCCCGGCCATCCCAGGGGCACTTGAGCGCTGCGGCCCCCCGCTGGATGGGCCAGGCCTTCAGAAACGGACCAGGAAGGACCCTGACAGGCCCACCCGCTGCCAACCGCTGTGAGAGTGGACCTTCCCTGCCTGGGGCCTCGGCCCTGTCTCTGCACTTTTCCTCCCGGGAGAAAGGACACCACGCCCCCCCCACCACCTGGGCCCACACCGCTGCCTTGTTCCAGAATGGAGGCTCTCGGACCCGGACCCACTCAGCCAAGTGTCTTTCTGTGTCTCAGCGGGAGATGGGGGCACGAACACCGTGTGGCTCAATGTATTTTTAAGCTCCTTGAGCGTGTGGGTCAGTGTCTGCATGACGTGGAATAAACTGCCCACCGCCAGCCCCTCCTGTGTACCTGCAGTGCCCCAGCCTCGACCTGCACCACCCCATCCCCAGCTCTGTACCCAGCACTGCCCAGCTCACCACCAGGGGTTGCCACACCCTCTTCACGCACCCGGCAGGTGAACAGCCCCCCGCCCACCACCACCCCACCCACTGCCCCCGGCCTCGAACCCAGCCACCTGCCCGCCTCTCTTCTCCTCCCCTCCGCTGCCTTGTTGATGTGCTGGGCCCCGCCCCTCTCCTGGGGGACTGTCACCCTGGCACCACTTGTGACCTGGCGGGCGCTGAGTGGAGAGGAGAGGAGGAGTGGTCCTTGGAGCCCACCTCACCCAGACCACGTTTCTTGGCTCCTCCCCAAAAAGCCCAATCCAGCCCTCCCTGGGGCGCTGGGAGGGCGCTGGACCAGAGCAAAGGGTGGGACTGTGCAGGACCCCAGCGGGGCTGAGGCCCCGACCCTGTGACCTGAGGCCTCGCCCTCGGTCTCTGAGCCTCAGGCCCCTCCCAGTCATCTGCCCAGCCGACCCAGGGGCCACGAGGGTCAGTCAAGGCCATTCCTGGAAGGCTGGGTCCTCTGGGGCCACGCATGCTTTCCTTAGCAGGTTTGCAGGTGACTGGAACCTCTGCCCTAGGGTCCCAGCTCCACCCTGGAGGGGGAGGGGTTCTGGGGACAACACTGTGGCTGGAAGGGGGCCTGACAGTGACTTTTGCACAGAAACACTCGGGATGGGGAAATGGCTATCGCCCGCCCCCTCCCCCACCTCTTACCTTGTCTCTGGGGAACAAGGAAGGAGGTGCTACTCTATGGGCCCCTCCCACCCTGTTCTCCAGGAGCACTGCGCTGAGATGGGAGGGCCCGTGGGGAAACTGAGGCCCAGGTTAAGAGGCGTAGAGAATGCTCACCTTGCTGGGGTGTCAGCAGAGCCCCCCACCCGCTTGGTGCCCCTGGTGGGCCCTCCGTGAGGACCTGGGCCCCAGGTGAGCGGGGCAGAAGTTTTGTCCTAGTGACCCCCAGGGTCCTCACTGCCCACGGTCGCGTGGGGCGGTGGGCCATGCCGTGACAGGGTAGCGGGGTTTTGATGGCTGGGATCTGATGCCACCAGGAGAGGCAGGTGGGGCCCAGGCTGATGCTTCCTGGAACTGCCCCACCCTGCCCGAGCACAGTCCAGGGTTTGATGCCCTTCGAACTGCACTTGTGATCAGTATTGACAGGCGACAGGGTAATCATTAACTGCGGCCAGGGGCTGGGCCAACGGCTCAAAAGGCGCTGGGCCCAGAGTGGGCCCACTTCCTCCTTGTGCCGCAGGGCCAGCCCAGCACCCAGGTAAGAGCCTTCCCTGTGGGGTTAGGTCCCTGCAGCCCCTCTGCCCACCCACCCTGGATGCTCCCAAGCCCAGCCCTTCTAAGAAGAAAGGAAGGGCCCCGAGGCAACTCCTGGGTGACCCAAGCGAGTCCTTTCTGCGCCTGGGCCTCGGTTTCCATCGATGGAAACCTGAGTGGACAGCAGGGGGATCTCTGCCGCTGCCCCTGCCTCTGCCAGACCAGGTACTTGGTCTTGCCTACAGGTCTTCAAAAGAACCTTCTCTGTGACCTTGGGCAGCCTCCTCTGCCCCCCAGGGCTGGTTTCCACTGCTGGGAAAGGGGTCCATAGCCTAGGTCCACTCTAAAAGCTCTGAGTCCCAGGTCCGCTTTCTCCCCAGAAGCTTTGGGTTCTCCAAAGACCCCTAGGCCTCACAGGACTACTATTGTAAGGGGCCAGAGCCTGTTTGGTGGGGATGCGAACACACTGCAGGAGAGAGGGCTGTTCCCCGGGGGCCCTGGGCCAGATCAGGGACCCCAACCAACACCTGCTTCCTCTCCCAACTGGGGGGACAGACCCAAAGCTGGAAGGGGAGGTGGCTCCGCAGCAGCACTGGCCAGGGTGACCTCACACACCCTGGTATGAGAACAGCAGCACTCAGAGAGGTTAAGCCACTTGCTCAGTGTCACCCAGCTCCTAGGACCCTGCTGGCTGTCGGGCCACTGAGGTGCTGAGTGCTCTCCCAGAAGGCAGCGGCTGATAGCCCTGTTCTTAGCATTCTGTGGGGGGGTGATGTCTCAAGCACCTTCTCCCACGCTCCCCACCCCCCAGCTCTGTCTCCTTCCCATTCTCTGCCTGCCCCTCTCATCGCCCTCTCTTGGCGCCCCTGCCTCAGTCTTCCGCTTTCTCTGTCTCCCCTTCCCTGTCCCCCCACCATTCTCTCCATCTCATCTCCAGCTTCGTGTCTGGTGCCCTCCTCAGGGTTCTGGGCATTCAGAGGCCCCTGGAGATCGCAGGTGCCCAGTGGTCCCTCGCTGTGTCTCTGCCCTGTGGCTGCAGCAGGAAGGGTGGGCAAAGGGCAGAGAGTGGAGGCCGCAGCGGCAAACCTGAACCTGGGGCCCAGCTCTAGTTGGGAAAGAAACGAGGAAACAAGGGACTCGGGGAGAGGGTGTGGGGGTGTCATTGGGCACAGGCTGCCCGGGAGCTGTAAATGGGAGCCACTCCCAGCTTTATGAGCAGATCTGGGGTTGAGCCTGGACTTCGCCCAGAAGGAGTGCTGGCATCAGACTTCAGGTGTGGGCCCCAGATGATAAGGAGCCTCCATAAAAAGACTGGACCGGGGGCCGTGAGGACAGGGCCCAGGCCTCCAACTGGCTCCCACCCCCTGTAACAGCAACTCCATGTGGAAGTACCTCTAGTTCCAGTGGGGCTGCTGTTATCTGGGGTGGGGGCCACGCCCACGGAGGAGGCAAAGCGGCGACTGCCCAGCACACCAGCAGGGACCCCCACCCCCATGGCCACACTCCCAGCACCAGGGTGGCGAAGGGCGGTGGGCTGTGAGCAGGCTGCCAAGACCGAGTGCACAGGGCTCTGACCTATGAATTGACAGCCAGTGCTCTCGTGTCCCCTCTGGCTGCCAATTCCATAGGTCACAGGTATGTTCGCCTCAATGCCAGCCACCAGGACCTGCGGGGGAAGGGGCGGGTGGAAGGTGCCCTGGCGGGCCATGAAACCTGTCTACCACAGTCCTGCCCCCTTCCCACCTTTCCACTTTCCTTCTTGCGTGGGGAAAATGAATGAATTGCTTTAGGGCTCCACCTCTACTGGCTGTGCTGTGTCTCTGTGCTCAGTCCATGCGGTTCCCTCTGCCTGAGCACCCTTCCCAGCCTTTTTGTCAGGCTTACTTACTATTAATAACTGTTCCAAGCTTGGCTGGATCATTTGCTGCCTCCAGGAAGCCTTCTTAAAGCCCACTTGACCGGAAGTGCCCAGCGAGCACCCCCAGCACCCCATGCTTCCCCCAAGCACTGCATTCTCCCCATGTTTCTGTTCTCCCATCACCTATGAGCTCAGCCCCCAGCCCAAGCCGAGCCCAGGTGTGTGCTCAATAAATGTCTGGACCGACCCTGGGCCTCCACCTTGCACCCTGAGGAAGCACCGCCAACGGTCCAATGTGGCCAAGAGGAGCCAAGGACTCTGGGTTCCAGTTTGTGCTGGAGCCCCCCAGGAGCCAGGCCCCTGCTCCGCCCACCCCTTCTGCTCTCTTGACTGCCCAGGCCCCCGCTGTGGACAGAAGCACGGCCCCCACCCCTGCTCCAGCTCCCATAGTAGCCTCACTCCTGCCTGGTTTTTATAACATGGGGTTCTGAGAACATTTTCATTTGAATAAAAAGGTTTCTGCTGCTAAAAAATTAGTATTTAAACATTGGAAACACAGACCTAGGGATAAAGTCCAAATTGCTTAGTAAATGAAATGTTTTTGAGCCCTTTCTGTGTGCTGGGAGCTTGCCTACATCAATCATCTGGAATCACCCCAGCAACCTTGTGAGGTAACTGCTGTGAGGCTGGTCTGGGAGGTGAGAACATGGGCTCAGAAAGGGTGAGCATCTCTCTAAAGTCACAGAGCAAGTCAACCTTCTCCCTCTAAGGACTTGGCGCGGCTGGCCAGGCAGGGATCGGCCCCTTTCCCTCGCTCCTTCCCACATCAGCTTTGCTCTCAGTGTCCTGTCAGCCCCACCCCCTCTGCTGAGGGCCCTCAGGGATGACCCTCCTATGACTGAACGATCTGCTCCCCTCCACCTGCACCAGCTCCTTGGGCCTCTCTGTCTCCTTATCTCATTCTGTGCGGGGCTGAGAACTCTAAGAGCTTATCTTATCCTTACGCTGATCCCAGACTCCTCGAGGGCAAAGTCCGGGACTCATTCATCTTCCCTGGTCTGGCAGCCCGACGCAGTAGGTGTTCGACTTACTCTGGCTGCGTGGAGGATCTGAACTCTGACCCTCTCGGGGCTGCTGGCTCCCGGGGGAAGGGGTGGCAGGCAGCCTCCTGCTCTGGCTTTACTCCTCCACCTGCCTCTGCAGAGCCCTCTGATGGCTCTCAGAGACCAGAGGCAGACCCAACTCCCTCCCCCGGGCTCCTCCATCACCACTGACTTGCGGCCTTTCCCCAGCAGGCCCCGGGCCTGCGCACATCTCGCCTAGCCTGGAGATCTCCGGGACGCCTCCCAGCTCACCACTAGAGCCGGCTTCGCCCTCTCCCCTACTCACTGGTCCCCAGGGTGCTGTGTGGCCTGTCTTAGAGCTCCCCTTACACCCCATCACCAACACCCAGCTACTCTGCCTGCAGACTGAACCCCTAGGAGCAGTGGCCACTGACTTTGTGTCCTGCAGCCTCAGAGAGTGGCACAGAGTAGGTGTTTGAATAAGTGCACGCTGAAGGAGCACGTCTGTGAATGAAGATGCTTGGGGGAGGGGCGGCAGAAGCCCGGAGCAGTCAGCACAGTGCCCGCAGGGAGGAGGCCTCAGTAAATTCCAGCCAGCCGCTTCCTCACTATCTCCACACATCCGTGGACTAAGGTGATGCTGACTAGGGCGGCTGAGCGTACACACAAATTAACTGTCCACCCTCAAAGAAAGGACGTCAGGGAAGGAGTGGTCAGAGTTGTGTGGCCTTGATCGGGAAAGGTTCCCTGGGGAAGGTGAGTTGACTTCAGCTTTTGCTGAGGTGAAGCCCAGGAAGAGGTCGTGAGCATTGGAGGGGCTGAAGGAGTGACAGGGGCAACGGTGGGTGCAGAAAGGGGAAGCTGGCATTCATGCGGTCGGCCCGGGAGCCCGCTCTTCTGCAGGCTGCACTCCCAGCGGCCACCAGCAGGGGGCGCCCCGGACCGCCTCCCTGCCCAGCCCTGGTCCCAGCTGCCATCCCCCGGCCCCGCCCCGCCCGGACCCCTCCCGGTCCGCTGGACACAGTCAGCACCCAGCACGCAGCGGCTGGTCCCCGGTGTTCAGCGCGCATCTCACATTAAGTGAGGTTTCTGGTGGGACGTTTATTGTTACTTGTGTATAAAACAAATGTATAGTATATATTTCAGAGTATAAAATGAGTCCATGTGTTACACCATTGAAGATAAGAAAATCTGCCTTGCAGAGCTTCCTTGCAGGTGTTCTTGAAGGTGACCCCTCCCCAGGTAAGCGCAATGCTGACCTTCACCGTAACCATTTCCTCGCCTTTCTCTGCAGTATACCACCCAGGTAGGTAGCCCAGAACAGTGTGTGTTGATTTGGCCTGGGGTCGTTTATTGAATCAGTGGAACCTTGCGGCTGGGTCGAGTGGATGCCAGGTGGTTCCTGGACCTGTATTTTGTTCCCATTCACTCACTGCCCACAGTGCTCCATTGCATGAGTAGAATCCAGTTGATTATCCGGCGGACTGTAAAGGTACCTTGGTACTACTAGGTAACGAGGGGGCAGACACTGGACAAGGCCACATGGTGCCTGAAAGAGGGGTGCCTGTTACAGCGCAAAGTGGCTGGCTTTCGTGAGCTTTCGGATCTTCGTTCTCCGACCAGGGATTGAACCTGTGCCTGATTTCCAGGGAATTCCCTTCTTTTTAACAGTCAAGAAACTTTCAGAAAAGCTGCAAGAGAAGTACAGTGAACATCCATATACCCTTCGCTCAGATTCACAGTACTTATCATTTTGCCACATTTGCTTTCTGTCTCATACACACACACCTTTTTTTTTTTTTTTGAACCATTTGGTAGGAAGTTAGGTAGGTCATGACCTTTCACTCAAGTATTTCAACATGTATCTCCTAAGAACACTGACCTGTCTTACGCAACCACAGTAGTTACCAAATTTAGGCCTGGCATCCGTGATGTAACACTGCTGCAACCCTGGGATCTGATACACCGGCCCCTTTCCGGTGTCTCTGATTGTCCCAGTAAACTGGGATCATGCCTCACGTTTGGTTGTTAGGTTTCTTTAGTCTTTAATCTGGAACAATCCACAGCCTTACTTTGTTTTTCAAGACTTTAATATTTGTGAAGGACAGAAGAGCCTGGCGTGCTGTGGTCCATGGGGTCACAAAGAGACAGAAAAGACTTAGTGACCAAACAACAACATTTTTGAAGAGTACAAGGCAGTTGCTTTGTAGAATGTCCCTCAGTTTTTTTCCTCTTCTTCCCTCCCATTAAGAAAATTAAAAAAAAGAAAGAATCAAATATGTCCATTATATAAAATTTGGACAATGTAGGGAAGTAAACTAAAAGAAATAAACCAAGGAGATCAAACCAATTGGTCCTAAAAGAAATTAACCCTGAATATTCATTGGAAAGACTGATGCTGAAGCTGAAGCTCCAATACTTTGGCCACCTGATGCGAAGAGCTGTCTCATTAGAAAAGACTCTGATGCTGGGAAAGACTGAAGGCAGGAGGAGAAGGGGACAACAGAGGATGAGATGATTGGATGGCATCACCGATTCAGTGGACATGAGTTTAACTCCAGGAGATAATGAAGGACAGAGGAGCCTGGTATGCTGCAGTCCATGGGGTCACAAAGAGTTGGATGCGGCTTAGTGACTAAACAACAATAGCAACAACAAAACCACAATGGCCCCAGCTCCTCTGACGCAAGAACAGCCCTGTAGACATTTCCTGTAAGCACTCGGGTTAGCTGCCTTTGTGGTCCTGTGCACTCTGTACACTAACATTTACTTCTAGGAGGTGGGTGCTTTCCTTAGCTCTGTTTTACACCCTGTCCCACAGACCCTGAGTCTTGCTAAAGATCAGGTTCAAGATAGGACTCGAACCTGGTGATGCACTTGGCCCTTAGGCTGCACTGTTTCTCTCCATAGCGGCTGGCTGTGTGTGTGTGTGTGTGTGAACCTCCACCCTACTGACATTTTGGGTTGGGACCAGGTATCTCTTGGCTTTGGGGGCTGTCCTGTGTCTTATAAAATCTTAGCAGCATCGATTCCACTCACTTGATGCCAACAGATCCCTCAAGCTATGACATTCAAGAATGTCTCCAGACATTGCCAAGAGTGTCCCCTGGGGAGAAGAGTCACCTCCTGTTGAGAGTCCCTGTGTGTGTGTGTGTGTGTGTGAAACCAGGTGACTGTATATTCAGTTTGATATCTGCTTGAATGGCTACCCACTCCAGTACCCTTGCTTGGAAAATTCCACGGACAGGGGAGCCTGGCGGGCTATAGTTCATGGGGTCACAGAGTCGGACACAACTGAGTGACTAACACTTTCACTTTTTCACTTTTCCCAGTTATCTGTACTCCACGATCACTCTAGTTTCCTTTCATTTTCTTCTCATGTCCTGTTGCCAGGAGTTGCCAATCCAATAAACGGTTGGTTGACAAAAAAAAAAAAAAAAAATCCATTGCAGTAGGAGTCTTCTGTTGCCGCACAGAAAATAACCACAAACTAAGTGGCTTAAAACAGCAGTCACTTATTAGCTCACGGGTCTGTAGGTCAGAAGTCCAGTCTCGAATGCTGACATCAGGTGTTGGCCGGGCTGAGTTCTCTGGGAGCTCCGGGAGGCATCCACTTCCATGCCTGTTCTTGTCAGCTGGGAGGGATAGACAGGAGTCTGTCCTTGTGGCTCCAGAAGTAAGATCTCCGTTTCCTTGCTGGCTGTCAGCTGAGGGCTGCTCTAGACTCCTAGAGCACCAACATTCTTCTCCAAGTGGTCCCCTCTAATTCAAGCCAACAAGGGCACATCCTTCGCCATTCTTCTTGCACTTTGAGTCTCTGACTTCCTCTGCCACCAGCCAGAGCTCTGCTTTTAAAGACTTCGTGTGGACTTCCCTGGTGTTCCTGTGATTAAGACTCGGGGCTTCCACTACAGGGGGCACGGCTTCAGCCCCTAATCAGGGAACTAAGGTCCCCCATGCTGTGTGGTGTGGCCAAAAACAAGCAACCAAAACAACAAACCGCAAAATAAAGAGCTTGTGTGACGAGGTCAGGTCACCGGAATAACCTATCTGAAGTCCACTATACCATCAAACATGACCAGCTGCAGGAGTCATGTTCATCGTATTCACAGGCTTTATACAGGGTGTGTGCACCAGGGCGGGGGATCTTGGGAACATCTCAGAATTCTGCCTACCGAAATTACCAAAGGGTAAAGGGCTCTGGAAGGGGGAGGACTTGGGACCAAAGGGGAGGAGGCCAGGCTGGGTGAGCAGGAGATGGAGGCACCACCCCAGCTGGATGGTGCCAGTTGGGGTACCATCTGGACGTACCAGTTGGAGGCTCGACCCCAACTCCAGGGAGGGTCCCGTTGCATTCCTGCCCCTCGAGAAGCCCCAGCACATACTTCTGGGACCGATCATGGAGCCTGGGCAGACATGAGCCCTCCCTTCTCCCGCACTTCCGATCCCTTTTCAGATGACCCTGACCTGTACTGAAGATCAGGATGAAGGCTAGGTCAGACGAATATTCCAGCAAGGTCAAAAGGGAGGTGAGAATCTGACTGTTGGGAGGGAAGGTGAGCTGGGGCAGCTGCGTGGACAACCCAGCTCTGAGCGACCTGGGTGGAGACTGACTTGGGGAAAGCAGCAGAGAAGTGTTGGATAGCAGAAAGGACTGGAGGTGCTCTGGGACACCGAGGTGCGGGTGTGAGGGGCTGGGCCAGGGACCAGGGAAGCAGGCTTGTTAAAGACAAAGAGGTTTCTGTGCCATGGTGGCTGAGTGGGACACACAATTAGAGATAGAATTACTCTCCAGTCCCCAGCCTGTGGGGCCCATGGTGAGGCTCAGGGCAGCCCCCAGTCATGGGGGAACAGGGGAGAGAGGCTGTGGGGAGGGAAGAGGCAGCTGGAGCAGGAGAACATGCTGGAGAAGACGTGAGAAAGGCAAATGGCGGCACTCCCCCACGGAGGGCTAGGAGCGTGGCCACCCAGGCAGCAACATCCGCAAGCATCATGTGCATTCTGTCTTCTGAGACCACGGGGACATCAGGGTTACAACCACCATTTTCATCAATGTAGAATAAGGGGATCCCAAGACCCTTACTTGAGAGTCCCTTAGACTGCAGGGATATCCAACCAGTCAATCCTAAAGGAAATCAGTCCTGAATATTCATCAGAAGGACTGATGCTGAAGCTGAAGTTCCAATACTTTGGCCACCTGATGTGAAGAGTTGACTCACTGGAAAAGATCCTGATGCTGGGAAAGATTGAGGGCAGGAGAAAGGGGTGACAGAGGATGAGATAGTTGGATAGCATCATCAACTCATGTACAGGAGTTTCAGCAAAGTGTAGGAGATGGTGAAGTACAGGGAAACATGCCGTACTGGCATGCTGCAGTCCATGGGGTCACCAAGAGCGGGACACGTCTTGCCGACTGAACAACAACAAAGACGCTGCCCAGGGATCCCTGATGGTATCGCTGCAGAAGGCAGAACTCTCACATGAAAATGATAAACCACTTCCCCGGAAGTCCACAGCAAAGGCCTGGAAGGCAGGGCTGGGATGGCAGCCAAGCTCTCTGGGGAGTTTAGGTAAAAACCGCACCCCTGAGATCAGATGGGCAGCTCCTTCAAGATGCGGTCAGAGGCCGCTGAGACTAGGACACACGTTTGGAAGCCCAGCAGTGGGTGGCTTCCTCCAGCCCCGCAGTGCAGTTTCAATCAACAGTGCTCGAGGCCTCTGCTGCTCAGCTCTGCAAAGCACCATGTGGCTATACGTACACAGCACCCTGGCAGGGCCCCCCTGGCTGCAGAGCAAGCGCTCCTGCTTCAGGGCAGAGTTCACCCTAGCTGGTACCTGGGCAAAGGCTCTTCAGACCCTTTTGACTTGCTCTGCTACCAGCCCCACCTTGCAACTTTAAATGGTGTGGGTGTGGAGAGAACACAGTGTTAAGATTCCAAAGGTCCAGCTTCTCATTCAACCTGGGTGACTTCAAGTAAGTCACTCAATATCCCCGAACCTCTGGGCTTTTTCCCATTGGGATCTAAAGGCAGAGATCCTGAGCAGCCCTGACACTATCCCTTCCAAGCTGGACCACGTCCTGACTGCTGCCGGACACCTGCAGGGCCTCTGGAGCCCAGCAACCCTCCCAGAGCCCTAGTGCCTAGAGCCATGTCCTTGAGTCTTCCAAAGAGGGGCCCCATAGAGCTGGAGAGGATACCCTCTGGCTGGTGCTGGAGCCCCCAGCCTGCAAAAGAACAGAATTCCCTGTGCGCCCCCTGTACTGGAAGCTTGGAGTCACAACTACTGGACCACCAGGGAAGTTCAGAATTCCTTGGTTCTTTATTTTATTTTGGCAAAAGTGACCTGTTGGCCAAATCTATTCCTCATGACTGAGAGAAAGAAAACTGTGCTTATATGCAAACTTTCAGTGGAAAGAATGAACCACTTCTGATCCCGGGGACAAACCTATGTGTTATTGGTTTTTTCCAGCCTGATGCTTCTGCTATATTTGGAGAAAAATTCTGTTTTTCTTTTCTTTCTTTTTTTTTTAAGTTGTTTTTAGGAGCCATGTAGACATGCTCTAGACCAGGCCATCATGAGGCTGAGCAGACTGGTTGGAGGGTAAGCAGCTGACCCGCTTCTGCTAGCTGGGAGCAGAGGAGACTTAGCATCACCCAAAACAGGGTTTGGCAGGGGGTATATGCGAATTTGAAGGAAGAAAACACTGGGAGTAGGGGAATGGCCATCATTTCTGAGCAAAAGGAAAACATTTGAATTCTTCTTTACCCTTTTGTCAGGGAACCAGGCAAAAACAGAAAGTAAAAGGGGAGAAACCAAAAGTGAAATGGTTCATTCATGTTTGATGAAACCTTCCCACCAAATAGAAACTAGCCTACACAAAAATGAGAAAAGGAAAGAAAGTTAGGACATTTTCACAGTCTGGGGCATCACTAGATACAGAAGCCGCCCAGGACCCAGGTGCCACTCAGTGAAAGTGGGGAAACTAGCTGCCACACGCTTGAGCCTCGTAAGGGAGACAGATCCCTCCTTCCAATCCTTTGAGTCCTTGGAGAAAGTCAAGTGGCCATACATAACCAACAGGGGCTGGTTTCATTTATAAATAACCCAGGAACATTTTGTTGTTTTCAGTTTTTTAGGACTGGGTTTTCCCAGCATACAAGGCTCTAGGGAGACGTGAAAACCATGACAGGTCAGTGTGAGAGCTACTGGGACAAGCTCGGGCACCCTCATTCAGGCCATTAGACAACCACCTCTTTCAGGATCCTCCGCCTCAGGCCCTTCCCTGGAACACCCCAGAAGTTGCATCTCCGGGGCGGACCCCTCAAAGTACTGTGGAGGAAGCAAGTCCTTTTGGCTTCTAAGGCTGGCCCCGGAAGTCTGGACGGGTGACAGCCCTGCCTAGGAGTCTCAATATCCTCTTTTGAGGAGAAAGCCAGAGTCTCGTGGTTTCTGTGTTTTACTGTGATTGATGAAAAGAATGCTAATGAAGTCCCAAATAAAAGCAGTTAAGTCAGAGAGCTAAGATTGCAGACAGGGCTGGAATTACTCAGCCGCTCTCTAATGGGGTGAGGTGGGGGGTGGAGGGAAGGCAATCAACTTAATGTGGTTTATTCGACGACAGAGGATGAGATGGCTGGATGGCATCACCGACTCGATGGACGTGACTTTGAGTGAACTCTGGGAGTTGGTGATGGACAGGGAGGCCTGGTGTGCTGCGATTCATGGGGTCGCAAAGAGTCAGACACGACTGAGCGACTGAACTGAACTGAACTGAATTCCCTCAAAAGACACTGAGACCTGATCCCACAAGGGGTGGGTGAGCAAACCTCCCATCTGGCCCCCTCTGGTTCCCACTTGACTCAGCTCCCCTGATATTCTGCTGATTATCAGATTTGAGTTCCTGCATCTGTCCTTTGAGCCTGCCAGCCTGCTCTCTTCCCTGATAACAGGTGCCTGATAACAGGCACCCAGCCCTCCAGGTTCCCACATTTCCCAGCAGCCAGAAGGTTGGACAGGAGGCCTTCACGCTCCCAGGTGAATTTTAGATCTATCCAGGAGTGCCCTCCTCACCACCACCCCCGCCACTTTGGTGTCCTGATACCGGTTACATAACAATCACAGTCTGCAGAGCTCTGACATCACCCACTGAAGATTCTCACCAGCCTGGACAGCCAAGGGGACCTATGTGTGGCCCAGGATGATGGTGGGGGAATGAGCCTAACGGAAGAGCCAGGAACTGGTAAGGGCAGGAGGCACAGGTCAGAGTAAAGCATGGTAACTGGTGGTGACCCAGAGAGGAAAGCGGAAGTATTTGGGTTTTTTAATTCCCCCTGAGTTCCCACAAGATTTCACTGTTGCCCCACGTTTCCCCTCCACCCTACATAGGGAATTTTTGATTAACTTCCTCAAAACTCAAAGTGCCAGAGGGCCTAACTTCCTCTTCACCCCACTTCCCCACCCTCAGAAGCAGCCTCTTGAGGGAGGTGGTCTCTTCTTCCTCATGTGTTCTATGTCATATGTGTCCTCCACTGCTAGTGTCCAGCTCCCAATTCCTGGCCTGCGGGGAGCTCAGGTCTCTTGCGACGGCTCAGACTTTCCCTACCAACCTCCTCCCTTCCCATTTTTATTTCCCCAGTCATCACCCCGCCTTGGATGGTCTACTCTCTCAGCTTTCTCCACTACCTCATTCCTGTCTCTCCCTCTCCCAGAGCAGATAAAGGACGAGGGGATGAGAAGGAGTGTCAGGGAAGCAGGGGCGAGGGGAGGAGGCAAGGAAGGGCAGTGCAGACAGGAGGCGCATGGCACCCGGGGTTCTCCCCTGCTTCTGGGGATTCTGAGTGGGAGAAGGAGGGCCGCCCGTTGAGGGAGCTGCGGTGGGGCGCGTATTCAGAGTACTGGGGTGTCCAACTGGGAATCTCGCGGGGGAGGAAGACGTGCAAACCCTGGGACGTCCGCGCGCCGCACTTCGGACAGCCGCCTTCGCGACCGCAGCACTTCCGCGAGCCTCCCCACAAGGGGCGGGGCGAAACAGGTGCGGTTGCCACGGCACCCGGGCCAGGGCAGGTGCGGAGGGGGGCGCCGCAGCGGAACTAGCGGCGCTCGCGAGATTTGCAATCGGCCAATGAGAGGCGGGGAAGGGGGGGACGTGGCGCGGGGCGCGCGGGCGGGGCTCCTCCTTCCCTCTCCCAGTTCCCCGCGGCCCCGAGTGGCGGCGTCGCGCGGCCGGGCCTTATAAAGAGCGCACGGCTAGGCGCGCGTTCCACTGTGCAGAAGGGCACTCGGCCGGCCGTGCCGTACGCCTGCGCAGTGCGGGCCGCTCCCCGCCCCCCTGCCCCACCGCCCCCTTAGCCGGCCGGCTCGGCCCAGCCTCGGCTCCGCGTCCTCGCTCGGCTCTCAGCCGCCCCTTTGCCCTGCAGCAGCCAGCCCGGTGTCCAGCAGCATGTTCAGCTGGGTCAGCAAGGATGCCCGCCGCAAGAAGGAGCCGGAGCTCTTCCAGACGGTGTCCGAGGGGCTGCGGCAGCTGTACGCGCAGAAGCTGCTGCCCCTGGAGGAGCACTACCGCTTCCACGAGTTCCACTCTCCCGCGCTGGAGGACGCCGACTTCGACAACAAGCCCATGGTGCTCCTCGTGGGCCAGTACAGCACGGGCAAGACCACCTTCATCCGGCACCTGATTGAGCAGGACTTCCCGGGGATGCGCATCGGGCCCGAGCCCACCACCGACTCTTTCATCGCGGTCATGCACGGCCCCACCGAGGGCGTGGTGCCGGGCAACGCGCTCGTCGTCGACCCGCGGCGGCCCTTCCGCAAGCTCAACGCCTTCGGCAACGCCTTCCTCAACAGGTAGCTACCCCTCGACGCGGGGTTGGGGGGGAGGGAGGCGCCGGGGTCCCGACTGTCCAGTGACCACTGCCCCCGCTGCTCTTTGTCCGGAGCCCCCGTGAGACCCCTCAGCGACCACACCCCGGAACTGGGTTCCCTGCCACTTTCCAAAGAAAACCCTTACCAAGGGGGTCTGCGAGTAGGTGTCGCCGGCTCCCGCGGCTCTGTCTCCCCCCGCACCCCTCCCCCGAATTTCCCAGGTTATCGGTTTAACTCCCAACCCCCAACCCTGGCAGATCCCAGACGCCTCACATCCCTCAGGTAGTCTTGGTTTCCACCTCCTTCCCTAAGGCTGGGCGCACCTAATTCATTCAGACCAACCCCCTCACCCCCTCCCTTCAAGGGTCTGTTTCTTAAGTGTCCTGGAAAAATACAGTGAAACTTTTAGCCATTCACTTTGCTGGTGTGGTGTGCCTCCCTGGAGACCGGTGGTTTGTGGAGGAGGGACCGGGGAGATCTGCTGTGGCCTGCTGAGTTTGGGGCGGCCTGCAGAGGCAGCAGACAGAGGGGAGCACCAGCACTTCTTCCAGGGGCAGCTCTGAAGGGCCTGTGCTGCTTTAAAGGTTTCTGGGGTAAGGGTCTGTGCTGCCAGGCCGTGGCCCCTGGAGCCCTGGAATGAGATTGCAGCCCCAGTAAACTCCCTAGGATGTTCTCTAACCTACTTGGGCCTCTGTTTCCCAGTTAAATGGGTAAATGAGAGTAACCCTGTAGAGGTCTGACCTCAGGACCCTATGAATGAAATACATCAGCCTCCTTCTCAGGAGCGCTACAGCCTGGTTCATTTTTCTCTAAAAGAACTCAAGGTCCCGGCTCAATGGGTATTCTAAAATCCCCCACCTCCTACGCTCCCAGGGGACATACCAAAGGACTTCACGAATCTGTCTTCTCTGCCAAACTCCATTAGAGGAGTGACTTTACATGCCTTTCAAAGTCCCTTCTGGGGAGGGGCCTCAGAAGGAATCCCTGACTCTTGCCTTCCAGAAGGTCCCCGCCCTGTGTGATCACATTCCTTTCCAGACACTGTCCAGCCCCACAGGGTAGATCAGCTCGACCTCCATCCCAGCCAGTGGCCAGGCCAACCTCCGTGTGCAGAGCTGACCTTTTAACCGAGAAGACAGGCGGGCTTCTGTTGTCTTTTTGCCTCTTCGGGGCATTTAAACCTGCCTTCCTGTTTCATGGCTTATGGTGTTGGTGAGTCAGGGCCAGAGTAGAGTAAAGCCCTCGGAGTGGGACTCCTGAAGAGGCAGGGTCCTCCTGGCCAGCAGCCCGCCTCGGAGAGATACTGGGGTCTGAGACCTGTACCTAAAGATGGGCAGCTGGCTGACTGTCACCTGGTGGGCGCCATACAGTCTTGTGGAAGGTTTCCCTGCCAGGCTGGGAATTCCGAGCACTCTTAGGTCTGCTGTCCCAGAGAAATGTGGGAGGCTAGAAGAAAGGAGTTGTATCTCCTTCTGCTGGCCTTAGGTGTCCACTGTTGATTGTGAGAGCAGACCTTTTTTGTAAGGAGAAGTGGATGTATGACCTCTTTTCTGAATTTGGAGACCTAAAGTTTCGGAGCTGGAAGGGATCTTAGACATCATCTCGTTCAGGAAACCGCTGCTCAGGGAGCCCAGCCGTTGACGAGTTCACCACCGAGCAAGTTAATGCAGCGCCCTTGCAGGGCCGATTGTCTGCCTTTGTGCAGCCAGTTACCTCCTCCTGCTGCTTCTCGTTGAAAAAAAAATAAAAAACCAGTGGTTCAGGAATGCGGGTCGAAGAGAGGCACCCTGACTGTCTGTGCTGGTGCCGCAGGACCCCAGAGCCACGCTTTTATCTCCTTCTGCCACCGCTTCATCGCCAGAGGGTCCCAGAACACTAGCGACCTCACCGGAAGGGGCTTGTCAGCCGCGGGTGGGGATGTGGGTTTGCGCTGGAGCCGAGGCCCGAGCCGTGTCAGCCCGCGTAGTACACCAGCGCCGCCGGCCAGCCGGGGCACACAAAGGGGGCTCTTCACTGGCTGACACAGCCTCTCCCGCACCCTTAAAGAGACTCATTGAGTCATGGACTTGACTTTCCGGCCTCTTCCCCCTGAGTGGCTGCTCTAAGACTCAAATCAGAGCCAGGGTGCAGCCCGGGTACTTGTAACTGGTACTTGTAGCTCGAGATGAAATCAGCACATCCTTGTTGGTGAGAAAATGGGATGGGACACGTCTACACTGCCCGCTCCCTTTCGTGTTTTTGGCCTCACTCTCCGGGCTTTGCAGCGCACCTGATCCGTACAGATGTCAACTTACTGGCTAGGCTCTTGACAAGGCCGTTTTACGTGTGTTGCTTCTCAGAGCCAGCTGAAAATCCTCCCGTTTTGGTTTTCTCTCCGCTGACTCCTTCCCTGGCAGGAGCACCAGGTCGTGCGTTTATTTACAGCATATGTGCTCTGCTGCTGGCACGGTGAGGATGAGGCCCAAGCTTTCTTCATCCTGAGAGTCAGCTGCTTCTGCTCGGTTGTACCTGCAGGCAGCACCTCTTGCCCCCGGCCAGCTGCCCCTGGCCTGTGGGCTGTGGTCCCTTGGGATGGGGCCTCAGGGAGAAGCTAATCTCCTCAGATTCCTAGACAATGGGCCAGTATTTTCTTTGCTCGCAGTACCTTGTCTAGAGAAGTGTTTAGAGGACTTCTCTGTGTCCAGTCAAGAATCTCTGGTATCAGATGGGACAGTTCTGGGCTGTTCTGAGCTCGGTGGGAACTCAGGTACACAGAGCTGAGCCCTCGCCCGCGACTCTCTGGCTTCATTCTTCCCTGATCTGCTTCGACTTTCAGAGAATTTGGTGTCTGTGCTTCCCTGCCCCACCATCCACCAGCCTGTGTGGTCCCCTGGCTGTCGCTGGCTGCCCACTGCAGTCCTTTCACCCAAGCAGCTGGGTGGAAGGGAGGGCTGGCCCCAGCAGGTATAGGAAAGGACCATCTCTCTTGGCATGTGGAAGTTTAGCCAGGTGGCTGAAAATCTTAATATGCAATTCCAAGGTCCCAGTTGTCACTCTTTGCCTTCCTTCTGGGTTTGAATGGTGACTGAAGCTTGTGTGTGCAGTTTTCGCTAACACATCAGCAACTTGGAAGTTGAACTCTCGAACTGTGGGGGGAAGAGCTCAGTGAGGGAAGTGCTGATGTGGGTCAGTTGGAGCCTGCTGGTTGAATTCCCAGTTAAGACAATACAAGCAATCTGCTGGCCATCCCGGAAACTTTTTTTCTGGCCACACGGTATGCAGGATCTTCGTTCCCCTACCAGGGGTTGAACCTGTGCCTCCTGCAGTGGAAGTGCAGCATCCTCCACACTGAACCGTCAGGGGTTCCCACCCCTGGAAACTTAAGACATTAGAGAAACCTCCTTTAGGTTCCTTGCTTCTGAAAGGGAAGCCAGAGGCAGAGATGAGGGGAGTACAGAAATCACTGCTGTTTCACCCGGAGCAGCGATACCGAATCTTGACCGCGCTCTTCCGGGCTCTTGCTCTCGTGCAGGTTCATGTGCGCCCAGCTGCCCAACCCGGTCCTGGACAGCATAAGCATCATTGACACGCCGGGGATCCTGTCTGGAGAGAAGCAGCGCATCAGCAGAGGTAAGCAAACTCTGGCACAGCCCGGGGCGCCCGGTGTCATCAGACAACTTCCATCTGACGCCAGGGACACAGCCCAGAGGCTGCCCAAGGCTCTCCCAGCCTGAGTGAGAACGCTTTTCCCATCAGCCTTGCTATCTGCATGGCGGCTCCCTCTGCTGAGGTTATAGGCGTTGTCAGGGTAAGACGACAGCCAACTGTATGTGGTTTTCAAGTTTCCCAGCCTCTGGGGCCTTCTGGAAAAGGAGGGCAGGATCCTGGCTGGCTGTGAGGTCCAGGTACCCTGGTCAGCATTGCTGCTCTCAACGAGCCTCTGGTTCCCCTGGGGCTCGTTCACCTTAGTTTGAAAGCTTTGCCTCCCAGAGGTGGATAAATTCCTAGCGAGTCCAGCAGGACTGTGAGAGAACAGTTTGACTTGAAAGAGCGAGCCAAAAGGAGAAGCTGGCAGGGATCTGTTAAACATTTTGGGCTGTGGAAACATGTTTAAATTTGCTTAAATACTGTTCATCAGCAGCCTCCCTGGGTGCCGTGTGTGGTGGTAAGGTTTGCATGCTGAATATTAGTGTACCAGGCCCATTTTAGTTGTCTAAACTCCTGTCTCAACTTCGCCAAGCTTTTCTAAACATCTGGTTCAGGATGTGCCTGACCTGGGTTATATTTCTGCTGCTGCCTTTTTCTGTGGAAGGGAGGGGAGCCTCCGGGTTTGAATGCTTTCTGGGAGGAGCATGGGGGCCAGCTCGGAGCAGAGCCTGCAGCTGCAAATGTAAAAGTGAAACAGAATCAGCCTCAGAGGGGGTTAAGGACAAGTGGCCAGATTTGTTTATCATTAACTCGCAGACCTCTCCTGTCTCTCCCCCTTCCCCAGCAGGCCGCCTGGCATTAGTGAGCTTCACAGCAGAAGCCAGCAGCCTGAGATTTGGGAGGCAGTGTGTCTGTGAGGGGGTGGGGGCCCTGTTTTCAGTGCTGAGAAAGCCTGCTGCTGCTCTTTTTTCCTGGCTTGTGGGCCCCTGTCGATATGGGATTGCATCAGAACATGCTGAAACTGCTCTTATCTCTCCATCTGGTCTAAACTTTTAGGTTTTCCACCCCTGATGATAGTCACACATCTAGAGGTTCAAAAGAGCAGATTTGGGGGCCTCTTTGAAAGTGGCCAGGGCCAGTTCTTTCTTTCTTACTGCTGTTGTTGCTCCAACCTGGTTGTACGAAATGCCCGATAAACAAGGCTGTTGTCATTTGCCAAAACAAGCCTTGAGTATCTGATTAAGTTACTCTTAAAGAGAGAGACCCACAAAAGGGAATTTCTTCTCCATCTCCTTCCAGGACTGAGCTACTCTGGGGGAACTTTCTTTGAGACTCTGTAGAGTTCTGTCTTTAATGGCCTGGGGGAGTAGGCAGGGAGGGGGTCTCCTGACTGGGGGCTGTCAGGTCAGATTGGTCAGTTGATGTGAATGCATCTTTGGATAAGGGGTAATAATAGCTCATAAAAAGGGCTTCCCCAGTGCCTCTACAGTAAAGAATCCTCCTGTAGTGCAGGTAGCCGCAAGAGACACAGGTTTGATCCCTGGGTCGAGAAGATCCCCTGGAGGAGGGCATGACAACCTACTTCAGTATTCTGGCCTGGAGAATCCCATGGACAGAGGAGGCTGGTGGCTACAGTCCATAGGGTGGCTCAAAGTTGGACATGACTAAAGTGACTTGGCACGCACACACACATCCTCCCCAAGCACCACCTCTTATAACCTTCAGAGCTGGAAGTTAAGGTATTTAAGGAAAAGCATTTGGGGTTCTTGTGGCCCCTGTTGTCTCCTAAAAGGGAACTCAGAAAGTTTTCCACCAGTGCTGTGAAATTCCCCTGCTGGGCAGTTTTTGAAACTTCAGGCAGGGGCCTCAGAGCTCAGCTGACTGAGGAGTTGGGCGTATCTGCCTCTCTCTCGTTTTTTTCCAATATTTATTTGTTTGGCCATGCCGGATCCCCAGTTGCAGTACGCAGGCTCTTCAGTCTTCGCTGGGGCATGCGAGGTCTTCTTGCGGCATGTGAGCTCTAGTTCCCTGAGCAGGGATCAAACCCGGGCCCCTGCGTTAGGAGCGCAGAGCCTTAGCCACTGGACCACCAAGGAAGTCCCCCGGGTGTCTGTCGAGCTGCACAGGGTGCCCTGGCGCTGCCTGCAGGGGGTGTTTCCCTCCCCTGCTCCCCTTCCCTCTGCTTCCTCACCCCATCCGTAGGAAGGTGGGCAGTGGTGTCCGGACTTGCTGGCTGCAGGACAGGCACCGAGCGGGGCCTCAGCGTGCTCTGCAGTCCAGCGGCGTGCGTGTCACTGGGGACCAGGCCTCCCCAGCCCACCTGGTATCCATGCACATGGCAGATACTTGGAGGAAGACGCTAGCAGGAGACTGCTGTATTTCCCCATCATGGGCAGGAAGGAGGAGGTTGGCTTACAGATAAGTGCATCACTTTGATTGAAGGAGGGCTGTTCTCCTGTGAGGGATCCAGCTGATTTTATCCACTGTTTCTTTCCCTCCATAACTCTAGCGGTCTTAAAGTATTCTACTAAAAGTTGTGGGCTTCCCACATGACACTAGTGGTAAAGAACCCGCCTGCCAATGCAGGAGACTTAAGAGACATGGGTTCGATCCTTGGGTCAGGAAGATCCCCTGGAGGAGGGCGTGGCAACCGACTCCAGTGTTCTTGCCTGGATACTCCCATGGACAGAGGAGGCAGCGGGGCTATAGTCCATGGGGTCGCACGAAGTCAGACACGACTGAAGCGAGTTAGCGCGCACTAAAAGTTACCAAGTTGGGATTTACTGCGGGTTACGTTTGGGGTCAGCGTTTTATCAGTGGAGAAAGGCCATCAGACTGGACCTCTTGGATGTGCTGGGTGTGGCCTCCGGGGTGGTGTCCTCCAGGTGGACACGACAGTGGTTGGCTTCTCCTTGGAGACCCCATTCATCTGTCACCGCAAAGGTCCATGTCCCCCGGCAGAGGAAGTTAGGGAAGGGCAGTGCGTTCCAGGCTCCCCGGTGGCCACCCCTTGTTCCCAGTGCCGACAGGGTGGAAAGCAGGTGTTTCCCTCTCAGAAAGATCGGGTCCACAGCACATGTGGGTCCCGGGCAGGCGGCAGGCGTTTCTGTGGTCTGCTGACCTCATTCCCTGGAAGTCGAGCAGCCTTCTGGAGGCTACAGTTGGCGTCACTTATTGCATTTACCTCCAGTTCCCACCCTGTTGGCCTGGCCCCTCCTGACTTTTCCCCTTTCTGAACGGTGCCTAGTGTGTGCAGGAAGTACTGGGTGGGGAGATAAGAGGTGGGTCCCGAGCAGGCCCAAAGCGATCAGGACCCAGCCCAGGCCCTGCAGGAGACGCCTGAGAAGTCCTGCAGGGAAGAGTAGGGGCCTCTGGGGGTCTTGGGCTGCCCCCCACCCCCTTGTGCTAATCTCCTGAGTGCCTCAAGATAAAGTGCTCTCATGTCAGCGGACAAAGGTGACCTGCGAGGCCAGCATTCATTCTCGGGTGCTGCCCCTGTGACTGATACAAGGCATTCCAGAGGGCACATGGGGCCCGCGGGGCTGGTGCCCGGGGCTCCCAGGCTGCTGGCTGCCCGCACAGTCAGGCAGGGCCTGGGCAGGAGCGGGTCTTCCCACGCCGGTCCTCCGTGGGCAGCGGAGGGAGGCGCTCGGTGGAAGCAGGGGCCGGCCAGGGTGGCCCTGCCACTGTCATGGCGAGGCTGGGAGCTGAGCCGTGCCTCCCCCGCCACCCCTCCCCTGTTCGTGGGAGTCGAGTCAGCAGGGACCAGTTGTTTTGAGTTGCATTAGGGCATGGAGCTCGGCCGGCCAGTGTCTGCTTTCTGCTTGACCTCTGTGCTAGGAACCAGCACCACTCGCCGGCTGCAGCAGCTGCCTCTCAGGAAGTCACTGCTCTTCAGATGAGGAAACGGAGGCTTAGCACCATTAAGCAGCCTAAGAGGACATGGGCCAGCACGTGCTGGCACTGGGATTCGAACCCAGCAGAGGCTTCAGTGTGTGGGAGGCCGGCACTCTGGGCTGAGGAGCTCTGAGAGCATGGCTCTGACAAGCCCTGGGCCCTGCTGTGCCGGGCTCAGCTCCCCGGAATGCGCAGGGTCTACCCTGTTTCTCTCCCCGCCTGAGACCAGATTCCAAGTCCAGAAATGGGCCTGAGGCTCAGGGCTTTGAACAGCAATGCTGAGATTTTGTTTTCGCTCCCTATTCTCTGCCTCCAGCTAGAAATCCGCCCCCACCCCCAGCTGTCCATGGATGGGACCTGGGAGCCCTGGCTAAGGCTGGGTTCTCACTTGCTCCCTGCTAACTGTCCCTGGATCCCAGGCTCTATCTAAGCTCAGGAGCCATCCCTCGCCTGCCCCGCCCCCTGACCACAGGTGGCCTTTCCTGCTGCCCTCTCCTGAGAGGCCCTGGCCCCGAAAGCTCACCAGGTTTTCTGTTGCCCGTAGAACGGCTCCATGAGCCTGCCTTGAAGCCTCGTGAGAGGCTGAGTACTGCATCCCTGCTGGGGCCCTAGGCAGGTGCTGCGCCCCCGGGAGCCGTGTTGATAGAGCAGGGAGAGCAGCACCAGCCTCCAGGTTCTCGTCAGCGGTCACAGGAATTTGCAAGTGTTAAGCTTTTGCCCTAGTGCCCGCTGCCCAATTCAGTGTTCCACAAATGTCAGCTGAATAAAAATACAGTGAAAAACCCAGGGATTCCCAGACTGTGATGAGGAAGGCCTTTCTCTGAAGAACATCCCGAGGAGGCTGGAGGAGGGGAAGCACTGACTCAGCAGGGATTTCCCTTCAGACTCCAGGACCTCCTCTGGGGGCCTGGCTTCAGCACAGCTACCTCCTCAGGGCCTTCCTCTCACTACCCCCCCACCCCCCGCCCCCCGCCTCTGTCCAGCTTTTGGCCGCTCTGCCCGTGGGGGAGTGGGACCAGCCCATGCTGGAGCCCCACCTGTTCCCGGGCAGCTGCCTGCAAACACTCAGTTTATATTTGGGGCTCGAGGCATTCTTCACACATTAGAAGTCGTTGCCCACACAGCCGTCGGAATTTGAGCTTCTTGGGCCCAAAATACAAATCCTGTGAGTAAGAGATTGCAAACATTTACGGAGCGCTTAGGACGGGTCAGGCACTCACTCACTCACAGTCTCAGCAAAACTTGCCACCTTCAGGTTGCAGGTGAAAAAACGGAAGCTCAGAGAGTAGAAGGTCCAGGCCTGATTCCAGAGTCCATCCACCCTGTCCCCACCCCCTGCCCCCCTCCTCTGTTCTTTGTTGCTTATTTCTAGGCCGGATTTATTGAGGTCTGTTACACAGGATAAAAGTTCAGCCAAGGCAGCAGTTGTATAGCCACTGCTGCCATGACCAAGACACAGAGTTTCCATCGCCCCCAGGAAGTTCCCCGCATGCCTTTGTAGTCCCTCATCCACATCCCGCATCAGGCAACCACTGATCTTTGCCCCAAGGTCGTGCCTTTCCAGAAAGTCATAGACAGAATCATACAGAACGAAGCCTTTAGTGTCTGTATTCTTGGACTTAGCGTGTGCTTTTGAGGCTCATCCGTCTTTGAGAGCCTGTAGTTCATTCCTTTTTGTAGCTACTGCATCCTGGGCTATGGATGTACTGTAACTTGTCATCTATCTTCCCTGTTGAAGGGCATCTGGGTTTCTGGTTTGGAGCAGTTTTGAATAAAGCTGCTGTAAATGTTCGCGCAGAGTGCTGATTTTAATTTCTCAGTTCTCAAGGCACGTGGGGTCTTAGTACCGTGACCAGGGATCAAACCGCTGCCCCCGCAGTGGGAGTGCCGAGTCTTAACCACTGGACCAGGGAAGTCCCGGTTTCTCAGTTTCTTTTCTTGGACCCGTTCTCCCAGCCTCTGTGCCCTTCCCTTAGGATCTGTAGCCCCAGGGAACTCTGAACAAGTCCTCACGGTGTGTACTCTTTGCTCTTTAATCTCTCGTGTCCTCCTGCACCCCTTCCTCCGGGCCCCAGCGCGGGTTAAGCATGTGTGATGGGAGCTGTGGCAAGAAACGCCGAGGCCCACGCAGCTTGAATGGCAGGAAACAAAAATCGACTGGAGACAAACCCTCTATTGTTTGCATTCTAGAAACTTCTGGAATAGCTGAAGCAGCTTCCCCCCCCCAGCTACTGGAACTACCTGTGTTTGGAGGATGCTGGGCTGGGGCGAGGCTGAATCCCAACTCTTCCCTCTTCTCTGTGCTAGAGGGTGGGGAGCGAGACTCTTGACTGGAAGGCAGACCCCATCAGGAGGGAGGCAGCGCCACAGGGGCAGAACCCCTGGAGCAGCTGGGACCTGCAGGAGGCTCGCTGGGGACGGGGCCAAGGCCAGAGGGGCAGGCTGGGGCCTCCTGTCTATATGACCCATGTAAAATACGCATGAAAGTGTCAGTCACTCAGTCGTGTCTGACTCTGCCACCCGATGGTCTGTCCATGGAATTCTCCGGGCAAGAATACTGGAGTGGGTTGCCATTCACTTCTCCAGGGGATCTTCCTGACCCAGGGATCAGACCCTGATCTCCCGCACTGCAGGCACATTCTTTACTGTCTGAGCTACAGGAAGTCTGAAACATGCATAGCATACGGTTTACCATTTCAACCATATTTTAAATGCACAGGTCAGTGGCTTTAAGTACGTTCCCATTGTTGTACAAATACCACCACCATCTTTCTCCTCCATAAGTTTCTTCCTCTTCCCAAGGGGAAACTCTGTCTTCATTAAAGTACAGCTCCCCTCCCCATCTCCAGCCCCTGGCCCCCACCATTCCTCTTTCTGTGAGTTTGACTCGAGGCACTTCATACCGGTGGAATCATCCCCCGTGACCAGCTTGTTTCATCATTTCATAATGTCTTCAAGGTCCCGGAACTTCCTGAGCCAAGCTTGTCTCTTATCAGCATGGCGTTTACTCACACTGCAGGCTCAGCCCTTTCTTTCCAGCTCAAACCCTTGGCTGTGTGTTCTGTGTCCTTTGTGGGTGTCAGCACCCCCGTGACCGTCCTCCTGAGATGCACGAGGCTGCAGCACGGTGTCCACACCCGTGTGTGGAGCGTGGTGTCCTCCTCACTGGGCGCCTTCCTGCTTCTGCTGGGGTTGCCGTGTGTTAGGCCCGATCCTGCCGCCAAGGCTGACCTCTAGGATGTCCCAGAGCCTGGAGCTCAGTGCTTGGGGCAGTGTTGGGGGTGGAGGGCTCCTCTCTGGACATGTCCCTGGTCCCAGGACTTGTCACCTCCCGCTAAGCCCCTTGGCACAGAACGCAGACTCAGTCGCTGCTCTTAGCATCCCTGATGTGGGTCGGTCCAGCCCTCGGTGCCCGTGGAGACACACAGGCTGAGGTGTTGGGGACCCCTGCCGTGGCCGCAGCCACATGGTAGGACGTGGTCCTCCACCTGCGATGACGTCTCTCGAGTCTGAGCATTGAGACCCTGTGCATGACCTGTGAGCGTGCTTGGCCAGCCACCCGGTCTCTCTCACCAAAAGTGTGAGCACTTTCCATATAAACAGGAAATTTCATTCACCTGCAAAAAAATGGGCTTCTTCGCTCTGTTGGCTCCAACTTGAGATGTTGGCGAGTAGCTGGGTTTGCAGGCAAGGCCACGCTCACTCTGGGTGGGGCTGGTGGACCTGGTGCCTCATTCAGAGGCGATTCCTCCTCCTCCTCTTGTCTTCCTCCTCCTGCTTTCTCTCTCTTCCTCCTCTCCCCCAATCAGATCCCCCCACCCCCCACCACTGGGGGACTGGAGGAGTGAGGCCAAGCTGCGTGGAGTCCGGGGGTGATCTCAGCTCCCTGCATGCCGTCCTGAGTCCCAGGCCAAAGCTAACTGGGCCTCGAGCCCAGCCCATCAGGGCGCCTCTCTCCCAGCAGCTCGTTTTTGGCATCACCGCCTCCCCAGCTGTGGGACTCGGGTCGTTTGGACTTGTGGTGGTCTGAGGACGAACAATGTGCCGAGGTGAGAAGTGGGGCCTCATTTTTGCCGAGAGGGAGCAGCCCTTCAGTCCTGAGTCATCGCCTTCTCAGCACTGACCTGCTTGTTCCCAGAGCCGGCCATAAAAGGCGGTGGCCACGAGGCTGGGGCTGGCCCGCTCTCTGCTCCTCCAGGGCCCTGGGGACCTTGTACTTTGGAGCCCGCAGCCTGGTGGTGGCGGGCGGGGGAGCGACCGGGCCCTCACCCTCTGCCTTCCTACACCCTCTGAGTGCAGGGAATCTGGTAGCCTGGCCGTTCCTTCATCTGCACGGCCCCTGGAAGGCTGATGGCTCCCCTGCCCAGGCTCAAGTTCACATTCACAGGGGCTTTGCTGTCCCCAACTCCGCCTCCCTCCCCCGCTGTTCAAAAACTGGAGGTGGCCGGTGGGCGGAGCCTCCCATCAGAGCGTCCTGGTTCCCACCCTGTCCTGTGGTGGAACAGGTTGCCCTGGCCGGGCTGCGTGCTAAGTCGACGGAAGCCGTGCGTTTGGGGTTTCCCTGAAGTTCGGCGTCTTCCCACAAGGACCAGCGCCGGCCTCTGGCTTTGAGCCAGGCTGACTGGTGTGTCGCCCTTGGTTCCTGATCAGTGACGCACCCCAGTGACTCAGAACCTCTTTCGGGGGCCCTGCCGCCTCTCCCTGGCCTGAGCCTACCCAACCGGCATTTGGTGCCGGGGCCTGTGCTGGGAGTCCATGTAGTCCTCCCTGTGAACTTAGGAGAAGGAATTGTAATTTGACTGTTACAGATAAAAAAAAGTGTACTCAGAAGTTAAGAATTTCGGGTCACAGAGTCAGTGGCCTGAGCTGGGAGTGAACTCCAGGGCTTTCTTACTAAAGGCCTGCGTTGTCTCTGCATGTCCAAATGCAGAGGCCTGCGTGGCTGCTGCTTTGGGCAGGCAGACAACCCTGGAGCCCATTTGAACTGGGGGCCGGGCACCCGGAATGTTTGTCTAACCAGGCACAGCTTCACTGCTGGCACGCCCCACACGGCCCGGTTTATCTTAAAGCATCCCCCGCCCTGGGGGAGTGTTCTGGCTGGAGGGGAGGCGGCCTGCAAGGCTGGACTCACGTTCAGCCCGGGAGGCTTGGCGGGACGGCTCAGCCCACGCCTTACAAGAAAGCAGGGAGGATGCCCTCTCTGTGGCACCGTGAGCCACTCTGGGCCTTTTGTTGACACTTGGTCCTTTCCTTTGCTCTCCCCCTCTGCCTGCTCCTCTTCTGCTCCCTGCTGTCTGGAGAAGGCCTGTTTAAATCCCAGCCTGGTTGGGGTGGGGAGTGTGGGTGCAGGTCTGCAGTAGAGGGGGCTGGTTTTTGGCCTGTTTCTGGGCAGTGTCCCAGGCCCTTCTGTACAGGAGTGCTTTCTCTGGCACCTTCTCAGGGGCGTGACTGTACTCTGGGAAGGATACAGTGGTTCCTAGGAGGGCCGGCCTGCATTTGGGGTAGCTTCTGGCCAGCAGGTGAGGAACAAGGGGACTTGCCCAGAGTCACGCAGATAGTGGCGGCTCGAGGGCTGGGACCCAAGCTTCCCAAAGACTTGAGCCCTTGTTTCCATGGTCTTCCTACCACTCCTTAGTATTCCTAAAAGGTAAGCAGAATTTTTACTTTTTCTGGGGACAGTACAGGTAGAAGCATTTTGAGGTGGCATAATTGTAAAAATGTGTTACAATTAAACCACTATTGCAGAGACTCACAGATCCATTGGCTTCAATGAAGCATCTGATAGTTTGTGTGAAATACGGTAGTCCTGAACCCACGGTAGGTATTCCAGCTCCTGTCCTCACACCTGCATTCCAGGCCTCAGGGAGGGAGACGAGGAAAAAGGGCTGGTGCACCTTTTCGTGGCTTGTTCGTTTCTGCAGCAGAGAGGCTGGGAAATTCAGTCTGAAGCTGGGGGACCGGGAATTGAGCTGAAACCAGACGGTTCTGTCAGCAGTGCAGCCGCAGACCAACAGCCTTAATTGTTGGTGGGAAACAGCACAGAATAGAGTCGGGAACTGGGGCTTAGTCCAGCCGATTCATTTTAGAGGGGGAAGTGGTTTGCAGCACTTCATAGGTTTATAGAGCAAGGGTCAGCAAATATTTTCTCTTGGGGTCAGAGCGTTCAAAATCACTGGCTTTCCAGGCCTCGTGGTCTCTGCCACAGCCAAACCCCGCTGTCATAGTGCAAAAACAGCCAGAGGCAGTACAGGTGAGCAGGCTGCGTTCCGATAAACTTTATGAAACAGGTGGAGGGCCACATCCGGCCCCTGCGCTGTAGCTTGCCAACCCCTGCTGTAGAGAATGCATGGCGCTCCTGAAGCACAGGAGCCCAGCATGGAGCCCTGGACAAGCGGCAGCGGCAGGTCTTCCTGCTCTTACCTGTGGCTGCCATCAGGGGCGCCCAGCTGGGAGCGCCCAAGTCTGCCCTCACCGCCTGGTGCTGAACTGTGCCGCTCGCTCTCCTCCTCGCTTTTGCCATAGTTGTTCCCACTTTAGGACTTGGACTTCATGAGTTTCTTTCCATTATTTGGGCTTTATTTTTTTGTATTCCATTTTTTTTTCCCTATTCCATTATTATGGGCTTCCCTTGTGACTCAGCCGGTAAAGAATCCGCCTGCATTGCGGGAGACCTGGGTTTGATCCCTGGGTTGGGAAGATCCCCTGGAGAAGGGAAAAGCTGCCCACTCCAGTATTCTGGCCTGGAGAATTCCATGGACTGTATAGTCCATGGGGTCGCAAAGAGTTGGACACGACTGAGTGACTTTCATTTTCCGTTATTTGTTTGTAAAGCATCTCTCAGTGCCATATGCTGCATGGGTGAGGGCGCTACCATGGTGGGTATGGAAGTAGGGGGTGCCTGACTGACCTGCTGCCCGCAGGGTGCTGTGCTGTCCACAGGAGTCCCTTCTGGAAACTTAGGGTAAGAAGTGCCAGGCCAACTCAGAGATGGGAGCCATCAGACCCCCAGAGCCCCTGACCCACCCTTTCTCTTCCGGCAGGGTATGACTTTGCGGCCGTCCTCGAGTGGTTTGCCGAGCGGGTGGACCGTATCATCCTGCTCTTTGACGCCCACAAGCTGGACATCTCTGACGAGTTCTCAGAGGTCATCAAGGCCCTCAAGAACCACGAGGACAAGATCCGTGTGGTGCTGAACAAGGCCGACCAGATTGAGACGCAGCAGCTGATGCGGGTCTACGGGGCCCTCATGTGGTCCCTGGGAAAGATCATCAACACCCCCGAGGTGGTCCGGGTGTACATCGGCTCCTTCTGGTCCCACCCGCTCCTCATCCCCGACAACCGCAAGCTCTTCGAGGCCGAGGAGCAGGACCTCTTCAAAGACATCCAGTCTCTGCCCCGAAACGCTGCCCTCAGGAAGCTCAATGACCTAATCAAGAGGGCGCGGCTGGCCAAGGTAGACTGTGGGGCGGGCGGCCGCGGGCCAGGGCGCTCTGGGGTGTCAGTTCGGGGCCCTGGGACTGGGTGCCCCAGACCCAGCCCTGCACTCGTTGGCCACACTGTGCCATGCCTCGTCTGAATCTGTCCTCTTGTGCACCCATGGGTACAACCTCTTCCTCACTGAGATTCCTTTTAACACATAAACATCAAAACAAGAAGATGCCACTCTACCGAGGGGCGGCCTGGGGAGTGGAGCGTGGGTGGGGAGCCGCTCGAGGCCTCATCGGCTGGCCCCCCAGGCCTGCCAAGCACTGAGGGCCTGCAGCACGTGCGGGGATGCAGTGGGAACTGCTAGGTTCCCAGCCTCCCGGCATCTGTCCGCCGCACAGGGGAAAGCAGAGGATGAAAAGAAAGCACGGTTTATTTGTATCGTCTTGGTTGCTACCAAGCAGGTGGCTGGGGAGCTGTCCTGAGGAGGGTGGACCAGACTGGGGGGACCCGGGCGGGAAGTGATGCTTCAGCTGGAACAGGAGGTAGTTCGTGGAGAATTGGGGCGCAGGCCTGCGGGCCCAGGGAAGCCACTGGGTGGCCTCCGCCCCAGAGGCCTTGCAAACCATCCCTGCCCTCTGTGGAAGCTCAGGGCCTGCTGGCGTCTGCGCACAGCATCTGAATTGCTCGAGTTGGGAGCCTCAGCGCCTGGCCGAGCGCTGCACAAGCCTCCGGTGTCTGGAAAGGGAAGGTTAATGCTGCCAGTGGGCCCTTCAGGCATCGAGGAGCAGAGCATGTTCCCTGTGTGTCTGTGCTCACACGGTCAGTCGTGTCCGGCTCTTCGCGACCCCATGGACTGTTGCCCCCTGTGCTCCTCTGTCCGTGGAATATCCTAGGCAAGAAGACTAGAGTAGGTTGCCATTTCCTTCTCCAAGGGATCTTCCCACCCCAGGGATGGAAACCATGTCCCTCGAGTCTCCTGCTTTGGCAGGCGGACTCTTTACCACCGGATCAATGGCATATCCTCTTAGGACATATGATTTTGAATAATGCCGCATCATGAGCATCTCCAGGGGCAAGCCCTGTCCTGGGAGAGCCGGGCACCCCCCCAGGCAGTGCTCCTGCCCCCGCGGAGCCGACTGCCTGTGTGTAGCCCAGAGGCTTTGGCACTCTGTTGTGGGCCAAACAGTGACTCAGGACACCCACTGTCTTGAGGCCTGAATTCAGGTAGCTCTGAGTACTCCCTGTCCCAAATAATGGGCAGTGACCCTTCATCCTTCACCTCTTGGTGTGTCTCCACCCTGGTTACCCAGAGTGCCCCAGGACCAGTAGACTGGAGCTTGCTAGAAGCATAGGTTTCTAGGCCTCAGCTCTGCCCTATTGAACCGGAATCTGCATTTGGACACAGTCTCCTGTGACCTGCTATATGCTTAGTAAAGAGGGAGAACCCTGCCCTGGAGGACTCAGGGCTGGGCTAAGAGAACCCCGCCCTACAGGACTCGGGGCTGCTCGGTTCTCTAGCTGTCTCACTTCTGGAACCTTCCTGATGGTGAGCTAGTTCTGAGAAAGGAACCCATTAGAACATCCATGTAAGTGGCTCCTGGCCTCAAGGGACAAGTGGTGTCCTGAGCTGAGGAAGAGAACGGTGAATGGAGGGGAGTGCTGGCCTCCTGTTTCCAGTCCAACTTCTGCTTGGTCACAGGAAAGGACCACGCCACCGCTGCCCCGCTCCCTGCCCCCCCTGCCCCCGCCCCCGGTCCCAGCCTGCCATCCAGCCCCACTCCTGCAGGGTTCTTGCTCAGCCTCAGGACAGAACGAGGGGCAGGCTTTGGGCCCCTGCTTGTTCATCTGCAGAGATGGTGTGTAATGGCGTGGCCCTCGGCACATTGAGTCACCCTGCCTGGAAAGCCCCAGCCTCTCCAGTCTTGTCCTGCACCTGCTGTTGTGAGACTGTTTCCTTTTCCTGGACTGAGTTGCTCAGTCTCTGCCAGCCTGTAATGAGCAAAGCTGTGACTGTGACCCTGTGACCAACCTGCTTCCCTCGGGCAGTTCTCAGCCAGGTTTCAACCCTGCAGGGAAGACAGGGTCAGGCTAGTGGAAGGGTTTTTCAGGGTGGAGTTGGCAGGTCTGGGAGAAGAGGGCGTAAAGTTGGCTGGCTGCAGCCCTCCTAGCTGGACGCTGCTTGGCAAGGCCATGGGATTGGAGGGCTGTGCTTGACAGGCTGCCAGCATTATTGCCCGCTGTAGGGAAGGGAAGGGTGTGCCACCCTAATTGGCAGGATCTATGTTAGATATACCCAACTAAGGTACTGAGTTAGATAAAGCCTGAAACATCTGAGAATATCCTTGTGGGAGTTTTCTAATCCTTAGTCATCCCAAGGCAGTCCTGATGATCATGCTGGGCATCACTTGATCAGGAGACGCCCTGAGAAGGTGTCCAGGAAGCACCTAACTCCACCCCTTCCCTGTCTTCACAGGTCCACGCGTATATCATCAGCTCCCTCAAGAAGGAGATGCCCAATGTCTTCGGGAAGGAGAGCAAGAAGAAAGAGCTGGTGAACAACCTGGGCGAGATCTACCAGAAGATTGAGCGGGAGCATCAGATCTCCCCCGGTGACTTCCCCAACCTCCGCAAGATGCAGGTACAGCCGCCCCCGGTGCCCTGGGAGCGGGCTGGTGGGGATCGGAATGCAGACGGCTCGGGGCACCGGGAAGGTGATTCTGGAGGGAACCCCGGCTCCACAGGGTGGGGCCTCCCAAAGTGGAAGCAGCACCCCACCCAATCGGAAGCTGACCCGGGAGAGGTGGACCCGGGCCGTGACACCTCGCAGGGGAATGTGGTGACTCACCCAGAGGGGTAGGGAGAGGACGGGGCTGTGCCAGGCACCCCAGCCTCCTCCCAGTTAATTCTTGCCTCAGCCCTGCTAGGAGGGGGACTGTTTTTACCTCCGACTTAAGAGAGAGGGGAGCCAGGATTGAAGTGGCTGGGCCATGAGGTGGAGCCAGCTCTTTTCCCTTGGGAACCCTTTGCTGCACCTGTGGCACCAGAGCCCAGGAGGGCCTGACCCAGGCCTGTCCGCCCTCCCCTGCCCCGACAGGAGCTCCTGCAGACCCAGGACTTCAGCAAATTCCAGGCCCTGAAGCCCAAGCTGCTGGACACAGTGGACGACATGCTGGCCAACGACATCGCCCGGCTAATGGTGATGGTGCGCCAGGAGGAGTCCCTGATGCCCGCCCAGGTCGTGAAGGGCGGTGCCTTCGACGGCACCATGAACGGGCCCTTTGGGCACGGCTATGGCGAGGGGGCCGGTGAGGGCATCGACGATGTCGAGTGGGTGGTGGGCAAGGACAAGCCCACCTACGACGAGATCTTCTACACGCTGTCGCCCGTGAACGGCAAGATCACGGGCGCCAACGCCAAGAAGGAGATGGTAAAGTCCAAGCTCCCCAACACTGTGCTGGGGAAGATCTGGAAGCTGGCCGACGTGGACCGGGACGGGCTGCTGGACGACGAGGAGTTCGCCCTGGCCAACCACCTCATCAAAGTCAAGCTGGAGGGCCACGAGCTGCCTGCCGACCTGCCTCCGCACCTGGTCCCGCCCTCCAAGCGGAGGCACGAGTGAGTGCCCCGCCGCCAGACTCCGGCACCCAGTGCCCGGCCAGGCGGAGACTTGGTGGGGGGTAGCCCGCAGTTCCCAAGACCATAAAGACTGAGTGCTGTTTCCTCAGCTTGCAAAGGAAAACCACCATCTTTCTCTTAAGGCTGCTCCTGGGGAGGCAGGGGTGATACTCACATGTGAATGACGGAATTTTGTGCATAAGAACTATGGATATTTTTAATATATAACGTTAGAGGCAGCGTTCTTTCTTGCCTCCTCCTCTGTCTGGCAGCCCCGCGCACGCAGGGCCTCTGTCCTCCCGAGGCGGGGAGTTGCCTGGCTCACCCCTCCTGCAGCTGTGGCCTCTGCAGACAGGGACGCAGGGTCCCTGTTTTCTCAGGCTGAGTCAGGCCATGGCCCCCTCCCCGCCCAGTCTGGCCTCTGCCGCCTCTCGCAGATTCGGTTGGTTCTGTGCCTCCCTCCTTCCCTTCCCGAGGTGCCCTGGCCACAGGCCCTGCCCTTGCTCCCGCATCCCCCGATGTGGCATCACAGAAGCCAGGCCTGCTCCCCTTTTTGTGGGGAGTCCAGGGGCGCAGGGGGCATGGGGTGGAGAAAGTCTTCCAGAGAAATACGTAAGCTAGTTTTTCTTCGATCAAGTAACCCTTTTCGTATTTGACTGAATTTTCCGGTAACTTCCCAGCCACTTGTTCAGAAGCTGTGAGTTTTGTCTCCTTCCCCACACTCCAGTCAGGAGCCATGGGAGGTGGGGTGCGTGCGGAGCACACCCCACTGGAGACCCCAGAGGCGGCATTCCCTGCTTCATCCTCTCACTTCCCTGAAACATTCTGGCACCTCCCTGCCCCACTTTGGTGGGCGGCGGGTCCTCAGGAACCTAGTGGGGCTCGGTGCCGCAGCCCGGGTCTGGCGGCCAGACAGAGACCGGGGACCGTCCAGCCCCTACCCTCTCCTACCTGCCTTCCTCCTGAGGAGGGCTCCACTTGGACGCCATTAGAATGGCACCCCCTAGGTTGAGTAGCGGGAAACCCGAGCCCACCGGGGCCATTGGACATTCCTGCGGGCCAGTGGTTGGCCTCCAGGGCTGTGATCGCAGAGGCCCTGTGGCGAGGGCAGCCGGCTTCCCACTGGCACACCCTCGGGGGTCTTAGGGACTGCTTCACTCCGACCTCTGACCTGGCCCACCCTCCCAGTGCTGCTCTCTAGGCCCCCACTGGGTCCGTGTCCCCAGGAACTGGCCTCGTTACTTGTAGCGGGCCTTGGCCCCCACCCCACACAGTATCAGGAGGATGGAGGCCGCTGCCTCGCCGGGAATTCACTGTTGAAGTTTCAGTGGCTTAACCACACTTGCCCGTGGAGAGAAAAAGCAACTGAAGACATGACTTTTTTTTCTCGCATTAAAAAAAGTTAAATTGTGCTGAAGCTGGCTTCTGGCTCTGAGATGTCTCTTCCCAGGGCCTGACCCCCACAGTGCCTGCCGGGGCGCTGGCAGCCAGGGGGTGGGGGCCAAGATACCAGCAGAGACAGACTGGCAAGCCCAGCAGGGTCAGGTCTGCAAATGGGGCCAAAAATCCCCTTTCCTTGTGCTCGGTGGGGGCTGAGCAGGAATCGTTTATTTGGGGGAAGGATGGGGTGAAGAGGTTGGGAGAGCCTCTGATGACTGGGGACTAGGCTTCCCCCACCCCCAGGGGTTGGGGGAGCAGGTGCCCCCCACCCATGATCGTCACCACATCACCTCCAACCTGGGCTCCGCCCTAGCCGTGGACAGACGGGGGGGCGCCCACGGGCACCTGGAGGGGGCAAGCAGACACGGAACACTGGGCTCTGTGCTGGCCCCAGGGTGGTTTAGAGACAGGGAAGGCAGTACTTTGAAGGCAGACCAAGCAGATAACACCAACAACAAAACTACAAAGGGTGGAGCCAGCCAGCGTCACAGATGGGGGACTGTTTGTACCCGCAGAGGGGAGGGTGACAAATTGGAGCCGACGCCGAGGAAGTGCAGATTTGAGGTGCAATTGGGGTGGAATCCGCTCCAGGCACATTTGTGGCAAGAGGCAGGATGTGAGCAGGTGCCTGTGGGTTTTGAGGGCCAGGCTGAGTGCTCCACTCAGAGGGTTGACCCTGAACCTCCTGACCTGGAAGGTTAACATTCTCTGCATTTGACAGCCAAGAACCTGAGACTCAGGAGAGGTTGAAGAGCAAGTGTGGCGGGTCTGCCCAGCTCCAAGAGCACGCACACCACCGAGTTTCCAATAGAAAATGCTCTTTAAGAGAAAAAGCAAAGCTGACAGGTCACTGCATCCCCCAAAGCCCGCAGCAGTAGACGCAGGCTTGAGAAACCCACCTTGAAGATTAAATGTTGTCACTCAGGCCTGGGGTCTTGAAAGCTTGGGGCAGCCCCTTGGTTTCTAGTCATTTGAGAGGTGGAGATGCTCATCCAAGCTATCAGAGCACAAAAATCAGGACAGGTTCTCTTGCTCCTTGAGTGTGAGAAGTGCTGTCCGGCCTGCTCCGCCCCTTCACCTCCAGCCACCTGGGGGCTTCCACCCCTGTATGTCCCAGCATGGGAATGCCGATCTGAGGCTTGACCAGGGGCTGAGGGCAGCCCCGGAATTCATGCCTTGGTTTGGGTTTTACAGGTTGTGGGGGAGTCCTCTCCCGGCTATGATGGGGTTCAGGAAGGCCAATGGGTGTGGACTGAGGTGCGGCCACCCTCCAGGGGAGGGCTGGCCCCCACCCCTTGCCTCCTCCCCAGCTCCCTACCTGGCCAGGGTCCTGGGTAAAAGGCTACCTCTTCAGAGGCTGGACTGGGGTCAGGTTAGGGTTCCAGCTGCCTCCTAGCACTCCTGGAGTCAGAAACTTTTGGGGCAGACTGCCCACATGATACCTCAGATCCCAGGCCGCCGGAGAGGAAGGGAGTCCACCCACTCCTCCTCGGGGCCCCACAGCAGCGCTGTCTTATACCTGGAGGTTCCATGTGAGAGCAATAAACTGTTCTGCTCTTTAATAAAAAGATGAACCATGAATCCCACCCAGTGCCAGCCTCTTACCTCACAGGGACCGGTCTGAGGATGTGCCCAAGGCCACCCTTGAGACTGTGAGAAGATTAGGCAGCCCACCCATCCATCCAGCACTTTAGGGCAGACAGAAAGTAAAGTCGCTCAGTCGTGATTCTGCAACTCCATGGACTATAGCCTACCAGGCTCCTCCGTCCATGGGATTTTCCAGGCAATAGTACTGGAGTGGGTTGCCATTTCCTTCTCCAGGGGATCTTCCTGACCCAGGGATCGAAACAGGGTCTTCTGCATTGCAGACACTTTACCCTCTGAGCCATCAGGGAAGCCTTTGAACAGGCAGGAGTTCAGATCCCAGCTCTGCCACTTGCTGGGGCTCATCTGTCCTCTCCCAAGTCTGTTTCTTCAGGCGCTGAAGGCAGACAGTGACCCTTGCTTCCCAGAGGCAGGGCCCACGGATACCTAACTTGAGTGGCCGCCTTTCCTGAGCACCTCGGGGAGGCTGATGAGGGTGGGAGTGAGGGTGCAAGGAGCCCAACACCCCACCCAATTCCCAGAACAAAGCAGGCAGGACCCACCCTTCCCTGAAGCAGCTCCCAGACTCGGTGGCGTCCAAGGGCCAGAGGGGGTGGTGGCCGAGGGGGCTTGGGCCTGGCTTCCTGTGCGCCCAGAAGGATTGATAATTAGAAAACCACATGGGGCTGCAGCCGCTGTGGCTGAGGGGCGTGGGAGCCCCTGTGGCGTGTAGGAGCAGCACAGAGAAGGTTTTTGGAAGAAAAGCCAGGATGATGAAATCACCATATGTCCACCCATTTGGAGTGTGGACGTTTCAAAGGATACACCCCTGTTGTGCTGGGGTGGGTGGGGGAGTGGGCCTGTGAGGCTGCCAAGGACTTGCTTGTGGACTGGGGACCCTCAACCCCACTGTCTGCATCAGCCCCTCCCTCCAAGGCACCCTAGCAAACACACTTTTTTTTCCGAGGGGGGCATGGCGGGGGAGGTGCGGTGGTGCGTGGAGGCTTGTGGGATCTTAGTTCCGCGACCAGGGATTAAACTTGTGCCATCGTCAGTGAAAGCCCGGAGTCCTAACCACTGGACCACCAGGAATACACACATTTAAGTAAAACTCAGAGTTCTGAGCAGCTGTGAAACTCTACATGAGCTCCCAACCCTCCAAACAGGTTTGTCCTAGAGAGACAAGCCCCAGCCACCACTGGAGGGCGCTCCCAGTACCACTGGCCGCCCATACCTGAGCTGGAGCCGTTCTCTGCAGTGCAGAGAGACGGAGACTCAAGAGAGATGGAAATCACTCAACAGTAGGCAGGGCTACAGGATCCCAAGGCTGCCCCTCCTTGTTCTCTGGCTCCTGGGCCAGGAGAGGGCGCTGCACTTCCGGTGCGGCCAAGGGCAGGGGTAGCTTGCCATTCTAGTTACCTGCGGGGCATCTGCTGAGAGGCGCTTCTGGGAGTAGGGCTGGGAGAGGCTTATCTCAGTCACCAAGCTGGACCTTGGCCTTGGGGAAAAGGGTGCCACAGATCAGGGCTGGGAGGCCTAAAAAGTGGGTGCGGATGTGAGCCAGAAGCCTGCCTTGTGTCTGGGCCCCTCCCAGACCCAGAGGGCTATGCTCTGTGGGGATCAGAAAACTGGGGTTCCCTGCCACTCGTTTGCACTGGGCTCTGCCTTCGTCCTCTTGGGGCCCTCCCTTATCTGAACAGTCCCTTCTGCCAGGCGAGGGTCATTAAACTGACAGTTTCCTTTTCTAACCATTTAAGACCCTTCTCAGAAGCCTACACACATCAAGTCCAGTGCAGGCTGGCCTTTCCTGTCCCCTGTCCCCAGAGTCTGAGTGCCACACACTGCCCTTCTGCTGCCAGACACTGGCTTAGGCCTGGTACCTGGGTAAGGAGCACCAGCCGCCACTCACCTTCCCAGCCTCAAGATAGCAATCTGTTAATGAGGGAGGGCATTACTAACGCCCTTCTCTGGCAGGGCCCTAGTGAAGATAACAGATCTACATTCACTTTGAAATGCTAAGAAGCACCATAGGAATGCAAGGTCTGCTGCCCCCAGGGCTGAATGAGAGCTAATGCCAGCACTCCGATGCCAAGGGCACTCAGAGGGGAGAGAGGTTATGTAGGGAACAGGTGGCCCTACAGGAGGCAGTGACCAGAGTGTCGGAGATGGCAGAGGACTCCTGCTCAGACTCCCACCTCTATGGAGCACCCACCTGCTGGGCCAGGGTCCTTGCCACACACAGGGTCAGAGAACAGATCTGCTGGGCAAAGTAGGCCCATGTGCCAGAGCTGTTTCTGACAGCAAGGGAGGACTGGCTGCTTGTCGAGGCCAGAAGAGGGGTTCAGACACGGAATGGGTCCTGAGGGGCATTCTGGCCTTAAAACTGCAAAGGAATGGACAGAGTCAGACCTGACCCCCTTTCATGGACAAGGAAACTGAAGCTTGAAACAAGGATGTGACAAAAAAGCAAATACAGGGCCAAATAGAACCATGTACCTGATGGGCGGGGAGTCCCCAGTGCCAGTCCCCATGAAGACCCCAGCAGAACTCAGTTTTTGCTGTCTGGGGCTCAGTTTTTCCCTCTTCTGTACTGTGGGGATGGAGTCTGAAGTGCTGGGGGATGGACTTGTTTGAGAACTTGGCTTTCAGAGAGGCTAAAGGTCACAGAGGGAGTGAGCTAGACCCAGAGGCCTCACCTCAGGCTGGTCCTTAAGTGCTGACCCTGGGGGCCATAGTCGGGGTGCGGAGATCAAGGTGTCCAAAAGGGGTCAGAGGAGGAATGGCCCTTATTCCACCCAGGACCCTCACCCTGTGTGTTCAGTTCAGTCACTCAGTCGTGCCCACCTCTTTGCGACCCCATGGACTGCAGCACGCCAGGCTTCCCTGTCCATCACCAACTCCCAGATCTTACTCAAACTCATGTCCATCGAGTTGGTGATGCCATCATCCCCTTCTCCTCCCACCTTCAATCTTTCCCAGCATCATGTCTTACTCCCCAGGAAATGGAACGTGGTCCTGTCCTGAGCACGGGGCCCTCCTCTGGTCTCTGGCTCCCCCCTGTGGCTACAGAGGGTGAAAACCCTTCCTGGGAGCCCTTCCCAGGCCCTGGCCTTTAAGGAAGCCTAGCCCGCCTTAGGTAAGAGCCAGGAGTGCTCAACACGGCCTCCGATCCTTGTCTCCTGCCCCGTCCCAGGAGACACAGAGGCAATGACAGCATCCCCAGATTTGGCTTTGAATCCTGGCTTCCCTTCCCCCACCTGACTGACTTGGGAGAGACAGAGCATTGCACAGACCTTGGCCCTGCCCCAGGGCAGGTCTCTGAGCAGAGCAGATGGGAGACTGCGAAGGAACCCCCTCTGTGTGCTACCGGGGATGTTCAGTCCAGCTCCACAGACCTTCACAGAGCGGCTCCCCGCTCAACACGGAGAAACCGAGGAGGCAGGCAAATCTCCAAAGAGATCTTTTAAAGGAAGAATTTGTTGTCTGAAGCCACTAAAATGCCCCACCCCTTGATCCCTCCTCTTGGACAGCCCCATGTCCCCATGGCGTCTAGCCCAGCCCAGCTGGAGACAGCTGGGCAGAAGTCAGAAATATCCCCGGACAGTCCGACCCTCCCCTCTCCCACCTCCTCCGGCCCAGCCTCGACCTCTCCTTGGCCCTCGTCCTCACGTTCCAGGCGGGCCGCCCAAGCTTAAAAAGCTATGGTAACATTATCAGGCCAACTCCACTCCAGGATCTAGCTTTGGGGCTTCCTCACCCCTCAGTCCCTCAATTCACTTTCGTCTTTCCCAAGCCTGTGCGTCATCTGCCAAATGGGTGGAAGCATCCTTGCCTCACCTACCCGTCTCCCAGGTCGGCCGTAACGATACAAACAAAATGAAATCAGAAACTAGCCAGGGGGTGGGGGGGTATGCCAAGAGGCCGGTATCCCAGGGAGGGAGCGGACTACAACTCCCATCCGGCTTCGGGGCCGCAGGCGTCCCCAGCCCCTCTCCCCTCGCTGAGAGGGCAGGCTCTCCGGAGAGGCTGCCCCTGCCCCAGGGGGCGAGGGGAGCTGCAGTGCCCTGGGCATCCCCCACCTAGTAGGACAGGCGCCGGCGAGGGCCCTGGAGAGGCTGGGGCTGGGGCCGCGAGAGGACCGGGTTCCTGTCCGGGATGTGATGGGACCCCCCCACCCCTTCCCTACCCCTCCCCTACCCCTCCCCTACCCCTCTCCTTGCTCCGCCCCGCCCAGGAGTTACTCTTCGGGGCCCGCCCCCCCACTTCCTGGCCGGGAGCTGGCCCCGCCCCCGCGCGCCTCCGCCCTCCCACCTTCACCTCCAGTCCCGTCTCCCATTGGCCCGGGCACACCTGCCCGTCCGTCGGGGGGCGGGGCGGAGGGTGGGGAGCGGCGTCCAGGTGAGGGCGCGCGGGCGGCAGCGGAGGACGGTGACAGCGGGGAGGGCGGGAGGGTGGGGGGAGGACTCGCGGACCGATCCGCGGACTGATCGACGGACGGACCGACGGGCGGGCATGCAAGCGGCCCGACTCTAGCCCGGGCTCGGGGCTCCGGCCGCAGCCATGGAGCGGCGGCTGCGCGCGCTGGAGCGGCTGGCGCGGGGCGAGGCCGGCGGCGGCCCGGGGCTCGACGGCCTCCTGGATCTGCTGCTGGGGCTGCACCACGAGCTCAGCAGCGCCCCCCTGCGGCGGGAGCGCAATGTGGCGCAGTTCCTGAGCTGGGGTGAGTGGCCCGGGCGGGACCGTGGGGGGCGGGGGTGGGTGGGAGGTGCACAGAGGGACACCCCGAAGGGAGCCTCTGCCTCCGTGCTCCCTGCTCGCAGACCCTCCTGTGAGGAGCCGCACTCTCTCAGGCGCCCCCACCCCATCCTAGATGACCTGCATTGGCCCTGATACGTGCCACCGGACCCCCACCCCGGCCCTTTCCTTCACCTGCGTACTTCACCGCCATTCAGATTCACCCACACACTCGTTCCCACTCCCAGAACCTGGCACGTGGGCCCCACACACATCACACACAGACACACAGAAACTTGGTGCCAGGTGGAGACTCCAGACACATGTACACAACACACGCTCACACAGTCACCTCAGGACCCGTGAGAACGCACTCTCACATGGAGACCCTTGTGCACGGGACTCACTGACACGTACGTTTTCTCTGGCTCCCACCTTCCACGGACACACTGAGACACACGTTCAGCTCCTGGAGGGACCCAGGGAGCCCTGCCGACCACCCCACCCACGCTGGCTCTGATACACACTTGTCTACATTCACTCACAGCTCTGTAGCATCCCCCACTCCCACCACACAAACACACACACACACACACACACTCTTACACTTACCCACACACAGGACCGTCCAAGACTGGGCCCAGGCACCCTTTGTGGGCAAGCGGCTGACCAGGCCTCCTGAGGGCTGTGCCCCAGGTTGGGGAAGGGGGCCAGGCTGGAGGTGGGTCTGCACCCTTCCTGGGGTTGACTCACCTGAGTCACCAGGAGTGGCTGGCCTCAGATGACCCTGAAGCCAGTGCCAGCCCCCAGGGCTGTCTAGTTACACCTGGTGGGGCCATGGGGGAAGGCCACCGGGGCCTGGCTCGAAGGGTGGGGTGAGGTGAGTGTTTGCCCAGTAGACGACTAGCATTCCTGGTATGCCTGAGCTCTGGGCAGGCCTGGCACGGTTGGGGGCCTGTGAGACGTGCCCCAGGCCTTCCTCTAGGCAGAGGGCGGTCAGAGGGCCCTTGGCTGTGCTGCCCGCCTCTCCCCCCGGGACTCCTGCACCGTGTGTGTGTGTGTCTGACCGTGTTGTCATCACCCCCGTGATGCCCACGTGCTCCTCCCTGCCCGCCTCTGGCACCTTCGCCGTGGACCCCGGCGTGGGGGCTTGTCTGTTGACATCTCCTGAGGTGACTCGCAGGGCGGTGACTCACTCTGCTCCTGCCTCAACTTGTCCCTGCTCCCGCCCAAAGCCCCCATCCCTGCAGCGTGGCGAGGGGACTGGGCAGCCTGTCTTGGGGGCCTGGGTCCTCCTGGCTCTGGGCCCCAGGCTTCGGCTCCCATCTGGTCGATGGGTAGCTGCCCCCACCTCAGGTTCCCCCTTGGAGGCCTGCAGCTGCTCCTCCCCAGCTACACACACAGACCCAGGAAAGAGACAATTTATTTCTGTAATGAGGTTTCCACACCACCCCTGCTGCGGGGGTTCTGCCTGATAAACCTGTGGAGCAGCTCTCTGTCCCGCCCACAGACCTGCCCAGCTGGCAGGGAGTGTACCTGCTGGCAGGGGGAAACTGAGGCAGGGAGCCTAGACCGTAGCGCCCTTGACCCCAGCTGCTCCCCCTCACCTCCCTAAGTCTCCAGGCCCCAATTTCCTCCCCCAGGCATGGGGCTCCTCCAGGCCTGGGAAGGGCCAGGGAGTGGCTGGAGATGTCCTTTCGGGGAGTGTCTGACGGTAAGGAGGAGGTGCTTGGCCAGGTACAGGCCTTGTCCAGAGAGGGAGGCAGGGTTCAGAGTCATAGGGCTTCTCAGGCCTGGAGGAAATCCCGAGTGCTCACGCCCTCAGGTGCCAGCATCAGGTGCCAGAAAAGGTGTCTTGGCCCTGTTGTTGAGTCTTGTGTGAACCCAGGCAGACCTCTCTGTACCTCCGGACCAAGGAGGCCCCTCTCGGGGAGCACAGAGCCTGCCTTCCCAGAGCCCCGCAGAATCGTGCCCTACCTGCCCTCCAGGGCAGCCCCAGGCCTCACTCCACCCAGGTACTTCTGTGCCTACAAGGGACCCACAGCTCCTTGGTGGCATAGAAGCCTCTCCAGGGACAAGGAATGTTGCCAGTCCAGTTTCCCAAGACAGGCTCTGGCCTGGTCCTGCTCAGGGGCCAAGGACTGCAGGCTGGGGGTGGGAATGGTATCCCCATCATTCCAGGGTGACCTGGCCTGTCAGGATCAGCCCCCAGGCAGGGGAGGACTACACATCCCATCAGCCCCTGGGACAGATGCCACCTGGGAACCGTGGATTCAGGGAGATCCAGGGGCCAGGTGGTCAGCAGAGCCAGCACCGCACCTTCTGTGCTTCCTGATCATGGCTGAATGGGCTGCAGCTCCTGTCAACCCCCTGGCCAGAGGCCATTGCTGGGGAGGTCATCCCTGCCCTGGCCTCGCGGGAGGGCAGGTGAGACGGAGCCGGGGCCCTCCACACAGGCTCTCTGAGCCCCACTCTCTGTCCCTCAGTCAGTCCCTTCGTAGCAAAGGTGAAAGAGCTGCGGCTGCAGAGAGACGACTTTGAGATCTTGAAAGTGATCGGCCGAGGGGCCTTCGGGGAGGTGAGCAGATGGCCCTTGAGTTGGTAGGGGGGAGGAAAAGGTGTTTGCCCCCAGACCGGCGTAACCCTGGTGCTCTCTGTGGCCTCAGGTTGCTGTGGTGAGGCAGAGGGACAGTGGGCAGATTTTTGCCATGAAAATGCTGCACAAGTGGGAGATGCTGAAGCGGGCCGAGGTCAGTGTTGGGTCCGGGGGAACTTGGGGTCCCTGCAGGGGGAGTCTACAGGCCTCTGAGACCTGCAGGGGGAGTGGCCGGGCATGGCTGCCAAACAGGCAGAGGATCCACCCCCAGCAGCATGGGTTCCTCCCATCCCTTCCGCACAAGAAGCCTTTCTTAGTAAAAGGAGGGTTGTTCTATTTTTCTTATGATAACACTGAGGCTCAGGCTAACACAGGCGACCTTGATCCCCATTCCTAGCCTTACTGAGTCTTCCTCCATCCCCTGAACTGGCAAGGTGGGGTTCCTGGGCTCTGATCCCAACCCCCCCACCCCCTGTTTCCCCAAACTGTTACAGACGGCCTGTTTCCGGGAGGAGCGGGATGTTCTGGTGAAGGGGGACAGCCGCTGGGTGACCGCTCTGCATTATGCTTTCCAAGATGAGGAGTATCTGGTGAGGATGCCCAGAAAGCTGGAGGAGGGGTGGTGGTGGTGGTTCACTGACTCAGTTGTGTTCGAATCTTTGCAACCCCATGGACTGCAGCACACCAGGCTTCCCTGTCCTTCACTAGCTCCTGGGGTCTGCTCAGACTCATGTCCATTGAGTCAGTGATGCCATCCCTGGGGGCCAGAAGCTCTGGTCCAAGGAGAGATAGACCCCTCCTCCTGGGTCCAAGAAACTTCCACTCCCCACCAGCTCAGGCCTGGAGCCTCTTGCCTGAGCCTTGGCTGAGAGCTGGCTGCCCCAGAGCTGCTGGGAGACACGGCCCTGCCTTTCCAGAGCCCTGCGGGACCCCTGTGAGGTGTGTGGGAGACAGGTGCCCCCCTATCTGATTCTTGCCCCCAACCCACCACCATCTAGTACCTGGTGATGGATTACTACGCTGGAGGGGACCTCCTCACTCTGCTGAGCCGCTTTGAAGACCGCCTCCCGCCCGAGCTGGCCCAGTTCTACCTGGCTGAGATGGTGCTGGCCATCCACTCGCTGCATCAGTTGGGCTATGTCCACAGGTGGGGCCCCCAAAGCCCCTGCTGTCTTTGCCAGCCTCTCTTGACAGCTCTGAGGACAGCTGAGCATATATGTGCCAAATCCTGTGCTGGGTGCTTCGTATGCAGAGAACCTGTGACTCTTCCCACCCCAAAAGTTGTGTCATGGGAGCTACCATCGTCCCATTTTATAGATGAGCAAGTCAGGGCTTAGCACGGGTAAGCACCTGGCTCGCGGTGACTCGGCCAGTGGGTGACACTGGGGGAGTCTGGCTCCTGTGTCCCCCACGGCACACTCAGCTGCCTCTAAGGGTCCCTCTCCCAACTTAACCACCTTCTTCCTTCTTGGGAGCCAGGAGGCCTGACCACCATCCTTCCCCTCTTCACACGCCAGCACATGCAGGAACAAAGTGTGAGCATACACACATTGGTGTGTGCACACGCATGCACTCACACACCCAGGTATGTACCTAAATGCATATCCACACTCACAGATCACTCTAACTGCCCTCCCCCAGGGATGTCAAGCCAGACAATATCCTGCTGGACATGAACGGGCACATCCGCTTGGCCGACTTTGGCTCCTGCCTACGTCTCAACAACAGTGGCATGGTAAGAACCCCACCCAACGTGGGACAGAGGACACCCGGTTGGGAGAGCTCCCAGGGGAGCAGGAGGCACCAGGCCTGGTGTGAGCGGCATTAGACTCCCAGGGGAAGGAAGGGCTAAGCCTAGGACCCAGGTCGGGGCACTGGGCCCGTCCAGCCCTGGGGAATGGGGGAGCTGGGCCCAAATGCGAGGCCGTGTCTGTGGCGCCACCCACAGGTGGACTCATCGGTGGCGGTGGGGACACCCGACTACATCTCCCCTGAGATCCTGCAGGCCATGGAGGAGGGCAAGGGCCACTACGGCCCACAGTGCGACTGGTGGTCCCTGGGGGTCTGTGCCTATGAGCTGCTCTTCGGGGAGACGCCCTTCTATGCTGAATCTCTGGTGGAAACCTACGGCAAGATCATGAACCACGAGGTCTGGCTGCCAGGCCCTGGGATTCTGGGCGGGCCGTGGGACTACTGAGGCTGTGAGGTTGGAGGTGCCCTGGGTGGGGGTAGGATTCCAGACACTCACCTGCACCCGTCCCCCGGGACCTCAGGACCACCTGCAGTTCCCCGACGTGCCCGACGTGCCAGCCAGCGCCCAAGACCTGATCCGCCAGCTGCTGTGCCGCCAGGAGGAGCGTCTGGGCCGCAGAGGGCTGGACGACTTCCGGAACCACCCCTTCTTTGAAGGCGTGGACTGGGAGAGGCTGGCGACCAGCACTGCCCCCTACATCCCCGAGCTGCGCGGGCCCATGGACACCTCCAACTTCGATGTGGACGACGACACCCTCAACCATCCAGTGAGTGGAGGGACCCACAGCAGCAGTGGCTGCGGGACCCTCCCCTGCCCCGCAAAGTTCCCCAAAGCAGTTGCTGGGCTGGGGATGGGAGGCCCATGGGAGTTACGGTTCACCTGGGCTGGTTCACCTGCACTGAAGTGGATTGTGCCAAGTGAAGGATCTTTGACCACAAGTGTCATCCTGTCATCCAGACATCCTATAAGAAGACTCCCAGCAGCACCTGTGCAGCCAGAACCTCAAAGACTTGTGGGAGTTGTAGTCTTTTGAGGGCTCCTGGGTCTCGAACCTCCACCTGGAGCTGTACTTCTTACTCTGACTCTCCTTCCCCACTTTCTGCAGGGAACCCTGCCGCCACCCTCCCATGGGACCTTCTTAGGCCACCACCTGCCATTCGTGGGCTTCACCTACACCTCAGGCAGGTGAGTAGTCCTCATACACCTGGAGGGCTGCCTGGCCTGGAGAACACTGGGAGCGCAGCCCATCAGGACCCCGGGAAAGTGACTGAATGCCCCACCTGTATCCACATGAGACAGATGCTCAGGAAGTGTGCTCTGAGCCCCCAGTAGGACAACCCTTCATGTCCTCAAGGTCCTGGTGAGGCCATGACCCCTATGGGTTCTGCCCCAGTATTTGTTCCTCATGGGACCCTCCATGGCAGGTTGGGTGTGTAGTGGACTCAGATCCAGAGATCTAGTGCTGCTCCCTGAGCCTCACTTTGTACCTCTGTAAAATGGGTAGATGCTCTCAGCCCAGTTCCACTTGTAAGGCTGGCCTGAGACTGCAGCGAGGCCCTGGGGGAGTGGGAACTGTGAAGTATAAGCAGATGCCTCTCACCCTTATTCATAGAGTGCTCCTTATGTCCTGGGCCCATACCACTGAGTTCTCTTGACAGCTCTTGCAAGAGCCCCTAGCGTCACCTCCCTTTTCCTGTGGGGAAACTGAGACCTTGATACATTAGGTTATTGTTCAAGGTCACACACACAATAAGGGCCAGGGCTGTGGAACCAGGGCCCAGGGGACTCTGGAACCATTGTCCTGGCTACCACCCATGGTACCTGCCTGGGGCCTCCTAAGGGCAAGGTGTGGTCTCCTCTGTCTCTCTTCCCAGCCCAGAGCCCAGACTTGGGTACAGAGCTGGTGCGCAGTGGGCATTTCTTAGATGAATCAATGTTGGATGAAGAAAGATGGAGGAGGCTGGGGGATGGTTCTCTGCCAACTTGTGTTGCTCTGCTTTCCCCAGTCCTGGCCCTGAGAGCAGCTCTGAGCAGTTGGCTCCCCTGGAGCGGAAGCTCCGCTGTCTGGAGCAGGAGAAGCTGGAGCTGAGCCGGAAGCTCCAAGGTACAGGTGCCATCAGGGCCTGGGCAGGGTGGGTTTGCCCTGCCGCAGGACAAGCTCCTCAATGTTACGGGTGTCCCCACACTGCAGAGGCTCTGCAGACCCCCTCGGACCATCGGGAGCTGGAGCAGCTGCGGAAGGAAATGCAGACTCTACAGGACAGGCTGTCAGGTACCCTGCCCCCAGCACCTCGTCTCTTCCCCTCTCCCCTCACCTTGGGGGCTGAGCTGGTTTCCCAGCACACCTGAGTCCAACCTGGGTTCCAGTCCTGTCCCTGGGTCTGTACGTGCTGTGTGATCTTAAGGAAATATCTTAAAATCTCTGAGTCTGTGTGTAGAAAATGGGCTGAGAAGATCCACCCCCTGCCCCCCTGCCCCGAACCAAGCTGGGGTGAGGGTTCCGTGAGACACTGCAGGTAGAGCTCCTGGCTGAGGCTGTACGTGCAGGTCTCAGTGACAATTCCTGGCAGAGACGCTGGGGGACAGCAAGGCAGACGGGTGTCCGGCTGGCAGCCCAGGCCAGGACAGTGACCTGCGGCAGGAGAGAGACCAGCTCCTCCAGGTGGGGTGTGGTGAGATGGGTGAGTGGCCCAGGGCTGGGTGCTAAGGAGGACCATGCCCTAACTTCTGGCTGGCCTTCCCCTCGCCCACCTGGACCCCAGGAGCTGGCCGAGGCTCGGGCGGGGCAGCAGGCACAGGCGCGGGAACTTCGTGAGGCCAAGGGGCGGCAGGAGGAGCTGCTCCGGAAGCTGCAGGAGGCCCAGGAGAGAGAGGCGGCCATGGCCAACCAGACCCAAGCCCTGAACTCCCAGCTGGAGGAAGCCCACGATGCCCAGAGCAGGGTGAATGATGGTGTGGGGGGGGACAGCAACAGCGCCCTGCCCTCATGACGCCTGATGTGGCGGGAGGAAGCCTGGGGAGCTTGGTTTGAGGTGCTGGGAACACCAAATGCCTTGCATGCCCACTGTGGCTGGCCGAGGCCTGAGCAAGGGAGCAGGTAGGGTGGGCAGGGGTCTACCCCTTCTACTCCTGCTGCGGCCAGCAAAGCCCGAGAATCTGGAGCAAAGTCAAGAGTTGGGGTGGACAGGGACTTCCCTGGAGGTCCAGTGCCTACGACCACGCTTCCAATGCAGGGGGCACAGGTTCAATCCCTGGTCAGGGAACTAAGATCCCACATGCTGTGGGGAGCGGCCACAAAAAAAAAAAAAAAGAGTTGGGGTGGACAGGGTCAGCATTGGCTGACTCTGCACCCCATCCCAGCTGCAAGCTCAGGTGGCCGCCCTGAAGCGAGAGGTGACTCAGCTCCAGAGACAGCGGGAACGAAGCCCAGAGAAGGCGTCTCCCCAGGTCAAGGTGGTGAGGCCTTACCCTGTCCCCAGTGCCATTTCTCTTATCCTGACCCCATTCAGGGTCTGTCAGGGCCAGGCCCCAGGGGTAGACTAGGTCATGGCATCTTGGACCCCTGCCCTGACCCCTCTCCACACCCTCTAGACCTTCCACACCGCCTCTGAGACCAACGGCACAGGGTCACCTGAGGGTGGCAGGCCCCAGGAGACACAGCTGAAGCAGGAGGTGGCCGCACTGCGTCCACAGCTGGAGCAGGCCCACGGCCAGGGGTGAGCTGGGCAGCCGGGGCAGGGGACAGGGCGGGGGCCGAGCCAGGGGGTCACCGAGTCTTCCTTCTCCCCTGCAGGCCGAGCAGCAAGGAGGAGGTTCTGTGCCGGCTGCAGGAGGAGAACCGGCGGCTGAGCCAGGAGCAGGAGCGGGTGAGCGGTGCAGACGGAGGGTCAGAGAGACCCGGAGATGGGGGAACAGGCAGGGAGCCAGCTGAGTGGGTGGGCACAGCTGCCAGGGATGTGGGCCAGATGGGGTGGGTGAGCCAGGCTGGACATGGGCAGGCTCAGGGCTGGGGGCTGATCCCCGCTTCCCACGTGGCTCATCTGTGTCTCTTGAATCTCCTTCCCTCCCAGCTCATGGAAGAGCTGGAGCGGGAACAGCAGAGCAAGCAAAGGCTGGAAGGTGAGCGGCGGGAGACGGAGAGCAACTGGGAGGCCCAGATCGCCGACATCCTCAGCTGGTGGGTGCCTGGGGACTGGGGGTGGGGGCTGGGCCCGGGCAGCACTGAGGTTGTAGCCTCTGACCCTGAGCCCCCTTCCTGATCAGGGTGAATGATGAGAAGGTGTCAAGAGGCTACCTGCAGGCCCTGGCCACCAAGATGGCCGAGGAGCTGGAGTCCTTGCGGAACGTGGGCACCCAGACTCTCCCTTCCCGGCCGCTGGTGAGCCCCGGGAACACCCGGAGGGGAGGGGTGCTGGGAGCCGCACTCCGCATGTAGGGACACTGAGCTCACGGAAGATCAGGGACTTGCCTAAGCTCCCGCCGGCCCTCAGCAGAGGCGGGGCTTTGAGCCTGGCCAGGTGGTGTGGGGGTGGGGGGCCCTCAGCGGCAACCCGACCCTGGGGGCGTTGCACGTTGATGCCCCCTGGCCACCAGGACCACCAGTGGAAGGCACGGAGGCTGCAGAAGATGGAGGCGTCAGCCAGGCTGGAGCTGCAGTCAGCGCTGGAGGCCGAGATCCGGGCCAAGCAGGGCCTGCAGGAGCGGCTGACGCAGGCGCAGGAGGCCCAGCTGCGGGCTGAGAGGTGAGGGCAGGGGCCGGCGCGGCGAGGGGCCCAGGACGCAGGCGGAGGCCTGTGGCAAGCACCCACTCGGTTCTCCCCAGCCGTCTGCAGGAGGCCGAGAAGCGGCACCAGGCCTTGCAGCAGGAGCTGGCGACCCTGCGGGAGGAGCTGCGGGCGCGTGGGCCGCCGGGTGAGTAGCCAAGCGCACACCTGTCTGTCCCGGAGCAAGACCTCCTCTCCAGGTCACCAGGGGGATCAGCCTGGCTCTGCTGCCTAACCCGCTGTTAGCTAGTGCTTACTGAGCCCCCGCTGTATGCCACCACCCGCTCCTTCCCCGCCTGCAGTCTCTCCCCCATTTACTGGGGTGGAAACTGAGGCCCCGCCCTGGCCCCTGGTTTGTAAGGAACAGGTGTTAATGGCACAGGGACCCCATGGCCCCCATGACACATGCCCTCTGTTTGCAGACACCAAGCCTTCAAACTCCCTGATTCCCTTCCTGTCCTTCCGGGGCTCAGAGGTAAGAACGGGTGCAGGGCTGGCCAGGGAGGACCCCCGGGAAGGACACAGGCAGTGGCCTTGATTCCGCCCCCGTGCCGTTCCCCAGAAGGATTCCGCCAAAGATGCAGGCACCTCCGGAGAGGCGCTGGAGCTGAGGCCGGAGGGCCGCCGCAGCCTGCGGCTGGGGGTGAGCACAGGCAGGAGACCCATGGCAGGGTGGTGGGGGGCCTGGGCCTCGGGGGTGGGGGGGCCGGGCCCCACCCTCTCCCTGTGCTCGGTTCCCCTGCAGGCTGTGTTCCCCAGGACGCCTGCTGCCACCACACCCCCTGCAGAAAGTCCCCCTGCAAAGGTCAGTGCCCGGTGGGGCGGGGCAGGGGCACCGAGCCATTCTGCCGGGTTTTCAAGGTCCCGCTTGGGGTTCCCCCCACCCCCCACCCCGTGCCGGCAGACCGTGATGGGAATGGTGACGGTGGCACTGAGTTTTGAGTACGGCCAGATCCCCTCGGAGCGCTGAGTTCACACTGCCACCTGGCTCATTCGGTGGTCTTGCCTGAATCTCGGGGTGGCCTGGGGGAGGCGGGGGGCTCGGGGGCCTTGGGTGAGGGTCAGACATGGGTAATGGGCCTGTCCCCCTCGCCAGCCCGGCTCACACACGCTGCGTCCCTGGAGCTTCCCATCCCCCACTAAGTGTCTCCGCTGCACCTCGCTGATGCTGGGCCTGGGCCGCCAGGGCCTGGGCTGTGACGGTGAGACCCTCAGCCCCCCAGCTCACCATCCTCCCCTGCGCCAGCCACAGCCCCCGGGTGGGGGGAGGGGAAGCAGCCCCCATCCTGCCACATCAGGCGCCCCCCCACCCCCGTCAACATTTCCCACTGCTCAGTTTTTTCTTCTCTCTCTTTACTGGGAACTGGCGATGGCTCCGGGCCGTGACAGCCTGTGGGGCGCTGGGCTGGGGCTGCCCGGGGTCTCTGCTCCTCAGTGGTCCCCGCCCGCCTCATGGCTCCTCCTTTCCCCACAGTTTGCGGCTACTTCTGTCACCCGACTTGTGCCCCACAGGCCCCCCCCTGCCCTGTGCCCCCTACCCTCCTCCACACGGCCCTGGGAGTGCACCCCGAAACGGGCACGGGCACCGCCTACGAGGGCTTCCTGTCGGTGAGCCGGCGCTGGGGGAGGGGAGAGCGGGCGGGTGGGCGGGCAGGCGGCCGGGGCCCAGTGGGAACTCTGTGCCTGCCTGCCTTCCCCCAGGTGCCACGGCCCTCGGGTGTCCGTCGGGGCTGGCAGCGAGTGTTCGCCGCCCTCAGCGACTCGCGCCTGCTGCTCTTTGATGCCCCAGACCCGAAGCTCAGCCCGGCCAGCGGGGCCCTCCTGCAGGCTCTGGATCTGAGGTGGGTGTCAGGCCATGGTTTGGGGCAGGGGTGGGGGGCAAGTGGGTCGAGGGGGCGGCTGGGGCCAGCAGACCTCTGACCTGCTCCGTGAACCTCCCAGGGACCCCCAGTTCTCAGCCGCCCCTGTCCTGGCCCCTGATGTTATCCATGCCCAATCCAAGGACCTGCCTCGCATCTTTAGGGTGAGTTCAGGGATGGGATGGGCCAGACCTCTGTCTGCCTCTGTGGTGGACCCCCTCCAGCTGCTCTTCTCCATCACTGTGGCTGCCTCCTTCATCCTGCCCACCCGCCTGCACGTGGATGGCTACAGTAGCCTCCATTCCTGTCTGTGTGGCTACACATCACCCCACAGTGCAGAGTTTTCCATACGTGAAGCTGGCTGTGCCCAGCCTTGTTTAGGGCCCTGCCGGCTCCCTGCCCGTCCCTGACCTTGAACACTCCTGGTTACTCCACTCGTCCCCCAGGCTCCAGCAGAAACGTCTCTTCCCCTGGGAGTTCGTCTCTCACGCTTAGCCTGGGTGAGCGGGCCCCGCCCTGTGTTCCCGAGAGGCCCTGTCCTGCCCTCTCGGTGGCACTGGTCCCAAGGCTCTGGAGTTGTCCCTGTGCTTGTCTGACCACCCCCCGCCTTGGCTTATCACCTGCTGCCAGCCAGCGCCTGACATTGCACTGGGCAGGCCCACCTGGTGCTCCAGGGCCTCAGCGATGGACAGAGGGACGGGAGGAAGGAGAGCTGGCTGCCGGCACTCTGCCCTCCAGCCTGGGTGCCCCCTCTCTGCCCGTAGGTGACGGCCTCTCAGCTGACTGTGCCGCCTGCCACATGCACCGTGCTGCTGCTGGCGGAGAGTGAGGGCGAGCGGGAGCGCTGGCTGCAGGTGCTGAGCGAGCTGCAACGGCTGCTGCTGGACGCGCGGCCCCGGCCCCGGCCCGTGTACACCCTCAAGGAGGCCTACGACAACGGGCTGCCGCTGCTGCCGCACACGCTCTGCGCCGCCATCGTTGGTGAGCCTCATGCGGAGGGGGCGCCGGCCTGCTGCGGTCACTCAGGCCGCTGTCACTGCCCGGTCCCTGCAGCCCAGGGCTGTGGACCCTCTTGCACACGTGTCCTCCTCGCCACTCCTCTGGGCATGGTTGTGAGGGACCTGGGCTGGGGTGGGGTGCCTAGCTTCTATCCCTCCATTTCTCTGCACCTCCCTTTCTGCATAAGAATCACGAGTGAGTGTAAAGACCCAAGGCTTTAGTAAGAGATAAAGGAGGTTCCCGTCCAGGCTGTTAGCAGCCGCCTGGTGATGGGGGAGCCTCACACTATCCACTGTGGGGCTGTTACATTCACCCAGGAGCCTGGTGCACAGCAGGGCCTCCGAACCAGACCGCTGGGGAACAGGAGAGGAGGCTCCCTGGCCTCCCCCGGCAGCTGGGGCTGGGGCTTCTCCCTGCCGTCACTCAGGACAGAGCCACGGGAGACAGGGCTTGCGTCCTCCAAGTCCCCTGTGTCAGCTTGGAGCCAGGGGACAAGGGCGTTTATTGAGCAGAGGTGGCTGTGAGCTTAACGCTTACCCTGCGATGCTTCATCTCTTTGCAGCCTCACAGCAGCTCTGTGAGAAAGGTACTATTATCAGCCCCATTTTACCAAGGCTGTGAGAGATGACGTGACTTATCCCCAGATCCCACAGCTCAGGGTGGGAGAGGCCTCTCATCCTGACTCCTGGCCCCTGTGGCCCTTCCCCATTAGAGCCAGTCTGGACTCAGGGACAGAAGGGTCCAGGAACAGTGGGACTGTCCTCTCTGAGTCCTTGGCAGGGGCAGGCAGACCACCCAATCTCCCGCCTCTAGATGGGCCTTCTGACCCCTGACCCCTGATCCCCTCCCTCCCCCCTCCAGACCAGGAACGGCTTGCTCTGGGCACCGAGGAAGGGCTGTTTGTGATCCATCTGCACAGTAACGGTACCCGCCGGCCGGGCCAGGGTGGGCTTGGGTGGAGTCAGCCCCCAGGGACAGAGGAGGCTGGGCCCCGGGCGCCCCTCACCCACCTGCTGGTGACACTCTCCCTCGCCAACCCCGCAGACATCTTCCAGGTGGGCGAGTGCCGGCGGGTGCAGCGGCTGGCCGTGAGCCCTGCTGCGGGCCTTCTGGTCGCGCTGTGTGGCCGAGGCCCCAGCGTGCGCCTCTTTGCCCTGGCAGAGCTGGAGAACGTGGAGGCAGCCAGCACCAAGATCCCCGAGTCTCGAGGCTGCCAGGCCCTGGCGGCCGGGCGCATCCTGCAGGCCCGCACCCCCGTGCTCTGTGTGGCGGTCAAGCGCCAGGTGCTCTGCTACCAGCTGGGCCCAGGTCCAGGGCCCTGGCAGCGCCGCATCCGTGAGCTGCAGGCACCAGCGCCCGTGCAGAGCCTGGGGCTCCTGGGCGATCGGCTGTGCGTGGGTGCGGCTGGCACCTTCGCCCTCTACCCACTGCTTAACGAGGCAGCGCCTTTAGCGCTAGGGGCCGGTCTTGTGCCTGAGGAGCTGCCCCCGTCCCGCGGGGGCCTGGGTGAGGCCCTGGGCGCCGTGGAGCTCAGCCTCAGTGAGTTCCTGCTGCTCTTCACCACCGCCGGGGTCTACGTGGACAGCGCCGGCCGCAAGTCTCGCATGCAAGAGCTGCTGTGGCCAGCAGTGCCCACGGGCTGGGGTGAGGCCTGTGGAGGGCCAGGCTGGGTAGGGCCTGGTATCAGAGGAAGACAGGGTCCTGCCCAAATTCCTGAGTTTGGATTGGGAGGCCAGTATGTGCCCTCCTGCCTGACACACCCTTGGTGGCTTGTATGGGATCTTCCTTCATCTTCCTCTTGCACGGGACCTTGTTTTCATTCAAGCTCTTTCCCTGCCTGAACTACTGTCCTCTTTGTAACTGGCCGCCTCTTCAGTTTGCAAGTCCAGCCCCAGGGTCTAGAGCTAGTGGGCCCTCCATAATGAACCCCATGATTGTTGTCAATATCGTTACCGCTTTTACACTCCTCCCCGCACCATCGGTCCTTTGCTCCTTTGTGCTCCCCCACCTGCATTCAGATCTCTGCCCTGACTCTCAGCACGTTCTTATTACAATGACTGGTTTGGTACATGGGGGGTCTGCAGTGCTTCATCACATCCAGCACGCAGCCCAGGCAAGCACCCCCCAGGGGCTATAATGTTTGGAGGAATGAATGAGTGGACGGCATCAGGGGAGCCTCAAACGTCCACAGGTAGCTGAGGTGTTGGGCTACAGGCTGGAAGAGAGGGACAATGCTCCTTTCACAGCCGCTCTTCTGGGGTGGGGCCTGCGGGTTGGGTGCAGCACAGACACTCGGTGTGTAGGCGTTGGATCCAGACTGCCCGGGGCCAGTTCCCAGCTCCCACTCACCACAAAGTGAGACTTAGCTCTGGGGTTTCCGTCATCTGTAAGTTAGGGACGATAACATTACCTGCCTAGAGTTGTTTGAGAATTAAAGGAGGAAAAATACAAGCAGGCCTGACATGGCTTAGAGTGAGTGCTCCCCGTTCCTTATCTCTGACTTGCCGTGGAGCTTGGGTGGGGCAACCCAGAGAGTCTCCAGGAGGACCTTTGGTGGGGTGTGGAAGTTACAGTGCTGTGACAGGGTGTGCCCTACGATACAGCCCAGAGAGGTGCCTGACCTGCCTGGGGCTGCACCGCACAGCGTCCCACCCTGGCTATGCAGGTTATGCGGCCCCCTACCTGACAGTGTTCAGCGAGAATGCCATCGATGTGTTTGATGTGAGGAGGGCAGAATGGGTCCAGACCGTGCCACTCAAGAAGGTGAGTGCGGGGACTTCCCTGATCGCCCAGTAGCTAAGACTCTGCGCTCCCAGTGCAAGAGGCTTGGGTTCAATCCCTAGTCAGGGAACTAGATCCCACATGCTACAACTAAGATCCAATGCAGTGAAATTAATTAAAATTTAAAAAGTGAGGCCTGCCCAGGCCCCTGAGGCTGGACTGGGGTGCGGTTGGATAACATGGTGTGACCTCTGCGCCTGCTGCCTCAGGTGCGACCCCTGAACCCAGAGGGCTCCCTGTTCCTCTTTGGTACCGAGAAGGTCCGTCTGACCTACCTCAGGAACCCGCTGGCAGGTGAGGGAATGTGGAGGTGGGAGGAAGGGGTTGTGACCCTGAGCACCAGCTGACTGGGGCCGTGGGGCCTTGGGAGCACCGCCAAGCTCTCTGCTTCTCTGGCAGAGAAGGACGAGTTCGACATCCCCAACCTCACGGACAACAGCCGGCGCCAGCTCTTCCGCACCAAGAGCAAGCGCCGCTTCTTCTTCCGCGTGTCGGAGGAGCAGCTGCAGCAGCAGCGCAGGTGCGCCTGTGCCCTGGGTGGTGGGTGGGCGGGGCCTCCCGCTTTGGGGGCGGGGCGAGTCCAAGCCTCGCCTTCCTGGAGAGGTGTCACCTTTGCCCCGCACGTCCCTTCCCCTACCCCCGTAGGGAGATGCTGAGGGACCCTTTCGTGCGCTCCAAGCTCATCTCAACACCCACCAACTTCAACCACCTGGTGCACGTGGGCCCTGCTGACGGGAGACCCAGCGCCAGGGACCTGCCCCCAGTGGTGAGTTATGAGTCCTCCGGAGCCCATCAGCAGCCTCTCCTTACCTGGGTCCCTGGACCTCCGCACGTCCAGGCCACGTGCAGTTCGTGTGACCCGGTCCCAGCCCTTCGCGCTGTCCCCTAACAGGCTGCGGAAGTGAAGGGACGAGGTGCCCGCGGCTCTGGCCCGCAGCGGCCCCACAGCTTCTCCGAGGCCTCGCGGCGCCCAGTCTCCATGGGCAGTGACGGCCTCGCTAAAGACGCAGACCCCAGTAAGGACAGCCTCACCGCCTCCACTACCTCTGCGTCCCTCCCCCATGTTTCCACCCCCTTTGGACGCTTCAAATCTGACCCTGGATTTTCGTCCCCTCGCTCATCCTGCTCCTGGAGCAGTGAAGAGGAAGCCTTGGACATCTCTGTCCAGCGAGTCTGTGTCCTGCCCCCAGGGATCTCTGAGCCCTGCAGTCTCCCTGATACAGGTGAGTCTCCTCCAGCTCAGAGTCAGGCCCTTCTGTCTCGTGCTGGGACCTGAGGCCAGAGAACAAGCTGAGCCTACACCTGCCTTGGATGCTAAGAGATGCTGACTCCCTCTGTCTAACCCCTTAGTGGGTTCCACCTGCCTGGAAGCAGGTCAGCCTAGGCCTGACTGTCTTGGCTCTGACGGTCTCAGCATTGTGGCCCCAGGTGACGTGCCCAGCCTCCCTGAGCTTGTCTTACCTGTAAAATGAGGTTATCGTTATGAGACCTTTGTGAGGTGAAGATACCTGAGCACGGTGCCTGGAACAAAAGGAGAGCACCACAGAAGGGGAGTTCTTGGAATTCTAAGCACAGGCCTGGCAGGAGGTCAGGGGAGGGAGCAGTCCACTCTGGCTGGGGACCCGGAAGATCTAAGATTTGGGAAGTCATCCCCTCACCCTCCAGTTCTGTCTCCATCTGCCACCCCCACTGCAGCCACAGCAGGCCACTCAAAGCCCTGGGACCCGCCGTGTTCTCTCACACCTCCAGGCCCTTACCCCTGCCATCACCCCTGCTCCTCTTGGAATGCCCTTTCCCGTCCTCCACCTGATTAAGACTCAGGCCAGCTCAAGCCTCTTCACCGACATCACCTTCTCCAAAGGCCACCTGGCTGCCTGGTCAGGTGGTCACTGCCTCCCTGGGGCCAGCGCCACCTCTGGCACCCTCCTCCCTCCACCCTGTCCTTGTCGATCCTGCTGTGCTCTAGTTTTCCTATGAGGTCCTTGATTGCGAGGGTCAAGTTTGTCTTCTGCCTGGAGTAAAGGCTATTTGTTGATTGAATGTAGAATGAGCGAATGAATGGATGGGTCCTGGGAAAGCCTCTGAGAGGTGCTGGCCTGGTGAGAGAGGAGTCCTGCCTTCCTCTTTCAACCTTGACTCTGTTTCTTTCCCCCTCCAGGTCTCAGAACGACCCCGGAGCCTCCCCCCAGCCCCTGAATCTGAGAGCTCCCCTTGATGTCCTCTGGCAGGACCCAACTCCCAGTCCCAGGACCCAGAGAGACATGAGGGAGCAGAGAGCTTGAGGAATGCCAAACTCCGGCTGGTCCGGGACATGTGGAAATTGGACTCAGGGAGGGTCTGGGCTGGGCAGCCGTGGCCTGGGTTTCCAGGCCCCTGCAGGCGGGATAGGGGTGGGGGTCTAACTCCCAGCCCTCATCCTGCCCTTCCCTCTGCTCGCAACCCCAACCTGTGCTAGCCACGAGGAATAGGATGGCCCCCTCCTGTTCTGGGGGCCCCTCTGCCCCATCGTCCAGGGGTGATTGTGCCAAAGTTCTCATCTCCAGGGCCAAGCCCCAGGAGGCCTATGAGAGTCCGGATGCGGGACAGAGAAAGGCTGGACCCCTGGGAGCAAGCTGGGGTCTTGGCTGTGGACTAAAGCCCAGCAAGGCCAAGTAGGGGCGTATCCCAGACTCCACTCAGGGGCAGGATAGGAAAGACAGACTCTGGTCAAGAGGCCAAGGTAGAGAAGGAGAGAGGATGTCGGTGAAGGTGGTGAGAGAGGCACAAGGGAGGAAAGGAAGTACAGGAGGAGAGGATAGTGATTGGAAGGAGGTGAGAGCCAGCCAGAGGAGAAGGAGAAGGAGAGAAGGGTAAAGGACGAGCAATGGAGAAGAGAGAGGCCAAAGGAGAGGGCTGGAGGGAGTGGGAGCTGGGAGAGCACAGGCCCAGGCCCCTTCTCTCTGCAGGGAGGCAGTGGGGCTGGAAGAGGGAGGGGCCCCAAGAGCCAGCTAGCATCCATTAGTCATCTAATCCGTCCAGGAGGAAGCAAACTCCCAGCCAGGGGTGGGATGGGGGGTATTTATAAGGGCTACTTGGTGAGAGGTGGGCACCCTTTGGGTCTCCAGGCACACTCTGGCCCTTCCCAGAAAGGGGACGGGTCCTTTTTCTCAAAGCTTCAACCACCTGTGTATTAGGGGATCATAGGAGCATTTTATTATTGATCACAGTCATTATTATTTTATTATATTACTATTTTTATTAAACATCCCCCTATGGTTGAGTAGGGGGCAAAATAAGTATTTATCTTCTCAAATGCCATATGCCCGGGAGGGATCAACCCTGACGCTCTGTGAGGCAGTAAGAACCAATAAAAACAGCTTTGTAAGCTGCTGGCCTCCCCGCCTGGATCTGTCTTCCTGGGGTTCAGAAAACAGAGGGATCGGGGAGGAGGGAGAGGATCAGGGACAGTTAAAGACCAGGTTGTCTTTTTGTGTCTTCACAAATCAGATGATGTTCACACGGGGGGTGGAAATGAGAGTTTAAGAGTGAAGGGACAGGGACTTCCCTGGTGGCCTTGTGGCTAAGACTGTGAACTCCCAATTCAGGGGGCCTGGGTTCCATCCGGGGTCAGGGAACTAGATCCCACCTGCTGTAGTTAAAGATCCTGCATCCCTTAACTAAGACCCAGGGCAGCCAAATAGATATATATATATTTTTTTTTAAGTCATAAGTGAAGGGGCAGTTTACAAAAGTGTGGGCAGCATCAGGGGAACCGACCAAGGAGTGGTGGTGCCCTGAGCCCTGGCAGCAGTGAGGAGCTGTTATCACCTCCAGGTCAGCTGGGCAAGGCAGGTGTTACCAGCGGGAGTTATGGCTCTCAGGGAAGCACTTGGCCGTGGCCAAGCAGGAAGGCAGCCCAGGAAATTAATTCCTTTCCTCACTCTACTCCCTCCCTTCCATCTCCTGCTTCCTCTTGTCCAAACCCAAGCAGCAACCAGAGGCTCCTAGACCTCAGTTTCTGCAGATCTAGAGGGCAGCCTTTAGGGTACAGAACCGGGAGGTAGGGGGCCAGGGGTAGGAAGTGGATCTGGAGGGCACAGCCTGCTGTTCCACCCAGGTGAGGCTGGTGGGGAGGCGGGGATGTCTGGGAGGGGTCTCCTTGTTCTGAGCTGGGGTGTCCATGACTGGGCAGGACCCTGGCCTGGAGGCGGGGCTGGGTGAGGCAGGAAGGTAAGGCCTGTGCACCAGGATCAGGGCAGGTCTGGAGCTGATGGCTGTGCCCTAAGGCTTGTAGATGGCCCTAAAGCTAGCAAAAGTAACCAAAAAAGGGCCTAGGTCTTGCTAGAGCTTGGGGGCCCATGAAATTGCAAGGCCTGGTTAGGAGTGTAGCCTTGATTCCAGTCTAGTACAGAGGATGAGATGGTTGAATAGCATCATCGACTCAATGGACATGAGTTTGAGCAAACTCAGGGAGATAGTGAAGGACAGGGAAGCCTGGCACGCTGCAGTCCATGGGGTCACGAACAGCAACTGAGCAACTGAACCACAACAGCTGCAGTCATGAGCAAGTTACCTGACCTCTCTAAGCATCAGTTTCTCGTTCTGTAAGTTGGGATCATAAAACCCATCATGAGAGGTTCTAGTAAGACTTTGGTGAGATAATCAGTATAAAATGGTTATATACTAATGTTATATATAAATTAAATTATATACACTCAGGAAATGTTTGCTCTGCCTATGGAGATGCCAAAACCTGAAGACACAGCCTAGGGCAGGGACGCCAAGGCCTCTTACAAGCTACAGCCTCACCAAATTGGAGAAATGGCCATTTCCCTAGCACCCTTCAATAATTTAGCCAACAGGTTTTCACAGTTTCATGTTAAAAAAATGTTTTTTCTCCCAAAGTTTTATGTTGACAAATTTCAAAAAAGGTTGAAAGATTACAAGCTCCCCACCCTCTTCTGGATTCACCATTGCTCAGTTTGCTGCTTTTGTGCTTCTCATGTACTGACGATGTATTTCGCTACCATCTGAAGGTAAGTTACACACAGCCTGAACTTTGCTCAATACTTTGCAGACATCCGTTAAGAAAAAGGAACCACCACCAAGGGAATTCCCTGCCGATCCATGTCTTGAACCCGTGTCCTTGGCAGTGGAAGTGTAGAGTCCTAACCATTAGATCTCCAGGAAGTTCCCAGGGCATATCTTTTTTTTTTCTGGCTGTGCTTTGGCAGTCCAGTGGTTAGGACTCCATGCTATCACTGCTGAGGGCCTTGGTTCAATCCCTGGTCAGGGAACTAAGATCCTGCAAGCTGCATGGTGAGGCCAAAAAAGAGAAAAAAAAAAAGAATAAGGAACCACCATAAGTCACTCTCACAAGATTTAATATTGATACTCTGTATTAATCTGTTATGGGTTGAATTATGACCCCTAAAAATGAAGTCCTATTCCCAAATCAGAGTGTGACCTTATTCGGAACTAGAGGCATTGCAGACGTAAGTAGTTTGACAAGGTCATTAGGGTTGGCTCTAACCCAATATGACTGGTGTCCTTTAAAAAAGGGGGAAATGTGGATGCATACACAGGGAGCGCACCAAGTGCAAATGAAGGCAGAGATCAGGGTGATGCTTCTATAATCCAAGGAATGCCATGGATTTGCCAATAAACCACTCGTAGCTAGGAGAGAGGCCTGGAATAGATTTTCTCACAGCTCTCAGGAGTAACAAATCCTGCAGACATTTTTTTTTTTAATTTATTTATTTTTAATTGAAGGATAATGGCTTTACAATATTATGCTGGTTTCTGGCATACATCAACATGAATCAGCCATAGGTATACTTATGTCCCCTCCCTCTTAAGCCTCCCCGCTCCCACCCCGTCCCACGCCTCTAGGTTGTCACAGAGCCCTGGTTTGAGTTCCCAGAGTCACACAGCAAAATGCCCGCTGGCTCTCTATTTTACATATGCCAGTGTGTATGTTTCCACGCTACTCTCCAGCCACCCTACCCTCTCCTCCCCCCACCCGACTCCCGTGCCCATAATTCTGTTCTCTGTGTCTCCTGCAGTCATTTTTATCTTGGACTTCTAGCCTCCACATCTGTGAAGTGATACATTTCTGTTTAAGTCAACCAGCTTGTGGTATAATCATGTCAAAAACATTCTTTATAGCACTAAAAAAAAGTTGAGTATCCGATTCTAGATCGCATGTTGCATTCAGTTCTTGTGTCTCGAATCTCATTTGACCCAAGACAACTTTCTCCTCCTTCCTTTATAGGTCATTTTTTTACGAGGTTAACATCTTTTTTAACAGTCCAGGCCAGTTTTTTTTGGTAGAATAACTTGCAATTTGCATTTGTCTGATTGTTTCCTTATTAAATTAAGATTTAATACTTTTGTCAAGACATAGCAGATGCTATTTTAAATTAATTTTGATTACAACAATATACATTTGTTTTTCTGGTAAATTGGAGGCTGAACTCCCATTTGGCTCCCTGCCCTCCCCTCATGACGTTAATTTATGTCCGTGTGTACCATGTCATTGGCGGGCATCAAGAGGGACCACCGTCCCCTAGCCTCCTCTCCATCAGCAGGAATCCAGTTGGATCTTCAGGACCCTCCCTGTCCTCGGCAGGAAGCCCTGACCTCCGTGCTTGCAGCTGGCCCTCCACCGGACCCCTGCCTCAAGACCATCATACCTGGGCCTACTCCTGTCCCTGTTGCTCGGTCCACTGCAGGGGCTGAGGCCTCTAGGTTCTCCATGGCTCTGGCCATCCCTTGTTCTGACCCCGTCTCCACCCTCAGCTCCCGAAAGCTGTTCACCATGTGCTCTAGAGCTGATGGTCCAACTGCAGCAAAATCCCCTGCGCCCTCGCCCCCTTTTGCAAATGGTCCTTAGCCCTCCTGCTCTGGTGGAAACTTTGCCCTTTGGGGTTATGCTCACTGCCTCGTGTCCCGCAGACTTTCCACAGCCCTCCTGCCTTGCGGCCTGGAGATGGGGTAGGTGTCCTTCCTGAGGCCACTGGTAGACATCCTGCTCCCTCTTCCTTTCAAACACTTAGGTCTGAACTCAAGTTATCAGCTTTTACCACTTACTTTGTCTCAGTGTCTCCCAACCCATGCATGGCTCATTTCTTAATAATTCTAGCTCCTGGCTTGTTGCCACTCTCTCTATCCAATTCTTGTTTTATTACATTTATTTATTTTGGCTGGCCATGCTGCACAGCTTGTAGGACCTCAGTTCCCTGACCAGGGATCAAACCCAGGCCTTTGGTAGTGAAAGCATTGGTCCTAACCACTAGACCGCCAGGGAATTCCCTCTATCCTACTTCCCTGGTGGCTCAGCTGGTAAAGAAACACCTGCAATGTGGGAGACCTGGGTTGGGAAGATCCCCTGGAGAAGGGAACAGCTACCCACTCCAGTATTCTGGCTGAGAATCCCATGGACTGTATAGTCTATGGGGTCGCAAAGAGTTGGACATGACTGAGCACTTTGATGGTGACTGCAGCCATGAAATTAAAAGACGCTTACTCCTTGAAAGGAAAGTTATGACCAACCTAGATAGCATATTGAAAAGCAGAGACATTACTTTGCCAACAAAGATCCGTCTAGTCAAAGCTATGGTTTTTCCAGTGGTCATGTATAGATGTGAGAGTTGGACTGTGAAGAAAGCTGAATGCCGAAGAATTGATGCTTTTGAATTGTGGTGTTGGAGAAGACTCTTGAGAGTCCCTTGGACTGCAAGGAGATCCAACCAGTCCATTCTGAAGGAGATCAGCCCTGGGATTTCTTTGGAAGGAATGATGCTAAAGCTGAAACTCCAGTACTTTGGCCACCTCATGCGAAGAGTTGACTCATTGGAAAAGTCTCTGATTCTAGGAGGGATTGGGGGCAGGAGGAGAAGGGGACGACAGAGGATGAGATGGCTGGATGGCATCACGGACTCGATGGACGTGAGTCTGGGTGAACTCCAGGAGTTGGTGATGGACAGGGAGGCCTGGCGTGCTGCGATTCATGGGGTCGAAAAGAGTCGGACACGACTGAGCGACTGAACTGGACTGAACTGAGCACTTTGAATTCACTTCACTTACTATTATTTTGAATCTTAGAGACTTTGATATACACATGGATGATCCAGCTGCCAGGCTTCTCTGTTCCTTGAGTGCCATCTTGTCCCATGATCTTACCTTCCAGTCCCTCACTCTCACAGCCATACTGGAGAGCCACACTGTCATATGGGAGCCCCTGGTCACACGTAGCCTCTGAACATTTGAAATGTGACTGGTCAGATATGCTGTGTGTATAAAACATACCAGATTTCAAAGGCTTTGCTGTTCAGTTGCTAAGTCATATTGATGAATGGAAGAAACCAATACAATATTGTAAAGCAATTGTCCTTCAATTGTTGTTGTGCAGTCGCTATGTCATGTCTGACTCTTTGCAACCCCAAGGACTCCAGCATGCCAGGCTTTCCTGTCCTTCACTTATCTCCCAGAGTTTGCTCAAACACATGTCCATTGAGTCGGTGATGCCCTCGAGCCATCTCATCATCTGTTGCCCTCCTCTCCTCCTGCCCTCAGTCTGCCCCAGCATCAGGGTCTTTTCCAATGAGTTGACACTTCGCATCAGGTGGCCAAAGTATTGTAGCTTCAGCTCCAGCATCAGTCTTTCCAATGAATACTCAGGGTTGGATTTCCTTTAGAATCGACCGGTTTGATCTCCTTGCTGTCCAAGGGACTCTCAAGAGTCTTCTCAAGCACCACAATTTGAAAGCATCAGTTCTTTGGGGCTCAGCCTTCTTTATGGTCCAACTCTCATATCCATAGATGACTACTGGAAAAGCCATAGCTCTGACCATATGGACCTTTGGTGTGTACAGAACTAAGTCTTGTGTTGTGCGAACAGGACTTAGTGTAGAAAAACATAAATTGTCCTTAATAACTTTATATTGACTATGAGTTGAAATACATTTTGCTATATGTGATTAAAATTAATCTCACTTGTATCTTTTACTTTTTTAATGTAGCTACTAGAAATTTAAAATTTATATATACAGCTCCTGTTCGGTTTGTACAGAAAGCACTACTGTTAATTTTTTTTCCCCCTCCTTGCATGACTTGTGGGATTTAGTTCCCCAACCAGGGATTGAACCTGGGTCCTCAGCAGTGAGAGGGTGGAGTCCTAACCACTGGACCACCAGGGAATTTCCCTAAATATTTTCACTGCTAATAATGACAGCAACCTTCTCCCCATAATTTCAATGCCAAGCCTCCCACTCTCTAACTAACACCCTTATCTTTTCAGCTGTCCCTAGTACCCCAACAACAACAAAGTTTTAACCCCACTGGAACCTACAATCCGTTCATTTATTTATTTTTGTCTGTGCTGGGTCTTCACTGCCTCATGGACTTTATCCAGTTGGGACGGGTGGGGGCTGCTCTCTCACTGTGGCGAGCAGGCTTCTCGTCGCAGTGGCTTCTTTTGTTGATGAGCATGGGTTTCAGTAGCTGTGGTGCGTGAGCTCAGTAGTCGCGGTTCCCGCCTCTAGAGCGCCGGCTCAGTGGCTGTGGATGGGCTTAGTTGCTCTACAGCATGTGGGATCTTTCCAGACCAGGGATCAAACCCATCCTCCTGCCTTGCTCGTGGGTGTGCTCAGTCACATCTGACTCTTTATGACCCCATGGGCTCTAGCCCACCAAGGCTCCTCTGTCTATGGAATTTCTCAGGCAAGAATGTGGGAGTGGGTTGCCATTTCCTCCTCTAGGGCATCTTCCCAACCCAGGGATCAAACCTGTGTCTCCTGCATTGGCAGGCAGATTCTTTACCACTGAGCCACCAGGAAAGCCCTGGTAAGTGGGTTCTTAACACTGGACCACCAGGGAAGTTCAATAATTCATTGATTTTGCCACCCTTTTGCTGTCCCTCATTCCTCTTGTGTCTGTACTTCTGTCCCCCGCCGCAAACAGCTTAAATTCTGGGCCAATGTTTATAATCACTCTTATGAATGAATGTTATTTGTTCATTTATCCAGCAAATAATTGTTGAACATCAGTTATGTACAGGACACTATTCTAGGGACATGGAACACATCCATGAACAAAACAGACATGTTACCTGTCATTGTGGAGCTTACATTTTGGTGGTTTGAGACAAATAATAAATAAGTCAAGCTATGGTTTTTCCAGTAGTCATGTACAGATGTGAGAGTTGGACCATAAAGAAGGCTTAGGGCCAAAGAATTGATGCCTTCAAACTGGTGCTGGAGAAGACTCTTGAGAGTCGCTTGGACTGCAAGGAGATCAAACCAGTCAATCCTATAGGAACTCAATCCTGGATCAATTCATTGGAAGGACTGATGCTGAAAAGTTGAAGCTCCAATACTTCAGCCACCTGATGAGAAGAGCTGACTCACTGAAAAGACCCTGATGCTGGGAAGGACTGAGGACAGGAGGAGAAGGGGGCAACACAGGATGAGATGCTTGGATGGCATCACTGAGCCAATGGACATGAGTTTGCACAAACTCTGGGAGATTGTGAAGGACAGGGAAGCCTGGTGTGCTGCAGTCCATGGGTTGCAAAGAGTCAGACACGACTGAGTGACTGAGCAATAACAACAATTATGGAGGACCCTGGTGGGCGACAGTCCATGGGGCTGCAGAGAGTCAGACATGACTGAAGCAACTGAGCACTTATGAGGTGCTTGAGAAGTGGTTCTCAACAGGGAGCAGTTTGCCCCCCAGAGATATTTGGCAATGTTTGGAGACATTTCTACTGTTACAACAGGGGGAGGGACATCTAAAAGGGGGAGAAGCCAGGGAGGCTGCTAAGCATCCTACAGGGCACAAATCGGTCCCCAACTACAGTGACGCTAGTGGTGAAGAATCCGCCTGTCAGTTAAGGAGACGAAGAAGACATGGGTTCGATCCCTGGGTTGGGAAGCTCCCCTGGAGTAGGAAATGACAACCAGCTCCAATATACTTGCCTGAAAAATCCCATTGACAGAAGAGCCTGGTGGGCTTCAGTCCATGGGATCTCAAAAGAGTCAGACATGACTGAGTGACTGAGCACGTATACGATACGAATGTCAATCTGCCCTGGTTGAGAAACCCTGTTCTAGAAGCTGTTAGTGCTTTAGAAGAAAACATTTTAGAAAGCACAGTGGAGGGGAGGGGTTAGAAGAAGCATTTCGGTTGGAGACTATGATTTTAAGTAGGCTGGTTAGGTCTGGGTCAGCCTCATTGAGAAGGTGGCGTTTGGGAGGAAGACCAGCTGGGCTTCCTATTTCATTGGGAAAATGAAAGTACCCATGTACTCTACCGTATCTCCAATTATTGTGACTAGAACTGTTCATGCTACTAGCAAAGGACAAGCTTGCAAATTGTGGGGGGTTTTTTTAGTTAAAAAAATTTTTTTTTCTACAGGCCTGCAAATTGGGAACGCCCATCCTCTCTACTTGTTCAAGGTCATCAGTCCTGCCTTCTTTCCTATTAAACAACAGCCACATTGCACTCGCCCTCTGCAATGGCCCACACTCTGTCTGTGGAGTGTGATTCTCTGTATCTGAATAAATCCACTCTTCACCTATCACTTTGTCTGAATTCTTTCTGCGATGAGACATCAAGACCCAGCCTATAAAAACCAACACATCAAATTTCGGGGCTGCACTCACCCTCTGTGATGGCCCAAACTCTGTCTGTGGAGTGTGCTTCTGTCTGTATCTGAATAAATCCACTTCTTACCTATCAAAAAAACCCAAAAAACAGCCACAACACCAGGACCTCCTTTGACCTTCTTCTACCTCCAGTTGCCAGCTTGGTTTTTTCTTCTCTTCTGGAAAGCTCCCTAAAAGAGTTGTGTATTATCACTGTCTCCAATTTCTTCCCTCTCATTTTTCTTGAGCCCAAGAACTCTGGGCTTTTGTTCCCAAACTGCTCCTAAGGTGGTCGCCAGGGGTTCTCACAGAGCTAAATGCAATCAGTCCTTGGTGCTCAGCTTGCTGACCTGTGGGCACCCTGTGGCTCATTCCTCTGGCTTGGTCCTCTAAACCAAATGCCCATGTGGCTTTTCTCCCATCTCTCTGGCTGATTCCTCTCAGAATCTTTGCTGGTTCCTCCTGGTTTCCCAACCTGTACATGACGGGGTACCCCAGAACGCAGTCCTTGATGATCTATTCCCATATATGCCTCACTCAACTTCCCTAAATGTTAACATCTTACACAACACTGTACATTTATCAAAACTTAGGAATGAAAAATAAACAAAGCTACAGATAGTTTTGAATTTCATAAGTAGTGCTCACAGGTGCCCAAGACTTAACAATTAATTATATATAATTCCCATATATGCCTCACTAAACTTCCCTAAATGTTAACATCTTACACAACATGGTACATTTATCAAAACTTCAGTTCAGTTCAGTTCAGTTCAGTTGCTCAGTCGTGTCCGACTCTTTGTGACCCCATGAATCGCAGTACGCCAGGCTTCCCTGTCCATCACCAACTCCTGGAGTTCACTCAGACTTACATCCATCGAGTCAGTGATGCCATCCAGCCATCTCATCCTCTGTCGTCCCCTTCTCCTCCTGCCCCAATCCCTCCCAGCATCAGAGTCTTTTCCAATGAGTCAACTCTTCACATGAGGTGGCCAAAGAACTGGAGTTTCAGCTTTAGCATCATTCCTTCCAAAGAAATCCCAGAGCTGATCTCCTTTGAAAAGTGAACGAAGCTACAGATAGTTTTGAATTTCATAAGTAGTGCTCACAGGTGCCCAAGACTTGACTGGTTTAGTTTTAAAACTGAAAGTCCCACTCCCCTGAAGTCCCCTCAGACTTAGGCGAGCTGGGCCAATCAGCCACCCTCTTCACCAGTTTTTCTACTAAATCCTTTTTCTTCTGGTCTAGGATTCAATCTAGAACACCACGTTGGTCCTGTCTCCTTCAGTTCAGTTCAGTCGCTCAGTCGTGTCCGACTCTTGGCGACCCCATAAATCGCGGCACGCCAGGCCTCCCTGTCCATCACCGACTCCCGGAGTTCACTCAGACTCACATCCATCGAGTCGGTGATGCCATCCAGCCATCTCATCCTCTGTCATCCCCTTCTCCTCCTGCCCCCAATCCCTCCCAGCATCAGAGTCTTCCAATGAGTCAACTCTTCGCATGAGGTGGCCAAAGTACTGGAGTTTCAGCTTTAGCATCATTCCTTCCAAAGAACACCCAGGGCTGATCTCCTTTAGAATGGACTGGTTGGATCTCCTTGCAGTCCAAGGGACTCTCAAGAGTCTTCTCCAACACCACAGTTCAAAAGCATCAATTCTCCGGCGCTCAGCTTTCTTCACAGTCCAACTCTCGCATCCATACATGACCACTGGAAAAACCATAGCCTTCACTAGACGGACCTTTGTTAGCAAAGTAATGTCTCTGCTTTTGAATATGCTATCTAGATTGGTCATAACTTTCCTTCCAAGGAGCAAGTGTCTTTTAATTTCATGGCTGCAGTCACCATCTGCAGTGATTTTGGAGCCCCCCCCAAAATAAAGTCTGACCCTGTCTCCTTAGTATCTTCTAATGTGCAACGGTTTCTCACTCCTTCCTTGTCTTTCATGACCTGAACACTTTTGAGGAGAGCTGTCAGGTATGGCCAGTCTGAAAGTCCCTCAGTTTGTGTTTGCCCAAACTTCTCTCATGATTAGGCTAGATTTACAGTTTTGTGGGGGATAATGTACAGAAGTGAAGTAGGGTAGGAATTTGATCTGTTTTACTCACTGCTACATAGCCAGTGCCTGAGAGCTTGGCCCATTATAGGCAGCAAAAATCTGTTTCCTAAATGAATAAGAGAGTGACTGATTCTGTAGAAATTATTTAGTATTATTTTGAAGTTTTTAAATGGTAATATAAATCCTACCCCATCATACATATTGTTCTGCAGCCTCTCCCCTTGAACAATGTGCCCTGAAGATCCATCTTAGGATGCAGAGAGTTACTTTACTCTTCTTTTGCTGTATTACAAATAATTACAATGGTTCTTTAGATGGTCTTCTTTGCACACGTGTCAGATTTTCCCTGTAGACCGAAAGCTAGACTTACAGTAGGCACTTTTATGTGTTAATCGATACCGATAAATAACCAGCTAAAATGGCTGAACACATTTACAGTACTCCAGCAGTGTTAAAAAGTTCCCGTTGTCATCACATCTTGCCAACAAGCAACAACCTACAGAAGCGGACACCGCCCGCTCACTACCCGGACTACATCTCCCAAAAGGCACTGCGGTTCCTCGGCTACCTGGGTGAGCGTGAATTGGAATGACCAATCCCTGAGGACCTCAGAAAGGCGGGGCTGCCTCCGCTCTTCTCCGCCCTCTGGGGAGCCCAGAGCAGCGGGACTACCACTCCCATAAGCCATCGCGGACTGGCCGGCCCGGCCACCATTTCAAGACTTGGCAGGGACAACAGCGGGCCTTGGACTCCTCTTCCCGGCAGGCAGTGCGGCCCGAGGGGGGCGGAACTCCATTTCCCAGCAGACTTCAGGCGGCGGGCGCCGCGGTGCCTTGTGTGGGATGTAAGCGCGGAGGTGGGCGCGGGGGACCTAGGCCAGGTCTCTCCTTGGGATTTGGGGGGACTGGCCTAGGGGCGCCTTCCGGCGGACTCTAGGGCCCCGGGGGTATGAGCGCAGAGAGGGGGCGGGGCGGCCATTGGGAGTGCTCAGCGGGGTCCTAGGGGCTCACCTCCTTCGGGGCCGGGGCTCCTGGTGGTGTGGGGGACAGGAAGGCCCTGCAGCCTCGGCTGAGGGGTCTCTTCGATGAAAGAGGGGGAACAGATGAGCGGAGCGTGAAGGGGCGGGGAAGCAAGGGTTGGTGTCTGTGGGTGTGTAGAGGGGTGTGGAACGCTAGCCGAACCTGGGAGGGGACTCGTGGGCCGTGCCCACACGACCATCCTTCTCCTCCGGTCGCCCGCAGGCCGAGGGCCGCCGCCATGGGGCTGAAGGCTGCCCAGAAAACGCTATTCCCGCTGCGTTCCATCGACGATGTGGTGCGCCTGTTCGCTGCCGAGCTGGGCCGGGAGGAGCCGGACCTGGTGCTCCTATCCTTGGTACTGGGCTTCGTGGAGCATTTCCTAGCTGTCAACCGCGTCATCCCCACCAACGTGCCTGAGCTCACTTTTCAGCCCAGCCCTGCGCCCGACCCTCCTGGCGGCCTCACCTACTTCCCGGTGGCCGACCTGTCCATCATCGCTGCCCTCTATGCCCGCTTCACTGCCCAGATCCGTGGCGCCGTTGACCTGTCTCTCTACCCGCGAGAGGGGGGCGTCTCCAGCCGTGAGCTGGTCAAGAAGGTCTCCGATGTCATCTGGAATAGCCTCAGCCGCTCCTACTTCAAGGATCGTGCCCACATCCAGTCCCTCTTCAGCTTCATCACAGGTTGGAGCCCGACAGGTGGCAAGAGACAGGTGGCTGTCTCACGTGAGAATCTTGGCCCACCTCTTCCCAACACTGTGGTTTACAGAGCCCGTTTGAGACCTGTAAGCTTGTGAGGTGGGCCAAGTGTTATGTCCCCCATTGCAGCTAGAGAAACTGAAGCCCCGGGAGAGAAAGTGATCTGCCAAAGTGACACAGAGTGACGGGGCTGGGACTGGACCTCAGTCACTTGACTCCAAATCCATTAGCCCACCCTCTGCCCCCTCAGCACCTCAGCTACTGCAGCTCAGCCTGGGGCACAGAGGGCAGCAGAAGATTTAGGGGGTGAGGAGCCAAAATCTGTCTATGTTTCATGGAATTGAGACAATCCACGGAGTATCTATGAACATAATTTGAAGGTGAAGAGACTAGGGCTTCACCTTGAGAAGCTGAAAGCTCAGGACTTGAAAAGAGCTTTCCTTTTTGTTCTAAGGCCAGTTAACTGGCATTCAGGTCCTGGAGTGCCATATTGAGAAGGAATCTGAGGCTACTTCTGAGCTTAGCAAGAAAAGAGGACAGAGATAAATTAGGAGTGTCCATCAGTGTGTGTGTAAAAAAGTGTTGGCCAGTGTCCTGGTTATAACCTAGTACAGTAAAATGAGGAAATGCTTAAATTAGCAGAAACATATAATACAGTTGCAGAGAAATAGAAAAGGCAGGGTCAAAAGCTGGGGAACTATGAAAGATTCAGGGTCTCCTGTTGAGGATGGGGAATGTAAGGGGGGAGGGAGAGGCCCTGAACAGTTAGGAGGAAAGGGATAGAGGGAAGCAGGGCAGGAGTGTCAGAGGGCAAAGGTATGGGGGTGAGGGTGGGAGGGAGCATGGCTTACCGCTGGCAGGTCCCTTCCCCCAGGCCAGAGCTCAGAGGACCCTCTTTGATTACTTTCCCTTCCACAGGCACCAAACTGGACAGCTCTGGCGTGGCCTTCGCCGTGGTGGGGGCCTGCCAGGCTCTCGGTCTCCGGGATGTCCACTTGGCCTTGTCCGAGGACCACGCCTGGGTAGTGTTTGGGCCCAATGGAGAACAAACAGCTGAAGTCACTTGGCATGGCAAGGGCAATGAGGATCGCAGAGGCCAGACAGTCAACGCGGGTGTGGCTGAGCGGGTACTGCACTCCCCCACCCCCTCCATATTCTCCTAGCCCAGGCCACCCAAGGAGCTCTGCTTTCTTGGGCCATTCTCCCCTCTTCCTGTCACCACCTCCATACGTCTGGGGCCCTGTTCAAGGGGAGGGCCCTGTTCCTGATGTCAATCCCTACAGCAGGCACTGGTGGGCCATCATAAGACATCTGGTCTTGTCCTCTCCCAAGAGCTGGCTGTACCTGAAAGGATCGTACATGCGCTGTGACCGCAAGATGGAGGTGGCATTTATGGTATGCGCCATCAACCCTTCCATTGACCTGCACACTGACTCCCTGGAGCTACTGCAGCTGCAGCAGGTGAGGGTACCTGTGGGACCCTGGGCCAGGGTGCTTCCCCTTGCTGAGCTTCAGCTTCCCCTTCTGTAACATGGGTGAATCATTCCTGGCCTGGACTTTCCTGGGGCTCTTGGGAAGGGGGAAATTGAGACATGAAAGTGCTTTGACACCAGTCAGGGGCTAGTTCCTAAATTCTGGCTTTTCCCACCTCGGGGGGGAGTCCCCTACTGGTGCCGGACTGCTCCCTCTGCCTGGTAGACTGAGGGTGCACCTCCCTCTCACCAGCTTGCACTTTTCTTCTTTGGCCCCTAGAAGCTGCTGTGGCTGCTCTATGACCTGGGACATCTGGAAAGGTCAGTAGGGGGAGTGGCCAGGCTGGGCCCCAGGGCGGGCTAGGGGGCAGCCTGGACTTACTAGCCTTTCCCAGGTACCCAATGGCGCTGGGGAACCTGGCGGATCTGGAGGAGCTGGAGCCCACCCCGGGCCGGCCGGACCCACTCACCCTCTACCACAAGGTGGGGACATCTTAGGTATAGAAGGGTAGAGAAGGGTGGCCCAGCGGTGGCTGGGGTCCCCTTCTACTTGGAACTGGGGGGGCAGGTAAGAAGAGAACTTTGTGTGTATTGTGGGGTATCACCTATCCAGTCCCCTTTTTGTATTTACTGCGTGCATATTCAGTGCAGTCAGGGATGTCTGAGAGGTGTTCTGGTTCTCTGCCTGGGAGGGGTAGGTCCTAGAGTTGTCCCCTCAGCCCTACTTTTTCTACTACTTGTCATTGTCCTCTGGGAGTATAACAGAAGTCAAACGTGGTGAGAGCACTGAGGTGGGAGTATTAACTTGGTGGGGCTGGGGGCTCCTGGGCTGGGAGGGACATTAGACTGGATTTGGAAGGCCTTGGTGTTTGTGGGGGAAAGTTCAGGAAAGGGACAGACCCTGAGCTTGGAGGATAAGCCCCTCCCCTTCCTAGGCCTTTGTCTGCAGGGTGCCTGCAGCAGTCTGGCCCAGGCCTGAGCAAGCAGACCTGCAGACCAGGGGAGGGGCAGCTGGCAGAGAGGATGATGGCCAGGGTAGTAAGGTCTCATGGGAGGAGACTCTCTGGAATCTTCCTGATGCCCCTTCCAATTGTGATCCAGTGGAACATTTGTGCCATCTGGGGCTGCCTCCTTGAGACCCCTCTGCTCATTCTCAGGGCATTGCTTCAGCCAAGACCTACTACCGGGATGAGCACATCTACCCCTACATGTACCTGGCTGGTTACCACTGTCGCAACCGCAATGTGCGCGAAGCTCTGCAGGCCTGGGCCGACACAGCCACTGTCATCCAGGAGTGAGGATCCCCCCACATGACCCCAGCCCAGCTTTTCTTCCCCTTCCACCCAATTTACAACCCCTCTCATCCAGGAGGGAGGCCTGGGTCCCAAGTTCTATCCCTCTCCTTCCAGTCACTAGGCAGCCAAGACCATCATTGCCTGAGAGGTAGGGACCCCTCATGAGGGCCTCAGGCCTTTCCTTCCCTCTCCTCTCCTGATGTCTGACCACTGCCATCCAGCTCTGTATTCCCGGCCCCCCTCTTAACTCTTGCTCTGGGCTGACACAGCACCATCATCTCGGAGTGAGGACCCCAATCATTCACTCGGTCCCTGGATGATCCCGGGAAAGAAACCAGGGCTCCCTCCCCTGCCAGGTCCCTGGGGGTACCCACCATGGCTGAGACCCCACAGTGCCCTGCTGCCCTCACAGCTACAACTACTGCCGTGAAGACGAGGAGATCTACAAGGAGTTCTTTGAAGTAGCCAATGACGTCATCCCCAACCTGCTGAAGGAGGCCGCCAGCCTGCTGGAGGCTGGCGAGGAGCGACCCGGGGAGCAGACCCAGGTGAAAGGCTGGGCTCCAGCCTGTGCACACCTTCCCACCTGAGCAGGGCTCCCAGTCCCAGGACGTGGAACTGCTGCCTGGGACTGGGGGCGGCACAGGAAAGTTTGGTGCAGGACAGGCAGACAGCTGTGTTCTCTTATGCAGTAGCCGAGGGTCTGGGTCTGGGTTTGAGGAGGTGAGGTAAATGGGATGGAAGCCCTTCTCTTTCTCTGTCAGGGTCACTCATTCAGTTGAGGGAGTGAAATGGAGATAAAGGGTGGTTCCCCACTCGCCCCAAGTCCAGGCTAAGGACTAGATTTATAAAAGGAAGGAGTTTCTAAGAATTCTTTCCACCCCTACTCACCTCCCCCAGGGCCAGGGCTCTCTGTCCAGACGAGAGGTCTGGCCTGTGCCGCCTGGTGAAGGGTGAGTAATGGGGTCTGAACTAACTGTGCCCTTTCCCCCCTTTCTCAGGGCACGCAGAGTCAGGGTTCTGCCCTCCAGGACCCAGAGTGCTTCGCCCATCTGCTGCGATTCTATGATGGCATCTGCAAATGGGAAGAGGGCAGCCCCACCCCCGTGCTGCATGTGGGCTGGGCCACCTTCCTTGTGCAGTCCCTAGGCCGTTTTGAGGGACAGGTGAGAGGCAGCTGTGCAGGGTGGCTGGGAGGGCGGGTGGTGACAGCAGCCAGGAGGAGTCAGACCTTTGTAGCACTGCAGGGGATCTGCCTATACCCTTTGGGTGCGAGTGAGACCAAGGCCCCAAGATGGCTGGGGTGCGGGGTGCCAGCCACTGGCCTGCAACCTTGGCCTTCGCTTGTCCTCCCCATCCGGCCCAGGTACGGCAGAAGGTACGCATAGTGAGCCGAGAGGCGGAGGCGGCCGAGGCTGAAGAGCCGTGGGGCGAGGAAGCCCGAGAAGGCCGGCGGCGGGGCCCACGGCGGGAATCCAAGCCCGAGGAGCCGCCGCCGCCTAAGAAGCCGGCGCTGGACAAGGGCCCAGGCGCGGGCCAGGGTGCGGTGCCAGGACCCCCTCGGAAGCCCCCAGGCACAGTCCCCGGGACTGCCCGCGGCGCTGAAGGCGGCAGCGCCGCTCCAGTGCCGGCACCCGCTGCATCACCGCCACCCGAGGGTCCCGTGCTGACATTCCAGAGCGAGAAGATGAAAGGCATGAAGGAGCTGCTTGTGGCCACCAAGATCAATTCGAGCGCCATCAAGCTGCAGCTCACTGCGCAGTCACAAGTGCAGATGAAGAAGCAGAAGGTGTCTACACCGAGTGACTACACGCTTTCCTTCCTCAAGCGGCAGCGCAAGGGTCTCTGAAGTACCGGGACTCCATATCCGCCTACCAAGAGCCCGCCCTCAACCCGTCGAGGCTCCACCCCAGCCTCTTGAGCCCAGGCTCCACCCGCAGGCCCCATCCCTACCCGGAACCCAGGCTGCAGGTTCCCAGAGTACAAACTCTGCCCAGCGCCCCGAATCGAGGGCTCTGCCCAGTCATTGGAATATAGAGCCCATCCCCAAGGGTCCCAGCCGGCCATCTGAAACCTTCCCTCTGACCCCATCACCAGTCTTTAAAGGTCCAACCACGGGAAACAGCCTTCACCTCAGAACCCAGGCTCTAACCTTCGTCCTGAGCGGTGTTGGCTCAGGGTTGCTTCCAGCCCATGGGGCTCTTTCGCTCTAAACCCTAGAAGCAGAGGTCCCACCTACAGCCCGGGAACCAAGGACCCCGCCCAGCTCCTAGGAGAACGTTTCCACACTTCAGAAGTCCATTCCTTGCAAGCCCCCTAGCACAAAGAACCTAAGAAACGCTTCCAGAATTTGGAAATGCTAGCTTCCTTCTCTGTCTCATGGGTCGGGGACGCAAAACTCTGCCCCCGGCCTGTGTGAATCCTGAGCCCTGCCCCCTCCCTGCCCAAACTGGCCCTAGATCAGAGCAGACCTTTCTTCCCACCCTCTGGGAACCTCCCCGAGGTCCAGCCTGTCTCGGGGGACCCTAGAGGAAATCTACAGGGGTTTGTTTGCGTGTGGGTGAGGGGAGCCTGATCTCTTCCTGTTTTGTACATAGATTTATTTTTCAGTTCCAAGGAAGATGAATACATTTTGTAAAAAAAAAAAAAAAATACTTGTCGGTGTTTCATCTGGGAATTTTGGGATGGAGCGTCCCCTCTTTCTTCTGCTTTCTGGCCCTGCGGGCTTCAGTCTCCCCACTTGTAGAGCTCGAGGAACCAGTGGCTGAAGGAAGAGCCTCGGCGCCGCCCGCTCCTCCCGGGATTGGGGCTTCCCCTTGCCGCCAAGGGTCGGTCCCGCGGGCGCCTCCTCCCGGCCGGGCGGCGGGGCATCCCCGGCCTGGCCCCGCCCTGGGGCCCGGTCCCGCCCCCGCGGCCTCGGAGCCACCGGCGCCCGCCCCGGCGGTACTACCCCGCCCCGCCCGTCCCGCCCCGCCCCGCCCCGCGCCGCCCCGCGCCGGCTCCGCAGCTCGCGCCTGCCCGGCGCCGGGCCATGGCGCTGCTGCAGAACGTGTCGCTGCAGGATCCACGGGACCGCTTCGAGCTGCTGCAGCGCGTGGGGGCCGGGACCTATGGCGACGTCTACAAGGTGCGCCGGGCGGCGGGCCGGGCGGGAGAGCTGAGAGCTGGATACGCGCTCTGCGTCTTGCTGCGGGAGCTGGCCCCCGGCCCCGCCTCCTCCTCATTCCTCCTCACCCCCTCCTCATCCCTCTCAACCCCTCCGCCCCTGCAGGCCCGCGATACGGTCACGTCCGAACTGGCCGCGGTCAAAATAGTCAAGCTAGACCCAGGTGAGGGCCGGGAGCCAGGGCCTCAGCGCTGGAGGGAGGGCAGAGCGCGGCGCGGGCGGGCGCGGTGTAAGGAGCGGAGAGTTGCCGTTTCCGAGGCCCCCGCTGAGAGGCAGGCCCCAGGAGGTACTGTCGGCTGGCACCTGTCTGGCCTGAAGAGAGGAGGCACTCTGTGCCCATTTTGCAGATGGGGCACTGAGTTAAGGCGGCGCCCTTCATGATGCCCTGTGTTTCCCAGGGGACGACATCAGCTCCCTTCAGCAGGAAATCACCATCCTGCGTGAGTGCCGCCACCCCAATGTGGTGGCCTACATTGGCAGCTACCTCAGGTGAGGCTGCTGTATCCCCTTGCCCGCCCCCAGGCAGCCCCCATGTGGCCCTGCCATGTGCCCACCCCAGCTCTGTGTCACCCCAGGAATGACCGCTTGTGGATCTGCATGGAGTTCTGCGGAGGGGGGTCCCTGCAGGAGATTTACCACGGTGAGGGCTAGGACTCCAGGCCCCAGAGGGCCACGGCCTTCTTCCCATCCCCCTACCCCAACATAGGGCAGGAGGAGAGCGCTGAGGCCCTGCACTTGGGCCCCTCTCCACTTCTTCACTGGCTGTGTGACCTTGAGAAAAATGCTGTCCTTCTCTGGGCTGTATATCCTACCCTATGTCGGAAGGGGATGTGGCCAACTCTCCTTTCGCCAGCAGTGCCTGCTGCTTCCCCTACACAGGGTGGAGCTGGGTGGGTCAGCATATCCCCGCTAGACCCCCAAGCCAGCCCTTACCCCTTCCATTGCAGCCACCGGGCCCCTGGAGGAGCGGCAGATTGCCTATGTCTGTCGAGAGGCACTGAAGGTAGCTGGGCCCGTAGGACTGTTCACACCCCTCGTCCCCAGGAGCAGGGCAGGCAGCCCAGCAGGCCCCTGTGTGGGGTGGGGTGGGGTGGGTGGAGTCCCTCAGGCTGAGCTGCCTGAGGGGCTGTGGGTCCTGGGGGGGAAGGGGCCCCAGCCCTATTGCCGGAAGCAGCCCATTTCCCTTTTGGCTCAGTCACTTCCTGTTTGGGGAGAGGGGTGGAGGAAGCTGCTTGGGTGGGGGGCCCCAGGCCTGAGGGGGTTCAGGAGAGGGGAGATATACGGGGTAGCTGCTCTCAGGGGCTCCTCTTTGTCCGCAGGGGCTCCACCACTTGCATTCTCAGGGGAAGATCCACAGAGACATCAAGGTAGGGATCTGGCCAAGGGCATCGTGGGAGGGAGGAGGGAACTCTTGGGGGCACCAGATGGGATTCTCTCTCCTCCATTCCCACAGGGAGCCAACCTTCTCCTCACCCTCCAGGGAGATGTCAAGCTGGGTCAGTACCCTGGGGACACCGTCAGGGCGAGGGTTCTGTGGGAGCTCCTGGAGTCTGGGAGCCTGCTTGTCCTCGGGCAAGTCGTTTTACCACTTGAGCCTCGGTTTCCCCGTTTAGAACGTGGCACCATTCTCCCTTCTTGCTGGAAAGTTGGATGTGGTTGGGTCTGTATGGAGTCTAACCTGGGACCGGGCACTGGGTCAGGGCTACAAGGTGGTCGACCCCTCCCAGGAGGGAACCTGGCCTGGCCTTGAGCCTGGGCCCCCTGCTGTCTGAGCCCCGCCAGGTGCATCCTGAGCCTGTGCCCTGGCCGTGGGTGGGGAGTGTCAGCCTGAGGTGGGGTGAGAGCGGCTTTTCTCCCTGCAGCTGACTTCGGGGTGTCAGGCGAGCTGACAGCGTCTGTGGCCAAGAGGAGGTCTTTCATTGGGACTCCATACTGGTGAGGCTGCGCCTCTGGCTGAGGGGGTAGGGGCCATGCGTGGAGGCCCCTGGCCATCTCATGTGTGACCTTGCCTGCAGGATGGCCCCAGAGGTGGCCGCCGTGGAGCGCAAAGGTGGCTACAATGAGCTGTGTGACGTCTGGGCCCTGGGCATCACTGCCATCGAGCTGGGCGAGCTGCAGCCGCCTCTCTTCCACCTGCATCCCATGAGGTCAGCAGAACACTTGCCCCTGGCCTGGGCCAAGAACCCTGTAACCCTTGACCTCTGACCTGTGGTCTCCACAGGGCCTTGATGCTTATGTCGAAGAGCAGCTTCCAGCCGCCAAAGCTGAGAGACAAGACTCGCTGGTAAGGGCCACATCGCCTGCTGGGGCCCCCCTTTCAGTCCAGCCCGATGAGGGTGGAGGAGCCATCTGCCGGTTCCCCAGGTGCAGCCTTGAGGGTCTGCCCTTCCTGGGCCTCCACAGACTGTCTGCAGGAGTGGGGCCTGGGCCCTGCCTCCACGCCGGGGACCCGTGTGGACAAGGAAGAAAGGCAGATGGCTGATAATGGAGGCGCTGCCGTGTCGCAACAGCAGTGTTGCTCAGGCCAGCTGCCCGTGGCCTCAAGCTGGCCCCTCCCTGGGCAGGCTCCGCAGAATCTTCTGGAGTAGGGGCAGGACACTCTGCCTGAGGGCTAACCTGGGCCGGGATTGGGGCGGGGGGGCTCTTGTACCCACTAGGACCCAGAATTTCCATCACTTCCTCAAGCTTGCCTTGACCAAGAATCCCAAGAAGAGACCGACAGCGGAGAGGCTTCTGCAGGTGGGAGGCAGGAGGGGGGAGCAGGGGGCCTGATGCTCAGAAGCAGGGACTGGAGGCCAGGAACCAAGCTGCGCCCCCCTCCATCCTCCAGCACCCCTTCACGACCCAGCACCTGCCTCGGGCTCTCCTCACACAGCTGTTGGACAAGGCCAATGATCCCCACCTGGGAACCCCCTCTCCAGAAGACTGTGACCTGGAGGTAAGTGAGAGCCCTTGGGGACTGGGTCTTGGCCTGGTCTGGGGCTGAGGAGTACAGAGGTGATTCAGTCACGTCCCTTCAGCTCGTGTGTTTGCAGCACAGGGAGCTTCGGTCTGGTTGAGCCCACGCGTTAGGAATCTTCCCTGAGCTAGTTTGCATCCCTGTCGCCCACTCCAATAGGTTCTTGCCCTTGGCCCTGTGAAGTTAAGGGCCACCTTAACTGAAGGTCCTTAACTTAAGTCACCTGTTTTCTCTGTGATCTTTGGCAAGTTCCTTGGCTCTCTGTGCTGGTTTTCTCATCTGTGAAAGGAAGGTGCGTTTAATCTCACGGTAATCTCAGAGCATTATTGTGAATACAAACACGTCAGTGTGTATAAAGCACCTCAAGGAATACCTAGTATGAGGTGAGTGTGGGCGTGTGTCCACCGTGTGTGTTCTCCTGTAGACTTATGACATATTTCCGGACACCATTCACTCCCGGGGGCAGCATGGCCCAGCCGAGAGGACCCCCTCGGAGATCCAGTGTGAGTCTGTTTTTGGGAGGGGGAGCTGTGGGTGGATTGGGGGCTGTGTGTATGGATTTGGTGGGGGCTGTGTGGATTGGGGGGCTATGTATGTGAATTTGGTGATGGAGGGCTGAGTGTGGACTTGGGGGGCGCTTTGTGTTTGCCTGGAGGGGGCTGAATGTATAGAATTGGGAGAGTTGGCAGAGGGCTATCTGTGTGGAGTTGGTGGGGGGCTGTGTGTGGAGTTGATGGGGGGCTGTGTGTGGAGTTGGTGTGATTTTAGGGATCAGTCCTGAGTCTCTGGCCTCCTAACCCCTGGATCTGGGCCCCCAGTTCACCAGGTGAAATTCGGCGCCCCACGCAGGAAGGAAACAGACCCACTGAATGAGCCGGTGAGGGGCTGGCTGTGTGGCTGGGTGGTCCTTGGGGCAGGGCTAGGGAGCTCTGCAGGTGGCCAAGCATCTCAAACCCAGGAGCATTGACAGCCGCAGCAGCCTGGCCCTTAGGCCCGGGAGAGCCATTCTAACAGACCCGTCCGCGCAGGGACCGGGAGGGCTGGGGCTCCTTCCTGGGGCAGGTCGTTTTGGACAGTTGGTGGAGGGCCTGGGACGTCCCTGGCGGTCCAGTGATTAGGCCTCCACGCTTCTGCTGCAGGGGGTGCGGGTTCCATCCCTGGTTGGGGAACTAAGATCCCATGTGCTCCATGCAGCATGGCCAAAAAACACATGTGGGCCTGTCACGAGTTGGAGGACCCCCCCCCACCGCCACCTCCTTCGGCACGTTCCTCTCTGCCTCAGTCACTGTGGCTGCTGGGTTGTCTGACTCACCGTCTCTGCTCTCTCGCTGTCTCTGTTATCAGCGTCTCTCTTCGCCTCCACAGTCTCAATCTCTCCGTGCCTGTCTCTCTCACTGTCTTGTTCCCTCTCATTCTTTGCCTTTGTCCCTCTTTCACAGTTTCTTTGTCTCTTGTTGTCTCTCTCGATTCTCTTGCCTGTTACCATCTCACTTTCCATCTGTCTGTCTGCCTGCCTGCCTTCTCTCTCTCTTCCCCCATCTCTCCAGCGCCCTCTCACGTTGCCTGTCTGTCTCTCTGCCTCCTTCCCGGCCTTTCTGACTTGGTTTCCCCATAGTGGGAAGAGGAGTGGACGCTGCTGGGGAAGGAGGAGCTGAGTGGGTGAGTGAGGGGGAAGGAAGCTGCAGGGGGGCAGGAGCAGGAGGGCAGGCTGACCTCTGACCCCTCCCCATCCCTGCCCAGGAGCCTGCTGCAGTCAGTCCAGGAGGCCCTGGAGGAAAGGTGAGGTCCCGGAGCCCGGAGAGGGTGGGGACCGGGCTCATGACCCCATCGTATCTCACACCTCATCTCCCTCCAATCTGTCCCCAACAGGAGCCTGACCATCCGGCCGGCCTCGGAACTCCAGGTTCAGAGTGGAGGGGAGCTGAGGGTGGGGGTGCTGCTGGCTGGGAGTAGGTTACAGGGTCACTTGCTAACAGCTGGGCTGGGTCCCCTGACCCTCCCGCCAGGAGCTGGACTCTCCAGATGACACCATAGGAACCATCAAGAGGGCCCCGTTCTTGGGGTCATCTCCCACTGAGCCTCCAGCCGAGGACCTTCACCCCAGCCTCCCAGGTGAGCCAGCTGTAGGGAGCAGGAGGCCGGCCCCGGGGTGGTCTGGGACTGGAATTCACGGCCGCCGCTCTGTGCCTGCAGGAACCCCACCCCTGCCGCACCCAGGCCCCGCCAGCCCTCCCCTGCTCCCCACCGCCTGGGCCACCATGAAGCACCGGGAAGATCCTGAGGTGAGGGGGTGCTGAAGGAGGGTGGGGGAGGCAGGAGTCTGTGGGTAAGACCCTGACTCCTCTCCTCCCTCCCAGAGGTCATCCTGCCACGGGCTCCCCCCGACCCCCAAGGTGCACGTAAGTGTTTGTCTCATAGCTCCGCCTCCCGGCTGCCTGCTGCCCCACCACCTGCTGCCCGCCCCCACTACCGCCCCCCGCTGCCCCTTAACTTCCTCATCAGCCTCCTGCTTCCTCTCCAGATGGGCGCCTGCTTCTCCAAGGTCTTCAATGGCTGCCCCCTGCGGATCCATGCCGCTATCACCTGGATTCACCCTGTCACCCGGGGTAGGCAGGGCCAGGGAGGAGGGAGGAGACTGGGAATCCCTGGCTTGGGCCCGGGGATGTAGCTGACCTCTGACCCCATGCCCCAACCTGCAGACCAGTTCCTGGTGGTGGGAGCCGAGGAGGGCATCTATACCCTCAACCTGCACGAACTGCATGAGGATACACTGGAGAAGGTGAGGCCCGGCTAGCAGGGGAGGGCTGGGGAACCGGGGCCGGGGGCTGACGCTATCTGCCTGTCGCTCTGTGGCCTCAGCTGATTTCGCACCGCTGCGCCTGGCTCTACTGCGTGAACAACGTGCTCCTGTCCCTCTCAGGTACCAGGTGGGACGGGCAGGGGGCGGGGCTGGCGGCCTGCCCACCAGCTCTGATCCCCACCTCCGCCACGTCCCTCCACAGGGAAATCCACGCACATCTGGGCCCATGACCTCCCAGGCCTGTTTGAACAGCGGCGGCTACAGCAGCAGGTCCCCCTCTCCATCCCCACCAACCGCCTCACCCAGCGCATCATCCCCAGGTCAGCAACCCTGGCCCTACAGGGATGGGAGCACCCAGGGGAGACGGAGGGACAGAGCCAGGGCTGGAACACGGCCTTTCCTGGTCCTGACATGGTTGGCATCTTAGTCATATCACTTGGCCTCTCTCTGAGGCCTGGTTTCCTCGTTGGTCAGCCCCGCTGGTAGCCTTCCCTCCTGCTGCCCCCAGGCCTGTCGGGAGGGAAGGAGACAGTGGATGTGACTATGTCAGATGAGCCCTTGGCACTGTGGTGGGTAGGCTGTGGGGCAAATGTCTCCTGAGCACTGGGAAATGCCAGTTCTTAGGTTGGGCTTGGGGACAAGTCCCATGAGTCCTTAACACTCAGCTCTGGGGTGAGCCAGAGCTGGGAGGGGTGGGGAGGCCTCAGAGAGGCTAGACGAGCTTGTGGGAGTTGGGGTCTTCCAGGCAGATGCATTAGAGATCAGCCTTCCAGCAAGGAAGGAATATGTGTGAATTATGTGTGAATTTTCCTAGGCGATCTGTGGAGGTAGAAGGTGTTTGGGCTGAGTAGGGGAGGGGGAGAAGCCCAAGGGGAAGCGGTACAGGTGGCAGAGCCCTGCCTTTGATGCCAGGCCGGGATCTGGGCTTTGTCTGACTGGCAGCGGCACGGGGAGCATCTTAGTAGGATCCCTCTGTATGTCAGTCAGGACTCTTCCTGTTGCGGATGATTTCACTCACTGGCTTTAGCACAAAAGGGAATTTAATGCCTTGGGTAGGAGTGGGGTCTGGTGCTTCCCTGCTGGTTCACATAGTAAAGAAAGCATCTGCAATTCAGGAGACCCAGTTTCGATCCCTGAGTTGGGAAGATCCCCTGGAGAAGGAAATGCAACCCACTCCAGGATTCTTGCCTGGAGAATCCCATGGACATAGGAGCCTGGTGGGCTACAGTCCATGGGGCCACAAAGAGTCAGACAGGACTGAGCGACCAACAGTAACATGTAGCAGTAACGGGAGTAGGGTCAGCTGCAGGCCCAGCTGGGCCCCGGCGCCAGCAGCACCCTGGGCGTCTTCCTGCGTCTCCTGGCTCTGTTTCCCTCTCGTCACCTACATCCTCAAGTAGGCTTTCCTGCCCAGTGACAGCTACCTGCAGGTCCACCCAGTGATCCACTAGCTAATAAACCCGTGGAACTGGAACCTCTGTTTCCAAGTAATTCCCACCACGGGCTGGGGCCAGTTCTCACGGGCCTAGCTGAGGGCCGTGCCCACTTCTGGGCTGGTCACTGCAGCCACGGGATGAGGAGCCAGGGGCCAGGCCTGGGTCACGCGCCCTCTCCTGGAGTTGGGGAAGGAGAGAGGGGCTTGTCTGGGCAGATGGACACAGGAGCACCTGCCGACGGCTGTGGTGATAGCGGGAAGGATGAATGGAGCAGGAGACTGATGAGAGGGCCTGGAAGGGAGGCCAGTGTAGTGACCCGAGACGAGGGACAGCAGTGGGAACTGGACGGACCCGAGCAATATTTAGGAAGTAGGGTTGACGGGATGTGGGGACTAATGAGAGTGTGCGTGAGGGGAAGGGAGGGACTGGGAGACCCCCAGTGAGCAGGCTTGAGGTGTGTTTATGAGGTGGTGTGTGCGTGCCAAGTCTCTTCAGTCGTGTCCGACTCTGTGCCACCCTATGGGCTGTATCCTGCCAGGCTCCTCTGCCCACGGGTGGCAGGGGCCCTCATTTAGCCGTACAGCTCCTGGTATGTGCCAGGCAGCCTCCTGGGTGTGAGATCCTCCTGGGAACTAGAGACCCTTGTACTCCTCAGACTCTCTCTCAAGAGGGACAGACAACAATGGACACGAGGAAGGAGGCAGCGCAGTGGTGACGTGGAGGGTCAGGAGGCGGTGTTCAAAGGGTGGGCAGGAAGGACGTCCTTGAGAGGGTGCTGGTGAGCAAAGACTTGGAGGGGGTGATGGAGTGAGTCCTGAGAATATCTGGGGGCTGGGGGGTCGGGGCTTGAGCCCAGAGGCCAGGCCTGCTCGTGTGAGGAACAGCCGGGAGTCAGGGGGTCCACACGGGGGCAGTGAGAAGGGGCTGGCCTCCGAGGGCCCTGTCGCCACAGAGCAGCCTTTACCCCTGACTGAGTGCGCCCTGACTGAGGTTCTCACAGGTCAGTCTGGCTGCTGTGCTGGGAGGAGGCTGGAGGAGATAGAGGTGGAAGCAGAGGCCTGTCAGGAGGCTGGTGCGACGTGATGGCGCCTTGGGCCAGGGTAGCGGTGAAGGAGGACAGAGGCAGTCAGATTCCAGTTATATTTTGAAAGCCAGACCAACAGGATTTCCTGACAGTTGGTAGATGGAAGAGAAAGAGAGGAGTCAAGGATGACTCCAGGGTTTTGGCCTTGGCAACGGAAGGATGGAGCTGTCATCAGCTGCGGGTGGGGCAGAATTCAATGGTGTCACATCGAGTTTGAAATGTACAAGTCAGGCCTCAGCTCTTGTCAGGGAGTGGGGGGTGGCCCTGAGATTTGAGCGGGTAGGTGGGCTGTGGGCTTAGAATTCGCCATGACCAGGTGGGTGGTGGAAGCCGGTGGGGACGGTGGGGGAGGCTGGGCCGTGGCTACACCCACCGAGGAGATGAGGGGCCCAGGCTCTTCGTGCAGTAGTCTCGCTCGAGGACCACGCTGGGAACCCAGTGGCCTTGGAGCTTCCTGACCTCAGTCCCAGGCCAACCTCTGCTTTGGCCCGGGACCTGCAGGAAATAGGCCCAATACAGCCCCAAGTCACAGGCAGCTTTGGGTGTGTGTTCGGGAAGTCACAGCGGAGATCTCAAATTGTTGGAGAAAGAAACAAATAAAAAAATCTGCCTCTGTCCCATCTGAAGGCCAACTGGGAAGAGAGTGGAAGGAACAGGGGAGAGAGGAGCAAACGCAGGGAGAGAGGTGCTGGCTTCCTCGGCAGGCCCCACGTCCCAGCAGAGGGTGCAGATGGGCCCTGGGTCACAGGGAGAGGTGGCTGGGCTGCTGGCATGCTGCCCTGCTTCTCAGAGCAAGAAACGGGTTCGGAACTTCCCCTGAGGGCTTGGGGGACAGCAAGGAACCAGAGCAAGGACCCTACTTCTCCCTCAGCACCAAAGGAAGCCACCCACTGGCCACCCCGTGTAATAGCCAGTGGAAGCAGAAGAGGGCCCAGTGATTGCCGTTTTCTTGCGAGTCTTTGTTTCCTCTGGCCAGCTTGCCCACCTGTGACATACGGCGTGTGGGGTGGGAACTGGCCCTGAGTGCTCTGGCTGAAGGAGGAGCTGGAGCCTGAATCAACTCCCAGCCCTCCCACACCCTAATTTCTTCATTTTGGGCTTCCTCGGTGGCTTCATGATAAAGAACCCACCTGCCAATGCAGGAGATGTGGGTTCGATCCCTGGGTTGGCAAGATCCCATGGAGGAGGAAGTGGCAAGCCACTTCATTATTCTTGCCTGGGAAATTCCATGGACAGAGAAGCCTGACCAGCTACAGTCCATGGGGTCGCAAAAGAGTTGGACATGACTTAGCAACTAAACAACAACAGCATTTGGATCCTTCCTTTCCTTAAAAAGGATTTTCAATGACTGAAAATAGGTGGGAAAGTATTAATAGGGGATGAGAAAAGCTAGCCTTCTGTGAGGGCACCTGTTATGCGGGCTCTGCTGCAAGCCCTCTGCTGAGTTAACTCATACAAACCTCACTGTGACCCTGCAAGGTGGGTACCACGGTTGCACGCCCCCCACCCCCATCTGCAGAGGAGTCAGCTGAGGCACCGAGAGGTCAAGTGCCTTGCCCCCCAGTCAGGGTTAGAGAGAATTCTGTGAGCCAAACCCCTGGTCTGGATGTACAGGCTCCAGTCTGTCAATTTGGGTGCTGGAGCCACGGGCCCAACATCACATCCGCTTCTCAGTTACTCGAGCAGGTGACTTGGCCTTCCAGAGCCTCCGTCTGCCACCTGTGAGGCAGGGAAGGTGTTAGAACTCATCCTTAGGGCTCTGCGGGGGGTCAGGGCTTGCCCAGGATGGTGCCGGGGACACCTGCCCTGGTTGCTGTCCCCCCAGGCGCTTTGCCCTGTCCAACAAGATTCCTGACACCAAAGGCTGCCTGCAGTGTCGTGTGGGTAAGAGCTGGGGGGCGGGTGGGACGAGGTAGGGGCGGGGCGGGGCTAGCTGGGCACAGGCGGGCACAGCCCCGGGGCCCACCGCCTCCTCTCCCGCAGTGCGGAACCCCCACACGGGCAGCACCTTCCTGCTGGCCGCGCTCCCCTCCAGCCTGCTCCTGCTGCAGTGGTACGAGCCGTTGCAGAAGTTCCTGCTGCTGAAGGTGCGGGGCCGGTGGGGGGACCCCCTGGGCGGGCAGCAGAGGGGTGTGGGGGAGGAAATAAAGACCTGAGTGCCGCTGCTGCCCCCAGAACTTCTCCAGCCCCTTGCCCAGCCCAGCAGGGATGCTGGAGCCGCTGGTACTGGACGGGAAGGAGCTCCCGCAGGTGTGTGTGGGGGCCGAGGGCCCTGAGGGGCCCGGCTGCCGCGTCCTGTTCCACGTCCTACCACTGGAGGCTGGCCTGACGCCGGACATCCTCATCCCACCCGGTGAGCTGGAGGGCCAGGCTCTGCGTGAATGAGTGTGTGTGTGCACGTGATATGTATGCACAGAGAGTGCCCCACAGTTTACAGCTCCACGGAGATCTTGGGGATCCCGAGGCTCCCAGCCTCCCTTCAGCTGGGTCTCCCCATAGAAGATGTCACTAGACCAAAGGGCTCAGCAGCTAAGACAACCTGATCAACCCTGCGGGGGCTGCAAGGACAGCCAAGCTGGGGAAGGCAGGAGCCAGAGGCCTTCATTCTGAGCAAGGAAGCAGGATCCTGGGTGCTAGGGCAGCTCAGGGAGTGAAGGGAGTGGCGGTGGGTGAAGGAAGGGGAAGGTGCCCTGGACCATACGGTGCCCAAACTCCTAGCCAGGGGTCTCATGAGATTTTACTCTTGATTCTCACAACGGCCCTGTGAGGTAGGTATCGTCATGCCTGGGTTACAGTTAAGGAACCTGAAGCTCAGAGATCCGAGGTCACATAGTGACTGAGTCTTGAAGCCCGGCTCCCCTGACTCCCGGGTCCCTGCTCTCCTGTGGCTCCCTGAGGTTCAGCCCGGCTCCCTGTGAGCCTGCGGATGGGTCACTTTGGCGCCAAGCCTCAGTGCCCCAGCTGTGCAGTGAGATCCAGCGTCATAACACCCCCCAGGATGCTCCTGTGGTGAAGGCTGCCTAACAACCCACCCGCTGCCCCGTGTCTTCCTCTCGGAGCCAGAGCAGGGCTGGTGGCTCAGCCAGGCCATGTCTCCCTTTTCTAACTGCAGAGGGGTTCCCGGGCTCGGCCCAGCAGGTGATCCAGGTGGACAGGGACACAGTCCTGGTCTGCTTTGACCGTGAGTGTTCCTGGGGTCAGGGCTGGGGTGTTGGAGGGGGTGGTAAGGGAGCCCCCCCACCCATCAGCACCCCCCGACCCCGGCCCTATGCAGGCTGCGTGAGGATTGTCAACCTGCTGGGCGAGCCCACGGCCACACTGGCGCCCGTGCTGACCTTTGACTTCCCCATTGAGACTGTGGGTGAGTGAACTGGACGGTGGGGCTGAGGGGGGTGGATGCAGAAGATGCCAGCCTGGAGCGCATGATATGGCCCTGGGGCTCGGAGCTGGCAGCAGAACAAGGAGGCAGGTCCCCCAGCCCCTCTTGAGAGCCATCCTGGCCACCTGCAGTCTGGTCTGCCACCCACACCTGGGCCTGGGGCATCGCTGGGGGAACCAGTGGCCCTCGGGCAGGCACGAGGCTGATGGTGGCCCGGCCCTTCCCAGTGTGCCTGCAGGACAGCGTGCTGGCCTTCTGGAGCCATGGGATGCAGGGCCGCAGCCTGGACACCAATGAGGTGAGGGGGACCCGGGAGTCTAGGCCTCCCCACCCGGTGGTCCCCACCTTCTAGGAGAGGGTGCGCTGGGGTGGCCTCAGTGCCCCCTTTCTTCCCAGGTGACCCAGGAGATCACAGATGAGACGAGGATCTTCCGAGTGCTCGGCGCCCACAGGTAGGACACGGTGCCCATCAGTCCCCGCCCCACGGATGGCGGTGCCATGCGCCTTCCCACCTCGCTCACTTCCATTCTCCCTCCTCTCCAGAGACATCATCCTTGAGAGCATTCCCACCGACAAGCCTGGGGCTCACAGCAACCTCTACATTCTCACAGGCCACCAGAGCAGTTACTGAGCAAGTCACCTAGCTGGCTTGGCCAGGGGCACCCCTGCCCGCCCCACGCGGCAGTTGTTTCAGGCAGGGGGCCCCTCCAAGATCAGAGGAGCTCAGGCCCTGGTTCTGCTGGTCTGAAAGGGCAGAAATCCTGAGAAGAGTCTGGGGGCTCTGGGAAGGGAGGGGCCCGTAGCCCACACCTCCACAATTAACTGGACCAGAAGAAGCTGCTGTCATATCCCCCTCCCAAGCGGGCAGCTGGTCCCTGGAGCGCTATGGCAGGGCCCTGGGCAGTTTAGGGGCAGCCCGGGGCTATCCATTCCATTTTGTTCCACTTTTCCTTTCCACTCATCCTGCCAAGAGCCTGCCCCTGCGCTCCATCCTGGGGAACATGGTATTTAAAAGAGAGACTATATTGGCATTAAAGCTGGTTTGATTTTATTCCACTGGTCCCTCTGGGTCAGGGGATGCTGAGCCCACTGCCTCATCTCCCGCCACATCTCCCTCCAGCGCATCTTTCTTGGCACCAGGGGCTGTGGATGAAACATGGAAGGGGGGCCACCAGTGTTCTGGTGACTCTCTCACGGGGAGCCAGGCAGAGGTAAAGGGGAGGCCTCGGCCCCCGTGAGATCTCAGGGTTGCTGTGTTGTCCTGGGCTCCCCTGCTCAGGATGAGCCCCCTGCCTTGCAGTGTGAGGTCTCCTTTGTGGCCAAGGAGTTATGCTGATGGGGCGGGGGAGGCGCCGAACAGTGGATTCATCCAGAGGACCCCTGTCCCATGTGGGAGCCCACCAGGTAGCCTGTCGAAGGAGCCAGAAGAGGCCAGCCCAGGGCTGCTCTACCCAGCCCCAGGGAGGCTGCAGCCTGTGGAGACAGCCTGTCGTGACCTGCATCCCGCACCCAGGCCTGGGGCTGCCTCCCACCTGCTGTCTGCTCTGTCAGGCTGGGATTACTAAACACGGGCGTGCTCATCAAGCTAGACTCTGGGAAGATTAGCCTGTGTCCATTTAACAAGAGTTCCTGGGCTCCCAGAGGGATTCCCTACCCACATGTGGGCCAGCCCCCAGTGAGGGCAGCTGTCCTCCTTGCTGGAGCCTGCATCTCGAGGGCACATCCATTCACCTGTTGCTGGCTTTGGGCTTTCCATGGTGATTCTTCCACGTGTCCCTCTTAGACAGTGCCACACTCCCAGGCCAGGGAGCCCCAAGTAGTCCCAAGCATTGACCAGGCTGCCCGTGAGCAGAGTCTTTGGGTAGGTGAGGCAGGACCAAGGCTGCAGTGGGCGGGAAGGCCTGGGGCTGGGGGGAGGAGCCTGAGCAAAGGTCCAAGGTCAGTTTGGCCCGGTCCCTCCCTTCTGATGTTCAAGTTCTGGATGAGAACTCTGCACCTGTGGGCCATTGGCGAATATTTGATGAATGAATGAAATGCTGAGTGGGTGGGTAGATGGCATCCCAGTCCCTAGTGCTCCTGGCAGGGGACCCTGAGCCATCTCGTGTTTGTCACACTGTCCCCTTGTCCACCCTGCTGCAGAGCTTTGACTGCTCTCTTAGGGACAAGAGAGGGTTTCTCAACTGAAGCGGGGGCTCAGATCAGGAGCAGAGACACAGCTCCTGTGTTCTCCCTGAGATCCAAAGGAAGGTAAGAGGCACCTTCCAGGTTCTGAAGTTTGTCTGCACCCACTTGGGGGGCATTTAATGGGCCAGGTGGAGGGGGTGACAGGGACTTGATCCCTAACTTCCATTTTTCCAGATTTCTTGGCAGAGGTGCAGGATTGAGGAGTGCCAGGGCTGGGGAGGTGAGCTTCTGCTCAGTGGACATAGACCCCGACCCTTGATGCCCAGGTGCCCTGGGGGACTTTCAGCCCACAGAGCAGCAGGCAGCAGACAGTGCCACCTTGTGGCAGGCCAGTCCCCCAGCACACTACAGCAGTGGGGGTGGTCAGACTAAAGTGGCAAAAGCAGAGGGCGGGGGAAAAGCAGGGACCTTTGATTAAATATTTGCTGCCAGCAAAGGCTGGCTATCAGCCAAAGGAAGGTCAAGAAGCCAGGGAATACGCACTGAAAGACCAAAATTATTATTTTATGTGTGTTTTTTAATAGATAATCCTTGGCCATGGTACATAGATTTTTTTTTGGTGGGGAGCATACCACGTGGCCTGTGGAACTCACCCCCTGCTCCAGACCAGGGACCGCTGAGTCTTAACCACTAGACCACCAGGGAAGTCCCACAATTTAAAAAAAAAAAAAATACAAACTAGATAACAAGTCTCCTATCCAGGTCCCAGTTACTTATGAACTCTCTGGAAGTACTCATGCATGTTTAAGCAGTTCAGCATGCATTCGTCTTTCCCCTTTCTTACACGGTGATATATTCCACACAGTGTCCTAATCTTGCCCTTTAAAATCTATCCTGGAGAGCTGGAGAGAATTCTCTGGCAGTCCAGTGGTTAAAACTCTGTGCTTTCACTGCTCAGGGCCCAGGTTTGATCCCTGGTTGGGGAACTAAGATTCCACAAACTGTGCAGTATGACCAAAAAAAAAAAAAATTCTGTCCTGGAGAACTTTCCATGATCAGTGCCTCCACCTTTGTTCTTTTATAGCCAGTGATGTTCCACTGTATGGGTTTCTCATAACTACTGTGAATTAACCTTAGATCCTATTGATGGAAATTTCAGTTGTTTCTACTAGTGTGATATTACAAATGATGCAGCAATAAATACTGCTAAGCCAGTGCCACTCTGTACATACTCAAGTGCCCCATAGGATAAATTCCTGGAAGTGGCCTTGCTGGGTCAGAGCTGGCTTTGTCCTTGTGACAGCTACTGTCACATTGCCCTCCCTGGGCAGAAGCCTCTGGGATGGGTCAGATCAGCCTCTCTAAGCCATCCTGTGCGTCAGTGGAAGAGGCAAGTCACCCCAGCATGTTTGGGTAGCTGGCCCATACCCCGAGTCAAGTGAGGGTCAGGATGAGCGGTAACAACCAGATGGGTGCTTCAGGACAGCGGGGTATCCTCTGTGTTCATGGTGGCATGTCCATTGCCTGGTCATTGCTTGGTACACAGAAAGCTTTTTGAGTGAAGGAATGAATGTGATATTCTGACAAGGAGACCCTGGAGTTGGGTCCCTGGACTGGGTGAGCTTGCTGGGCTGTATTTTCCCCAGGTAGACCATATCCTATATCAACCTGCAGGGTGTAGGGAGAATTGGAAGTATTGTAATACACATAATCCAACAAGACAGATGAATCATAGATATGTAATGTCAAGTGAAAACAGCAAATTGCATTAAATGACACACAGCATGATAGCAAAAATTAGCAAAACTAAACCATCTGTTAAAGAATCCACCTGAAATGCAGATGTGAGTTTGATCCCTTGGTTGGGAAGATTCCCTGGAAGAGGGCATGGCAACCCACTCCAGTATTATTTCCTGGAGAACCCCATGGACAGAGGATCCTGGTGGGCTACAGTCCATAGGGTCACAGAAGAGTTGGACACGACTGGAGCAACCGAGCACACACACTCACGATCAAACGCTTAGGAGATCAGGGGAAGAAAAGCACAAAATTCAAACGACAGTCCCTGTTGGGGGAGTGGGGCCGGGGTAAGGAAGGACCTCAGGAATTTGCGAAGGTAATATCTTGGTTCTCAGGCTAGTTGAGGGGGTTCATGGATGTTCAATTTATAGCTCAGTTCCTAATGCACGTGAGGGTCCACATAACTTTTTGTATGTATCAAATACTATGTAAGGGACTTCCCTGTGGTCCAGTGGGTCCATGTTTCCACTGCAGGGGGCATGAGTTCCATCCCTGGTCAGGGAATTAAGATCCCCCATGTCATGTCACAGACTTCCCTGGCAGCTCAGCTGGTCAAGAATCCACTTGCGATGCAGGACACTCCAGTTCGATTCCTAGGTCAGGAAGATCCCCTGGAGAAGGGATAGGCTACCCACTCCACTATTCTTGGGCTTCCCTGGTGGCTCAGATGGTAAAGAATCTGCCTGCGATGCAGGGGACCTGGGATCAATCCCTGGATTGGGAAGATCTGGAGGAGGGCATGACAACTCACTCCAGTATTCTTGCCTGGAAAATCCCCATGGACAGAGGAGCCTGGTGGGCTACAGTGTGTGGGGTCGCAAAGAGTCAAGCACATGCCATGTCAAATCCAGAAGAAAAAAAACCATGTTAGAAAACATGAGTTTAAATATTTTAAGGCAAGCACTCAAAAAACTCAGTAATGGCTTAGAAAAGAAAACCAAAAAGCCAAGATAGTCCTCTCCTAGACGATGAAATCAAGTGGAGATAATGAAACCAATGTTCTGTGACAAGCTCTGGGCGGGTCCCTCTCTCTCTAGCTGCCTTCTGTTGCTTCTCTTCAAACAGCTTTATTGAGGTAGAATTGGCAGTGAACTGCATGTATTAAAAATGTACTGTTTGATGACTCACACACATATACCTGTGAAGCCATTATTGCAATCAAAGATAAATGTTTCCATTGCCCCAAATTCTTCCTCTTTGTGATCAGGCCCTCCTGTTCCTCCCTGCCTCCCCAGCCTCAAGTAACCACTGTTTTGTCACTAGGCATGAATTTGCATAGTTCAGAATTTATGTAAATAGAAACATACGGTATGTACTCTTTTTATTTGACTTGACTAAGCATCATTCTTTTGAGCTTTATCCATGTTCTTTCATATATTAATGGTCATTCCTTTTATTGCCAAGTAGTATTCCATTGGATGGATGTTTCACAGTTTAGCTAATTGCCTGTTGATACACATTTGGGCTGTTTCCAGCTTTGGACTATTTATGGCAAATAAAGTTGCTATGAACATTCACATACATGTCTTTGTGTGGATATAAACTTCCATTCCTCTTGGGTAAATGCTTTTGAGTGGAAGGGCTGGGTCATGTATGTATTGTTTCACTTAAAAAATTTTTTTTGTTCAATTCTGATTTTTAAAAAAAATCTTCAGTTTTTAAGAAAATGCCAGGCTGTTTTGCAAAGTTGTTGGACCGTCTGCATTCCAACCAGCTGTGCAGGAGAGTTCTAGTTCCTCCAAGTCTTCCTTAACACTTGGTATTGTCCCTCTTGTTTAATTTTAGCCACTCGAATAGGTGTGGTAGTATCTCATAGTGGTTTTAACATGTATTTCCCTCATGACTAATGATGTTGAGCATCTTTTCTTATGTTTATTTACCATATACAGACACACCTCAGAGATAGTATGGGTTTAGTCCATGTCACTGCAATAAAGGGAGTCCTGTGAATTTTTTGGTTTTAAAGAACATATGACAATTATATTTATACCAAGTCTATTAAGTGTGTGACAGCATTATGTCTTTAATAAATGTACATACGTTAATTTAAAAATATTTTATTGCTAAAAATGCTAACCATCATCTGAACCTTCCGCAAATGATATCTTTTTGCTGGCTGACGGTTTGAAATATCGTGAGAACTACCAACATGTGATGTTCCCTTCTTCAGGGGATCTTCCCCACCCCGGGCTTGAATCCAGGTCTCCCGCATGGCAGGCGGATTCTTTACCAGCTGAGCCACCAGAGAAGCCCTCAACATGTAACAGAGAGAGAAAAAGGAGGCAAACGCTTTTAGAAAAATGGCACCGACGGACTTGCCTAACACAGGGTTGCTACAAACCTTGTTTGTAAACACAGTCTGCAAAGTACAATAAAATGACATGCAATGAAGCGAGGTCTGCCAGCATACATGTGTGTGTTCAGTCACTCAGCGGTGTCCCACTCTGCGGCTCCCTGGACTGTAGCCCGCCAGGCTCCTCTGTCCATGGGGTTCTCCAGGCAAGAAGCCTAGAGCAGGCTGTTATCTCTTCCAGGGGATCGTCCCGACCCAGGGATGGAACACGCGTCTCCTATGTCTCCTACATTGCCAGGATTCTTTACTGCTCATGCCACCTAGGAAGCCTGCTGGTATACATGTTCTTTGGTAAAGTGTCTATTGAAATCTTTTGCTTTTAAAAATAGGATTGTCGGACTTCCCCTGGTGGCTCAGTGGACAAGAATCCACCTGCCAATGAAGGGAACGTGGGTTCCATCCCTGGTCCAGGAAGATTCCACATGGTGCAGAGCAACTAAGCCCTTACACCACAACCAATGAGCCTGTGTGCCATGACCCTCAAGCTCATGCCCACAAGAGAAGCCACTGCAATAAGAAGTCCAAGCACTGCAACGAAGAGTAGTCCCCACTGGCCGCAACTAGCAAAAGCCGGCTCACGGCAACGAAGACCCAGCACAGCCACAAATAAATATTTTTTTAAATAGAATTAAAATTCCAGCTTTGAGATACAAATGACATAAAACATATTGAAAGGTTAAAGTGTACTGTGTGATGATTTGATACACATATATTGTGAAATGATTACAATAAGTTTAGTTAACACCACACGAGTTGTCTGTTTTCTTATTGCTGAGTTTTGAGAGTATGGATTAAAAAGTCCTTTACCAGATATGCGATTTGTACATAGCTGCTGCTGCTGCTGCTAAGTTGCTTCAGTCGTGTCCAACTCTATGTGACCCCAGAGACGGCAGCCCACCAGGCTCCGCCGTCCCTGGGATTCTCCAGGCAAGAATACTGGAGTGGGTTGCCATTTCCTTCTCCAGTGCATGGAAGTGAAAAGTCAAAGTCAAGTCGCTCAGTCGTGTCCAACTCTTAGCAACCCCATGGACTGCAGCCCACTAGGCTCCTCCATCCATGGGATTTTCCAGGCAAGAGTACTGGAGTGGGATGCCATTGCCTTCTCCATGTACATAGCTATCTTGCTATTATTTCTAATTTGTACCCAACTCACAAATTCCAATACCTATCAACCCCTTGTTCAAATTAATACCTTTAATAGGAAGGTGTAAATGTACATGGTTTTCCAGGAAAAAATTATGAAAAGTATTTGGTGCATCACATGTGCTCACTCACTGGTAGACAGTCCTAATCCGGGCAATGAAATCACGTGTGAGGCTCTCCAAAGGCTGGACATGGTGGGGAAGGGTGGGTCAGAAACATCCGTGGATTTGCTCCCTCCAGGCTCAACTAGCTCCACGATACTACCTCTCAACCTTGCCAGGGGCTTGGAGTTTCTGAACTATCAAATTAGAATGAAACGATGGAAAACGCCAGGGATTCATAGGGTGTCAAAACTTCTTTTTGGCCACACTGCGTCATTTGCAGGATCTTAGACCCCTGACTAGGAGTCAAACCCGTGCCCCCTGCAGTGGAAATGCAGAGCCTTAACCACTGGGCCCCCAGAGAAGTCCTAAAACTTATTCTTTACGTCCTGACACCAATTCTCTGACAACTCGATGTTCCATAGTTCAGTTCAGACATGAACTACCCTGAGTTGGTGAAGATCCCACAGGTTAAGGGGTTCAACTACAAGACCTGGGCCTCCAGGCTACCCACACCTCTGACCAGCTTTGCTACAAATTTGGTAGTTCCCACAGCCCACTTCAGGTTCAATAAGTTGCTAGAATGACATAAAGAACTCCGGAATGTGCAGTATATGGCTGCTGCGTTATTTTAAAGGCCACATTTAAATGAAGAGCGAGATGCATTGGGCAGCAAGGTCTGGACGAGTCCTGAGGTCAGGAGCCTCACCCTGGTGCATGCAATCGGTGCATCACCCTCCTGTTACATTGGTATGTTCACCAACC